>NC_136893.1:12906999-13641101 GCF_949152265.1 Phoxinus phoxinus
CGTTGAAGCCAGAGCCCCCGAAGACATCCTAGCACTGCTAGGGAAGCGTCGGTGTTCAAGTCCCGCTGCGGCCGGACCCTCACCGAAGCTCACCGCTCGTGCAGTCCCAAGCGAAGCGACTGTACCTGCGATCATTGCAGCCAACAGGCGTGTCTCACTGGCCGCTTGCCTGCACACAACAGCCGTTTTCAAGGCTACCCAGATAAATCCATTAAAGAGTGCATTTTCTGGTGTCCCGGCCACGGCCGACGGTGTTTCTTGTGTAGTAAATCTGCCCGCTGTAATGTGCACATCCCTACACACAAACACGGCCCCACACACAGGGCCCGCGCACATAAAATCGACTCAGTTCGATTGCGCGTTAAAAGTAGCACACGTGCCCACTACCCAGTGCCCACTAATGCTACCTCCTGCTCATCGCACGGTTTCTGTAAAAACGAAACCTGCGTGCAGGCGCTCCGCTCCGGCGAGCGATGCTATAAAGGTGGCAAACGTGCCCGGTCCCCAGTGCCCGCGTTCCCACACAAGCATCACGGTTCCTACGGAGCCCGTCCAGCCCTCCCTCTCCCGCCTGAAGGCTGTCGAGGGGTCGAGCGCGGACATTCTGCCCGCTTTCATAAGCGCGGCCCCGGCCTCAGATGTTGCGAGCGAGACATTACAAATGTCGCAGCTCACGAAAGCCGCTGTATCGCGAGTCGATCAGAGCGCGCTTTTCACTCAGCCCCTAGCTACACGTGCAGATGCATGGGAAAAGCTTCCCGGGGTTTCAAAATGGGTGATAAACATCATAAAAGAAGGCTATTCGCTACAGTTTCGCAGACGCCCTCGCCGCCACGCAGCGCGCGTCGAGACTTCGGTAGATTCGAATGTAGCACATCTACTTCGAGCCGAAATTCAGAAACTTCTGAGGAAAAGGGCTATCGAACCTTTATCTCAGGCTCAGAGCGAAGGGGGGCTTTACAGCAGATACTTCCTGGTACCCAAGAAAGACGGGGGTCTCAGACCCATACTAGATCTGAGGCAACTGAACAGAGCGCTTGTGAAACGCCAGTTCAGAATGCTAACGACCAGAAAAATCCTCGCGCACGTTCGCCAAGGAGACTGGTTCGTGTCAGTAGATCTAAAAGACGCGTATTTTCAAATACAGATTGCGTCACGTCACAGGCGATTTTTGAGATTCGCCTTCGAGGGCCAGGCATACCAGTACAAAGTCCTGCCGTTCGGCTTGTCTCTAGCACCCCGTACGTTTACGAAGTGCATGGACGCAGCACTCGCTCCCCTCAAACTGCAGGGTGTTCGAGTGCTGAACTATTTGGACGATTGGCTCATTCTAGCCCAATCTCATTCAGAGATAGTGGCGCACAGGGCCCTGCTGCTGAGTCACCTCGAGAGTCTCGGTCTCACAGTAAACTGGGAAAAGAGTTCGCTGTCCCCCAGTCAAAATATTTCTTTTCTGGGACTGGAACTGAACTCGCTGTCGATGACAGCGCAGCTGTCACAACAGCGCGCGCTGCGCATCCAGCGCACAGTCAGCTCATTTCGCTGCGGCGCTGTTCTCCCTCTGAAGAGCTTTCAGAAAATGCTAGGTCTGATGGCCTCAGCATCTGCAGTACTGCAGCTGGGTCTGCTGCGCATGCGCCCGCTGCAGATATGGCTCAAAGGGAGGGTGCCATGCAAAGCATGGGCCTCCGGTCGGCTTCGCCTCAAGGTCAATCAAGCTTGCGTTGCAGCTTTGAAACCATGGAGGTCAAAGGACTGGTACCTGTCAGGTGTAAGCCTAGGGACTTCCTCGAGTCTGAGGGTGGTGTCTACGGACGCATCCAACGCAGGATGGGGAGCGCTGCTCGAGGGCAGACCGCTGTTTGGCCTTTGGTCAGAGCGAGAGAAGCTCTTCCACATAAACTGCCTCGAGATGTTAGCGGTGTGCAATGCGCTCACTCGCTTTCGTCCCCTGATTATGGGCTGCCATGTACTGATACGTTCAGACAACATGTCAGTGGTGTCATACATAAATCGCCAGGGCGGCCTCAGGTCCCTGTCATTATACAGGCTGACCAAACGCCTCCTGATATGGGCGCGCTGCAACCTCCTTTCACTAAGGGCGGCGCACGTGCCGGGGCACCTGAATGTTGGACCAGACGTACTGTCCAGGAACCGCGTTCCGGCAGGAGAGTGGTCATTACACCCACACACAGTACAACTGTTGTGGAGGAAATTCGGCAGAGCAGAAGTGGACCTCTTTGCGTCCCCAGAGAACGCTCACTGTCTAGAATTTTTCTCGAAAAGCAAGGACGCGCTGGCTCATCAGTGGCCACGCCGCCCCCTATATGCTTTTCCCCCTGTCTCCCTCCTGACCCAGGTGGTGGAGAGGATCAGGGAGGAAGGATGCTCAGTGCTGCTAGTAGCGCCGCTCTGGTCGAATCAACCCTGGTTCCCAGCTGTGATGCAGTTAGCCAGCACCGCCCCGTGGCCAGTGCCTCTGAGGAGAGATCTACTCTCTCAAGCGAGTGGCTCGATTTGGCATCCTCGCCCGGAGCTATGGTCCCTTCATGTGTGGGCCATCAACGGGTATCCGCTGACCTCCCTCAGGGAGTGTTAAACACGATCACACAAGCTAGAGCTCCGTCTACACGACGGCTCTATGCGTCTAAATGGTCTGTTTTTTCTGGCTGGTGCACGTCTCGCGGCGTGTCACCCCCAGACTGCGGAGTGACAGAGGTTTTGTCCTTCTTACAAGAGATGTTGGATAGCGGGAGATCCCCTTCCACACTCAAGGTATATGTGGCGGCTATAGCGGCTTTTTCTGAAACCGCACACGGCCAGTCCATAGGAAGGAACGATTTAGTCATTCGGTTCCTTAAAGGAGCTAGGAGACTTAATCCACCCAGACCTCCCACAGTTCCCATTTGGGACCTTTCCACGGTGCTGGACGCCATGAAGGGTCCTCCTTTCGAGCCTCTTCAGGAGATCGATATGAAACACTTGTCGCTCAAGACGGTGTTTCTCCTGGCTCTCGCTTCAGTGAAGCGCGTTGGGGACTTACACGCGCTCTCAGTGAGCGCGTCGTGCATGGAATTTGGGCTTAATGACTCCAGAGTCGTGCTCAAACCTAAGCATGGTTACGTTCCAAAATCCCTAAACACACCCTTTAGGGCGCAGGTTATTACCCTGTCTGCCCTTCCGGTCATCGGGGATAATATGGACGAAAACTTAATCTGCCCGGTGAGGGCATTGAGAGCTTACGTGTCGCGCTCGTCTGCTTTCAGGCAGACAGAGCAGCTTTTCGTTTTGTTTAGTGGGCGTCTCAAGGGACTGGCCACTTCGAAACAGAGCCTATCCAGATGGATAGTGGACGCTATAGCTCTAGCGTACGCATCCAAAGGCATTCAGTGCCCTTTGGGTGTTAGGGCGCACTCCACGAGAAGTATGGCTTCTTCGTGGGCTTGGTCGAGTGGGATTGCCTTACAGGATATTTGTATGGCGGCAGGCTGGGCCTCACCGTCTACATTTATCAGGTTTTATAACCTCGAGGTACCCGCCTTACAGGCCAAGATATTATCGGTTTAAATAACCGTATTTGTTAGACTGACATTTCAGTCGTCTATTATGGCATTTTTATGCTGAAACTGCTAAGCGCAGTTAATTCCGTACTGATCTGCTATGCGCAGTGTATTCTGTACTGATCTGCTAAGCGCAGTCAATTCTATACTGATCTGCTAAGGCAGTCATTTTTGTGAGAGATGGTGGTTAGAGCCCACCTCTTTCAGGATTCTCTGTGAGTCCTACAGGTGATTATGTACTATATGAACCCCAGCTCAGTGCTCTGGGTCTATGGTGTCGGATCACTGCACACACGGCGTCTTACAGGGTGTTCCCCAATGCGTTGCTACGACAACGCAGTACGAGAGTATCTCTCGTAAGAGAACGTACTCGGTTACTAACGTAACCTCGGTTCTCTCTAGAGAGAGGAACGAGTACTGCGTTTCCTGCCGTGTATGCGCTCTGGTTGTTTCGCTGTTAAAAATCAGAGTTCATAAGCCTGTGAGCGAAATATATAGCCCTAAGCCACGCCCGTTTCGGCGGGACGTGACGCGGGAGGGCGCGAAGCGCCCTCATTGGGTGTGACGTCACTCAAGGGCTCGCTCGATTGGCTTAAGCTTTTGCCGCACAGCAGCCAATAGGCGCGCGAGCTGTCTCGCCTAGGTCTGTATGCTGTGGCAAAGCGTTTTACATAGATACAAAATTAAGGATAATTTTTTGCTTCAGTATTCTCGTGGAAAAGGATTTTCCCCAATGCGTTGCTACGACAACGCAGTACTCGTTCCTCTCTCTAGAGAGAACCGAGGTTACGTTAGTAACCGAGTACGTTTTCGCCAACCTCAACGATTTTGTCCTCTCCCTGAAAGAAGGCGGTGAAGTGCACCAAAGACACAGCCATGTCTAGCGGGATCCGTGAGCTAGAGCCGTGTGCTAGTGGTGTTGACGTTTCAAACGCGTCGAAAGCAGCGAAGAGTTGTAGTCCACAAAGTGTTCTCACACAAAGTCTACCCGTATCAAACTTCTACCCGCTAAATTGTAGCATTCTTCACACGAAAGATTATATAAAAAATTCACAGACAACATATGTTCACATTCATGGCACAATTCGAACGGGACCAGAAAATAATTATTTTCTCCCATTTACTTGCATTGACGGTTTTTCAACTTTGAGGTCCAGCGGGGTTTTACGGAGGGGGCGGGACTTACCAGCTCTATAGCTATAAAATTATTGTGACCGATGTGAAGGGGGAGGAGAATTTACACTTGCGTCACGTTAAGTCAATAAAACACTTCCGCATAGGATACACCTGTGTATCCTCGCTCATAGCTCCTCTGGAAGCCTCCTCACTCCTCGATCCTCGCCTCCTCACGGTGCAATTAGAGAATTGAGATGTCCTTCAAGATGGCTGAGCTCGATCGGTTTCCGGGTCATATGATGGAGGACGGAGGAGCGAGGAGACGAGGAGGGATATGAGGGATATTTCTTAATGTCAAGGAAGGATCCTCGGAAGCCTGAATTTCGAGGATGCTACGTCATCGACATCCGTCGAAGGACTGTTCCAATGTCGAGGATCCTCAGAATTTCAACCAAGGGCGGAGTCCTTCGTTCGGAAAATATCCCATATACAGGAAAGGGTGCATATGTGTAGACTTCGCGCACTTCGCGCTCTCAAATCGCCCACAATCCTATGCGCGCAGCTTTGCTATCTTGTTTTAAAAAAAATACAAAATGTCGGACGTTAGCGGAGTCGGAGCAAAAACGGGGAAATATGCGTTTAAATTTAAGTATATTTACGTTACCATACATTTATTATAACCGTCATATAAGTAAAGTTTAACGTTTAAATGCCAGTACAAATTACTACCGTATTGATATTACAAATTATACAAATTACGTTATGGCTAACCTGTCATTTAAACAATTGTTAGCTTGTTTGCCGTCACCAGCATTTCACATATTTTATCATTGCATGTGTTTTAACAGCTAGAATGTTGCTATGGACGCAGTTCTGTTCACTCAGGCAATACAATCATTTTTAAATCAATAAACTCTTTTTTAAATCAATTATTTTGTCTCAAATTATTGATTTATTTTGTTAGGTAGGCAGACATGTAATAAGCGGGATAATGTATAGCGAGCCAGTTTTTAAAACGAATACAACCCTTTTAGGTTTATTCAAGACCCCTCCGCTTCGCGTTAGAGTTCGCGGGGTTTCACTGACGGACGCAACGTGCACTTGCTAGAATGTTCCATTTACGTGTTCTCTCGCATCCTAAAGAGGATCCTCGCCTAGCCTCTGAAGGAAATGACTTGGAAGGACGCGTCCTGCAAAGGAAGTATCCTTCTTCTTCTTCTTGTAAGATTCCGGCAGTGTAGACGCTGCAAAGCGTATTACTGCCCTCCACAGGTCAAAGTTTGTAATAATAATAATAATAATTCGTTACATTTATATAGCGCTTTATCTGAGACCTCAAAGCGCTTTACATAGAAGGGGGGAATCTCCTCAACCACCACCAATGTGCAGCATCCACTTGGATGATGCGACGGCAGCCATATTGCGCCAGAACGCCCACCACACACCAGCTTACTGGTGGAGAGGAGACAGTGATGAAGCCAATCAGTATATGGGGATGATTAGGAGGCCATGATAGACAGAGGCCAAGGGGCATATTTTGGCCAGGATGTCGGGGTTACGCCCCTACTCTTTTTCGAAGGACATCCTGGGATTTTTAATGACCACAGAGAGTCAGGACCTCGGTTTAACGTCTCATCTGAAGGACGGAATTTGTACTAAATTCTTACATACAGTCCTGTGTCATGCAAGAATTGAAGAACTGCCTTGGAGATCAGTCTATGGTCGTCACTGTGTCCAAACAAAGATAAAACAGAAAAAGCCTTTACTCCAAGTCCTGAAAGTTTAATAAATAATATATTTCTTTCTGCCCTATACCCTCTGCATTCCAAGAAAACATGCTCTACTGTCTCAGGACTCCCACATTCACACAAGCCAGAAACATGCTTTCCTACAATGCACAGAGAATAATTTAACCCACAGAGCCCCAACCTCAATCTACACATTTTAACGGAGTCCCTGCGAAATAAAATGTTACACGAACATCTTTTCCTAACTTCAGGTTGAATAGAAAAGTAGTGTCTACCCCTAATTTCCTTTTCCCACCCTCTCTGCCATTCTTTTATTAAACCCTCTTTAATTCTTTCTCTCAGTTCCACTCTCCCTAATAATACATGGACATCTACTTCTCTTCCTAAGCTCTCCTTTGCAATGCTATCCACCCGCTCATTCCCCCTCACCCCAGCGTGTCTGGGACCCAGCAAAAACTGATGTTACAAGTAAAACTAATTCTAAAAAACACAATCAAAATGTCATTAACAATGTCAGGGCGAGCATTAGATTTTCCTACTTTTAAAATGTCTAAAGTAGCTGCAGAATCAGAGCAGATAATTACAGGTTTTACTTCCTCAATCCACCATAAAGCCCACAAAATTGCCATTAATTCAGCAGTTAGAACCGAGCTTCCATTAGAGATACGCCGACCAATTTCCAACCCTGCTCCACATACACCCCAAATCCAGCTCTCCCACTAACTGGATCTCTAGATCCATCTGTAAAAACAATCATTGTGCTCTCACTAATTGAATTAAGATATTCCTCTATTTTTGGTCCCACCTCCCACTTATTTTTTTCCCGAAGAAAAGCAAGCTCAATACTCAGTTCAGGCAGCACCCAATAGGGCATAGGTAACCAACTTGTGTGCTCTACAATACATCCCTGATCCATGTTCATCTTCCCTGCCCACTGATTTATTATGACAAAAAAATTATAGTATCTATTAGCTCCAGCAACCTCTTGCAACAAACACCTTGCAGGGAAGGTATGATTACACCCACTAAGTTTTACCCAGTACTGTCTGTAACCCAAACTTAATGCGTCTTAACCATAAGGGCATTTCTCCCATTTCAATGAGCAGGGCAGGGACTGGGGAAGTTCTGAAGGCCCCACAGCAAAGCCTCAAAGCCCAGGAAGTATCCTTGACATTGAGAAACACCTATGGAGTGCCGAAGTTATGACGTCACTTTGTAGGCCAAACAAAGGAAGTGAGTTAGCATTTTAGCACTTCCGGTTCCCTCGCCCTAAAGTCTATGGGTTTTTTGAATGGGCTTTTGCTAAATCGCCTGAAATAAGGTCTGTGGTTAACAAAGCCTCTAAATATTTTCACGTTTTGATCTATGACATAAAACACACCAATTATAACCTGCTTGTAATTTTTTTTTTAAACTTTATTGTGACTTAAAAACGGTGGTTGCTAACAAGTTGCTAAAAGGGACTACATCCTTTGGCGGGGACTTTAGACGTCATCAATACTAACCCGCGTTTCAGCCTCACGTTCTTTATTTCTGTGGAGAGACTAGGCTTGTTTGAGATGCGGCTTGCCTCGCCTGAATTGTATGCGAGAGTAGCCGGCTGAAGTGATGGGAGGAGTGAAAAAAGCGCAGGCAAGCCGGTGTTCTGTCGATGTAGCATACTTTGTCAGAATAGCATACCGGAAGTTGAGTTTTATAGCGGGGTCTGTCAATTTAGCCTACTTTGTCAAAACTGCATACCAGTGTTTGTGAAGGGTATGCTTCTTTGATGGCCCCTGGTTTAATAAAAATACAGTTTATAAAGGGGTATATTAATAAAAATACAGTTTATAAAGGGGTATGCTGTTTTGATGGCCCCTGGTTTAATACAAATACAGTTTATAAAGGGGTATATTAATAAAAAATACAGTTTATAAAGGGGTATGCTGTTTTGATGGCCCCTGGTTTAATACAAATGCAATTAGGTAATGTGTATATAATATGCGATATAATACACCAACACTTACCGCTTGTAATCTGGTATGCTGAAATGATGGTTTAAATTTAACGCATGCGCAATTCCACTAATTCCACTGCTGCGCATGCGCATTAACCGAAGGTATCCCATTCTGATGGGTATGGTGTTCCGTCAGAACACCTGGCAGTTCTCTCTTCTCGTAGTGGATCTGACACCTGTGAGATCAAAGATGGATATCGCGGGATTCACAGGATTCACGCTCGTGCACAGTGTTGCTAATAAACTGGATGTAATTTAAGATCTGTTGCTTTTATAATAAAACAAATATAATTAACAAGACACCCAAAGCACTGGTTATTTAATCCCATTCCAAATACGTGTTTATAATCATTTTGTTCTTTAATACAGACATGTGTTTTTATATATATTTTTATAAAAATTACATAATCCATATAGAGATCGCACTGTCAGAGATTTTGGGAATATTCACACATAATTTATACACATAAACCATGATATCAGAGTTTTAAAATCAAACATTTTAAAAGAGAACAATACATCATGGTTATTTAAACCAATGAGCATGAAGCTGTGTCGTCAGTAAGTCGTTTCCCATCATGCTTTTGATCAGCGCAGTCGGTGGAGAGCAACTGCGCGCAACTGCAGAATCCGACACCTGCGCCTTGCGCTCGCGATAGTGTTTTGACATACGTCAGCATGACATGAGAGCCAGGCGGACCGCACTCGGACACATTTCTAACCGGCATGCATCTCGCGCTGATCACCGGTGATCGGTTCTGCGCAGATTTTGCTCATCTCAAACAAGCCTACTGTTCGACAATGGTGTTTTGTTTTGTCCCGAGATGCAACCACAAGTAAACCAGCATCTAAGCTGCACTGTACATGTCCAGATTTATAGTGGTTCTCTCCTCGATCTATGGCCTTTCTGTCTAAGAAAAAGGACATACGATTGGAAATTGATACGGCCATAGCTAACGTTAGTACTTCTGAGATGGTAAAAGCGCGTTTTTTTCTGGCGAATTAGCAAATGGTATGCAAACATATAATCAAACATAATACAGTGAAAGATCATCTTTATTAAAGTTTATTTGGGGCACAATGATCAGGCATAATAATCGTAATTACAAAGAAAATAATATTAAGGTTTATATAAACTAACAAAATAATAAACGAATAAATAAAACATTAACAAAAGATAACAAAAATCTCAGAGAGGCACGCATAAACAAAATTAGTTTCTAACATTTTTGGTGAAAAAACGAATGGGTAATATTTCTCATGAAAAGGTGGATAAGTGTTCATACCATAGGGTTCATACACAGCGCAGATCATAATGAGCGAGAGTGTTTTTTAAATAAAGTTTGAGGAAGCTTGATGATGACGTTGATCCGCGACCACCTACAGTGGTGTGCTGTAGTCCGTTTATAGCCTACCGTTAGCATTTTATATCTGACGGCTTTATTTAGGCTTCAAAATGTATACATTTTGGATTAACTTGTAAAGATTATCTTGATAGACAAAACGTGTAAGGGTCACAACTCTTTGTTGAACACAGATCTTATTTTTGGCGATTTTCCAAAAGTCTATGGGGAAAATGCATAGCTTTTCGATCGAGGGAACCCATGCGCCGCCAACTTCCGGGTTGGCCTACAAAGTGACGTCATTACTTCGGCACCCTATGCTTTATGTTCCCACCCTCATGACACATCGGTAACGCCCTCTTTATCAGACGGAAATTTACTTCATGAGAACTTACTGTAAGATATCCACCCTCTCCCTGATCTCATTTCCTGAAAGTTAAACGGGCTTTATATACCAAACACAGAACATTGAGAAACCTCCTAAACACCTAAAGGTAAGGGTGCTTGAAACAAGGATTCATTTTCACTTCTCCGAGTAACGTTAGCTATATCTGTATCTACCACAACCGTTTGAAAAGACGTTATAATGAAGAAGAAGAAAAAGTATATATATATTGATATTGATGTTATATTATGTGTGACGGGTTAGGTTTGGGCTATGGACTGTGAACGGAACCGAGGAGGAAGGAAGCTCAGTGGCCATCACGCCCTTCCTCGCGTTGCCTAACACATTCTTTTAGTGTTAAGATTAGCTAGCCTGTATAAAGTCGAATGAAGCGTACTTGGATAACTAACGTAAACCTATTTTTATGCATTCGTTCAAATTATGTGCATGTTGTCGTTTAATAATATGACGTTAATAATTCAAACTTGTCTTGATTGTAATGCTAGCCGCTAACAACAGGCTAACAGAAACTAGTTTTGTTTATGTGAATCTTTTGTGCCTGTTTTGTTGTAGAGAATGCTAGTGTTAACTTTTGACTATTCAAAAATACATATTTTAAAAGTACATTTCTTAACGCGGTGACGCTAAAATGTCTTTTTTGTTTATTTGGTGCAGAAAACAAATAACATTGGCCTTGATTAAGGTTGACATTAACAAGATGGGATGCAAGGTGTTGTGGCTCAATGTTGCTCTACTTGCGTATCTTATGATCTGTGAACATGTCCGAGGTGAGTATCTATCTATCTATCTATCTATCTATCTATCTATCTATCTATCTATCTATCTATCTATCTATCTATCTATCTATCTATCTATCTATATATATATATATAGATTATTAGTGAACTACAATTTAGTTTCAGGTTTTACAGTCGTGCGTCCCATTTCGAGTAACGTTACTTATGCACTATTATACAGGTCCTTCTCAAAAAATTAGCATATTGTGATAAAGTTCATTATTGTCCATAATGTAATGATAAAAATTAAACTTTCATGTATTTTAGATTCATTGCACACCAACTGAAATATTTCAGGTCTTTTATTGTTTTAATACTGATGATTTTGGCATACAGCTCATGAAAACCCCAAATTCCTATCTCAAAAAATTAGCATATCATGAAAAGGTTCTCTACACGAGCTATTAAACGAATCATCTGAATCAACTAATTAACTCTAAACACCTGCAAAAGATTCCTGAGGCTTTTAAAAACTCCCAGCCTGGTTCATTACTCAAAACCGCAATCATGGGTAAGACTGCCGACCTGACTGCTGTCCAGAAGGCCATCATTGACACCCTCAAGCAAGAGGGTAAGACAGAAAGAAATTTCTGAACGAATAGGCTGTTCCCAGAGTGCTGTATCAAGGCACCTCAGTGGGAAGTCTGTGGGAAGGAAAAAGTGTGGCAAAAAACGCTGCACAACGAGAAGAGGTGACCGGACCCTGCGGAAGATTGTGGAGAAGGACTGATTCCAGACCTTGGGGGACCTGCGGAAGCAGTGGACTGAGTCTGGAGTAGAAACATCCAGAGCCACCGTGCACAGGCGTGTGCAGGAAATGGGCTACAGGTGCCGCATTCCCCAGGTCAAGCCACTTTTGAACCAGAAACAGCGAAGAGAAGCAGCACTGGACTGTTGCTCAGTGGTCCAAAGTACTTTTTTCGGATGAAAGCAAATTTTACATGTCATTCGGAAATCAAGGTGCCAGAGTCTGGAGGAAGACTGGGGAGAAGGAAATGCCAAAATGCCTGAAGTCCAGTGTCAAGTACCCACAGTCAGTGATGGTCTTGGGGTGCCATGTCAGCTGCTGGTATTGGTCCACTGTGTTTTATCAAGGGCAGGGTCAATGCAGCTAGCTATCAGGAGATTTTGGAGCACTTCATGCTTCCATCTGCTGAAAAGCTTTATGGAGATGAAGATTTCATTTTTCAGCACGACCTGGCACCTGCTCACAGTGCCAAAACCACTGGTAAATGGTTTACTGACCATGGTATTACTGTGTTCAATTGGCCTGCCAACTCTCCTGACCTGAACCCCATAGAGAATCTGTGGGATATTATGAAGAGAAAGTTGAGAGACGCAAGACCCAACACTCTGGATGAGCTTAAGGCCGCTATCGAAGCATCCTGGGCCTCCATAACACCTCAGCAGTGCCACAGGCTGATTGCCTCCATGCCACGCCGCATTGAAGAAATCATTTCTGCAAAAGGATTCCCGACCAAGTATTGAGTGCATAAGTGAACATAATTATTTGAAGGTTGACTTTTTTTGTATGAAAAACCCTTTTCTTTTATTGGTCGGATGAAATATGCTAATTTTTTGAGATAGGAATTTTGGGTTTTCATGAGCTGTATGCCAAAATCATCAGTATTAAAACAATAAAAGACCTGAAATATTTCAGTTGGTGTGCAATGAATCTAAAATATATGAACGTTTAATTATCATTACATTATGGACAATAATGAACTTGATCACAATATGCTAATGTTTTGAGAAGGACCTGTATGCTGTTTTGTAGTATAAACAGTGCGCGAGTACTAGTGTGTTCTTTGACCCGACAAGCTACGCCGCTCTCACGCAGTGAAAAATACATCGCGGATCAGAGAGGACACTGACAACGCGCTGACAGACCAGGTTACTTTAGGTATTAAACAAAGTCTCACCTTTCAAATGTGTTTTTTTTTTTTTAAGAAATAGAAACAATAAATACCGTTTTGTGGCTCTTTAATGTGTCTGACAGATCGCTGTGTAGAGCATCAGTTAAAGCTGCTCGTGAACCGATTATTTCTTCCTTCTAGTTAATTTATAGCATCAAATAAACATGAATGAACATAAGAAGGAATGTTGTTTTAACAGTGGAAAGGCGTCAGTAAACCGTTTTTCAAGTTCAAATCCTCCCATGTTAATCTATGGTTAATCTCATAGACAATATATAAGATGGACACAGCGTTGGATAGGTTTCAACGGAGAAAAGTGAAGCCAATTAAGCACTCACTTCCTGATGGCTGACCGTACTGCACAGGCTCAAACTGAGCTTGACGACGTAGATGTGACGTGAGCAACCTGTCTGACAGTTGTAAGTCTTCTAGTAGCTGTGCCGAGAGAAATCTGAATCATTCCCTTCCGAATCTCGCAGAGACGGAGAGCGTGAGTATTAGCTGTCCATGAGCTAGCAGCAGGAGCAACTTTATCACTCTCATGGGCTTCTCCCTCTCTAAAGTTGCTCCTGCTGCTAGCTCATGGACAGCTAATACTCACGCTCTCCGTCTCTGCGAGATTCGGAAGGGAATGATTCAGATTTCTTTCAGCACATCTACTAGAAGACTTACAGCTGTCAGACAGGTTGCTCACGTCACATCTACGTCGTCAAGCTCAGTTTGAGCCTGCGCAGTACGGTCAGCCATCAGGAAGTGAGTGCTTCTAATTGACTTCACTTTTCTCCGTTGAAACCTATGGGGTTGCTGTGTCCAATTTATATACTGTCTATGGTTCCAGTCCAAAATTGTCATGCCCTTCACTCGTTAACTTCCCTCCGTCTCGTTCACTCGGATGTACGTCATTGCTTACGTTGCACGAGTGCCAACTACTGGCGGAAACTGCAATGGGCTGAACATCCTAAGCCCTTGATCACTTGGAATCAGCTATGGAGTTGATATATAATTATTATTTTTAAATCCCCATTGTCTGCATACTTCCCTACTATATAGGCTAGTAGGTGAAAAACAGTTTGTGACAAAATAAGTATGTCCAAATTCGCAGTAATCATAAAAGAGTACCGGGATGACCTACTACTTCCGGCAAGATTCTGAAGTGTGTATACGATTGACACTTTACTAGCCTATCCCGTGAGATCCCACTAGCCTAGGCCATGGGAGAGGATTTATGAATGGTGGTGAAGACGTAACTGCTGCTGGTAGGCCACTGATAATGACAAAATGGCTAATGTAGTATGGTGGCTAATGTCCCGATGACATTCATACTACACACATTTTTACACTATAGAGCATTCTTTTTTTAGCGGTCATCAACGTAATTACTTACCAGTATTCAAAATAGGTACCTACTCAAGAGTATGCGATTTCATAATCATAGTTTTAATTACATAGCAGAGGGGGAGGGGCTATCAGATGCCGATGTTGAATGACAAAATAAACTTTTAAAATTCATACACTACATGGTTGAGTACATAGTGTATAGTGTGTCATTTGGAACAAAACAGTTTTTTGTTTTCCCAAGAAACGGGCAAGATTATATCCTCCTTTTTCCTACACTGGCGCTATGAGTAAATTATGGGAGTAACTTTCATAGAACTGTAAAAAAACAGATACTGGCAATAAACTTGTTTAAAGCTTAACTCATTTGTTAAAACTGGTACAATTAGGTGACATTATTCTCCTTGCCTCTCAACCATTTAACATCAAAAGGAAAAGTATAAAAGTGATCAATTACTTTCAGCAGACCATGAAAAACCCCAAAAGCTCAAGGGCTTTCAAAAGTAGTTGTGGAGCAATATTGTGGGTCAAATATTACTGTAAGAAATAAGAATATTTAAGTCTATATTATGTAACACAATACATATTTATCAAATGTTCCATCATTAATTGAAACACGGACGGATATTTCAAAGTGCTCTGCGTTTTTTTTTGTCAGGTAACAAATATTATATTGTCCTGCTTCAGAAACATTCCTGTAAACACTGCTGTTAGGAATTAGAAGTGAAAAGGGGGATAAAGCTTTAAATAATCTGTCTGAAAAAAGGAAACGGACGTAAAGCGAGAGATCTTAGTGCATTCCAGTGAATTGTTCATGGGATATTGTTCATTTAATCTGCTGAACAGACCACAAGAGCACTGTGTCTTTTAGTCTTTTTTTATGTATTGTTACAGTGCTAAAGTAAAAGAATAGAATAATCAGAACATGGAGAACTGAAAAGAGCTCTTTTCTTCTTGTGATGCCAATGTCCTAATGGATGAAAACAAAGCATGATGGAAAATTTACATTTCATTCAGTCAAACTGACAGATGAGGATTATTAGGAGCATAAGCTTATTAGAAATTTGTTTCTTTTCTTTTGAGTGGCACGACTCCATAACTGAAGTGCCATCCATATTTTAAAACCAGTAGGTTTGTTAAAAAAAGGTGGATACCATTTCCATTCTGAGAATTGTGTAAATCTAAAACTGTAATCTAATAATAGAAAAGGGCACATTGCAAGTTCATTCACTGACCAAAACCGTACACGCATGTATAACCTAGTAGCATAATGTTGATACTAGCAACTAATATTGCTTTGCAAACAGAAAAGTTGAAGCCTAAAGCTTGATGGTCATAGCATGCTGCTACTATACACAGAATTAACCGAATTCTTCTCTGTAAACACGGCAAACGCACACATGACTTCCATTTGCTTTTGGTCATGAAATGGATGCATGAATCCAAAATTATTTTACTTTTTTATATTGGCCTGCAACAATGTCATCAGGTTCAAAAACTCAGGCCGTTAGAATACCATATAGGCCAGCTCTTCTTTGTTGCCCTTATAATGCTGTCAGGACTGATGTAATCATGACCTTAACCAGCAGATGTGTTTTTGTCTACAGTTCACAAATAATTATGTAACCTAAATACATTTTGCAACAATAACAGTGCTATTACGGTAATCAACTTCAGCACTTGATTAACTAAGTTGCCGTTCTCAACACGGTTGTCTAAAATCTGCTTTAGGTTCAGTATTTGAGAGGGGCCAAACATTTTCAATTCTTGTAACCTTTGGCTCTATTTAAAAAGAAAATAATATTAAAATGATCTGTATGAGCAACATATGAAGAAGCATTGTGATTTAATTTCAACAGCACATCTTCCTTAAGTCATACTAAATTACTTTTATTTAAACAGATAATCACAATCTAGTCATTTGTTACCTAAATAAATCTAAGATGGTGTAGTAGTGCTAATAATTGTGAGGATGATGTATAGAATAGTATTGCATCAGATTACTGTAAAGCATATGTTTTGTTTCTCCACAGCACAGTGTACACAGCCTTCTTTTCCATCAAGGAATGCCATCGTGTCAGATTCTCATCTCACGACTCAAAGTTTCCCAGATGGATCCACTGTAACATTTGAGTGTGAAATTGGTTATAAACCAGAAAACTCAAGAGCATCTAAATCTGTTAAATGTGAGAGAAACCTGTGGACAAGTCTGGAATTAAATTGCATAAGTATGTACTATCAATCTTTTTTTTTTTGAGTAGATGGATAGTTTTTTTTTTGCCCTCAAGAGGAAATTTGTTTTCACCGTAGATGCGTACATAATACAAACACACAACATATTAAGATTAACATATTTCCCTTAAGTGCCTTTGAATGTTTTTTTTTAATCTAATTGAGATATGTGAAGGATGTACAGTACAGGTCAGCAAGTCCTTAAATTGCTTAAGAATCCTTTATAGCAGTCAATAATATATTTAATACTTTACAGAAAAATCCTGTGGGAGTCCTCCAGAAATTGATAATGGGAGATATGACTTCACTGGGATTTCGTTTGGCGACAAAATTACAGCGGTTTGTAACTCAGGGTAAGTGAAACCATTAAAGCCAGTTTCTTTGTGCTGTTTTTAGATTTAGATGTGCTGTAAGAATTTTTTTTTAATCTTTTTTTTTTCCAGATATATGTTAGATGGAATGATTAAAGACAGATGGTGCAGAGATCAGGTATGGGATGGCAGAGATCCTGTCTGTGAAGGTGAGGTTTTTTTTTCTTCTTAAAATTGAATGAAATATGACCTTGAAAAGCACACATTTATTCGAACCATCCCTGATGAGTCTAAACCATTATGTGCTCTTCACTTTGAAATGCATCTGAAAATAAGTATTTATTCACCAGGATTTTTTTTCTCTTTAGTGGTGAAATGTATGGCACCTCCAGCCATAGTAAATGGACAGCTTGAAGAGGCGCCTTTAGACAGTTATAAATATTCAGAGGTCGTGTCCTACAAATGTAACGTTGGGTTGAGTCTTATTGGAAGTCCAACACTTCATTGTTCTGAGAATGGGACTTTTCAACCAGATCCGCCAAAATGCATGGGTAAGTTATGGTTAAAATGCCAATCAAGAGATAAAAAAAAAGTTTATTTTCTTTTGATGAATAAAATGTTTAATGATTCATACAATTCATGTACATAAACTTGTATTCTTTTTTTTTTTTCAGACGGGTGTCCAAAGCCTGAAATTCCACACGCAATTAGAATTGGTGGAAAATCACCCCCCTATAAACTCAAAAACTTTATAGATTACAAATGTGAGGATGCCTATGAAATGAAGGGAGATTATCATATTGTGTGTACAGAAAATGGATGGAACCCTGAACCACCAAAGTGCATTGGTAAGACTAAAATAATTGTATTATTGCATGCTTGCACACCCTTTTATCTCCTAGTGATGTCACAGAAATTAGTGATGATGACTAAAATAGTACTGGATCTGTTAATGGAGTTATGCATCAGACCACTCGCTGTAATTCATATTACTTGTTTATCTCCACAGGGCCTTGTAGCCGACCTGATTTGGGAGGAAATGTCATTTTAACAGAGGAATTCCGCACGCAAAATAGTTTCCCATATGAATCCAAAGTAACATTTGAGTGCAATCGTGGATATGAGCCAGTTGACTCGACAGTGTCTAAATCAGTTACCTGTGTGGAAAACCACTGGACAAAACTGCTCTTAACTTGCAAAGGTAAGTACTTCCATTAAATTCCAGATCTTTCTTTTCTTTTTTCTTTTGTGAAACACAAAGGGAGATGTTTAGCAGAAAGTAAATGGGTCCGAGACATGTGATAAAACCACCATAGAGGTCACCCATACAATCTGTGCACAAAATTTCAGATCTTATCAGCCATGAAAGTAAGCTTGTATGACACTTTTATAGAGCAGAATTTTTTTCAATGAATTATCCTTTTTAAATTTCATTCATCACACAGTGCTTTAGGATGGTTTCAAAAGATTTGGAATATGGACCATAAGACCTCTATTTTAATTTTAGGATGCCTTTTGTGATCCGCTTTTTTTTTCTTTACTATTACTAGCGGCAAAAAAAAAGAGAGTTAACAGGTCATGTTAAATGATATATACAGTGCTGGTCAGAATTATTTGCCCCCTTGGTAAATAGGATCAAAGATGGCTGTAAAAAATAAATCTGCATTGTTAATCCTTCTGATATTATTCTTTTTTTAAATTAGCAAAACTCTAACCTTTCATTAAAGTAAAATAATTGAAAGTGGGGTATCTTTAATTCTGTGGGCCTAATTTTCTGCCAGAGGTCCTGGACATCTTGTTCAGATACATGACATCATGGATTGGATCAAATACCAACAGATAAACACAAATCGAAACCTAATAATGTGATTTTCCCACCACTCTCAATTATTTGACTTCAAAGAAAAGTTAGATTTTTGCACATTTTTAAAATATAATATCAAAATAATGACATTATTATTTTCCCAATAATGCAGATTTATGTTTTACAGCCATCTTTGATCATATTTACCAAGGGGGCAAATAATTCTGACCAGCACTGTGTATATATATATATATATATATATATATATATATATATATATATGTATGGGTGGGCGATATAACCAAAATCATATGATGATGTGAGTCATTTTATTTCACGATAACACTATACATCACAATATAATTATTTGCTTAAAGTTATGGTGTCAAACTTTTGATGCTATTGAATTATTTTTTTAAAACTAATACTAGCCAAACTAACATAAAAAATCAATAAAACTCAAGCTTACTAAAGCCAAGTAAACAATCAGTGATAAAATGGGGACAAAAAAGGCTACGATGGAACAGACACAAATTAAATGGACATACCTGAAAAACTACAAGCACTAGTTAGGACTATATACAATTTATGTAGTAGACTTTTTCTAAAGTAATCAAAGGTACAAAAAAACACTGCATTGTCTTCACAATGCAAATTAAACATACCTAGTTCAAGTGACCCAATTACGATTTTTGGTCCCACTTTATATTAAGTGGCTTTAAGTACTATGTACTTACATTGAACTTAACAATTTGATACAATGGACTAATTGTGTACATACATGTTTTAAATATATTAATTACATGTTTTAAATACTTATATTTTAAAAATACCTGCATGTAGTTACAGCTGTAATTAATTTATGTAATTACATTCGTAATTACACAGTTGACCCTTCCCTTACAACTTAACCCACCCTTATACCTACCCATACCACCACACCTGTCCCTAACCTTACCCGTATCATACCTCAATAGCAGCAAAAGTGTTTTACAAATACAACATGAACACAATAAGTACATTGTACTTATTTTTTTATGTAAGTACATAGTACTTAAAGCCACTTAATATAAAGTGGGACCCGATTTCTTTTTTCTTTTTTTTTCTCTCATGTGGCACAGATCGGATATGACCGGCGAACGTGTAAGCAGGAAAAAAGCACATGGATTCCGATATTCTCAGATCGGTTTCAGGCCTCACTCATATGTGGAAATGAATCAGATATGTGCATTTGCGTCTGCCATGTAAGCAGACAAATCGGATATTCCCCAGTAAAGCTCCGACGTCACCCGAATCCGCAGCCAAAAACAAATCATCCACCCGCACCAATCATTTTCTCTGATTTAAGTATCTGCACCCGATGGTCAAATTACTATTATTCTTACGTGTTGTATCGCGTGAGCAGTGTTCAAATTGTCAAAGCTCTTGGGGGTCCCAAAAAAAACGTAATATACATATTTTAATATAATACTATAATTTAATTTACTTAACTTTTTGTGTTTCAGAACATATTTTTGCAGCTGAGCATTAACTAACATTAACAAAGACTTTTCTCCACCCAAAATGTATGTACTAATCAGGGTTTTTCCTGGCTCAAAATAAGGCGGAGGTGCTAAAATCCTGATCATGTATTTTATTAAGATAATTAAATGTGTTTTTTTCGTAGACCATCATATAGCCTACTGTGTTTCCCACAGTATTTTTACGGTTGGAGCTCGGTACCTCTGGGGGGTCCGGGGGAGGGCATGCCTCCCTAAAAATATATATTTTTTTTTTACATTTTAAAGATAAATTCATTAATCTGGTGCACTTTGAGTCCCTCGAATCCGCTGTTAAAAATAAATAATCCACCCGCCAACCGCCCAAACCTATGATATTCTCTGATTTTCATAAATTATTATTATAAATTATTAGCTTTAAAGGGACAATAAGTAGGAATTACTCCCATCTAGTGGTTTTTGAAACATTGTTAATAAATAAATCGTGAGAACATCAACTTCATCACTGCATTTGCAGGAAGTGTAAAATCTTTTTTCTTATTAACTGAAGTAGCCTAACGCAATATTTTTACTCTAATAGCTTATCTTTCCCCACACATATGAACTGTGATCATGCAATAACGTTAACTTTACATCGCGATGCTGAGCTACAGTGAAATGATAGAAAATACATTATCTGTTATGGCAATTCGCCTCATTCGCGCAAACTGGAGTAGAATGAGGCTCGCGTCTGCCGCGCTAAACACCGCGCCGCAGGACCTCTAGACGCGCATAAACGCGTCTTTACATTGAAATCACTCGAGCCAGACGCTCAAGAGTGAGTGAGTAATCATTTTAAAATAAAATTGACTTTAATTAAACCACGGATCCGTGATAAGTTTTGTGATCCGTCTCGCCACTATGCAGTAGCACTATGATCACTTTGAGGGAAGGATAAATTTATCCTAAAAATAATTAAGCAGAGGCAGGGATACATTGACCAGAAAGGGGGAAATCCCACGCAATCCTTCCTTTTACGTTCTATGTTTGACTTTTTTGGCGACGATGTTTTCTTCTCCTGTGGCGTGGCATATGTATAGTCCATAATAACAATGCAATCCAGACTTTTAAACTTGCCGGTGCAGTTTCAAGCGCCTCTCACTGCTCTGCACCTGCGTTTCTGCTGCTTTCAGTCACGTCACGTGACTGGCTGGCTCTGAATGAAAACGCTTTGTGGAAACGCGTTGGGTTTGTACTTTTTGTCCCTCTCTGCTATTATAGTTTTGCAAGATGGCGGAACTACATGGAAGCCTCCGTGGACCTACCGTCCCATGTATATAAAGATAATAAATTCTTAATTTATAAGGATAAGTCAGATAATTGCCCGAGGTATTTGTACACCATTGAGGACATATTTATGAATAAAAATATTGATTTTAGATAATAAAATATCTAAAATGATACTTATTGTCCCTTTAACCCTTGTGCATTGTTCAAATTCCCATCCTTTCGTTATGTTCGTGGCTGAAAACAGCCACTACTTTAAACTGCTGTAAAAATTGATCAGATAAATATTTTTTTGCCATTTTCTTTGCATAAATCTATTAATCAACATCAGTCCTGTTCAAAACTACTAAATGTTTTTTAAAAAATCAAGATTTTAACTCTTTAATTGCCAAATTCATAAATTATGTCACTGATTTGGGAGGGGAAAAAAACACAAAATTACTTATTTTCAATATAAAATGTGATTGTGGACTGGATTTTTTTTTACCTTTTATCACAGTCTTGGACATGTCAAAGATTAGAAACAACATTGGTTTTGATGCATTGTTAGTTTTTGTGCAGCATCAGATTTTAACGTTTTCTCCCTCATTTACTGTTCGTGGCTGTTTTTGCCCCCATTGACTTCCATTATAACCACATTTTTTGATTGCAAAGCCATGACACCATAAAATCATGCATTTTTGATTGTTGGTGGTTTTCCCTGTTGGGAAGAGGTAAAATTAGTAATTTTTACTGTTGATAACCAGGTGGCACCATTAACCCTTTAGGTAGGCCTGTGCAAAAAAAAGCTTAGTTTCTGGCTTTTACATGGAGTTATATGGAGTATAATAGCATAATAAAGTGTGTGTGTGTGTGTGTGTGTGTGTGTGTGTGTGTGTGTGTGTGTGTGTGTGTGTGTGTGTGTGTGTGTGAGAGAGAGACCTCACCTTGATGCGTCTGAGAAAATCAAAATATGCACCTCAGCTCTCAGAACTACATGGAGTAAACAAAAACAAAGTAAGTGTATTTATGCATCTGCCTTTTGATGGTGAGAAATGCAGACTAAACAAAAACTAAGCAAGTGGATTTAAACACTTGCATGCAAGCCTGCTGGTCATTTGATGATGAGAAGAGCAGCAAGCAACATGAGAAAGGGCTTGACTTGAAGTTTTAGAGATGAGTATGCATGTCTTCTCCCTCTGACACCACAGACTCAGGAGAGGCAGATCCTGATTTGGATGTGGCACCCTCATCATCCTCTCTAGCTTCCACTGAAGGCGAGGAGGATTCGGAGGATCCTGGGTCTGGGTGGATTGGGAGAAACGGCGAAGTGTGGTTTTCCACCAACCCGGAGACAACTCCCTTTCTTCAGCCTGCCAGAGGCGTGACTTCATGGCCGACGTGCTATGCCATCGCAAGGGTCCAGAACATTGATTCTGTGTTCAATCTGTTTTTTTACGGGCGCCGCACAATGAGAAACTGGACCGGGGTGGACTCCACAGATCTCCGTGCCTACATGGGGCTACTGATTATGGCCGGTGTCTACAGGTCCAGAGAGGAGTCCACACGTTGCCTGTGGGATGATCGCAGTGGTCGTGCGATTTTTAGAGCCACCATGTCCCTCTCAAGATTCAAGAAATCACCAGAGCTCTGCGTTTTGGAGGTTGGTCATGCTGACAATGAGGTCAATCATCTCGTCGGCCATGAAGTCACGCCTCTGGCAGGCTGAAGAAAGGGAGTTGTCTCCGGGTTGGTGGAAAACCACACTTCGCCGTTTCTCCCAATCCACCCAGACCCAGGATCCTCCGAATCCTCCTCGCCTTCAGTGGAAGCTAGAGAGGATGATGAGGGTGCCACATCCAAATCAGGATCTGCCTCTCCTGAGTCTGTGGTGTCAGAGGGAGAAGACAATACATCCTGCAGCTCGCTGGAGGGGTCAGGCTGCATACTCATCTCTAAAACTTCACTACAAGTCAAGCCCTTTCTCATGTTGCTTGCTGCTCTTCTCACCATCAAATGACCAGCAGGCTTGCATGCAAGTGTTTAAATACACTTGCTTAGTTTTTGTTTAGTCTGCATTTCTCACCATCAAAAGGCAGATGCATAAATACACCTTTTTTGTTTTTGTTTACTCCATGTAGTTCTGAGAGCTGAGTTGCATATTTTGATTTTCTCAGACGCATCAAGGTGAGGTCTCTCTCTCTCACTCACACACACACACACACACACACACACACACACACACACACACACACACACACACACACAGTTATGCTATTATACTCCATATAACTCCATGTAAAAGCCAGAAACTAAGCTTTTTTTTGCACAGGCCTACCTAAAGGGTTAATGGTGCCACCTGGTTATCAACAGTAAAAATTACTAATGTTACCTCTTCCCAACAGGGAAAACCACCAACAATCAAAAATACATGATTTTATGGTGTCATGGCTTTGCAATCAAAAAATGTGGTTATAATGGAAGTCAATGGGGCAAAAACAGCCACAAACAGTAAATGAGGGAGAAAAAGTTTAAATCTGATGCTGCACAAAAACTAACAATGCATCAAAACCAATGTTGTTTCTAATCTTTGACATGTCCAAGACTGTGATAAAAGGTAAAAAAAAATCCAGTCCACAATCACATTTTATATTGAAAATAAGTAATTGTGTGTTTTTTCCCCTCCCAAATCAGTGACATAATTTATGAATTTGGCAATTAAAGAGTTAAAATCTTGATTTTTTTAAAAACATTTAGTAGTTTTGAACAGGACTGATGTTGATTAATAGATTTATTTCCAAAAAAATGGCAAAAAAATATTTATCTGATCAATTTTTACAGCAGTTTAAAGTAGTGGCTGTTTTCAGCCACGAACATAACGAAAGGGTAGTGAATTTGCCCAGAGTGTACTGTTAAGTTTTTTAAAATTTTCAAAGCATTTTCCTAAAATATGTGTAAAAATAAGCTTTGTCACCAAAAATCATTCCATTTGCTGAAACACGGAAAAAGTTATGGCCAAAATAAGACTCAAAAATACCCCATAGTGGCTGAAAACAGCCCCAACAGCACATAAGGGTTAAGCAATAATAATATGGTAAAATATCATACTGAAGTAGGCTGATTTAAAAATAAAGGGCATTTTTCCCCCTAATTTTTCCCTACTCTCAGGGAACTAAGGTTACGTTTCTTATTTTATTTTTTTTATATTGAAAATTGTTTTAATCAGGGCATTTGTCCGGTTGGGCAAGTAGCCTACAATTCTTTTTCACTTGTCCATCAAAAAAATACACGCACGTGTCCCAGACAAGCGTTAATGTCGAAATTCTATTCAGATCAGTAAATTACCAAACAATCATAAAATAAAGAAATATTATCTTACCGTCATCGTGAGGTGAAAATGAGGATCCACTCTGCCAGACTCTCATGAAAGTGCTTATCTATAGCACAAAATGTATTTCTCGTACCATTTATTCGCCAAAAATAGTTTTTGCGTGCATATGATACGCAGTTTTACGTGCATATGATACGCACTTTATGGCGTGTAATACGCATGTACTCCACACCCCTAATCTAAGGGGGTTGCAGTGCGTATCATTTAGACGCAAAATAAAACTATTTTTGGCGTATAAATGGCACGATAAATAAAATGTATCCGTTTATAAATTCAACAGTCTGTAAATTCCTTCAGAAAACAGCGTGTGGCAGTGGCGCACTTTGAGCGTCTTGACACATATATATATATTAGTGCTGTCAAAGTTAACGCGTTAATTAGGCGTTAACGCAACATCATATTAACGGCACTAATTTTTTTAACGCGCGATTAACGCAGCGCATATTTTCAGTTTGACCCGTGACCCAACCCCTAGTTGGAGAAATGGAGATACACAGTGTTGCCAACTTAGCGACATTGCAGACACCTTTAGCGATTTTTTTTTCTCTTCAAAAAAGCGCCCAAACCTTTAGGTTCATGCTCTATGTTGACTATGGTTTCAATAATAAACATAAATTTGCATAAAGCATCCATATTTATCCATGCCCATAATGATTAGAGTATTACAAACTTGAAAAGTATTAATTTAAGGTACATTTAGAACAAATGAAAAATGAAAAACTCATGGCAAGCATGCGATTAATCGCGATTCAAAATTGTAATCGATTGACAGCCCTAATATATATATATATGGGTGTATATTACCTAATAAATTATGTTTCTATTATTTTAGTTTTAATGAAAAACCAGGGGAGCCCTGGACAACTTTTTTGTCAAACAACATGCAGCACTACTGAGCTTTGATAATAATTTATTATTATTATTAGTGCATATATCTGAAGCGTGCAAACCAGTGAGCAAAAAGTCTTGCGCTTCAACAGACAAATTTACACACAAATTGTGTCAACAGGCCCGTCTTGGTGAGTATCCTAGCAGACATAGGTTAAGTCTTAAGTGAATGAAAACGCGTGTATCAGAATCCGTGTACTGGATCTGTGCATTATGTCTTAAAGTGACAGCAGCCTAATGTTCCTGTTGTCTGTTTTTAATGTTGATCAAACAGTTAGGGCTTTCGCGGTGAAGGAATTTCCCTTCAATTGTTCCTCAAAAGCGCGATATGTGGTATTATCGCCATTTATATATTTATTTTGATTTAATTATATTTATTTGTTGCTGTATTAATAAGTGTTAAGATGAGGTCAGCATGCACAACAACATGGACATTTTCAGTAACCAATGTACCCAACAGCGTTGAAACAGGAAGTGAAGTAAACAGAAGAGAATGACAAAATATGGGTCCACATAAGAGAACATAAACCTGACAATAAGCTTGTTAAGTTATTTTTAATATTTATAACAGTTTGTTCCGATCCTCGAATCTGACTGACCTAAAATCAGACATGACGATAAGTACTTGTGTATACATAATATTGACACATTTCTTACATACTGACAAGATGGCAGAGATCTTTTCTGTAAAGGTGAATGTTTTTGTTTCTTAAATTTTACTGAAATATGACATTGAAGAGCCGACTTTTTTTCTCTTTAGTGGTGAAATGTAAGGCACCTCCAGCCATAGTAAATGGACAGCTTCAAGGGGAGCATTTGGACAGTTATGAATATTCACAGGTCGTGTCCTACAAATGTAACAGTGGGTTTAGTCTTATTGGAAGTCCAACACTTCGTTGTTCTGAGAATGGGACTTTTCAACCAGATTCGCCAAAATGTTCGGGTACGTTACATTTAAAATGCCAGTCAAGAGATGAAAATGAAACGTTTTTTACTTGTCTTTTCTTTTTTTCTGTTGATTAGTAAACGATTTAATGATTAATACATTACAAAGCTGATAATACATAATACAATTACTTTCAGGATAATGAAATGTTATGTTTACATATATTGACACATTTCTGACATATACTGACTAGATTATATATTGATTAATATGACAATATTAATTTCATGCCTTTTAGCACAAAATACATTTTTATTTACATGAACTTTCATGGATCTCTGAAGAAAACTTTAGAAAGTTTCTTCTCTCTCTCTCTCTCTCTCACTTTAAGCATATAAGAGTGCGATTTGAATTTCTAATATTATCTAGACTTCTTGAACTCCTATTTCTAGTTCCCTAACCCGATGTGTATGTTACATGTTTGACTCTCAGCCACAACAACCACAACTTCCACGATAGTTACCACAACTTCCACGACAGTAATATTCAAGACTCGACCTGACAATAATGGTATTGCACTCTTTAAATCTATACTCCATTATGACATTCTTAGATACACATTTATGTTCTCCAAATGGCCCTGTGTTAAAGAGTAAACGACATAAAAATCCAGAAAGAGAGAGCTAAGAAACTTTCTGTAGTGGTGTCACTAATTATGAAAAAATAGTGGCCTAAAATTTTGGACTGATTTTTTTAGTAAGCTCACAATTTTATTCAATTTTGATTCAGTGATGTGATTACAAAATTCTCAACACATCTAAGTATTATTATTATTATCAAATCTTTTTGGGAATTAAAGTACAGCTGTACGTATCCTGAATTCATAGACATACCGGTACTAATATATGTCTGCTCTGATCTGCCAAACGTAGTAGGTATAATTAAATTCAATGAATCTGTATTGCGCTTTTCACAACACATTTGGTATTTTTCAATAACCATATGCACAGGTGCAAAACAATCTGAGTCCAAATGTTTTCACCAACAGATCATGATTCACCAATAACATTCCAAAAACATACAAATTTGAGAATTTACAAAAAAATCTAGCAACAACAGAAACCATATGCGCAAAAATCACATACTCTTTGTGGCCTTATAAACGCATTAAGATGACATTTTCCACAGATATTTCATCTTAAATACATTTCATCATATCAAGTAAAAGAGTAAGAAGAGGTGTTATTGTGTCATATGTTTGCTGAGAGTGAGGACCAGCTGTCAAGAAAAGGTTGCATGGAAAGCCCTTGCATTGAGATGGATTGGGCGTGTTTGTATGAAAATTTGAATCATCCGGCTCACGGTTGCCTAAAATGCCTAAGACAAATTATTTCATAATTGAAACGATTGCCCCCACCTCTACTAAAACTCTAAATGAGCCAGAATCATCTTTAGGTGTCAGTCCAACTCTCTGTATCATTGATAATTTAACATTAACTCTACATTAACATCTATTAACTCAATTTAAGAGTAAATAACAATAGCATTTTATGATATTGGCACTTGTACTGATATCTTTTGGGCTTTTTTTTCTTATATTGGCAATTATTTTAACATTTTACATGATTAAATGTCAGTTCTACTACTGAAAGTTTCTTGTTTCTCTCTCTAACCAGATCTTAATGTTGTTAGCTCTTTTATAATGGGACTGTTTGGGGAACACTTTTACACTAAGCATGAGATATAATAAAACCTCTGATGTTTATACAGCATAACTGTTTAAATGCTTTCTGTCTAAGTCTTTCTACTGCATGTTTTTTTTTTATCTACTTCATCAAAGTTATCTATCTATTTGTATTTGAAGCTTAGATTCTCTTTCTCACAAATTTTTACCTGACTGTGTTCTTTTTATTCCACAAATCGCTCAGAAGATAGATCATCCAGTTCTAAAAGTACCGGTAAGTGTCTTTTTAAGTTCAGTTTTTATTTTACTATACTATCCAATAAAGAGCTGATTCCTATTAATATGTCATCATTTTAGTATTCCTATAAATTCATATTACGCATCGTTGATGTTAGATTGTGACCCGTTTAAATGTTTGTGTTTGTCAGCTCAGAGATTGTCTGTTGTAGAAAATTCCAAAAACCTCCAAATGTGTCCATGTCATATTTCTGGTTAGCCTTTGTAGCTTTCTTTTAATTGACAATTTACATACAAGTTATGCTTAACTTTGTTACAAATGTTACTTAATCATTTTTTGTAGTATATTGCAAGGATATGTATTGTATTGTTCGTTTTGTTTTAATCTTTTCAATAAATTGTCTCTATTTTCAGTTGTTGCATGGAGTATTACATTGAGTGTATTGGCTGTTTTGGGTAAGTCTCAGTCGGCATAATTCACCAGTAATCTACATGTCTTCAAAAACCCAGTTATTAAATTAAAGTGAACAAAATGCAGCTATCATGTATAGGTTTAAACAGCTTCACAAACAGTATTTTCAACCACAGTTTCATTATTTTATATATTACAAATATACAAATATTCACAGAAGTACAGGGATAAATTGTACTGGGATTTGGCCAGTAGCCATATTACCCTGTAGCCCAAGACGGGTCGCCCACTAGAGCTAAGCATGGTTGAGCCTGGTCAGTACCTGGATGTGAGACCTCCTGGGAAAACCAGGTTGCTGCTGGAAGAGGTGTTATTGAGGCCAGCAGGGGGCGCTCACCCTGTGGTCTGTGGTTCCTAACGTCCCAGTATAGGGATGGGGCCATTAAACTGTCAAAAAAGCACCGACCTTTGGATGAGACATTAAACTGAGGTCCTGACTCTCTGTGGTCATTAAAAATCCTGTCATCCTGGCCAAATTTGCCCATTGGCCTCTGTCCATCATCATGGGCTCCAATCATCCCCATATATACTGATGGCGTCATTACTCTCGGTCCTCTCCACCAGTAAGCTGGTGTGTGTGGTGGACGTTCTGGCGCAATATTGCTGCCGTTGCATCATCCAGTGGATGCTGCACAGTGGTGGTGGTTGAGGAGATTCACACCTTCTATATGAAAGTGCTTTGAGTGCAGAGAAAAGCACTGTATAACTGTAAATACTATTTATTATTTGTATTATTAAAAGTTTATCGTTCATATAAAAACACTGATGTCTTGGAAGCGATCAAAATAGAGCAAATCCCCTTTTAAAAGTAACAAATAACGATTATATATTTACAGCACTATATGGTGGCAAGGGACAGTTAAACAATTTATTTGTCATTGATTCATTAATTCAAGAGATTTGTTCAAAAACGCTGATTGGTCCAGTAATACAACAAGTGAAGTATGTATGAGACATTGAATTTATTCATATACATTTTTTTTTTGATAGTTCAGATTAATTAAACATTTTAAATAGACTGCAGCCAATTAACATTTTGTCAGAAGCTATAGTAAATTATTTTGTTTAGTGGTTTGTTCAGAATCGTGGGAGAAACGTTATCTCTGTCTGAAACAAAACAATCATTAATCTCCATTCATCCAGAATCGTGCAGGTTTATGTGCTATACAAATAAACTTGCCTCTCTCATTCAGCACAATTTCAAATGACCACGTTTGCACATATTTTGAGTGCTTGACGTTAATTGCATTAAGAAACAGCATGTATCGGACGATAATAAAATATCACGGAAAACACAGTAGTTTTCCAAACCTATAGAATCACTTTGCAAGCCAGGTTTGACCTAGGATCATAACCCCTGCTGAATCAGAGAAATAGCGAGCGCTATTAAACATGCAGACATTGCTTTAAAGGTATGTTCCAACAAACAACTAATGTAGCATTTCGTGGGAGAAACCACAACACTCCAAAAAAAAAGCGGGACACGCTTAAAGTAACATCCTACCCCTAACATCACTGGAAATGAACTCATTTTTGGCAAATCCACCTGACAACTGTCACACACTATCCGTTGTAATTTGTATTTGTGAAATTTGAGATGTGGGATTGGAATATTTATTAGAGAATTTATTCATTTCTTCTTCTTTTTTCTGTTTGAATCAAGGTTAGTCATTTGTAATACTTGCAATTCTTCTCTGTTTAATAGGATGCATCATTGGAGGCATAATTTACAAAAAGAAACGGTAAGTTATCTGCATTGTCTTAGTTGCTCTTTGCTTAAGTGATTTCTCGGCTGTTGTTCTTGCACTCTTATATTGGGTAAAAGCCAAAGGAATGTTTTGCATTCAGATTTCTAAAACGGGTGGTTTTCCACACATTTTCCATGGGAAATGGTGATACATTGAGGTTAAGTTTAAATTAATATACCCATATATGTAGTTATGCACATGCTCAAAACATGAGTATTCTAAAAATATGCCGACTCTTCCTTGGTGTAGAACTAATAACCCATAATTTTTTTTTAAATTAACTGCTTTCATGAAGCATTGGGAATTATATAATTAAATCCACTCTGAAGCTGTGAATTTGTAGTTGTTCACTTGAGAATTTTTTTGTTTTCTGACACAATTCTGAGCTATCCGATCAGAGAAGACACAAAGTGATCAGGTATAAACAGGCTTCAAGTTCGTAGGTTTAAATTATCTTTTTTTATGCCAATTATGTCATTCACAGCCACAGTGCTTCATGAGCAGTTTATTTTCTCATGAGCAATTAAGTGCACACTGGTACTTCTTTTTTTCTTATTTTCTTATTTTCATGCACTATTTTTGCTTCAAATCAAAATATATAATTATGTGATTTATCTTTAGAATTGATTGTTTTGGTTCATGGTTTTTATATAAGATATAATATTTTATATAAGAAATGTTTAAATCCATTTTGGTAGAATGCTGTTGAGCAGGTAATTAAACAAATATATATGCAACGATATATCAATCCACAAAATGCTTCATTGTGCAAAAATTCTCATCAAAAAAGTTTCCCATGAAAAATTTTGGAAATGGTTTCAGTTTTGCTTCCCTTAATGCTGATATCCTTTATGTGAAGATTTGTACAGGGTTTCTTTTTTTTCTTTTTTTTCTGGAAGGGTTTTCTATGGAAGCTTGTTTCCTTCACAGAATAAATAAAAAAAATCTCACAATTACAATTTATATCTCATAGTTTTGCCCTTTTTTTTCTCTCTTAGATTTGTGAGTTTATATCTTACGAGACTGAGAAGAAAAGTCAGAATTGCGAGTTTGTCTCAAGTTAATGTCTTCCAATTCTGACTTTCTAATTTACAAAAGTGTAAATTTTGGGATATAAACTCACAAATTTGACTTTTTTCCTTGCAACTGCTAGTTACTGAGGATAAATTGTCAAAATTGTGAGATGAAAATGACAGAATTAATTTTTATTTATTTATTCCATGGCAGAAACAAGCTTCAGTTTTTTTTTGTTTGATTATGGCATGGCGGCTTAAGTGCATGGGTGCTGGATTAAAGTTGAATATACCAACCCAGATATTTAGTTATGCACATGCAGACCATTAAGCCTGGGTTCTCCCAAGGTTTTTTTTTCTCCATTAGGTCACCTGATGGAGTTTTAGGTCACCATTGGGTCACCTGATGGAGTTTTTCGTTTCCTTGCCACTGTTGCCTTTGGCTTGCTCAGTTGGGGATATTCAATTTAATGAATCAATCAATATTACTATTGATTAGCATTACCAAACATGGACGTTTTATTATTATTTTATTTTAATACTGTGAAGCTGCTTTGATACAATCTGTATTGTGAAAAGCGCTATACAAATATTCTTGACTTGACATTACTGGATTATTGGATTGCAGGTCAAAACATGAGTATTCTGACCAGGTGGCGACTAAAGAGATAGAAAGAGGGTTATAACCCTCACATACATGGTAAGGACAATGGGAACTATGCAACTTTCTCTTTAATGTGTTACAAAGTCAAGTTCTTCTCCTACTTTCTCCTTGTTACCTCACCATGAGTGGCTGGCCAAAGTTTCTGAACATCGTACAAGAATCAATGTGGGTTATATTTTTGGGATGGATGGGTTTCTGACATCAGAAGTATCCGTGAATTTAGCATATCCATACAGGCTGTTGAATAAAGGACAGCGTATCTTCTAGACACTCTAGCTTTTACCTGAGCCTGATTACTGGGACCTCAAAAATATACTTCATTCTTTATTTCTTGTCTTTATCACAGTAAAAGCATGCATTAATCTGTCATTTTTTTGTAAATTACTCACTAAATCGTATTCTTTTACAGGGCTAATTAGAGGCTTTCATTGAGAAAATCCAAGTGAAGCATCCTGCCAATATATATCATTTATACAAGTGCTTACCAGGATCCGTCAACAGGCTGAGTGATTTCTCACAGCATAATCCATAGACATTATTTTGAAAAACCAAGCTCAATCTGACCACTTTCTAGCAGTATCTAACTTTACCCCATTCTGCATTTTCATGATCTGAAACGGATCTGTCTTCACAGGAGACAGGTTGATTTCACTTTTATAAAGTGTTTGCTTGTTATTTCTAACTTGTCATTTTTGAAACGTTTGCACTTATCACACTTAATTTAATGATGCACTGAATCTCCCTTACCTCACTCATTTTGTTGAGGGCTACATATAGCATAAATAATTATTGAAAAAAAGATTAATGTATGAATTGCTTGAGGTTTTGTTTGTTAATCCATGTTCTCACTTTTCATTTGGATAAAGTAGCAATTGTGTGTGAGTTAACCTAGTAGATTTATTGCAGAATGTGATTTGCAGTGCAGATTTTAAACTTAAAGGTTTGGTTAATCTTGAAGTTCTTAAAGTGTCTTTCATTCTCATTCTTTACTCTTTTTGTTCAGTGATGTGCAGAATCTGTTTCAAATTCCACTAGAAATGCTTTGCTATTAGTCTCGATTACAGACTGAGATTTAATGAAGAAAGAGATTTCTGCAATGTTAAATATCGGTTTCTTTTATCTATGTGCTTTATTTATAATTTACAGCCTTGTCCAAAATACTCGAGACCCAAATACCTACAAATGTTTAATTCTTTAATTTATTATTGGGATTTGGTAGGGGGAAGCAAGCATTGTTTTCAAATATTTCTGATGTAAAATTGGTAAAATAGCAATTCAGTTTCAACAATTTGTAGAATTATTTCCCCCCAAATGAGTGCAGTTTTTTTTATATAATAGGCTGTTTAACAGATTGTATTGTAGTGAATGGCTTTTGTAATGCGTTTAAACCATGGTTCTGCTTAATTTGTCATTTTAAACTAGGATTGCACTGGCATGGCCCTTTCATATTACAAATGCTAGAATATTACAAAGTTGTAATCAAATCTAAATCCATCTCTCATGTGTTTCATTCTGTATTTCACTGAGCTGTGGGCCTGGACAGTCTCAAAATAAAAGCTCCACAATCAAAACGGAAGACTTGGGTTCAACTTTATTTGAACTTAAACTTTAAGTGACGACTGAGCCAGGTACAAATGATCAAGAGAAAACTTCTTAAGTGTTCCCTTAATTTCTAAGGTTTTGCTAAATGTCTGTTTGTGTAGTATCATGTTGTAAAATTACATTTTGCATGGCCAATTGCTTAATGGATAGATGCGTTATATTGAAAAATTCAACCAGCACAGCAACAAAAGTATCTTTCTGTATCACACACGGCTGCCAATATACATTCACATTCAGTCTACGTTTTCAATATTTTGTAGTTTAATCGTTCATATAGAGACTGAAACGTTTATAACATGTTGCAATGCACCACACTGATGGCAAATCTGGTGAAGAAAATGCATATTCCAGACTCAGAGATATTAATTCAAATGTGCATCTGCATGTTTCATGACAATGCCCAACAAAACACAGGATACAGCAAAATGCTGACATGGTGTGTATGCTATTAGTCATAATATTGATCTACTAAACTTAACAAAAAAAATTCAAGTCATCTTATACATTTCAAACATTGTGTCCATTGATGAAAATACACAAGTATTATTGGCACTTTTATTAGTTAGTCTAATTAAAAAAGTTAAATTCAACAATTTACCTGAATTGCTTATTTTTATTATTTAGCACTTTTAATTTTTCAAGCAGTGACCGGTTCATCTTAGGCACTTAAATTGTATATTTGGCATAATTCAATATTGGCAAATCTTAAATGTACAACTACACAAAAATACAAATCTAGTACAATGTGAGAAATAAACCACCAGTTTTAAAAGATCAGATAAAAAAAAAACAGTAGTCTTAAAGATAACAGTGCAAGTTGCTGTAATGCAAAATCTGTAAAAAATGTAATTGCGTTCATAAGACTAGTTTACCACTAGACAGAGAAACGCACTATATGTGTACTAAAATGTGTATGTGAAACCTTGAAAGACTTTACAAAAGGTTACATTTATTGACATTAGTTAATGCATTGGGTAACTAATAATTCGTGAATTAACAATTTTACATCATTTATTAATCTAGATCACTTATATTAATTTCACATTTATAAATAAATGTTTATTTGACTACATATATATATATATATATAGAAATCAACATTGAGATATATATATATATATTTAAATGCTGTTATTTCATGTTAAACTTATTGTAAAGTATTATCAAAGTTTATTAAGTAAAGGAGATGTGAAAATAATTTCAGCACTTTCTACAAGACACATTTTTTGCCTTTGAATATACATACTCTTAAAAACATTCAAATTGAAAAACATCATGCTAGATCTGGAAATTGCTGAAAGACAACCACATTAAGGGCTGGATGTTTTTGACATAAATACAAATCAAGCATATTTTTACAGTTTGACAACATCACAGCTCATTCACTCAGAGGCACTGAAATCGCTGGGCCTTTTGGATCATCAAAGCGGTCCATGGTGTGAATCTGCATGATCATGTGCAGGCCGTAGGTAAGGATGAGCACCATGAGCAGAGAGGTCAGCAGGCCCATCCAAATCCCCGGGGTGAAGAACCCTGCACAATCGCTGGCATACGAGAACATTTCACCCGTGACGTTGAAACCTTGGATCTGTTGGAAACAAATGATGCATCAATCAGCCGCAGTATGAGGAGGGTTTTTGTGCATTGCAATTCAGAATTTTCACGTAACCTCACATCCTTGTAGGAACGCCCACCTGGAGGTTAAAACGTTTGTACTAAGAACTAATGTAGTAAGACAGTGACATTAAAAGACTACTTTCAATATACACCTCATTGAATGAGCACAAAAGAAGATGAACCCCAAATATAAACACAACGCGCAGTTTGTCATTAAGCGGTTTTCCATAGGATACCATTATAAAGAAAACGCTTACTCATTTAGTGTTGCGTTCATATTCTGGGTTCGCCTATATTTAGTATGCATAATCAATGAGGTACATTACTGAATTTGATCTTTTTAACATGAACTAAGAATGAATACTTCTACAGCATTTATTAATCTTAGTTAATATTAATTTCAACATTTACTAATCCATTATTAAAATCAAAGGTTGTATGTTAAAGGGATAGTTCACTTTAAAATTAAAATTCTGTCATCATTTACTCACCCTCAAGTTGTTTCAAACCTGTATTAATTTATTTCTTCTGCTGAACACAAAGAAAGATATTTTGAAGAATGTCAGTAACCAAACAGTAGTCTGTACCCATTGACTTCCATAGTATTTTTTTTTCCTACTATGGAAGTCAATGGGTACAGACTAGTGTTTGGTTACTGACATTCTTCAAAATATCTTTCTTTGTGTTCAGCAGAAGAAATAAATTAATACAGGTTTGAAACAACTTGAGGGTGAGTAAATGATGACAGAATTTTAATTTTAAAGTGAACTATCCCTTTAACATTAGTTAATGCACTGTGAACTAACATGAACAAACAATGAACAGCTGTATTTTTATTAACTAACATTAACAAAGATGAATAAATAATGTAACAAATGTATTGCTCATTGTTAGTTCATGTTAGTAAATACATTAACTAATGATCCTTGTGGTTAAGTGTTACCTGCATTTTAGAATGTCCCGCTGTTTTCAGTGAATGAAACTGCAGCAGGTGCTGTATATGGATTATAATAAGTGGCCAAAACTTGCACTTTGTTGACATTGACACTGTTGTTGTTTTTCTTCTTTTGAGAGGTGATCTAAATTTTCGTGGCTTGAAACAGATGGAAAATTGACAGGCCTGTTCTATGAATGTTTTGCCCTCCAGGTCTCCGTGCCAGTAATGCACCTGTAAACTATAGTAGTACCTGAAAATCAGTGAAGGTCAGCTTCCATTGGGTGGCGTTGTCCGTAGCATTGCGAGGCACCAGCAGGGGGCTCTGAAAACTGCTTACAATCTGGCAATGGAAAGAATACTCTGCAGGAGCGTAGATACCACGACTGGCGTTAAAGATCGCCCTCTGTCCGTCATACTCCAGCACCACCTGCTCCATGACCGTCCAGTTGCGAGCAGACACAGGAAAGAAGATCTTGCGCATAGAGAAGCTTTAGGGAAGTATTAAAAATGTCAAATTATTCTCTTTAAGACAGCATGCACATCATATCCAACAGCGGCAGTGAATCCTGTTCGTCAAAACCACAAATGATGCATGCCAGTGACGGATTAAGTGTTAAATACTCACATAAGCTGGAGGGATTGGAAATCCAGAACATTTTGGTAATTCAGGACGAGTCTGAAAAACAAAATATTAGATACTTTCAAGAAACAGCAGTGAATGATGTTGAAATGTATACTGATAACTGCTTGATAATGCTTCTGACCTTGACAGTGTTTCATTGCAAACTGAACCAGTCAGGTCAGGAGGTGCAGTAGAACCATTAAAAATGTCTTTTCCCAAATCAATTTCTTTTCCAAGGAAGCTAGCGAGGAGAGTGTCGGCCCACAGCAAGATGCAGGGTTGCCCCGCTGTGTTGTTGAAGACAACTGGAGGTTTCACAGACGGTGATGGGGGTGCCTGAAGTAGTGATCGGCCCACAAAACTTCCTGTCATTACTGGGGTATCCTCAATGACCTATAGAAGGATAAATGACAAAAAAAAAAGACACTTTTACCCCCGGGTAAAGGAACGCTTCACGCTTATAATTTAGAAGCAACGTTAGCACAACTTTTTACCCGTTGTTATGAAACCCCGCTCCGGAGCTTTTGCGGTGCCAAATGTGTACAGTGTGAAATGATGCGGAGTGAGAATGTTATGTATAGATGCTTAGTAACAGACAGCCAATCGCGTGCCTCACATTCACATGCTTTGGATAGTCACGGAAACACAGCTCGTTAAACAGTAGTTTCAGCGTTTGAGTCAAACTCCTCTATAAACCTTTATAGTCCAACATTCAGGATAAACTTGATAGTACAGTCGACAATATTATGAGGATGCGCAATCCTATAGCCTTTACGTAACCATATTGTGTGCTGCGTTCATCCAATGACATTGACACCGCAAATAAAGACGTTAACGCAGGGTTTAAGAATGTACAGAGTGAAACGATAGTTTATGAATACCCAGGATTAATTGTTAACCATAGGTAAATTATGAACAGTGAAAAGTGAAGCAAGATAACCCAGGATTCCGTTTACCCGGGGTTTACAATGAACCAGGACTTATTATTTCAAGTGTGAAAAGCCCTATAGTGTGAGAGAACAAATAGACAAAGTGCAGTGCATACTAAATTTATCCTTGTGATGTTCCTCATTTAGGTAAAAGCATCTGCTAAATTAGTGGTTCTCAACCTTTTTTGGGCCAGCGTCCCAATCCAATATCCAGTCCAGTTCTTTCTACGCGCACCATAGACGCACACACACAATATGACGTCACACTGCGCGTATGTTTTAAAAACATAATTTAACATATAAATAGTCCTAACACTTTTTAAATAGCCCACTTAAAGTGTTTATTACAAATAAATTACCGTACTAAATGCTTAAAATGAATAAAAGTAAATGAACAAAAATTTGCATCATATTTAAACTCGTCCAAACCCATTGAACCCATTAACACCTGAACGCCCCCGTTGAGAACCACTATGCTAAATGAATAAATGTAAATGTGATGACTTACTCTAGAGGGCTTGAGGCCGGTGTAAACAGCAGTGTAAGGCACGTCCTGAGATTTGAACAGGTCAAGGACCTTTCCAATGATCTCATCTAAAAGAAAAGAAAAGAAAAATGATATACTATAGTACAGCAATGCTGATGAACACATGGCTTCAAGTTAGAATTAAAACATTAAAAGCAATATATATATATATATATATATATATATATATTAAAATCATTATCAAAAAAGAAACATAACTCACCATTTTTCAAAAGCAATTCCTTTGATTGAGCCCTGATATTCAAACAAAGCAAAGTCAAAGTGTTATTTTATTATTATTTATATACTATTATAGTATTTATTAACATTTTAAATATTTTTCATTTCAATTTTAATTTTAACTTAAATTTGAATCTATTTATTTTAAGCTTTTGTCATTTTTTTAAACATTTTTATTTCCAGTTTAATTTTAGTAATTTTAATACTTCAACTTATTTTAAGTTAGTTGCCAATGCAACATATCAAATTACTGAAACTAAGTTTAAGTTTTTAATCCAATATTTATCATTTATTTTATTTAAACTTTCTTTCAACTACCTAAAAAAAAATGTTTTTAATAATAACAAAACTGCAAACAGAACAAAAAAGTGAAGTTAACATTTTTAAAATTCAGGGTGCCTTGCAAAACCATACAGACATCAACCAATTCCATCATTTCACTGAAATTGTATGCTTTTTTTTAAACGCTCTGAAATACAATTTGGCATGACATTGTTTAATATAAGAAAATATTCTTTAAAAAAAAAGTAGAAAAACGCTGTTAGTATTGAGTGCCTGTGTTGCAGAAGGTCATACAGATGGAAAACATGAAAGTGTAAATAATTAACTGGTTAAAAATCTGCACACTTTTGCAAGAAATGGTGTATGTAATATAAGTAGCATTACAGAACATCTTACCCAAAAGTGTAAGGGAGATGGACAGCCAGCAGTGAAGGCTGTGCGGTGTTCAGCTTGATTTCCTTTAGGGTGCTTGGGTTGATGTGGACTGCTGGGATACCCAGCTCTCCCTGGAAGAGTTCCAGGACTGAATCCGCTGTAGACCAGTCCAGGGCTGGCAGCATCAGAGGACTGGAGGATGTCTGAAGTGCTGACTTGAATACCAAGACAGAAAAGTTGAAGAGAATTTTAGAGAAAAATATAGATGTGATATATTATGTAAGGATTAAAAAATATAAAGGGCACACCCACCTCTACATTTAAAAAGACACTGTCTTGTTTGTTCCCAAAAACTCCACCGTACATGGTGAAGTCATCTATACTTAGCTATATAGTGGGGAGAGTAGGCAACAAGAGTCAGTTATTAAAGTACATTGCATAAATGCATTCAATTATTATTTATATACTATTAATTAATATTTTTAAATTCTGGTTTTCAATAATAAGTTTTAATTTTTCTATTAGTTTCAGTTTTACTAATTTTGGTATGTCCTTTTGTCGTTTTGGTAAGTTTTTTTATATTTAAAAAATTGACTTTTAGTATTTAAAAGAAAAAGAAAAATGTTTTGGCAGCTATTTTAATTTTATTTTAACTACCCAAAACGTGGTTTATATTATAGTGTTGTCATTGAAAACTTTTTTTTTTTTTTTTTTTAACGACACTGCTTATATCTACCAATCACACTTGTTTAAGCCAATGTTTCAACTCTCTGGTGTTTAATATTACAATAATGCAATAACTAAATGTTGTCATGTCAATGCACAAATGATCACATTTGTACTGTAATGAAATACTGGCATGTCCAAGGGAAGATGGATGGGGAAGTAAGACTGTGGCTCAAAGTCACACTATACTGACAAGTCCAGTAGCTACGGGAGTAAAAATATCAGAATTAGAGGAAGAAGCTGCTTTATTAATAATTCCGCAATGTAAAATACATTGCTTCTACTTTGATCACACCACGTAAACTGTTTTTATATTCCACTTTATCAGGTTCTCACAAATACTAAAGGCTTTACTAAAGGTTCTTCTTACCAATGTCAGAAATGTACTTGTTTTTATTAAAGGATGACATGTGGATTTACTTTTAAGAGGCATTTTTCTCTTTATGAGAGCATTTTCTAAAATACAGCATATTGTTCATTATATAATATATTTCAAACAACTGAAATGGTCATATAACTAAATAATATTGTATTACAAGACTAAACACATATCTTAAAGCAGATAAAAACACAAGAATGCATTAGAGGTGGCATTATTTCCCCCACATGTTAAAAACTTATGAAGCCTTTTTTTTACCTTATCCTGTAAGAAGAGCAGCACATTGTGAGGAGCAGTGGACAAGGCAGATTTCAGATAAGACACCAGCTGCCCACCAGATATAGCCTGACCAGCAGCTGGTTGAGCCAGATGTGGCATACTGTAGCTGTATTGACAAAGATATCATTCAGTTTGAAACCTTCTCAACAGAAACAGGATGACTTGAAACTTTGTCCACAGTCATCAGCCTCTGCCAAGCGCTTTCCAACTTATAGACAGTCTACCAAGTCACTGTTAGCTGATTCAGCTGCCTGAACATATATAAGAAAGCCACACTTAACAATGTAAAAGCAATATTCAAGAAACAAACGTGTCACGTACCCATCACTGGTCCACATGAGCAGAGGCACTTGAGCATAACAGCTATAAATCGAGAAGATAAATAATAAAACTGAAGTAAAGGCCATTGTCGAGAGACTACTACGCCGCACTCCTACTTCCGTCATTATTCAGGAGAGTCACGTGAATGGCAGAGCGCTGATGATCACGTGACTGTGTTTTTTCCTTCTTCAATCATGTGATTCCCTTCTGACTCGATTCGTTCTCGTCTCTGAGCAGCGCAGGCGCAAGATGATCTTATGGATAAACTATATTTTCATTATTCACTAGGACAACGTTGTTGAAAAGGAAAAAGAATCCTTAATTTAACTTGATCATTAACATCTATCTATCTATCTATCTATCTATCTATCTATCTATCTATCTATCTATCTATCTATCTATCTATCTATCTATCTATCTATCTATCCTCAGAAAGAGAAGTTGCATGCAGTGCTCCGCTGTACATTGTAAAATAAATTGTTAGGTTGACCCATTGACTGGGTTGACCCATGAATTGTAAAAAAAAAAAAAAAAAAAAAAAAGTTGACTGCACCACATTGTAAACTATTTATTTATCAAAAAAGTTCTCTTTGTATTATGTATCATTAAATTATTATAACTGCACAATACCTTTTACTGTAGGAATCAATCTTGGTCGGCCCTCGCTATTTTTCACCTGGAGTGTAATAGGACGACACTGTAGGCTACTTTCAGGACCACTTTATTGGGCTGAAATATTGACAGCCTCTGTCATATATGTTTGCATTTTAATAAAGATTATCTTAACAGACCACTTATTACTATGAACATTAATATAGAACAATACTTTGCGTTTCCTGAGCACTAAAACAGCTCTCATCTTTATTATCAGCACTTTAATTCACGCTTTATTGAGAAAATCTTCATCCTCAGTGTTGTTGGCGGATTGATATGTGATAATGTGACAGCGCCCTGTGCCATCAGCTGTAGGATGGGGAAATGAAAATGAAATAACTTAAGACTACTACCAGGGATGTGAATTGTCGCTAATATTTTTGAAGCACTTCAAAAGTGGCTAATTTGTAATTTTGGGTTGATGACATTCAGAACAACAGTGATCATCTCCGTTTTGGGAGGTGCACTATATTATTTCGCGAATGTCTCCGCACCGCTGGAGCTCGTGCTGCGGTCAGGGCCATCTTTGGTTGTTCTCGCCGGTCGCGACTCGCACCACACAGTCAGTGAACAATTGTGATACGTATCAAATCATTCGAGCGATAACTGTTTGCAAAGAGTTCGTTTTACTGTCGGTAATAGGACAACAGACTGGTTCTGCATAAATATTTCATTGCATCAACACCGTTTTGCAGATTTTTTTGCAGCGGAAATTTGGCTAAAGAAGGGAGATCCACTGTAATACAACATGGATGAGGAATATGATGTTATCGTATTGGGCACCGGACTCACAGTAAGTAACGCATTCAGGTCACTGATGACTCACATGAAACAGATGAAGATATTGTCGATTGGTGCTCGTGTGCTTATGCTGTTATCAGAGATGTGATGCTTTGAGATTGAACCCGAGGGCCTATTGCTGACGCATCCTTTGGACCAGTACTGTATACTATATGTGTGTGTTGTGACTGTGAGCCAGCATTTCTCGTAATTTCTACCTGTATACAAGTGCAATCCTTCCCTATTACATCTTCCCCAGAATTTTCAAAGCCATTGAGGCCGCATCATTACATTGACATGACAGCGGTGGTGATTAAAAAGTAATGACTGATTCTCGTCTCAGTGTCTGGTTCTAAGGAGTGGCATCAGGTATCCCGTTTGCTCGTGCGTCGAAAGAGGGGATAATATGTGTTTATTGCATATTTCGCCTTTTACGGGTCGCCAACGCCGCGACGAAGCTGTATTGTGCTTAACTGATGTTAGTTCATATGTTGCTTGCAATTCATCCGTTTTGGACAGGGTTTAGTGGATTTTTTTGTTATTGGTATATTTTAAAGGGCCAAATTGAAAAGACACGAGAACTTGATATTGGATAAATACGTGCAAAAAGCAGCATTACTAATAATAATAAAAAGAACGAGGGGGGAAAAAACAGAAGTGTTTTTGCATTATACGTTTCTCTATTTTCCTCATGGATGATTGTGGCTGGTCTGGGCTGCGGCTCGGCTGGATGGGTGTACCGATGTCCGATTCGGCAACGAATTGTTCTTTTGAGTCGAATCTTTTCAGTGAATCTACCCGAGGGGTTCCTCTACCGAATCTTTTATTTTATACGTAAATATGTTTACAACTTGATTATATGATAGTTTTAGCACACAAACAATTGGATTTAAAACTTTTTCAGACAAGATGTAAACACATTATAGTATTGTTTAATGTAAATATCAATCATATTTAGTTCTAACTTGTTTTTCACGGCTGGAACAAACTGAACTGAAACTCTCAAAAGTACAATAATATCATTTCACGAAATTGGCCCCACTAGGATGTCAGTAGAATGACGTAAACGATTCAGAGAAGAATTCGGACCGCTTTTTGAACCGCTTCATTACAGCTAGAACTGTTCACAGGAACCGATTCGCGGAAATGACTCGGACTTTCCATCACTAGTTGGGTGGGGTGAGTCGCATCCCAGTGTTCAACGCGGAAGTCAAGGCTAGATACCCGCGCCCATCTCAGCAGATGAATAGAATAATATATATATATATATATATATATATATATATATATATATATATATATATATATATATATATATATATATATATATAAATCCATCACAGATTATTTCAACTGAATTATGTTTATTTGTGTAGGAATGTATTCTTTCTGGGATCATGTCCGTGAATGGGAAGAAAGTTTTGCATATGGACAGAAATCCATACTATGGTGGTGAAAGTTCCTCTATCACACCCCTGGAGGAGGTGAGGATGAGGATGTTTCACAGTCATTCATTAGTCATGTTTGCTTGATTTTACACACATGATTGTTTTGTCGAATAATAAAAGTATAATAAAAATAGGTGTATTTTTACATAAGTTAATATTCTATGTTAATTAATATTTATATTCATTTTAAATATAAAAAATGAATATGTACTTATTTAAAAAAAAAATATATGAAATATGAATCCTCTTCAAAAATATCATAGGATTTTTTAATGTTGCATTTATCCTTGTTTTTTATGCATGCACTCACATTTTACATGCTTTTTTTTCTCAGCTCTATAAGAGATTTGGGATTTCAGACAGCCCCCCAGAGTCAATGGGCCGGGGAAGAGACTGGAATGTGGACCTTATTCCTAAATTCTTAATGGCCAATGGTAAAAATACTTTAGCATAGTTGTTGTGAGAATATTGTTCGAATCATGTTTTGGGATTAGATTGTTGCCCCTTAATTCATGGAATTCTGTAATTTTTCTGTATCAACTTTCTGAATAATGATGCACAATCACATTTTGTCATTGTTATCTTCCTTAAGGTCAGTTAGTTAAGATGCTTCTATACACTGAAGTGACCAGATATCTTGACTTCAAAGTGGTTGAGGGAAGCTTCGTGTATAAAGGTGGAAAAATCTACAAAGTGCCCTCTACTGAGACAGAGGCACTGGCTTCAAGTAAGTACAGCTACACTGGGAAAAAAAATGGTGTAGAAATTTTTTTTGCTTGTAAATTAAAAATTTATTACAAAAGAAACGGCAAGTAACACACTAAATTGAAGTTTAAATTTAAAGTAAAAAGTCTTTTTTTTATTATTATTTTTTTTTATATATACAGTTTTGCATATTGACTGTAGGAATAACTCAAGAATTGTTTTTGATAATAAAAATGCAGACTTGTATAGATTACACAAAACATGTGTTGCTTAGACCTAATGGGAATGTTTGAGAAGAGACGTTTCCGGAAGTTCCTAGTTTTTGTGGCCAACTTTGATGAGAACGACCCCAAGACCTTTGAGGGTGTCGATCCCAAACTCACAACAATGGGAGAAGTGTACAAGAAGTTTGACTTAGGACAGGACGTCGTAGACTTCACGGGACATGCCCTGGCCCTCTACAGGACAGATGAGTAAGTGTGGCCGGTGTTACAAAACCTAATAGTGTATAAGAGTCTTATAAAACATATTATTTAAGGCAACACGCTACGGATGCAGTGATGGTGATTTCTTTCTTTCTTTTTACAGTATTTTCTGATTTATAGAGTGATTAAAAAGATATATCCAAAATCCCCCCTGTAAAAACCTATTAACTCTAATGTCAACCAAAAAATATTTATAATACCAAGCAGTACTGTACTGTGATCAAGCAACAGGGAAAGTAAGGTTATCTATTATCTATTCACCTGTTGTGTCTTGCCTTAATGTCAACAAATAACAATACATTATTTTACATTGATGATAAATGTATCGAATTGAATTTCTCCTAGTTACCTGGAGCAGCCGTGTCTGGAGACCATCAATAGGATCAAACTCTACAGTGAATCTCTGGCACGTTACGGAAAGAGCCCCTACCTGTACCCCCTGTACGGATTGGGGGAGCTGCCTCAGGGGTTTGCTAGGTTAGTCGCCCCTCTCACACCCAATCATTCTCAAGTAATCATGTTGAGTGTCACTGCGAAGCCCTTATGTTTTAAACATGGGCTTTTTGAACTTCCAGGTTAAGTGCTATTTATGGAGGAACATACATGCTGAACAAACCAGTGGATGAGATAGTGATGGAGGGAGGACATGTGGTGGGCGTGAAATCAGAAGGAGAGGTACTTTTTTTGTTTTGTTTTTGAAGTGGGATATGACCATAAACTGTAAAGACGACATGTCTTCACTTCCTTCCACTGTAGAAAAATAAAGCCAAAATGTCCCAGAAATGGCAGCTGCCATCTTGTGCTGATGACATCATTTGGAGCCAGAGTCTGTGCCGTAGCGATCGTGAGGTGGAGCCGCGGTATCAAGGTCCCGCCCAAACTACCGCAGACTCAATCGCAAGCAAAGCTGTCAATCATGACGCTACATCTCATTTAAAACGAACATTTCAACATATATCAGCGTCATAAGAACTACCTAAAATGACCAAAAAAAAAAACAACTTTGGGAGAAAAAAAAAATATTTGAAGTGCAATTTTTGTTAAGTTTGTCTCATGTCCCAGTCGTTTACATGGAGAGGGCGGAGTTTATGACCTATACTGCAGCCAGCCAATAGGGGGCGATCAAAAATGTTTTGGCTTCACTTTTCAGGATGTGTGCGGACCACTTGGATATAACAAACTTCTTTTATTGAAAAAAATTATAAAATAAAATACTTTATTATTACAAATTGACAATGCAAGGATTTTCTTTGGAAAAGTTTGAGACAGAATTTATGAATTTTCTTTTCCAAGGTTGCCCGATGCAAACAGCTCATCTGTGACCCAAGCTACATCGCGGACCGTGTGCACAAAGTAGGCCAGGTGATCCGGGTCATCTGCGTCCTCAGCCATCCCATTAAAAACACTAATGATGCCAATTCCTGCCAGATCATCATCCCTCAGAACCAGGTTAACCGCAAATCAGGTTAGTGACAACACTTGTTGATTCTTGTGTCACTTGTATAAAATGGGAATATTTGCAGAGAATGATTTGCAGGATAAACCAAGATGTATATGCATTCAGGTATGCACTACTGTGCAGACACCACTAGAGGGTGCTGTTTTCATTTTAAAAATAACCTGAGCTGCTAAAGTATGTCATGAAAAGCTCATGCTTATTTTGTTGTTATTTGCATGTAGATATCTATGTTTGCATGATCTCCTACGCCCATAACGTGGCTGCTCAGGGGAAATACATTGCCATCGTAAGCACCACTGTGGAAACCTCTGATCCTGAAGCTGAAATCGAACCAGCTCTGGAACTCATCGAGCCCATTGACCAAAAGTCAGTTTACTTGCTTTCTATACTCTGTTTTATAGTAAAATACAAACTACATTAATAACTTAAGCACTAATATTCAGTTCCACAGTACAACTGCGAGTGTGATATTGCTTTTATACAGTTTTGTAAATTATAGTATATATCTTTTATAAAGTTCATATCAAATAACGTGGGTCTGAAAAATTGGACTATTTAGTTTTAAATACAGTCCTCACGCCAGACTGCACTGCAGTCATTAAATGCAATGATTTTTCGTATTATTATTTTTACAGGTTTGTGGCCATCAGTGACATGTACGAACCCACAGATGATGGGACAGACAGTCAGGTCAGCTTCACGCTGTGTTATTTTAATATTCTTTATATACTATTATAAAAATGAAAGCTCGTTAAAAAAAGTGAATAAATACTATATTTTTTTATGTCCTTTTGTCATTAAAAAAATAATATATATATACAATTTTATTTTAGTTTTAGCCATTTTAGTTCTTAAATCAAATCTTAAATCAACTTAAATCTATTTAATCTCAGTTAGAAACATTTCGGAAAACATTTCCAAGTTTTTCCATAAAATATATTTTAAAAAAATGCAGTTAATGAAAACGAATTGCATAGTTTTAGATAACAGTAACAAAACTGTCTTTACAGTCATTTCTTGTTTAAATTCTTGTGCACGTCTTGGCATCAGTCAGAAATATAACCAGTTTTGATGTCATTTCTCCAGATATTTGCATCCCGGTCCTACGATGCCACCACTCATTTTGAAACAACTTGTAACGACATCAAGGACATCTACAAGCGGATGACAGGCAGTGACTTCGACTTTGAGAACATGAAGCGTAAACAGAACGACGTCTTCGGCGAGGACGAGCAGTGAGGGGTGGAGAAGTGACAGAGGAGTGGAGAGGCAATGTTCAGATGGAGGGCAGAGATGGGGCGGGCTGAACGGGATTTACTGGGCTGGGTTCAGAGGTCACGCAGAACAGAATCGACAATGCAACGACGTTGTAAATCTCTTTCAACCAGCCTTATCTTTCCCAGAGTGCTCTTTGCTCATTGTCTCCAGTCCACACCCCTTCGGTGTCTCTGTTCAGATACTATTACAGCACACAGACACAAACGCTCTATCGCTCACATTCCACAACTCTGCACTACAAAGTGGGCTCACACCAACATGCTACGTTAGATTCTTACACACGCAGTATGCATCGTTTGCGCAAAATATCCTGTTGAAGTGACACACGTGTCTTTTTGTTCTCTGAATATCGTCTTTGACTGAAGCCCATACATGTGAACGATTCCTCGAATATTGAAGGAGATTTAAAACGTCATTTTCTCATCCACTTTCGTGATGTATCCCCAACAGTCCTCAGACTGTTAGATAGCATACTGTCGTCACTTTGACATTTAACAGCTTCATGTGAACAGCAGCCTTCCTGTTCTTTAGGAAAGTGTCACTGACAAAAGTATAGTACGATTATTAAACGCTCACCGTTAAACACTACATTTTGACACCTGGACAAAGGATGTAATATGATATTGATAGTATGTAATAATGCATAAGGTTGTACGAAATTAAATCTGACTTTGCCACACCTAGCGATCAAAAACTGAATTGATAGTCTCATATCACTACATTTCCTATTCCTTATCCTTCTGCTTTACAACTCATTGGTCTTTTAAGTTATTTAATTATTTTTCCTATTATTATTGGTGAATATTCTACTAAATTGAATGAGATGTATAAGAAATATGCAGTAAAGAAGTGAATTGTAAGCCATTAACTTGTAACTAACATTACAATGTAAAAACATTGTACGGCCTCACAATTTCTAATGACCTAATTCTACATTCCTCATCCTCCTGCATTCATTTTGCTTGTAGTGAAAACCGATGTTATCGAATGCAAATGTGTGTGAAAATGCATTACATGTCGATCACTTAGTTTGTTACGGGAAATGAGTCTTAAGAATGTGGAAGCGATTTTCACTTCCACAGCTGCAGAAGTAAATGATAATGTGAATTTAATGAGTGTCAGATCTTTTGTTATTGATAGTAGCCATATCCCGTTGGTATTCTGGCTTTTGTAAACCAGTCTGACTCCAGTCTACTAAATACTACATACATACTTTAACTTTCGATTGTGATGAACACTATGGATCTCCTTGTGTACTGTTAAGCTTTCCACTGCACCTTTGATTTCTCTTCCATTTTATCGGTGATTGACACATGTAGTCTCTGCATTTACACTTGGCTGTTTGAAACCACAAGACAAACTCATTGGTCATTTTCACCATTACTTACGGTATATCTCTAATCATGCTCGTCTTGGTTTCAAAATGAGTTGAATTGCCATGAATAGTTATAGTAGACACTAGTCTGGACCAGATGATCATGGTGTGCTGTTTGAATTCTCACCGTACAGCTTTCAGTGTAGAATTTACAAGCATTGTCATGTTGTTTTCCATATTCGCCTTTGCTGAGAAAAAAAAAAGCCTCTGACGGTAGTTTTTTTTCCCCCTTTTCATTTTTAATGGAAAACAAGGAGTGTGACAGTTTTTTAACATTCCTGAATTTTATTGGGCCAAAGTCACTTATGGCCTTATAGATTCACATAGAAGCATACAGGTCTTGAACTCTTCCTTAGTGCACAAATTAGTGTGGATTATTGATTACTGGAATTAAATAGAATTACGCTGCATTGCTATATTTGTTATCTTTTGCACCTCTCCAGCATATTGTTGCATATGTTTGGATTAACTGTTTTGTACTGTATTTATTTTCATTTTGTCTTTCATTTTCAATGTTGAAACAACTAAACATCTTTAAAAAAAACTGACACACAAACTCGACGATTTTAAGTTGTGAATTTCATCTCGTGTTTGAGCAGTCTTGTGCAACAAAAATAAATATGAATAAAACAAATCTTTCTTTGGTTATGTTTGATTATTTGCACATATGAAGGATTTCCTTTTCCTTACAGGACAAAGTAAAGCATTCAATGCTCATTACTAATGTAAATATATTTTAAAATCACAATTCTCTCGTTATATTATTTTAAATGGATGCACATATACACATACATATATATTTATGCAAACAAACTGGAAGCTTAGAAAAAATATTTGATCATTGTGCAATAATCTCATCCCAAGGCTAATATTTAATACTTCTTATCATGAAATTTACCATTTCAAATTTAAGAAAAGGCACTGATATACACAACCATTCAAAAGTTTGCAGTTGGTAAGATTTTCAGCATCATAACTCCAGGCTTCAGTGTCACAAGATCCTTCAGAAATCATTTTAATATGCTGATTTGATGCGCAAGAAACAGTGTCAGTTGTTCTAAATACTTTTTTTTCAGGATTATTTGATGAATAGAAAATTCAAAAGAACATTATGTTTTTTGTAACATAAATGCCTTAACTGTCAATTTTGATCAGTTGAATTCATCTTTGCAGAATAAACATGTTCATTTCTTTAAGAAAAAATAAATAAAATCTTACTGACCCCAAACTTTTGAAAGGTAGTGTACCATTATGTTTAAATGCAAATATTTTGACCAATCAATGCTTTGAAGGCATCTTTCAATTCATCACAGTTGTGTATTAGTCTGTTTTGTTCCTGATCAGATGTTTGTTTGTTTTTGCACTGTCCAATAGCACAAGATTCAAGTTCCAGTGTCTTTTCTGTACTTTTTGTAATTCTGTAGATGTAGAAATATGGTATGAGGGTTATCTATTGGTGATCCACAACATAGCTCTCGTAGGACTGGCCCAGAAGTCTCTCCACATCCACCTCCGGCACTACCCAACATTGAGCGGAGTGACGCTTCCTGGATGAGTCCTTCAGATTCTTGTCTTGTAGAGTGACAGGAAAATGCTCGTCTCCTTTCTTTATCAAGCCCATGGCCAGCGAAGTGTTCTTATTTGTTTGTGCATGATGGAAACCCGTTTGATCTGTTACCTTAATGACCTCTATATGGGTATGTTGAAATTGGCCTGGAAGTGGAAGAAAACACCCAAGGTCATATGAGAAAATCAGTCTGAAAATCCATTTGACTCCTCACTAAATACGATTAAAAAACAAAATGCTGTTACCTACCCAACAGCCCTTGAGTGAGGCGAGAGAGACCCTTTCCGTCAGCAATATAGAAGCCCAGGTGCTCCATTTGAAAGTATTTGGGATGGTTGTACCGATGGAAGAGAATTAAGAACTGCACACCAACTCCGAGCTCAATCCAACAGCTATGGTGCTCTTCAACCGTGATTCTCAAACCGTGTCGCTCCACAGATCCTCTCTGATTGGTAGGCAGCGTCTCGATTTCCTTCCCTTCTGCCTCCACTACCACTGAGCCCAGTGTTAATGTGATCATAACGGCACCTTTGGCAGCAGTGATAGAAATCCTGTCGAAGAATGTACGAGTACGATTCTCCATCCCCTCTTTAGAAGGAGCCATTATTAAATGCCCATCCACAATCATTCCTAATGGTAGAAGACATAAATAATGGAATAAGAGACATTTATTATGTCAAACGAATATCTAAATAGCATCTCATTTAATGTAATCTTGTTTATTTTCCATAAAGACATTCAAGCTATATATTGGATGTAAAATTCATAAAACCACCTTTGTCTGGGTCCTCAAGAAGCCGTAGTACGTCATCAGCCCTGCCATCAATGGTAAAACACAAGTTCTGATGCAGCTTTGGGAGCTGAACAACAAAATGTGGGTCTCCATCCACTTTCAGAGACAAGAAACACTGAAGTATGTTAGTGAATCCCTTTTATGTGATTACAATCTTGTATTCATCTTCAAATGCGCAAAATGGTTAAAGGAAGAAGGAACATGAAATATTCTGTCCCGGAGTCGTACCTGATGAGGAGAAGACTCTAACTGAACTTAAACTGGGTGGGTTGTCTGGGTCTGTTGAAACAATTAAGACGCATAAAATGTGCCGCTTCTGCTAAAAGCATTAAAAAAGTTAATAATGTAGTTACACCACATTTATGAAGATTTATTATTGCATATACAGTAAAGCAGGTTGTGAGATTTTAAATGAAGTACTTACCAGCAATCTCAGCATCTGAATCTGAAAGAATAATGAACAAATCCAAAAACGGACATAACAATAATCCCTAGTAGCGGGGAAAAAATAGACTGAGCAAAGATTAGTAATGTTTTAAACTCACATGACTCATAATGGATGTTGTAGTCATAGTCAGAGTCATGTGCTGTATCATAATCTGCAAAATAACATCATGATGATGCAGCTTTGGCTTAATTTCATTCAGTTATTTATTATTTTATATTATGTATTAGTGCCAAATAGATTTACCACTTTGTAGTTGAAAACATATTGCTTACCTTTAACAAGTTCAATATCTGTATGAAAGATCAAGAAACACATGATCAGAAGTTACAACATTACCACAATGTTATTGTCATTTTTACATACTGTTATTTATGCATTTTACATACTATACTCGGCTTTATGGCCTAATGTGCATGTTCCGTTCAAAGGGCACTGCGAGCAGAACATTGATACATTACAGGACGTGAAGAGTGAAATATACCCATCAGTCACTGTGCATTACTCCAGTTTCTGAAGAAGTTTGACTAAAGTAAACGAGGTAAAAAAGGTGTTGAGGTTCCTCCATTATTATCATTGAGTTTAATTAGTCCCAGGAGTAGTTTTTGCCTGTTTATTCATAAGTATAAAGTGCTCAAGATGTGACAGTTATAATGCAATTATCATATTACAGTTAAAAGACAAATATAACATGTATTTTCTAATATTGATTTGATGGCTTTTACAATAGGTTAGCATGCATTCAAGGTCCAAAAACACAATTTTCTCATAATATACATTGCACATCACCACATTTCTCAAAGAGTCTGAAGATTCAGTCCCTCTAAGCCCTGCCTTTCTGCAAGCCTATTCTGCTCTGGCTGGTCAGATGGCCCAGTCTGTTGTGATTGGTCTACTGCTACTGCATGTGGCCAATGACCATAAGCTGGTAAACGTATAGGAGACGACAAGACTGAAACAAGACCATAAACACAAGCAGTGTCTAAACCAGCATGATGAAAAAGCAGAAGGAAAACGTTTTATTGTTACCTTTCCTCTGAAACTGGATGGACGAAGACACATCTGATGGACAGAGAAAAATGGATAATAGAGGTCCAATTAAATTAATTGGCAAAGGCAGAGGCACTTTGGTTATTCATTTGAAGTGTATGTGACATTCAATGAAATTTCTAAATTCCTTTCAAACAAAACTACCAAATGTCTGCAACACTGTGGCTATAAATGTCAGCTTCTGCTCCTAAAGGCTCGGTTATACTCTCGTTTGGACGCGTACACGAACAGCTGCGGACAGCACGGATGCAGACTACTTGTATTTGTCTGCTGAGGTCCGCTGGGTGAACGCGTTCCACGCACGCACTGTAGATCGGCTTGGACAGTTTTTATTTGTTCATGAAGGCTGGTAGTGAAAAACGCCTTATATTCAGGTGTGCATAATTAAATCTCTTTTTTTAAATGATCTTTTAAATGGCAAAGATCAGAAAAATGGTCTGTCTTTTAATGACGGATTGTAGAGGTGCGGGTAGCGACGGACTTTTAACCTAGTGACCCCACATACTTGGCCGCGCGGTCACAAAAAATGGGAGGCACACAGATGTCCGCAAGGATACTCCGGGCACACCCTCCGATGAGGATTTTTACGTCACACAGAACCTAGCGGACCCTCGCGCACTCACGGACGTGGAAAGTACGACACTAGCTTAAGAAGGAACTCACCCAGAAAACGAGAGGCTTCCCAGAACTTTGGTGCATCTGTCATTCCTGGCATAGGCAGAAAAGTAGGCGACATCAGTGTTGCCACTTCCAGTTCAACATGAATGTCTGAATTAGCATCTGTTGTAGATGCTGTAGAGGCCAATGTCTGTTGGCCCTGCTGAAGCGTTGTGAGTCCTGAGTTAGAAGAATTCTCAATGTCTGATGAAGAGTCTTTCACCACAGATTGTGCAGTCTTGACTAAGGTGACTAGTGTTGTGCTTTTGACTGGTGGAGAGGAAGAAGTGGTTTTCGTCATACTGGGAGGTCTGTTTGAAATTCTAGCCAAGGTTTGTGTGGTTTTGATGGAGCTGGGAGGAGAGGAGGACGGCTTGCTGGAAAGTGGGGTAGTGGTGGTCTTAAGTGGTCCTGTAGTGGTCTTCTTTGGTGATGGAGGAGGGATTGTTTTGTCAAGGGAGACAGAGGTGTTAGCCGGTCGACCTGTGGTGTGAAGCCCTGAGGGTGGTGGATGTGCTTGTACAGATTTGATGACAGGAAGTTTGCTTGTTTTTGGAGGTGAGAAAAGGCTGGATATTTTGGTTCCCATTGCAGATGTGGAAGATGTTTTAGGTGCAGTGTGAGAGGTCTGATTCGTCACATTTGTAGAACCTGCTACGGTACTAGTTGAAGTCTTGCTGGTAGTAGCCACAACAGAAGAGCTAACCGTAGGTTCTGGTTCATCAATATCCGGTTTGATCACAACCAACGAAGTGACTGGTGTTACAAAATTGTACTTTAGTGAAAGATTGGTGGCTTTATCTACAAGGAGGCGCTGTGTGATCAAATCCGAGGTGTTAATTTTAGCCAGCAGCAACTCTTTGATTGTAAAATAAGCCCAGAGCCGATGCACAAAGCTAGGAATGCCATCTAGTGCCTTTGCACAGCCCAGAGATGCTTCTGTGCCATTTACAACTGCTTTGGCCATTGGTAGCTCATTCTCCACTTTCACTTTCTGCTTCGAATCGTTTGCTGTCAGTGTGACCCTTAGATCCCTCACACCTGGTTTAAGTCGTCCCGTGACTACCAATTCAGAGCCCTGGAAGTAGTTGGGGAACAGAGAGCGAGTGATATCGTACGCCTGATCGTCTAGATAGGACAGCTGGATATCTGAAAGCAGAGGACTGGCGACTTCATCATAGAAACCTTTCAACTGGACAGCTGCATCATCGTCCTCATATACCTAAGAGACAACAAATACATTCAAATATGAACTATTATAATTTAATTCACATATAATTTCCTATAAATTATTCATATAAACTATTCTTCTTTTTATTAATGTTATTATAAATCATTTGATTTTGATTGGCTTAAAACAATCAAGAGTGATGATATAGAGTCCAAAAACACTGACTTTTCACTGTTAGTATCACTCTGCTTTTCTGTGTTTGCGTGATCCAGACATACTGGGGATTTTTAGATAATCTTTCAATGATTAGTCAGTTATTCATTTCTAAAAAATACATTTAGGAACAAAATAAGTGGCTAGCTTTATGAATGGGTCATTGAATAATTCATTCAATTGTTTCATTAGAAAAACGTATTTATTTTGGAATCTGTCGTTGAATAATATGACCTCATCAAGCATTATGCATTTGTATGTAATAACACTGTTGTGTATAGGTCAACTTGTACTTTAAAAAGGCAATTACCATCCGTGCCACACCGCGATTCTCCAATGCCAGCCTTCTCAACATCGGAAAATCAGCATCATCTCCAAAGGCCAGGCCAAATAACGAAGCTAAACCCAAAGCATTCTGTGCATTACGCAGAATCGCATCTGGTTCTGTCTCCCCAATAGTGGCTTCTCCATCCGTCAGAAAGATGATCATGGGGACACGGTGAGATGAAGGCGCTTTACCATTGGGTAAAGAAGGGTTTAGCAGCTGGGCCGCAGACAGTAGAGCAGAATTGATGTTTGTCCCTAGTTTAAAAAAAAAAAGAGAGTTCATTACAGTATTTCCTGCACTAATAAATCTTCTCTGTGGCTGTTTAATCTCCAGCTTCACAGCTAAATAAATCTTATTGTGAGTCAGACTTTCTAGTCCAAACTGATTGTGATGAGATAAAACCAAGTGTACCACAAAATAATGGCAAAGACATGTCTCTTTCTACTGTGTTGCCTCCTTCTAATGTGTTGCAGACAAAAAAACCTACAGCCTGCAGGAAACATATGATCCACGAACAAATAACTGTAATAAGCTGGTTCCTTTGATGAATTGTTCAAAAAGAGTTACGAGGAAATGGTTTGAATAAGCCAGACGAATCCTTCACATGAATGTGATATAACTGATATAATATATATACAGTATATACAATATTCTTAAAATACAAAGAAAACACTTACAGCCCTCTGCGATTATCTTCCTGACAAATTCCTTGGCATCCCGCACATTCTGCCGTGTGGCCCGCACAGTGCGTCCTTTCTTCCAGATGTAGACCTTGTCGGAGAAAGTGATGAGATTGAAGTAATCTCCTTCACGCAGGTCACCCAGTATGGTGGTCATGGCTGCCTTAGTCTGATGTAAAACACAATGGAGAAATACATCAGTGTTCTTCATCTCATTCTCGACAAGTTGTGGTTTTGAGGTGGCTGAGATGGTACCTGCTTAATTTTTGTGCCAATCATTGAGCCGCTGATGTCAATGACAAAGATGACATCTTTAGGAACTACAGGAAGTCCTCGAGGTGCAAAGTAGTGAACAAAGTAGCCATCATCCACCTGTAGAAAAAAATAATAATAAGAACATCATAATGCTACATGGAGACCACTGCTATTCTGGCAATAAAGTAGGTTAGTGTGAAGACCTGGATGTCCCCCATGGGGTCTTTGAGCTCCACGTCATACTGAATGACGAAGTCTGCATTGAGACCTTTGGGAGAGATGTTCCTCTGTTGCTGTACGGTGGGAGTGTAACGCACATGTGCGCAGTGAGGATTCTGCTTGACCTTAGTTGAAGGAGGAGGTTCTGCATCAGCTAAAAGAACAGTGAGAAGTAGAGAAACCATATCTTTGAGATTTGTTGGTCTGAAGCATTGGGTTGACGTCACAAAAAGGCTTTCTTTTAAAGTACCTTGAACACTGTTTGTGAGCAGTCGGCTAGTTCGTAGTGGCAGAGCTCTGATGAAGCTGATGCCAGTCCTCTCTGATATGCTGACATCCAAGGAGATGTTCTGCACGGGTTGACCAGGTCGTAGACCCAGAGAGAGCTCGTATCGGCCAAGCCGTCGTGATAACAGCTCCTCATAAGACAGTGAGAAGGACACGCGAGTCCCAGGAGGCACGTTAACTGCTACACGGAACTTCTCTATCTCGCGTTCCCTTTGGAATACAATAGAAGTTGATCAGATTCCAGTTCTTCATGGAAGATATAAATAGTGTTTGTCCATGTGTCAATGGAGATAACTATCTTTGGATACCACCAAATAAATTACTTTGATTTCCATTTACTTTAAGGATGATCCAACAAAAAAAAGATATATAGTTTAAAACATCTGCAACTGTATAAGAACAATTTGAGAGATTTTATCAACATCCATTTCTAAAACAGCATGTCTATTGGGGCAAACCCGAAAAGTAAATGAAATGTGACCTATTGCATTTTTTTGTAAATGCCTGCACACTGGGATTCTGCCAGAAGCAAGTCCCAGTGGAGAAGGTATTTAACAGATTTTGGACTGACTTTGTGGCAACAAGTCCTGCCGTTTTCCCCTGCTTCTTAGCGGTATCATAGATCTTCCTGGCATCAGTTCTCCTCTTCACCTGAGCCACATACACCTTACCATTTGAGGTGCTGGGAATAAACAAAAGATAAATCAGTGCAGAAAGCATAAATAATGTGTTTGATAAAGATCATACAGGCAAGTATAGTTCATATAGTTGTAATGCTGTTGGTTGATGGCAAAACCAATTTTCACTGGATCAAACATCAAATTTAAAACCTCAGAGTTAAGAAAAAGCAATTTCTCATAATTACAATTTATTTGACTCACAATGTGACTTTATATCTCAAAGTTGTGACTTTATTTGCATAGGTGTGACTATCTATTGCATTTGTGACTATATCTGAAAATGTGATTTTATCTTAATTGTGACAATATAAATATTGCGGCTTCATTCTTGCAATTATGACTTTTTCCTCATTGTTGCGACTTATATCTCACCTTTGTGATTGCAATTGCGATTCACATCTAAAAACGTGACGTTACATCTCACAACTGTGACTATTTCTGTTAACTACAAATTTGTCTCATAATTGCGACTTCTATCTCACAATGACTGTATTTTTAATTTTAAACTTTCTCTCACAAAAAAAAATGCAGAAACAGGCTTTCAAACCAAACAGCTAGTGACATTGAAAAAGAGGTGAGCAGAAAATGTAATTTCCCTCACAAAACATGATTACTAAAAAACTTGCAATCATTCCCATCAGGTCTCAGAGCAGGAGCATTTCCCCTGCATAAACGCCCACACGAAGCGATCCATACTCTCTTTGTGTCTTTACATGAGGGTCAAGGAGAGAAAATACTAATGTAAGGTCAGCAAATATATTTAAATAAAAATCAACAAGAACCAACCAAAATAAACCAACAGCCTTGAAAAAGAGCTTGTTTGAATAAGAGCAGGGTGAATGGACAGTTTAAGGCACAGTGGAAAATGAGGCGCCTGTATACATGTGTGGCACTGAGAGGTCTGGGATCACTGTGCATGTGACACTGTGAACAGAGCTCTCAGTCACAGTTTAACAAACACTACTGCTCTAAAGAAACACATTTGCTGCAGCTATATGAAAAAGTACAGAGCCTGGTGGAAGTGCCTGTCTGTTTTTGTGCGTAAAGAGTGTGATACCTTCAGCATGTGTAATGTACATTGAAACTTGAAACCCTGCTTTGTTGATGGATACATGTGTGCATTCTTCATGCATGTGTGTGTATTTATGTACACGTAAATGTGTGAGCGTGTGTACTTTGGCCATGTGCCTTGGTAAACTGACTGCTGGGTAAAAGAGAGAGTGAACAGAGCCAGTGCTCGTCATTTTCTCTATTAGCTCTCTGAGTTTTCTTGACAAAGCCTGCTATTCATCTGGCCTGAACGTTCTTTACTTTTGACCCATGTCAGCTTCCAAATCCAGCCACTGTGTGCTTTATCAAGCTGTTATGGAGCCTTATTTGTGGGAATGTATTTATATTTAGCATTCATTTTTGGAAAAGGGGTTTACATAACTCACTCATATCTGGTGAGCAAATATGAATTATTTACAATGTCTCTCATAGAAGTTTTATTACAAAAGACCTCTACAAAAAAGGATGCAAAAGCACCATACGATACTTTGGTTTGGAACAACAAGAGAGTGCAATGAAGACAGAATTGTCATTTTTGTAGACCACTTGTATCATATCAATATAACTATATTTCAAGTCTTTAGAAGTCATCAAAAGCTTTGTTTCACAAGTTCACACTTACATATAATTAAATAGAGTAAAGGTTATGCGTATTTGGCATGCTGTCCGAGGGAAGGGCTCTGAGCTCGGAATTTGGCCCGAACCCAGAGTACTCCATCCCAGGTTGGGATAGGAATAGGTTAGAAGTGAGGAGATGGGGTGGTGGAAGGGATGCTGGAAAACTGTCATAGAACAGAGGTAAATCTGCTTATGCTTATTGATGAGCTCCTCCCATGTTAATTGGGTTAATTATCTGAAAGTGATCCTCCCAAACTTTGTCAATAAAACATCATGTGTCAATCAGACCAATTTAATGTCACCAGTCACTTGATATCTTACACTTTAGTTAGATCTTAACTCAAGAACCGCCATCAGCTGATTCATTGAAAAAAAATCAAACTTAAAAGAATTTGTTCACTTGTGAATGTGCCAAGTGTACTGCTTTAAAATACTTGAAAAATATTTTTGTGATCATTTCATGGTGCTTTTGTATCCTTTTTACAGCTTGCAAGTTTCCATTCATGTAACATTATGGAAAAGAGCAAAATGTCTGTGTTAAACAGAAGAAAGGATGTCATTCTTGAAATTACATGTGGAGGTCGAGTAAATTATGAACTTTCACTTTTAAGTGTGGTAATCTTTTAATTATTTCTGTAAACCAGATCTGAGCATCAAAAATTGTTTTCCCTTTTGGTCACAAAGCACTTCTTTCCACATGAACAGATCATTAGTAGAAGTACAACCCTGCTGTGTCTATTCAGGGACAACTTCAAGCTTAAGCCAAATGATACTCAATATCCACTGATTTTTAAACCAATTTGAAAGCAGGAATAACAGAAAGAAGATGTGGTGTAATTTTTGACTCACATGGTAAAGTTGGAGATGAATGCAGAAGAGGACAAATCCACCTCAAAGGCCGCCTCCTTAGTGATGTTGAGCTGGTTCCACACGGTGCTCTCCACTGTGGTCACAGCATAGCGAGACACTACAGAACATCGCACTTGGTAATCCGTCACCTTGAGCTATGGGCACAACAAAGACCAAAACATGATACATTAATATGCCAAGTCAAATTATACACAAAGTAGGGGAAAACAGGGCTAGTTGTTACACCTTTTATTTCAAAAGTCTTGGATATTTAAAAAAACCTATTAAACATTTCCACGGATTCAGTTTATTGACATTCTTTCCGTGACAAGACAACTTCCCTGAGTGACAAATAGCCCCAATCTCCGCTACACATGAACATGAATATTTTAAAGTTGACTGGGGATATCTGACATAAGACACCAATTTTAAAACGACATTGCTTTATCAAACAATTTGTATGATACTATAGCATGTTACTGTTGATTTCTCAGGACTTTTGAACTGATGTCAGAGCTCAGAATATAGAACATCTTGATCTGTTTACTTGAACCTGATTCAGACCACATTGGTCTGGCAACAGAAAAGCCAGTCTAACTGAACACTGCATACAACAGCATAGCGCTACAAGAAGCTTTGAGTATAATGATTAAGTTATGTAGGCAACATTGTGACACAATCAGGTATTAAAATAATTAGAGCAAGATGATAATGAAGAACAGCTAAGACTAAAAGATATCCCAAATTTGAGCGTCTGGCAGTACAATTTTAAGATTACAGAATGTCTTGTAAAAATTAATACATTCATTAATTAAACTTAAACACTTTAAACGCTTTGTACTCTGTGTCCAGTGGCAGATATGGATTGTTCTCGTCATATTGCTTCTAACTCATTCTTGTGTATTTTACAGGAATAAACATTTGGTTTCTTGGTTTCTAAAATGAAAAGGAACTCATGGGTCAAAAGGCTAGAACACTATTTGGTGATTTATGGAATTTCACAATAAACCCAAGTAAAACAAAATAACAGAGGCATTTATCTTCATATTTACAGTTTAGTACAAAACAAAAATATAGCTTTTACTGTCATACTTACTGCTGGTTTTGCTGCTGAGGTCTGACGTCTCGGTCTCTGAACAAAAAAAAAAGAAAAACAAAAAAAAGTAGCATATCAGGCTAATAGCTTTTTTCTTGATATCTCTTGACCAGAGTGTATCATTTACTCTTATACAGCTGTATTTAATAAAGTATGCCACGTAAAAGTATTCTCAATGAAGAATTATTTCCAGCTAGGCGTTATAAAGACCCAAAAACAAATCTGTGTTTTATTCTTACTAATTCCTTATTGCAACTTACCTGTAAGTACCCATATAAACTTGGTAAACTTGATTAACTTCAATTACCAACCATAAATGAACATTTGTGGGCAGAGAGGCATAAATGAAGAAATAGTTTGAAATACTGTAAGTATTCTCAGATGCCAGTGGTTTGGTCTTGATCTTTGAAATAGACTGAATCAAAGTCATTCATGAAAGGGGTGGAAATGGAACTAAAATACTGTACACACAAGCCAAGGCCACTGGAGGATTTTACGTTACCTTTAGACACAATTCCCTGCTGTGCCAATTTATTACCACATCTCCTGGAGATTGCTGCAAATATAAAATAAACGCTAAATATGGGAAAGAAAATGTGTCTCTGCTACTATGAATTTCCAGTACACTCTTTAAATGGAACCACTGTGACGATATTACATCACATTTTATAATAGGGGTGAATTCAGGTTGACACTTTTTACCATTGAGATGACTGAGGAAAAAGTGTTGCAATGCAATCAACCTGAATTTATAAATGTTAAATAAATGCAATAATTTGCATAATATGTGAATGCAGAAAATCCATAGGGCAACACCTTCATGATATCCTCCCTTATCTTTCTGCTTTTTATTTGACCCAGAATGAATCCATAAAACATTCGTACAGAATTCTAATTGTTGTTGTTTTTTCCAAATATAATCTTTATTACAACTTCAAGATTCCAAATAACCCAAATATAAACTACATCTCTTAGAAAACACTACAGCTCGGAATAATTAGACTATTGTGATTTCCAAAAGATATTTGATTTACCTTCCTCTCGTTTGATTTCGTAAGACATTATCTAGATGCAAAAAAATAAAATAAAATTCCTCACATGTTTTCGCGCGTAATTATGTGACGAGGTGCACTTTCAGTGTTGTAGCACAAAATAAAATCGGTCACTCAAAACAAACTTCACGTTTTACTCTTTTACTTTTCAGAGGAAAAATCACTGAACGAATAGAAAAATAACTACTAAGTGAAAAAATATGAATAATAGTTTTATTACCAAGTACACATACCTGGAGAGGGACTGAGTGCGCGCCCGCGTGCCCACATCCAAAAGAAACAACAGTAAGTAGGATGAAAACAACTGCGCGGATATTCAAATCCAATTTAACATCCATGCTTTCAGTTTGTGTGGGAAAGCCAAAACCACTGTTTTGCTCGTAAGACGAGTGCGTAAGGTCTTCCACTGACTTCACATTTTACGGCACACAGTTGTTTATAAAAGGGGTAGTATTGCCCCCTCCCTTCCAAAGAGATCCTAAAAATGATACTGAACCCACGATAATGCCATGAGAGTGATGGATGCTCATTTAGACTGAATAAATACCTTGGTTGTAATGACAAATGTGTTTCGATCATGTGCAGGTATTTGTGGGTTTCAAGGGTAGCTCTTTTCACGTGTACATGCTGGAAATTTCGCCAGGGTTTTGGGGGGCACGAAAAACCACAAAATATTAACCCGTGAATGCCTACAGTTCTAAAAATGTTTGCCAGCTTTCCAGCCATTACATAATGTTTCTAAACCACATTACTGTCGTTACATTTGATGTAATTGGAAAACTGCATGTTTACTAGGCCTATAGAAATCTCAGTTAGGCTGGAATACATTTTTGGAGAGGCTCTCATGGACATACTAATAAATTATGAAGTGTGAGGAGTAAAGTGGCTTGAGACTGCTCTTGTGAGATATTGAGATGACTAATATAGATTTATTTGTTTGGTTGCTGTCCATGGTACTGGTAACTAACTGAACAAGCTTCTGAAACTGTACTTAATGAATGCATAAAAAGTGCATTATTCCTAGCTCTTTGAACACATTATTAAAACAGCCAAATTAATAAAATAAAGGCTACATCCACAGTCTTACAATGGGGATTTCCCCTGTTCTAACTAAACATTTTAAAATAAGAAAATGTACAAATAATCCTCACTCTTTAGTTGCAATATCCATTTCAACTTGTAACATTATGCCACCACCTTATCAACAAAATCTACTTGATTTGTAAAGTTTAGTTTGAAAAACTAAAGTAGGATTCAAAAGTCCAAGACCACTAGTGAAAATGCAAAAAGTATGTTTTTTATTTTCTAATTTAAAATAAAATAAATTATCAGCATAATTTAAAGGAGTTTAAATATTCTCTCATTTAAAGAGTTGAAATTAAAAATGTAAATTTGGTATTTAGTGTGTCTTCGTTTTTGCTTTCATATTTAAAAAAACAAAAAACAAAACAGATGTGGTCTCAGACTTTTGGACCACATCGTGTGTTTGTAAGTCTTGATAATCTTAATGAAAACACATGTTTATGTCCTTTTATATTCTTGCTATCCATTTACACAATCTATATATGTGTAGATTAATTGTGCAAAAATGGCAAATTTTAGGGGTTTTCTATGGTTATAGATGTTCAGGGACAGTCCGGAGTGCTTCCTCTGGCTTTCTTGCGATATTCACATTCTGGAATGCAAACAAGAAATCCCTTTTAGACACTCATCTGAGTTTAAAAATCATCATTCCATAGGGTTTCATGACTTACTGTGGGTTTGTCCCTGTGAGTGTTCACTGCTTGGATGTTCAAATAGAAGGACTCCACTTTGCATCCTGCAAGGAGGGCATAAAAGAACAGATGACAGTATTTATTGCTCAAAAGTATGTGCAGCAAATCAGGGAAAATCATGTGGTAACAGCACACCTTTAAGACAAAACAGGACACCAAATTATGTTTGGAATAAAGCCACAGCTATACGACTCACCATAAGCTAATGGAGTCAGTTTGAGAACAGTATGCAGAGGACACTTTAGATATGGTAGATCATCTGTGGAGAAATCAGAGATGTATAATTGCCACAGATGATGCTATCAAAGTGACCAATTGTGTTTCATAGTCTGTGACAGCAGTGGCCGGTTGCTTTTGGTTTAGACCTGCACTTTTGTCCAGAAAGTAGGCCAGCAGACAACGCATGACTGCCTGGTGGCAGATGACCAGCACATTCTCTTGTCTCTCAAGCTCCATTATGACTGGCTCTAGACGGTGCACCAGGTCTTCATATGACTGCAGAACACAGAAAATGACATATTTCCCTATATATTTCCAAATACAAACTCATTTGTGTTGTGGACAGAACTCACTTCACCCTTTGGATATCGGTAGCGGTACTTGTCCTGGTCTCTTAAGGCAAACTCTTCTGGATTGGTTGCCTGAATTTCCTCGTACGTCATCTCCTCACATACACCCTTAAAACGTAAAGATGTAACTGTTACATATGCATTTCATGTGCATTCAACTTTAATACAGAGCATGACTAGCTTACCGCATCGATTTCATTCAACGCCTTCCACTGTTCATACGGGACGCCCAGTGCCTCTGCTGTCTGTATAGTCCTCCTCATGTGGCTGGTCCACACCTTCAGGTCCTTGATGGATTGACCCCTGATGAACTCGGAGAGGGCTCCAGCATACTGAGCAACAAGATAGATGCAATTTCAATCTACATCTTTGTGTTTAAGGAAGGTTCAAATCGAGTCACAGAAATACATGGCTTTTTATGCTAGAAGTGAACAGTTTACCATTAATATTGACACTTTGAGGTGTAAACTGAGATTTTATGTTTAGTTAATTATCTAAATCACCTTTAGGCCCTGTGAGGAGAGACCTGAGTCTCCACCGATTCGTCCCAGCAGGTTGAGCTCACTTTCTCCATGGCGGCTCAAAAAGATGGATCGTGGAGTGACGTGGATGTTCATGAGGTAATACACAATACGACTCTGCATGTGATCCTGGACCCGGTTTACGAGGTATCTGGATCCCACATTAAATATCTTAATGAAGGAGAGGTGCCTATGAAACAGAGGGGAGGAAGTTTAAAGGAGTTAAGTCAGTAAAATAAGAAAAAAGAAATAAAATTGTAATTATATATTGTATGTAATAGTTTGAAGTTATGTACAATAACATCATATTAAATTAGAGACTTTGGCAGCAGTGTACCTGTCCTTTTCCTCATCCAGGGCGACATAGGAGATTTTGTAGCAATCAATGCGTTTCAGGAAGTCCACCAGTGCTTCCTCTTTGTCGTAGTTTTCATAATCCGGGCTGCTTAATTTGACTTGCTGTCAAAATACATCAAATAAAACAAACAAGCAAATAATAATATTATACTATTAAAAACATTTTTGATAGTTTCACATTATAAATGGTTTAATAAAACAATCTTACCATTATATTTGCCTCAATGATTTCAGGGTCGTCACAAATCGACTCGATGAAAAACACCTGGACATTTATGAAATGTTGGTTGCTAAAAATTACAATTTTACAAAATATTAAAGTGTGACAGTAGTTTAACTGTTTTTAAAATGGTTTATTCTTTAATGTCAATGAACTGCTTTCAAGACAAAAAAAAAAAAAAGGTCAGATTTACGCCTGTCAATTACCGATAAGATGGAACTGAATATGTGACCCTGTCACCCTGGACCACAAAACCAGTCACATGGGTCATTTTTCGAAATTGAGATTTATACATCGTATGAAAGCTGAATAAGTAAGCTTTCCATTGGTGCATGGTTTGTTAGGATAGGCTATATCTCAATATTTGGCTGAGATACAACTATTGGAAAATCTGGAATCTGAGGTTGCAAAAAAAATCAAAACATTGAGAAAATGCCTTTAAAGTTGTCCATTTATGTACGCGAGATTGTGCTGCATTCACTCACAAAAATAAATGTTTTATATATTTAGAAAATTACAAAATATCTTCATGGAAAATTATCTTTACTTAATATCCTAATGATTTTTGCCATAAAAGAAAAATCGATAATTTTGACCCATACAATGTTTTGTTGGCTATTGCCAGAAATATACCCGTGTTACTTGTGACTGGTTTTGTGATCCAGGGTCACATATGTGGTGAAACGAATCACCCCTGACCCCAAACCATCCACGACCTCGCTTATAAGACAGCTATTTTTTATAAGTATCAGTAATCCAAATATAGCTCACTTCAGAATTAATATAAACAATGTGTCAGATTAGTGGCAGGCAGCCGGTTCATGTGACAAAAAGCTGTTAGCACAATAAAATGGTTTATTCAGCGTACACTGCTGAGGCACTTCATTGACTTCCATTCAAACAGAATGGCTCTGGTTTAAGCATTTTACATTAATAAATACCTTAATTTATAAAAAAAACATATAAAATATCTTGGAAAGTTACCATTTTTGAGGCAACATCCAACGAATCATCACATTGAATACAATGTGTAGAAGAGGAAGACTGTTGAATAACAGTAAAACCCTACTGCACCTGCCTTGTAGCCCTTCTCCTTTGCTAAACTGATGATGACACCTCTTCTCTCCCTTGTGGTATTGGTAGCATCAAAAACCTGTGAAGAGTATTTGTCAGAGATTGATTTGCATAATAATCTAGTAATAATAATCTTAATTGTTCTGGGTGATTAGTAGTTTGGACACACATCATAACTGTTATCTATTACATTCTTGACTCACTGCTACTTGTCCCTGCTCCTTAGCGAAGTAATTGTCAATGTCCTTAATAGCACTTGAGGCACAGGCTCTGAACACAAGATGGAAATACATATTGAGTTCTAAAATATTTAGAAGTTATATATAGTCATCTTAAATGTATTTTACCTGCGGATTTTCATGGCCTCCTCATTGTCCGGACGAAAAAATTCATAGTTCTTGTATGTCTGCACAGCATCCCTTCGATACTGACCCAAATTAAAGACTTTGCATACAACAACACAATAAAAATAGTTTGTTAGCAAACCATTTATATTTAAACACTCACACACACACACACACACACACACACACCAAATCAAATAATGCTAAACATTATCAGCAAATAATTGAATAATTAACAAACAATGCTTGCTATTGAGAGTACAATTAAGATTATTATTTTAATATATATACAGTGGGGGAAATAATTATTTAATACCCTGCTGATTTTGTAAGTTTGGCCCACTTCCAAAGAAATGAAGGGTCTGTAATTTGTATGGTAGGTTTATTTTAAAGGATAGAGACATAATATCAACCAAAAAATCCAGAAAAAAAATAATATATATATAGGTTATAAATTTATTTGCATTTCAGTGAGTGAAATAAGTATTGATATACAAGCAAAAAATGTGTTAGTACTTGTGGAGAAACCTTTGTTGGCAAGCATAGGTAAGACGTTTCTTAGTTGGTCATCAGGTTTGCACACATCTCAGGAGTGATTTTGGTCCATTCCTCTTTACAGATCCTCTCTAAATCCTTAAGGTTTCTTGGCAGTCACTTTGCAACTCAAAGTATCAGCTCCCTCCACAGATTTTCTATAGGATTAAGGACTAGAGACTGGCTAGGCCACTCCAAGACCTTAATGTGCTTCTTCTTGAGCCACTACTTTGTTACCTTGGCGGTATGTTTTGGGTCATTTTCAGGCTGGAAGACCCATCCACCACCCGTCTTCAGTGTTCTGGCTGAGAGAAGGAGGTTCTCGTACAAGATTTTACGGTACATGGACCCGTCCATCAGCCCCTCAATAAAGTGGAGTCATCCTGTACCTTTACCAGAGAAACAGCCCAAAAGCATGATGTTTCCACCTTCATGCTTGACTGTAGGGATGGTGTTCTTGGGATCATAGTCAGCATTTCTCTTCCTCCAAACACGACAAGTTTAGTTGATGCCAAAGAGCTACATTTTGGTCTCATCTGACCACAGCACTTTCTCCCAAGCCTTCTCTAAATCATTAGATGTTTATTGGCAAACTTCAGACGGGCCTGCGTGTGCCTTCTTGAGCAGGGGGACCTTGCAGGCTCTGCAGGATTTCAATCCATTGCGGCTTAGTGTGTTACCAATTGTTTGCTTGGTGACTATGGTCCCAACGGCCTTGAGATCACTAACAAGCTCCTTCCGTGTAGTTCTGGGCTGATCCTGCACCTTTCTCATGATCATCTGTACCCCATGAGGCAAGATCTTGCAGCTCCAGACCGAGGGCGAATGATGGTTATTTTGTATTTCTTCCATTTCCGAATAATGGCACCAACAGTTGTCTCCTTCTCACCAAGCTTCTTGCTGATGGTCTTGTACCCAATTCCAGCCTTGTGCAAGTCTACAATCTGGTCCCTGACGTTTGACAGCTCTTTGGTACAGTGTGGAGTAGGGGTGGTGGAGGGATGCTGCTAAATTGTCAAAGAATTGAGGTGAGACTGCTGAATATATATAGACCTCTTATCGTTGATTGCTGAGTGCTCTCCACTCGTGTTAATTATCTAAACGTGCTCCTCCCGAACTTTGATAATACAATTTTTTGGTTGATATTCTGTCTCTATCCATTAAGATAAACCTACCATAAAAATTATAGACCCTTCATTTCTTTGTAAGTGGGCGAACTTACAAAATCAGCTGGGGATCAAATAATTATTTCCCCCACTGTATATACTGTATAAATACTACGAACATAAGCAATGCTTGCAATTAGAGCTTGCACTTACCTGATGCATACACTCACCTTGAGTTGGGACTCCAATCCAATTTAGGTACCGGGTTAACTTTTTGGAGATGTAGGTCTTACCCCTGGCCGGCAGTCCAACCATCACAATCATTGTAGGACAGTTTGTAAACTGGGGTCGTGAAGCTGTGGACCAGTAGAAAACATTGATTTTAAATTATGGAAGGTTTCGATCAAAAGGATTGAGATGTTCTATATGCATTCACAAGATGATGTCAATATGAAATCTATTTGATAGCCTGAATGAAGAATGAAAGAGATACAAAAAGAGGACTGGCATAGCTTATGGTAGAGGCTGAATCTATAAAAACTACTGAAAGAACATCCCACAGCAACCAAGGAATCACATTGGTGATAGTCTTGAAGCCAACTCCAGCACTTAATATTCCTTTTTATTCCGTTGCCACAACTGAAGAAACAAAGCTCTCAAGAACACAACTTGGTGCAGCTTCAAGATGCTATGTGATCAAATGTAGACAAAGGAAGCAGACGGGACTGAAGTTCACAACACCTGGGTTGATCATCTACAAGAGGTTAACACCCTTAATGCACCAACAATTTTAGAGGACAGAGAAAAAGCAAATAGCAAAAAGGATAAGGAAAGGCAGGTGAATTAAGATATCCCCTCACTTACAGCCTCTCCTCTGGCTTAAGGAACTGCTCATCCATGGCACCCATATCTTGAGCAGAGGTGTCTGTGTGAGCTCCTGCTCGGAGAACATGTCGTTGGGCCCTGCTGACTGTATGTTTAGAAACTAAGAACACATGGCTGGGTTCCCATCAACCCTGTTCCTGCTTAGGTCACCTGACTGAGGCGGGGACAGTTGGGAGGAGAGACAGGTTTGGCATGGTGGAGAGACGGAATCCTGGCTGCCATTGCTAATTGACTTAATTAACCCTTCGGAGGCTTTGAGCCAGTCATTTTTGGCTTCATGAGAAAAGTGAAAGCCATTCCTAAATAAAAATAAAACATTATGGTCAGATATGTTCCTGTATATATTTTCGAAACTGTCACGGTTAGTCTTAATTATATAGTGTCTTCATTTGTAAAGTTCTCTTGTAAAACAAAACAAAACAAATTACATACATAGGCCTACACGTGTGTGTGTGTGTGTGTGTGTGTGTGTGTGTGTGTGTGTGTGTGTGTGTGTGTGTGTGTGTGTGTGTGTGTGTGTGTGTGTGTGTGTGTGTGTGTGTGTGTGTGTGTGTGTGTGTGTGTGTGTGTGTGTGTGTGTGTGTGTGTGTGTGTGTGTGTGTGTGTGTGTGTACAGGGTTTGATCATATTCTTCATTAAAGTTAAAAAATATTTTCTAAAAGACACTGTTAACCCTTATCTTCAATATTGCTCTAGCAAATCCATGATGGCCTATTTAGCATCAACCAACTGTGACACAGTTGAGGCCTAGTTCAAAAGCTTGATCAGGATGTGGTAAATAAGATTAGCAAGACTGCAGACAGACTTACGCATTTAAGGGCCGTGTCTGATTCTGCATGTGCCTAAAATCAGGTTGTTCCCTGGTCACCATCTGTCATTTTATATCATGGCCTTAATAATCTAGCCTAACACCTCCTATGCAGAAAGCCTTATCTAAAGATTTTAAGATGGGGCTGCTGTGATACAGTGCACAGGATGTTGACGTCCCATACCTGCAGAAAACTGATGCGTGTGTGATTGCTCTTCAGATGTGGCTGGAAATGTATAAGCCATCAATGCTCTGTAATGTAATGAATGTAATGTACAAGTTTGAAAAATTATGTATTTTCCCAAATACACCTTAAACCTGTATTAATAACCTACAGACGCCCCCATGCCTGTCGCATTATTCGTAGGCCTACACAGAGGGAAAAAAGCTCTGGTTGTGGATAAAGTGTAAAGTTTAAAGTTTGTTTTACCAAAATTACCCATGTATCATTTAAAACGACAACCCTCTGACCGCCTGTTGAAAAAACCCCCGCCATTATTTATTTGTCCATAGTACGCTCTGATAAGATGTCGTGTATGTAGGCCCTATTTAATGGATTACATGTGCCTCGATCACAATCGAAAAAACAATGTTCTTCCACAAGATTCATGTCGTTTTATTTTCTAACCGCTAGAGGGCCAAATGTTACAAAGTTACACGCTTTAAAAGTCACTAATATCACAATAAATGTCAAATGTCACAATTAATTCCTAACTGTAAACATGACTCAATGTTGTTGCACTGTCTAGATGCAAAATATATTTACGAAAGTGGCACTTAATATTCAAAACTAATTGTATTTTCTGAGCTACTTTTTATTTCTACTGAATGTTCCCTTGAAGTTCACAAAGATATGTGTCCTAGCAGAGTACTGGTGTACATTATAGTAATTATGAACATGCTCTACTAACAATTCTCAACCATAAAGTGTCCAAGTAAATTTTAGTTATAAATACAAATAAAATAAAATAAAATATTTACATTTTTTATGCCTTTATAGAAACAGTAAAGTATATGGACAGGAGGACTGCAGTTTATTTTTAATGTTTCATGTGTTTATTTTAGCTGGGTTAAAAATTAAAGGTCTTTATGTTCTGGTTTGTTTGTTTGCTGTTAAGAATGGTTCAAAAACAACCTTTATACAATCTCAGGAAGCTTTCAGACAAGTAAAGTGGCAGCTGTGTGCACTCATTGCTTTTTCCTTTTACTCTGATATCTGATATCTTTTCCTGGAGACAGCTTTCTTGATTAGGCTAAACATACTACACCCGCGGCGTGACCACATGTGCTACTTCTGCTTCATAGTGACTGAAATATACATGTTAATAATTGTATCTGCTGGTTCTCCAAATTTTAGCTCAATAGACTAGAACCAAATAATGAACAAGCCAAAATGAAAAACATCAACATAAAAAAGCGTTGCCTTATCCTGACAGCTTGTGCTGTGTAAACATAAATACTATTCATCTGTTGCCTGTTCACACTCAATCAGTTCAGTTATCCTTCTTTGAACTCACCGGCACTGTCACAGCGGGTTCTTCTGAGGAAGTCCTTTGGAAGCGCGTCCATCATTAGGAAAAACTAGAAGATCCGGGAAGATCCCCGACTTGTGTCATGAGCAGCTTGTGTGATGTATTTCAGACGCTCATTTTAATGTAACTGAGCAAGAGAAGCTTGTGCATCACCCCCCACCCTGATGACATGTAGACATATGATCTGTGCCGCCTGGCCTTGTCCTTTAATGTGTGCTCGATCAAGAGTTCACAAGCTCAACGAGTAAACAGCTAGTGTTATGTTGCTGACCATTAATCTGTATGCTTTTTATCCAGCCAGACAAAGTCATTTAGTTTAAATACAATACATACACATAAACCCAAATGCTCTATTGGATTGAGATCTGGGGAATTTGGAGGCAACATCTTGAACTTTTTATCATGTTCCACAAACCATTTCTGAACAATGCGAGTAGTGTGGCAGGGTTATTATCCTGCTGAAAGAAGCCACTTCCACCAGGGAACAACATCGTCATGAAGGGGTGTACCTCTTCTGCAACAATGTTTAGGTATAGGTGGCACGTGTCAAATTTTTACGACAATATACGATGCTCATGTACCCATTGTTTGTGCTTTTGACGGTTGACATGAATCATCATAGGCACTCTTATTGGACTGTGGTTAAGCAGCCCCATACGCAGCAGAGTGTGATGCACTGTGTTGTGACACATTCCTCCCATAACCATCATTAAAATGTTGTGCGACTTGGGCCATAGAAGGACTAGACCAGACAAGATAGCCCAACACCCTGTCGCCAGTTTGTGGTTTGTCCCTCCTCGGACCACTGCTGATAAATTCACATCACTGCTGACCGGGAGAAACCCACAAGCCGTTTCAGAGATACTCTGACCCAGGTCCCTTGCCATAACAATATGGCTCTTGACAAAGTCACTCAGATCTTTATTCCTGCCCATTTCTCCAGCATCCAACACGTTGATTACAAGACCTAATTGTTTGCTTACCATCTAATCTACACAGACCTTTATATGCGGCCTTGTTAGAAGATGATCAATGATATTCGTTTCACCTGTGACTGGTCATAATATAGGCATTTCCACCAATTTTGGAATTAGATTTTTTTTTGACGGAATAAAATTTTAATATCATCCTAGCATGACAAGTTATCATCTTGTCGGTATCTGCTAACATTTTAATATCAATGCATCCCTATATAAAGCAAGATCAATATATGTACTTGACGGTCATAATCTTCAATGTGAACTGTTAAAAAATCATATCTCCAAAAGCTATAGACAAAAATGACAAAAAGTTTTTCCTAAATATTTATTGATTTAACAATTAACTTGATCTTAACAGTGTTTGTGGTGTTTAAAAAAAAAACTCAATGCTAAAAAAAAGAACATATACAAAGATATACAAAAAAATATATATTCATATTTACAATATGTGACAAAGACAATAATGGGATAAAGAAAAACAATTACCTTTTGTTTTGACCCAACACAGTATTATCTTACAAAAGTAAACTAAAACGCTCCTAAAATTGTAATACAATATATTAAATATCAAAATATATCCACATTTATCCTTGTTCCAAGTGAAACCATGTTTATTGTATTTTAATGGGTCTTTACCTTACAAAGTTGTGTACATGTGTTTGGATGCAAGTCTATTTATTTTCATCTCAAATCATCTTGAACAAAATCTGATACTTTCTGCTTTTACTGTAATTTACCACATGGCACAGATGTACTAGTCTACAAGATTGCTGGGTGTGTCGTATATCTGAATGTGGCTTCATAACACGGTTCAGTTGCAATAGGCCTATATCATGTGTAATAATATAAAAGTTGTTTGTTTTGTAGTTTTTGTTTCGTTTACATAGCAACAGTAGTTTTCAGTTGCATGAAAACAAGAGCAATACTGTAATATTGATAAATGTATATAACTCAAAAATATCAGTAATGAAGCTCTCTGAATTTACTTCACAGAAAAATATGTACTGTGCAAACATAAAGCAAAAATGTGTTTTCAATCATTCAGTGCATGCAATTACAGTTAGGAGAAAGAAAGAACAGCACATTTATCTATGATTGTCCCATAAAAATGGCCTTGATTTGAACTGGAACACAATAAGAACAAACTCAGTTCTGTTAGACATAATCCAGTGAAGCGGTGCGTTCATATCCTGTCACAGGATCATGTACTGAAATTGAGGGCATAACCACATGTAACATCAAAATGAAAGAGATGAGACTCATTTTATTCACTGTATATAATTTAGACGAACAGTAGTGTCCTCGAGGCAAGAAAAAAAGTTATCACGAATCTCCATTCATCTCTATTTCATGGCCTTGTCAATATTTTGCGTCTGAAAGGATGATTCCTCCACAAGAGACGGCGGGAGATTGACGTCCTCGTCTGCACCTCATAAAACACTTCATTAGCAGTTCATCACTGTTAAAGAGGTAAACCAGTGGGTTAATCGCACTATTCATGCATGCCAATGCATTACCAACCTGGTTTGCGATGTACACATTCGCATACCATTTCTGACACGTGCCGTCCAGCTTGGAGATTCGAGTTGCCAAGTTGAAATTTCTAAAAATATGATAAGGAATGAAACAAATAGAGAAGAGCAGCGTGAGAACGACAACCAGCCTGAGACAACTCAGCTTCAAGATGACATCGATGTCTTTCTTGGTCATCAGAGTAAACGCCACATGTCCGTAGCAGCATAACATGATTAACAACGGGATCCCGAATCCAACAACCGTCCTTCCGATGCTGTACTTCAGGTATTCCCTAATGTGCTGGTCCGAAGTTGTGTCAAAACAAGTTGTTTTGTTGCTGGAGGTTTTGTCAAAAAACATATCAGGCAGACACTGAAGAAAAACAAAAAACCAGACCAGCGAAACAATCACCACAGAGTGTTTGGCTGTAATTCTGCCTTTAACTCTCAAAGTGTGAACGATACCGAGATACCTGTAGACGCTGATGCACGTGAGGAAACCAATGCTGCCGTACAGATTAATGCAGAAACACAATCTTAAAATCTTGCAGAACACATCTCCAAATATCCATTCGCTGTTGGATGCGTAGTAAACCACCAAGCAAGGCAAAGTCAAAAGATATAAAATGTCTGCCAGGCAAAGGTTGAGCACAAATATATTTACATTGCCCATTTTCTTCCAGTTATCATACACAGATTTCAGCCCCAAGCAGTTGCCAATCACTCCAAGAGTGAAAACAGTCACGTAGACTGAGGGCAAAAACTTGTGCGTAAAATCAAAATTGACAAATTGACAGGTTGCGTTTGACTCCATCATTGGAGACGATTATCAGACTTTCTTGATGGAGGCTGGAAGATATGTACTATGACATTCTCGCAAATGAAAATGTGTCACAGGAAGTGAGAGCATGCTGTCTGACTCCTCGACTGAGCTCAAACCAAAGCCTGTTTCAAACAAAACTTTGAACTACTGTATGAACTTTAAACTTGAACTTATCGCTTTAGAAGCGGGGTAAAGTTAGTTTTAGGTTCGATATTCGCTGCATATTCACATAGGCTGCTTTAGGGACCGTCTGCAAATTCAGCCCACTGTGCAAACCGAAGTCCTATAATTAATGTTTTTTCGAGTTCCAAAGGTTGTAGTAGTACCCTAGTGACCAGACTGACTTACTACAGGTGACATTTTAACAATACCACCCTTACTGTACGTACAGTACACAAATATTAATATGAAAATAATACTGTAATTCACCTATAGTACCTATAGTGAATTTTTCATGTTTCAAAGGTTGTAGTAGTACCCTATTGACCAGACTGACTTACTACAGGTGAAATTTTGACCATACCTCCCTTACTGTACGTACAGTACACAAATATTGATATGAAAATATTACTGTAATTCACCTATAGTGTTTTTTTCATGTTTCAAAGGTTGTAGTAGTACCCTAGTGGCCAGACTGACTTACTACAGGTGAAAATTTAACAATACCTCCCTTACTGTACGTACAGTACACAAATATTAATATGAAAATATTACTGTAATTCACCTATAGTGTTTTTTTCATGTTTCAAAGGTTGTAGTAGTACCCTAGTGACCAGACTGACTTACTACAGGTGAAACTTTAACAATTCCTCCCTTACTGTACGTACAGTACACAAATATTAATATGAAAATATTACTGTAATTCACCTATAGTGTTTTTTCATGTTTCAAAGGCTGTAGTAATTCCCTAGTGACCAGACTGATTTACTACAGGCGGAATTTTGACCATACCTCCCTTACTGTACGTACAGTACACAAATATTAATATGAAAATATTGGTGTAATTCACCTATAGTGTTTTTTCATGTTTCAAAGGCTGTAGTAATTCCCTAGTGACCAGACTGATTTACTACAGGCGGAATTTTGACCATACCTCCCTTACTGTACGTACAGTACATACATATTAATATGAAAATATTACTGTAATTCACCTATAGTGTTTTTTCATGTTTCAAAGGTTGTAGTAATTCCCTAGTGACCAGACTGACTTACTACAGGTGAAAATTTAACAATACATCCTTTACTGTACGTACAGTACACAAATATTGATATGAAAATATTACTGTAATTCACCTATAGTGTTTTTTTCATGTTTCAAAGGTTGTAGTAATTCCCTAGTGACCAGACTGACTTACTACAGGTGAAATTTTGACCATACCTCCCTTACTGTACGTACAGTACACAAATATTGATATGAAAATATTACTGTAATTCACCTATAGTGTTTTTTCATGTTTCAAAGGTTGTAGTAATTCCCTATTGACCAGACTGACTTACTACAGGCGGAATTTTGACCATACCTCCCTTACTGTACGTACAGTACACAAATATTAATATGAAAATATTACTGTAATTCACCTTTAGTGTTTTTTCATGTTTCAAAGGCTGTAGTAATTCCCTACTGACCAGACTGACTTACTACAGGTGAAATTTTGACCATACCTCCCTTACTGTACGTACAGTACACAAATATTAATATGAAAATATTACTGTAATTCACCTATAGTGTTTTTTCATGTTTCAAAGGCTGAAGTAATTCCCTAGTGACCAGACTGACTTACTACAGGCGGAATTTTGACCATACCTCCCTTACTGTACGTACAGTACACACATATTAATATGAAAATATTACTGTAATTCACCTATAGTGTTTTTTCATGTTTCAAAGGCTGTAGTAATTCCCTATTGACCAGACTGACTTACTACAGGCGGAATTTTGACCATACCTCCCTTACTGTACGTACAGTACACAAATATTAATATGAAAATATTACTGTAATTCACCTATAGTGTTTTTTTCATGTTTCAAAGGTTGTAGTAATTCCCTAGTGACCAGACTGACTTACTACAGGTGAAATTTTGACCATACCTCCCTTACTGTACGTACAGTACACACATATTAATATGAAAATATTACTGTAATTCACTTATAGTGGTTTTTTCATGTTTCAAAGGCTGCAGTAATTCCCTAGTGACCAGACTGACTTACTACAGGCGAAATTTTGACCAAACCTCCCTTACTGTATGTACAGTACACAAATATTAATATGAAAATATTACTGTAATTCACCTATAGTGTTTTTTTCATGTTTCAAAGGTTGTAGTAGTACCCTATTGACCAGACTGACTTACTACAGGCGGAATTTTGACCATACCTCCCTTACTGTACGTACAGTACACAAATATTGATATGAAAATATTACTGCAATTCACCTATAGTGTTTTTTTTCATGTTTCAAAGGTTGTAGTAATTCCCTAGTGACCAGACTGACTTTCTACAGGTGAAATTTTGACCATACCTCCCTTACTGTACGTACAGTACACAAATATTAATATGAAAATAATACTGTAATTCACCTATAGTGTTTTTTTCATGTTTCAAAGGTTGTAGTAGTACCCTATTGACCAGACTGACTTACTACAGGTGAAATTTTGACCATACCTCCCTTACTGTACGTACAGTGAACAAATATTGATATGAAAATATTACTGTAATTCACTTATAGTGGTTTTTTTCATGTTTCAAAGGCTGTAGTAATTCCCTAGTGACCAGACTGACTTTCTACAGGTGAAATTTTGACCATACCTCCCTTACTGTACGTACAGTACACAAATATTAATATGAAAATATTACTGTAATTCACCTATAGTGTTTTTTTCATGTTTCAAAGGCTGTAGTAGTACCCTATTGACCAGGCTGACTTACTACAGGTGAAATTTTGACCATACCTCCCTTACTGTACGTACAGTACACAAATATTGATATGAAAATATTACTGTAATTCACCTATAGTGTTTTTTTCATGTTTCAAAGGTTGTAGTAGTACCCTAGTGACCAGACTGACTTTCTACAGGTGAAATTTTGACCATACCTCCCTTACTGTACGTACAGTACACAAATATTAATATGAAAATAATACTGTAATTCACCTATAGTGTTTTTTTCATGTTTCAAAGGTTGTAGTAATTCCCTAGTGACCAGACTGACTTACTACAGGTGAAAATTTAACAATACATCCTTTACTGTACGTACAGTACACAAATATTGATATGAAAATATTACTGTAATTCACCTATAGTGTTTTTTTCATGTTTCAAAGGCTGTAGTAATTCCCTAGTGACCAGACTGACTTTCTACAGGTGAAATTTTGACCATACCTCCCTTACTGTACGTACAGTACACAAATATTAATATGAAAATAATACTGTAATTCACCTATAGTGTTTTTTTCATGTTTCAAAGGTTGTAGTAGTACCCTATTGACCAGGCTGACTTACTACAGGTGAAATTTTGACCATACCTCCCTTACTGTACGTACAGTACACAAATATTAATATGAAAATAATACTGTAATTCACCTATAGTGTTTTTTTCATGTTTCAAAGGTTGTAGTAATTCCCTAGTGACCAGACTGACTTACTACAGGTGAAATCTTGACCATACCTGCCTTACTGTACGTACAGTGCACAAATATTGATATGAAAATATTACTGTAATTCACTTATAGTGGTTTTTTTCATGTTTCAAAGGCTGTAGTAATTCCCTAGTGACCAGACTGACTTTCTACAGGTGAAATTTTGACCATACCTCCCTTACTGTACGTACAGTACACAAATATTAATATGAAAATATTACTGTAATTCACCTATAGTGTTTTTTTCATGTTTCAAAGGCTGTAGTAGTACCCTATTGACCAGGCTGACTTACTACAGGTGAAATTTTGACCATACCTCCCTTACTGTACGTACAGTACACAAATATTGATATGAAAATATTACTGTAATTCACCTATAGTGTTTTTTTCATGTTTCAAAGGTTGTAGTAGTACCCTAGTGACCAGACTGACTTTCTACAGGTGAAATTTTGACCATACCTCCCTTACTGTACGTACAGTACACAAATATTAATATGAAAATAATACTGTAATTCACCTATAGTGTTTTTTTCATGTTTCAAAGGTTGTAGTAATTCCCTAGTGACCAGACTGACTTACTACAGGTGAAAATTTAACAATACATCCTTTACTGTACGTACAGTACACAAATATTGATATGAAAATATTACTGTAATTCACCTATAGTGTTTTTTTCATGTTTCAAAGGCTGTAGTAATTCCCTAGTGACCAGACTGACTTTCTACAGGTGAAATTTTGACCATACCTCCCTTACTGTACGTACAGTACACAAATATTAATATGAAAATAATACTGTAATTCACCTATAGTGTTTTTTTCATGTTTCAAAGGTTGTAGTAGTACCCTATTGACCAGGCTGACTTACTACAGGTGAAATTTTGACCATACCTCCCTTACTGTACGTACAGTACACAAATATTAATATGAAAATAATACTGTAATTCACCTATAGTGTTTTTTTCATGTTTCAAAGGTTGTAGTAATTCCCTAGTGACCAGACTGACTTACTACAGGTGAAATCTTGACCATACCTGCCTTACTGTACGTACAGTGCACAAATATTGATATGAAAATATTACTGTAATTCACCTATAGTGTTTTTTCATGTTTCAAAGGTTGTAGTAATTCCCTAGTGACCAGACTGACTTTCTACAGGTGAAATTTTGACCATACCTGCCTTACTGTACGTACAGTACACAAATATTAATATGAAAATATTACTGTAATTCACCTTTAGTGTTTTTTCATGTTTCAAAGGCTGTAGTAATTCCCTACTGACCAGACTGACTTACTACAGGTGAAATTTTGACCATACCTCCCTTACTGTACGTACAGTACACAAATATTAATATGAAAATAATACTGTAATTCACCTATAGTGTTTTTTTCATGTTTCAAAGGTTGTAGTAGTACCCTATTGACCAGACTGACTTACTACAGGCGGAATTTTAACCATACCTCCCTTACTGTACGTACAGTACACAAATATTAATATGAAAATATTACTGTAATTCACCTATAGTGTTTTTTTTCATGTTTCAAAGGTTGTAGTAATTCCCTAGTGACCAGACTGACTTACTACAGGTGAAATTTTGACCATACCTCCCTTACTGTACGTACAGTACACAAATATTAATATGAAAATATTACTGTAATTCACTTATAGTGGTTTTTTTCATGTTTCAAAGGCTGTAGTAATTCCCTAGTGACCAGACTGACTTACTACAGGCGGAATTTTGACCAAACCTCCCTTACTGTATGTACAGTACACAAATATTAATATGAAAATATTACTGTAATTCACCTATAGTGTTTTTTTTCATGTTTCAAAGGCTGTAGTAATTCCCTAGTGACCAGACTGACTTACTACAGGTGAAAATTTAACAATACCTCCCTTACTGTACGTACAGTACACAAATATTAATATGAAAATATTACTGTAATTCACCTATAGTGTTTTTTCATGTTTCAAAGGCTGTAGTAATTCCCTAGTGACCAGACTGATTTACTACAGGTGGAATTTTGACCATACCTCCCTTACTGTACGTACAGTACACAAATATTAATATGAAAATAATACTGTAATTCACCTATAGTGTTTTTTTCATGTTTCAAAGGTTGTAGTAATTCCCTAGTGACCAGACTGACTTACTACAGGTGAAATCTTGACCATACCTGCCTTACTGTACGTACAGTGCACAAATATTGATATGAAAATATTACTGTAATTCACCTATAGTGTTTTTTCATGTTTCAAATGTTGTAGTAATTCCCTAGTGACCAGACTGACTTTCTACAGGTGAAATTTTGACCATACCTGCCTTACTGTACGTACAGTACACAAATATTAATATGAAAATATTACTGTAATTCACCTATAGTGTTTTTTCATGTTTCAAAGGCTGTAGTAATTCCCTAGTGACCAGACTGATTTACTACAGGTGGAATTTTGACCATACCTCCCTTACTGTACGTACAGTACACAAATATTAATATGAAAATAATACTGTAATTCACCTATAGTGTTTTTTTCATGTTTCAAAGGTTGTAGTAATTCCCTAGTGACCAGACTGACTTACTACAGGTGAAATCTTGACCATACCTGCCTTACTGTACGTACAGTGCACAAATATTGATATGAAAATATTACTGTAATTCACCTATAGTGTTTTTTCATGTTTCAAAGGTTGTAGTAATTCCCTAGTGACCAGACTGACTTTCTACAGGTGAAATTTTGACCATACCTGCCTTACTGTACGTACAGTACACAAATATTAATATGAAAATATTACTGTAATTCACCTTTAGTGTTTTTTCATGTTTCAAAGGCTGTAGTAATTCCCTACTGACCAGACTGACTTACTACAGGTGACATTTTAACAATACATCCTTTACTGTACCTACAGTACACAAATATTGATACTTAAATATTACTGTAATTCATCTATAGTGTTTTTTCATGTTTCAAAGGTTGTAGTAATTCCCTAGTGACCAGACTGACTTACTACAGGTGAAATTTTGACCATACCTCCCTTGCTGTATGTACAGTACAAAAATATTGACACGAAAATATTACTGCAATTCACTTAAAGTTTTTTTTTTTTCATATTTCAAAGGTTAGCCTGTTTGATTTGCATTGAGAGATGATCTTAGGGAAAGTACCCCATGCCAATCTCAATGTATGGTGAAGGGTTATGTGATGATGTGAATGCTGTTATTTTATTTGTATTATCTTTCCGATTGTTCATCCACTGGGATTACACAAAAAAACATTTATTTCCTTGTGGGTAGAGTAATATTTCAATATCACCTCTTCATAATTGTATTGTTGTTTTTCCTCCCTGAGGATAATTGGTGCAAGTTGTTCTTATATGATCATAAATACTGTATTTTCTTGTATTCGAATGACCGAATAAATGTTTCGATAAAACAAATCTGTTGTGTTTGAATGAAAATGTTTCTTCAGTTCAGTTTTTTCAAGTTTTTTTCAAGTGTTTTTTACACAGTACTACTTTGGGAAAACAAACATATTTATTCAATTGAACATATTAAAATCTTATTTAATATGATTTATTCATTGCATAATGTAATTGGTTAACACACATAACTGTTAGTGGTTTATTACACCATGTATTTTTACCTCAACTTAATTATATCTAAATGTTCTAGACCACATCATTTTGTGAAGAAAAGAGTACTGACATCGTCTATTACATTATTAATGATTTTTTTTTAAAATCTTTGATGAATAGAAAGTTCAAAAGAACAGCATTTATTTTAAATAGAATCTTTTCTAACATTATAAATGTCTTTACTGTAAAATGTGATCAATTTAACTAATCCTTGATGAATAAAATGATTGATTGATTTATTTTATTTATTTCCCCCAAAAATAAAATAAAAAATTGTCCCCAAACTTTTGAATGATAGTGTTTAATGTTACAAAAGCTCTTTTGGAATTAAAATTCATCAAAGAATCCTGCAAAAAAAAAAAAAAAAAAAAAAAAAACTGTTTTCAACATTGATAATAATCATAAATAGTCATAAATGTTTCTTCGAGCATCAAATCATCATATTACAATGAATAAATTACACTACTATATATTCACATACAAAACAACTGTTTTAAATTGTGTTTTCCTTCTCTTTTTTTATCAAATAAATACAGCCTTGGTGATCAGAAAAGACTTCTTTAACATTAAAACATTAAAAATCTTACCGATCTAGTGTATGTATATATATATATTTCCATCAGTTTATGTCTCTCTCTCTCTCTCTCTCTCTCACACACACACACACACACACACACACACACACACACACACACACACACACACACACACACACACACACACACACACACACACACACACATCCACAATAGATCTGATATAATTAGAATTATCATTAATGTAATTACTGTTTTAATTTGTCTTTGAAAAAAATATTATGTTTTTATGAAGAAAAATATTTTTTATTTATTTTTATCTATTCATTAATAAAAAAATATTTTGTTCATAAAAACATTATTTTTAAATGCCGTCAGACAGAAATATATAAAGATTTTTCAAAAATATAAAATATATTTCAGAAAAAAATTCTCTCTGACGGATTTGAATTACCGGTAGAACAAAACAGTTGAGACAGTGCATCATAGTTGCTTTCGCGATCGGCTCGATTTCCGCGCTTATATTACCGAATCAGTGTGATATGTTTCTTTGTTCTTTTTTTTCTATTTTTTTTTCTGCAATTTTGTATTCATGTTCCTCACCTACAGCGTTCAAAACTGGTGAGTAAAAACAACAATTAATAATCCAGACTACAGTCGACTGTCAATAGCACTAAGCATAAACGTGTTAGGTTAGCCAATAGATATTGACAGTTATATTAGCATAACATCAGAGAGGAATATATAATCGATTACTGGGGTTCAAGCACAAGTAGCTGATGTAAGTTAAACAAATGCATGTATTGCCTATTTCCAAACATTTGTGTTTTTATTTCAAAGTCATCTGTCTTTAATCCCCACTGGGTTTTGCTTAGGGTAGAATTTGCTGTTAGCATCAGACGTTAGACATTCAGGAAAATTGGCATGTAATCTTGGTGTTTGCTATATATAGGCCAAATAGTCTTAATGGGCCACACCTACAAATAGGCCTCTATATCAGCCTCTGACTCCACAATGATTAAATGAATACAAATATATTTGTAAAAAATATGTTCATGAGGGTCTGAGGATGACTCGTTTCAAGTTTGTTCTAATTTAATGAACGGCTCAGGGGTTTAGGTTTTGCTGCCCAGATAGTTTTAGGGGAGAAAAAGAACAATAATTATATGAAGAAGAAAATACAAATGATTGAAAATTCATTAAGGGTTCAGTACTTTTTGTTTGGACCCCTAGGTAATGTTTGTGCTTATGAGTGCGTGTAAATGTATTTGTTCACATGTAAAATTAATTATTATGTACTTAAAAATGTGTATTTAGTATAAGCTTTCACACATTTTAAATAATACATTTCTTAAGATTGCTAAATACTGTATATATAGTTATTTTGCATTACAGAATGTACAGTTAGTTTGTAGCATGTGTGAAATAGTATATGTAAGTTTTCAAGCCTAAAACTTCAACGATATTTGTTAAAGTTTTAATGTTTTATTATTGTTATTGTAATATTTTTTGTTAATACTATTTAATCTGTATTTTAACACTGTTTGTCTATTCAATACCTTTGTAGAATATGACCCGTGGTAAGAAACAAAAGGCAGCAAAGGACCTGTGGGCTTCAGCAGGTGGCTTCAATGTTGTCGTGAGACAGTTCTCAAAAGTTAATGTTGAACATAGCATTCCATATAATTCTGAGATTTGGACAAATCTGTCAGTGTCGATTTTTGGAAATGACAACAAACAAAACAAACATTGGTTATGGGTCATTTGGCATGACAACCGCAGGGGACTGAAAGACCAGGTGCTGATATCAAGGAAACTTAAAAAAACACAGCTGCCAGATCCTGGTTTAACATTGTCTGATACTCAAGTGAAGCTCCTTGATGACACCTGCATGACAAAAGACAAGCCTAAAGAAAGTGGAACAATTTTTACTTTACAGCACTCAACAGACAGTAACAGTGAAATACATGTTAGTGAAGATGACATTGATGATGCCTCTTGGGAGTGTGCTGATGATGTTTCAAAACCGTTGCTACAAGAGGATGAAACTGATAGAACAAACATCAACAAGACTGCTCAATCTAGTGATAATGTTCAGGAAAATGTTGGGACTACTGTCAATGTAAGTGAAATTCCAGAAGAAACACTCAGCGTAGAGAGTGGCATACATAATACTCCAATACAATTGAGTGAAACAGCGACAGATCTTACCAAGGAAAGTACGGATATCGAACATGAGTCACTAACAGTTAAAGATGCTTTGGACTCCTTGGTTACAGCTACAGAAAATGTTAAAGAGGACATGCAACCACAGAGAAAGCCAAAGAAGGTTCGAAAGGTTTGTTCTGTTCCGAAAACCTTTAAGATTTCACTTGACATAAAGAAATGGAAAGCCATAAAACCAACAATAGGTTCAGTGAAATTAAGGAAACCATGGACTCATGTCATATACGAGGAATTCAACAAAGTGAACCCTAACTGTGTACTTGCCTTCAAGTACCAAAATGCCAGACTGATGCATAGCAGGAAAAGAAATTGTGCCTTTTTAAACATCCGTGCAGTTTGTACATTTCCAACGTGCAAAGCTCAGTACATCTTTCTGATGAAGAGAAAACCCACAATCATGCAGAGAACAGTTTTCATGACTGTTTATCGCCGTGGACAAATCTGCCATTTAAAAGAACACACCCGAAAACGGCAGGCATCCAATGTCCGTAGGGGAAAAATTGCAAAAGTCATCCATAAAGGAGTGAGCCGAGTGTACTACAGTAAGCTCAGGAGGACTCCTGTGGAAGAAATAATGGCTGGAAATTTAACAAGGTCTCTTAACAGAGACATCCTAAAAGTTATTTCCTCTGAGGTAAAAAAAGCTGCATCACTACATGACAATGTCTTGTTGGAAATGCATTTGACACAACGAATTATGAAGGAATGTGACACCAATTACCGACATTTGCCAGGTTACATTCAGAGCTTCCAGGTGGATCCTTTCAGCTGTCACATGTACACTGAAAAGGGAATTTCAATCCTAGTGACACACATGAGGAAAAAGTCACCAGTAACCCTCTATTTGGATGCCACTGGAACTGTGGTGTCTAAAATACCAGAACAGAAAAAGAGAGTTCTGTACTATGCCCTCATTTTGGCAGGTCAAGGCCATGGCACACCACCTTTGCCCGTTGCTGAAATGCTGTCCAATGACCACACTGTGCCATCTATTTCTTTCTGGCTTATGCAGTTTGTGCACAACCTGTCAAAGTTCACTACACTGACAATCAAGTATGTGGAAACAGACTACAGTTGGGCACTTATACAAGCTGTTCTACTGGCTTTCAACAGAGAGAGTGTTCTGTCATACCTTGACAGATGTTTTGATATCTGCCAGGGCAAAGAGAAGTGGATGGACACCAAAAGCTTCACTGTGATACATCTTTGCTCAGCCCATATTCTTAAGGCTGTGGCCCAGGCCATTTGCAGGCATGTGACAGACAAGGGACACAGGGAGTTTGTGATTTTTGTGTTTGCAAGGTTGCAAAATAGCCAGACTCTAGGTGAAGCCATTCAGATCTTTCAGGCTCTCTGCATTATCCTACATACAAGGACAAAGACTGCTTCGGTAGAAGACAGTGTAAAGGCTCTTCAAAGACTCATTCAGTGCTTCACCCTGGACAAAGACATGACTGAAAACAGAGTCCAGATGAATACTTCAGATGATAATGACGATGAGCAGTCCAGAACAATTGTAGGAAGGTCTCGCTTCTCAACTTTGTTCAGAAGTGTTTTTGATAAGGCAACCACAGCAGTCGCTGAAGAGGCAGAGTCTTCAGAAGTAAACTTGTACTTCTGTCCAAGCATCATTCAAATGCTTTTTAAAACATACATGGCCATCTTTCCAATGTGGAGTGGAGTCATGTTGGGTGATCTACAAAGACATGCAGCTGACAAAGACATGATAATGGAAGATGGAGGACAAAAACAAGACATCAAGACACGAGAAACGAATTGCCATGTAGAAGGATGGTTTGCCATTGTCAAGCAACACATACTAATGAAGGCACGTAGACTGCGACCAGGCAACTTTGTCCGAAAAATGTATACTTCTCTGCAAGGAAGGTACATTGAACACATAATGCAGCATGGCTTTTCACAAAAACTCCTCAAAAAACCACTGAATTTAAAAGACATCAAATTCTCGGAGGAATCGTGGGCCAAAAAGGAGGAACAGACTGGTTCGAAACTGGGACAATCCAAGTTTTACTCTGTCCCTGAATCAATCCCAGGTCCTAAAGAGAAGCAGCCAATGAAGTTCAAAACTCACGACACGACTGCAGTGAATCAAGCAAGTGAGAAGAAATTCAGAGACTCAAGGACTAAGATGAAAGACATCTCCACAACGACTGTCCCAAAAACTAAAACAAAACAGGAACCTACTTCAAAGCTTGGAGAGGCTTCATCTGCTCCCAAAAAGACACAGACAAGGAAGCCAAAAAAGCATGGTGATACTAAAAATCACAGTGACACACAATCCAAAACTTCCAGCATTGAGAAGGTAGACTTGTCCACACTGACCACCACAGGGACTGCTGGACTTGATACTTACACTGATAAGGGCAATGATGTTTCAGCTACTTTGGAGACAACTCCAATAAATGTACTGGAAGTATGTCCAATTCAAAGTATAATTATTACATTACTTTGAAATAGTACACTACAGTATTTTTAAGTATTTCATGTAAAAATCATTGCTTGTTTTGCCTTTGTAGTTACAGGCAGAAGAACTGTGGGAAAAGGAACGTTGTGAGGTGATTGTTGCGGTCCAAAAATCAGCAAACAACATGACCTGGAGGATGTCTCTTAGACACAAGGAATTTATTACATTGAAGCCTCACAATCTTTTGATGGGAGAGGTTAGTACAACTTTTCTGTACTTCCATGATCAGTTATTTTAAACTAAATGGAAATTCAGTACTGGACATAGAAATGTTTTACTTTTTAATGTTTTCCAGACAATAGAGTACTATATTCATGCCACTATGAATAAAAGTACAAGCACAAATAGACTGTACATCCTAAACCACTACACCACAGAAGTAATCCTGTTCAAAGGAATACCGGAAATTTCACGACAAAGCTTGAAGAAGGTAAGTAAAATTCAACAGAAGCATGATCCATACAGTTTGAATTACAATAGATGATGTTGAAATAGAGTCACTGGTCTGGCACAATACTAAAACATATTTTGAAGGAATCATCATAATTTATTATTTGTCCACTTTAGAGTGATTACTGTATGTTTAGCATTATGTTTTGTTAGGTTGAAGTATTTGAAGTATGATAAGAATAAATTTGCAGCCGCCTACTAATCTGCAACTATAAGCACCTTGTATTATATTCAGTCTAACAGTTTAAAATTACTTTACAGGAAAACTTTGAAAATTATGCTGGTGCAGTGGGATTTGTAAATGTAAACGACAATCACTGGAAGTTTGTGGTAAGCAAAACATTTGATGAATTGAAAATATGATGCATTCCACAGTATTACAGTAGTAATTTTAATCCAATGCAAACTGTAGTACTTTATAAACAAGATTGAATATTGAATTATTTAGGTTGGATTATGTGGTTACATACAGTATACGTTTGATTAGGAAAAAAATAATCACATTATCTTATATCTTTTTCTTTACCTTCTCTGTAATGGAACCAACCTGGGAAATGAATTTGTAGTTCCTTCATGCCATGTCAGAGAAAATATTTGTTGTTGACCCTGCTGATACCTCAAATGACCTCAAGGACTCAAAAGAAGCAGCAGCACGTTTTCGGTACGACCAATGAGAAAAAAAATATAATATTTACTTGAAAAATGTAATATCTGTTACATATTTAAAAAATATATATTCTTAAACATTTCCTTTTAGACAGTATTTTAGGACACGGTTCAATTTACATGGCAAAAGAGACTGGGTAAACATAAGATGGAAACCCAGCACCATTGTCCACACAGTGCAGGAAGATGCAACGAGTTGTGGGGTGTTTATTATGCAGGTGAGTTTTATTGTATTTTAATTGTAACCAAACACAAGAGATTTAGACAGACAACATAGTCATGACAACATGTAATTTTTTTCCTGCAGATAAAATAAAACATTTTTTTACAACTGTTACAAGGTATATTTAAAATTGTAGGCCTACACAAAATTTGTGACCTTTGCATAAAACATTGGCCTTCATTTCAGATTGCAAGAGAGGTGATTGAGAAATTTCCGGCAATCCCTGACCCATTCATCATTGATCCCAGTCCAATTAACATTGTTCAACTGAGAAGAGAAATGGCAAAGGAGATTCTTCATTCTTCAGGTAATATAACAAGCATCAATTAACTTGGTAACACTTTACAATAAGGTTCATTATTTAGAATTAGTTAATGTATGTAATGTAACATGAACTAACAACGAGCAACACATTTGTTACTATATTAGTTCATCTTTGTTACCGTTAGTTAATAAAAATCCAGCTGTTCATGTTTGTTCATGTTAGTTCAAAGTGCATTAACAAATGTTGACAAATACAACCTTTAATTTTAATAATGTATTAGTATATGTTGAAATTAACATTAACTAAGATTAATAAATGCTGTAGAAGTATTGTTCATTATTTCATGTTAACTAAGGTATTAAACTAATGTTAACTAAAGAACCTTATTGTAACCTGTAACTCTATATGATAGCTATAGGAATACTCTAGGATTTAATGTATTGCATCAGTCTTAGAACAAGAAGCTTAAATAGTATGTGTAGCATACAAGGATGATACATACTGAAGCTTATGTTTTAAACACACACACACACACACACACACACACACACACACAAACACACACACACACACACACACACACACACACACACACACTCACTCACTCACTCACTCACTCACAAAATAAATAAATCTTTTGCTGTAGAATCCAAGGAGCATTACTGTTCACACTGTGGATGTAAGGAACTAAAGTCCAAAATCAACAATGTTTGGGTAAGTTTACGGAATTCAGAAGAAGCACTTAAGCATACCATAGCAATACAATAATTCATGTGTTTACTTTTTTAATGGTACATTTATCTTTACTTTTGAAGATACAATGTGAACAGTGCCAAAGATGGTTCCACGCATGCTGCCTTGGACTATCACCAGACAAGCTACCTGGAAAAGATGCACAATGGTTGTGCTCACTGTGTACCTAAACAGTTGAATCAAAGACCATTTTTAATTGTGTGTAAAAGCTGGCAGTGAGTAACAAGTATTTTACTGTACACACACACACACACACACACACACACACACACACACACACACACACACACACACACATAGAAAGTGATCGTGACATTGCACTGTTTTTGAGTGAAATATGCTTTCAGTGCATGACACTTTGACCTGAGGTTGTTGCAAAACAGGATTTGTTCCTGTTTGATACTAATTGTCTTGTTTAATTACAGCTTAGTAATTAGAAGGGGGCGAGACACGAATTCCCTGTTGCTAAGTCCTTGTTAATGTTTGCATTTTCAAAGTCATACCTGTATGTTCTCAAGGATATGGCAACACCTGAAGATTAATGACACTACTTAACTGTTGCCCACCAGTCATGTGATCTCTCCTAGACTGATCGCAACCCTCGAGACATCACCACATGATTCAACTACATATAAACATTTCTGTTGAAGAAAAAACAACTTAATTCAGCCTAAGGTAGTTTTCTGGTTCTTACATTAAGAATAGTTGTAGTTAGCTAAACGTTTTTTTCATTAAAGAATATCTGCACAAATTTCTCCTTTATTCTCTTTGTTGCATTATAGATTACCACTGTATATCTGTATTTTGGGGACTTTTTAGATTTTGAATATTTACAAGAAGTGTGTTGCTTATTTATAACGTTGAACGCATGATAAAGCTAAAACCTTTACAGTTTTCAATCAAAAAATGAAATGTGTTGTACCAGGAACAACAGTTCTAATACCTACTTTTACCTAATACATTTATCAAAATTAATTGAGTTGAGTTGTCACTAGGAACGTACTACAACATTTGAAACATGAAAAAAAACAGTAATTACAGTAATATTGTCATATTAATTGTATACTGTACATACAGTAAGGGTGGTATTGTTAAAATGTCACCTGTAGTAAGTCAGTCTGGTCACTGGGGAATTACTACAACCTTTGAAACATGAAAAAACACTATAGGTGAAATAATATAAAATTTTCATATTAATATTTGTGTAGTAAGTCAGTCTGGTCACTAGGGTACTACTACAACCTATGAAATACGAAAAAAATATTTAGGTGAATTACAGTAATATTTTCATATTAATATTTGTGTACTGTACGTACAGTAAGGGAGGTATGGTCAATATTCCGCCTGTAGTAAGTCAGTCTGGTCACTAGGGAATTACTACAGCCTTTGAAACATGAAAAAAACACTATAGGTGAATTACAGTATTATTTTCATATTAATATTTGTGTACTGTACGTACAGTAAGGGAGGTATGGTCAAAATTTCACCTGTAGAAAGTCAGTCTGGTCACTAGGGAATTACTACAACCTTTGAAACATGAAAAAAAACACTATAGGTGAATTACAGTAATATTTTCATATTAATATTTGTGTACTGTACGTACAGTAAGGGAGGTATGGTCAAAATTCCGCCTGTAGTAAGTCAGTCTGGTCAATAGGGTACTACTACAACCTTTGAAACATGAAAAAAACACTATAGGTGAATTACAGTATTATTTTCATATTAATATTTGTGTACTGTACGTACAGTAAGGGAGGTATGGTCAAAATTTCACCTGTAGTAAGTCAGTCTGGTCAGTAGGGAATTACTACAGCCTTTGAAACATGAAAAAACACTAAAGGTGAATTACAGTAATATTTTCATATTAATATTTGTGTACTGTACGTACAGTAAGGCAGGTATGGTCAAAATTTCACCTGTAGAAAGTCAGTCTGGTCACTAGGGAATTACTACAGCCTTTGAAACATGAAAAAAACCACTATAAGTGAATTACAGTAATATTTTCATATTAATATTTGTGTACTGTACGTACAGTAAGGGAGGTATTGTTAAATTTTCACCTGTAGTAAGTCAGTCTGGTCACTAGGGAATTACTACAGCCTTTGAAACATGAAAAAAACACTATAGGTGAATTACAGTAATATTTTCATATTAATATTTGTGTACTGTACACACAGTAAGGGAGGTTTGGTCAAAATTCCGCCTGTAGTAAGTCAGTCTGGTCACTAGGGAATTACTACAGCCTTTGAAACATGAAAAAAACCACTATAAGTGAATTACAGTAATATTTTCATATTAATATTTGTGTACTGTACGTACAGTAAGGGAGGTATTGTTAAATTTTCACCTGTAGTAAGTCAGTCTGGTCACTAGGGAATTACTACAGCCTTTGAAACATGAAAAAAACACTATAGGTGAATTACAGTAATATTTTCATATTAATATTTGTGTACTGTACACACAGTAAGGGAGGTTTGGTCAAAATTCCGCCTGTAGTAAGTCAGTCTGGTCACTAGGGAATTACTACAGCCTTTTAAACATGAAAAAAACCACTATAAGTGAATTACAGTAATATTTTCATATTAATATTTGTGTACTGTACGTACAGTAAGGCAGGTATGGTCAAAATTTCACCTGTAGAAAGTCAGTCTGGTCACTAGGGAATTACTACAACCTTTGAAACATGAAAAAACACTATAGGTGAATTACAGTAATATTTTCATATCAATATTTGTGCACTGTACGTACAGTAAGGCAGGTATGGTCAAGATTTCACCTGTAGTAAGTCAGTCTGGTCACTAGGGAATTACTACAACCTTTGAAACATAAAAAAAACACTATAGGTGAATTACAGTATTATTTTCATTTTAATATTTGTGTACTGTACGTACAGTAAGGGAGGTATGGTCAAAATTTCACCTGTAGTAAGTCAGTCTGGTCACTAGGGAATTACTACAACCTTTAAAACATGAAAAAACACTATAGGTGAATTACAGTAATATTTTCATATCAATATGTATGTACTGTACGTACAGTAAGGGGGGTATGGTCAAAATTCCGCCTGTAGTAAATCAGTCTGGTCACTAGGGAATTACTACAGCCTTTGAAACATGAAAAAACACTATAGGTGAATTACAGTAATATTTTCATATTAATATTTGTGTACTGTACGTACAGTAAGGGAGGTATTGTTAAATTTTCACCTGTAGTAAGTCAGTCTGGTCACTAGGGAATTACTACAACCTTTGAAACATGAAAAAACACTATAGGTGAATTACAGTAATATTTTCATATTAATATTTGTGTACTGTACATACAGTAAGGGAGGTTTGGTCAAAATTCCGCCTGTAGTAAGTCAGTCTGGTCACTAGGGAATTACTACAGCCTTTGAAACATGAAAAAAACCACTATAAGTGAATTACAGTAATATTTTCATATTAATATTTGTGTACTGTACGTACAGTAAGGGAGGTATGGTCAAAATTTCACCTGTAGTAAGTCAGTCTGGTCACTAGGGAATTACTACAACCTTTGAAACATGAAAAAAAACACTATAGGTGAATTACAGTAATATTTTCATATTAATATTTGTGTACTGTACGTACAGTAAGGGAGGTATGGTCAAAATTTCACCTGTAGTAAGTCAGTCTGGTCACTAGGGAATTACTACAACCTTTAAAACATGAAAAAACACTATAGGTGAATTACAGTAATATTTTCATATCAATATGTATGTACTGTACGTACAGTAAGGGAGGTATGGTCAAAATTCCGCCTGTAGTAAATCAGTCTGGTCACTAGGGAATTACTACAGCCTTTGAAACATGAAAAAACACTATAGGTGAATTACAGTAATATTTTCATATTAATATTTGTGTACTGTACGTACAGTAAGGGAGGTATTGTTAAATTTTCACCTGTAGTAAGTCAGTCTGGTCACTAGGGAATTACTACAGCCTTTGAAACATGAAAAAAACACTATAGGTGAATTACAGTAATATTTTCATATTAATATTTGTGTACTGTACGTACAGTAAGGGAGGTATTGTTAAATTTTCACCTGTAGTAAGTCAGTCTGGTCACTAGGGAATTACTACAGCCTTTGAAACATGAAAAAAACACTATAGGTGAATTACAGTAATATTTTCATATTAATATTTGTGTACTGTACATACAGTAAGGGAGGTTTGGTCAAAATTTCGCCTGTAGTAAGTCAGTCTGGTCACTAGGGAATTACTACAGCCTTTGAAACATGAAAAAACCACTATAAGTGAATTACAGTAATATTTTCATATTAATATGTGTGTACTGTACGTACAGTAAGGGAGGTATGGTCAAAATTTCACCTGTAGTAAGTCAGTCTGGTCACTAGGGAATTACTACAACCTTTGAAACATGAAAAAAACACTATAGGTGAATTACAGTAATATTTTCATATTAATATTTGTGTACTGTACGTACAGTAAGGGAGGTATGGTCAAAATTCCGCCTGTAGTAAGTCAGTCTGGTCAATAGGGTACTACTACAACCTTTGAAACATGAAAAAAACACTATAGGTGAATTACAGTATTATTTTCATATTAATATTTGTGTACTGTACGTACAGTAAGGGAGGTATGGTCAAAATTCCGCCTGTAGTAAGTCAGTCTGGTCAATAGGGAATTACTACAGCCTTTGAAACATGAAAAAACACTATAGGTGAATTACAGTAATATTTTCATATTAATATGTGTGTACTGTACGTACAGTAAGGGAGGTATGGTCAAAATTCCGCCTGTAATAAGTCAGTCTGGTCACTAGGGAATTACTTCAGCCTTTGAAACATGAAAAAACACTATAGGTGAATTACAGTAATATTTTCATATTAATATTTGTGTACTGTACGTACAGTAAGGGAGGTTTGGTCAAAATTCCGCCTGTAGTAAGTCAGTCTTGTCACTAGGGAATTACTACAGCCTTTGAAACATGAAAAAACACTATAGGTGAATTACAGTAATATTTTCATATTAATATTTGTGTACTGTACGTACAGTAAGGGAGGTATGGTCAAAATTCTGCCTGTAGTAAGTCAGTCTGGTCACTAGGGAATTACTACAGCCTTTGAAACATGAAAAAAACCACTATAAGTGAATTACAGTAATATTTTCATATTAATATTTGTGTACTGTACGTACAGTAAGGGAGGTATGGTCAAAATTTCACCTGTAGTAAGTCAGTCTGGTCACTAGGGAATTACTACAACCTTTGAAACATGAAAAAAACACTATAGGTGAATTACAGTAATATTTTCATATTAATATTTGTGTACTGTACGTACAGTAAGGGAGGTATGGTCAAAATTCCGCCTGTAGTAAGTCAGTCTGGTCAATAGGGAATTACTACAGCCTTTGAAACATGAAAAAACACTATAGGTGAATTACAGTAATATTTTCATATTAATATGTGTGTACTGTACGTACAGTAAGGGAGGTATGGTCAAAATTCCGCCTGTAGTAAGTCAGTCTGGTCACTAGGGAATTACTACAACATTTTAAACATGAAAAAACACTTTAGGTGAATTATTTTCATATTAATATTTGTATATTGTACATACAGTATGGGAGGTCTTAGCAAAATGTCACTGGTAAGTCGGTGTTACTAATAGTATCCCACGGCAAGCTTTGGAATTTAAACATGTCCTTTTTTAAGTATAAAAAGTAATTTTAACTAGTAAAAATTACACGTTTTAACGCAGTTGGTGTAATTGGCAGACGTTCCCTCAAGCATTATGAGCCGTCACAGCGCGTTAAAGCACTCTCAGGTATAAATATGCAGCTATAATGCACGTAAGGTTATTTTTAACGAATTTTTCATGTCGACACACATTGATTGGTTACTGTTAAAAGTAATCCTGGTATTGATATATCTGTAAGACTGCCGACTTTATAGAGCAGTGACATGGAAAAACGAATGTCTGGCGAATATCGAACCTAAAACTAACTTTACCCCGCTCTCTTAGCATTGTAAAAACATTTATGATAGAAATAGCGATAGATTTTATGAGTCAGAAAGAACATGTTTAGGCTATTACATTTTTATGTAACATACCCGCAGGAACCTAATGTAAAAAAGGAAGAAGTGAGAAACGCTTTTTGTTCTTGGTTTTCAAAAGCATATGGTTTTGATTTCGAATGCTGCACTCATTATCATTACAGTCCATATATTCTTTATTTCTATTATATTTGCCCATTCCTGGTACAAATTATTCTACAGCAAATGAGTGATTCTCAACCAGGGGGCAAACATTCTTAATCACTGAAGCATCAAATTCTTGCTTGCCCTTCCTCAGAAAAACAAAAGAGGGCAGCCTTGGACTTCAGAATCATAAAGCAAGATACTCATTCTGTCTGGGCATTCAATATGAAGCTATAGATCCAAAGAAAAGGTGACAAGTACACAACTTTATTTTTGAGAATTTATGAGAAATCTGACAAACCCTGTATTAAACTTTGACTGCAATGTTGTGAGGTGGCAAATGACAGTGCAATAAAACTTGAAATAACTAAACACAAATAATACAAATTCTAGTATTAATGACAGAAACATATAGACATAAAAAGTATTTACATATTTATATATACAGTACATCTTTTTGCATGAAATTTGTAAACACTGTTAGTGTCCGTCTTCAAATAAAAGCCTACAGTATACAGATGCCACACTTAAATGTAAAATTCGCATAGCATACCCAATGCCTGAAGAACTTCTGCATTCATGTGTAATGGTATTTCTAGTACATTTCGAATCTGTCTAACACTTGTGATGGATTTTTTTCAATGAATCATCATAACTAACATGTATTAGTCTGGCAGGATTAACAATTATATGCTTTTGAAACCTGAAATGTCCCCAAACACTCACTTAGTCAACATGTGTCTGAATCATGACCAAATATAACAAAAGGGGAAATGAACCTAGACAGATGTCTACATTTATGAACTCATGATTTGAAGTAATCAAGGTACCATACTTTTACCTAACAGAGGGGTTTGCTGAATTACATGTATAAAGAACCAATCATATTGTAGAAAAATAATGTGTTGAATCATGTCATCTTTGCCATGCTCTTATTTTATAAAAAACTGTTGTATTCTTTTGGCTGGTGGGATTCTCTCTGAAATTGGTCTGAGATCCTCCGGCCATGATTAAAACATATTCTAAGCCAGGCATTGTCTGGAGTCTGTCTGGTTACTGCTGCCCAGCAGGTTAGTGGAACACTTGAGATCTTATTTATTTCCCAAGTGTTCGTGTTCGTTGATTAGGAAACGCGCTAGAGGATAAATCTCATTGAACGTCAATCCGGAGACGAGCCCTGTAAACTTAAGTCAGGTGCGTAGGGGGAAAAGTTTCTTTGCTTAGATTATTTTTGGTGAAGGGGAGAAAATGTATTATCTTATATATAATTTTCATCTTTTGCGAGCTAATAGCTTTGGAATTCATTGAAAGCCACAGTTGTTGTCCAGTACAAAACTGCTAAAGATATTGACGGATTTACTCTTATATAATCTTTTAATATTTTCAAGTGTACTACTTTAAGTAATGTATCCTCCGACTCAAAGTAAAAACAGCTGCCATTGTGTAAACCCAATAGATAAAAAAAAAAACTTAAAAATTTAATTTCTGTCAGATCTTTGATCAGAACTTTGGCTAACATTCTGGTAAGGTTCTCTCAAAGTTAAGATCAAACAGTAACGTTAATATAATGTTTGGTCAGTGTTATCTGGTCTTTAATAATGTTCTTAAAACGGTGGCATAAAAACTATATTTATACATCGGTTATGAAACTTTTTTCTGAATTTTTTTATTAAGAAACTTATCGGGAACATTAGCAAAACGTTCTTAGAACATATTATTGCTAGTTGTGGAAACCTATCCAGTCTTAAGACATTGTCCTGGGGGGAAAAAGTGTCAAAGTCAAAGAGGGGTTTTTCAGTCATTAATCTGAAACCTCAAACCTTGAGTTTGGTCAATATAAAAAATGTGTTATCTAACACTCAATAAGACATGTAAACCCAGAGCATCTAAAATGAAGCTACTAGATCCAAAGTCAGCCTACAAGAGAGTGAGTGTCTAACCCAGGAAGGGTGTCCCTCTATATGCCCCTCCAGATGAATAAGGGCAGTTGTAATGGCAGATGCAGGAGTTGATGATCATGACAGCATGATTGAGAAGTCTCCCCCCAGGGCAGCGGAAAGTGACCAGTGTCGTGCCAGTATGGTAAGGAGTGCAACAACGGCTGTCTGTACATGAGCCACAATAACGGGGCCTATAGAACTGTGTACTATAGCAGCCCTGGTGGAAAAGCCGAACTGGGGTTGCTGACCTGTAACTGGGTTGACATTTCCTCCTCGACCACTGAAACACAGATGCGGGGGTGGATTAGAGATTGTTTTGAATGGTCAGTATCCAATGGCAGATCCTAATGGAGACTCACCTGTGGGGTTTTGTGGAGAACAGGCTGACAGGGTTGAATCATACACAAGCGCATCTGCATCTCGAGGCGACAGGCTGGGTTTTGATTGGACACTCGTGTGGATAGTCCCGACCCGCAGGTGTGCGAACAAGCACTCCACTCTGAGCTCTGGTCTATGCAGTTTGAGCCGGGTCTGGTTTGGTATCCAGGGTCTGCAGGCAATGTCTGGTCACTTTTGGAAGCTGCCATCCCAAAAACAATTTAATTAAACTTCAGCACTTACACTTCTTTTAATATGAAAAGGGCAACTTTGTACAGTAATAGCCACATATTGATTATTTCAGACCCAATGAACTAATACATACTTCAGGACCAAATCACTTTTACAAACATGGCATGTTTTTTTATATAATTAAAGAAAATGGCTAATCATGAAAAAGGTTAAATCATTGTATCCATCAGGAATCTATTGCAATCATAAGAAGTGCGCGTAACGTACAACGTTGAAGGCCCTATGCCATTGCAGAATACTATGTTTTATGGGTACTCTTTTCGAGGCCTGGTTTGAAAAATTTGAAAATCACATGGAGTGTAGATATTCTTAATCATAAAAATACATAATGCCTTTTAAATTACAGCTTCACAGTAAATAACAGAATCAAATAATGGAAACGTCATCAAATACGAGACAAATTCAAATTCTGCTGTTAAGCAGCTCTAAAAAAGACAGTGCTGTCATTAAAGGGTTAGCTCACCCAAAAAGAACATTTCTGTTATTAATTACTCACTGTCATATCGTTCCACATCTGTAAGACCATCGTTCATCTTCTGGAACACAAATGAAGATATTTTTGATGAAATCCGAGAGCTTTCTGACCCCCCACCCCCCACCCACCCATAGACTGCAACATTATTACCAAAGCTTTCAAAGCCCAGAAAGGTAGCAAAGACATTGTTAAAATAGTCCATGTCCATGTGTCTTTACTACCTTTCTGGGCCTTGAAAGTGGTTATGATGTTGCATGGGAACATGTTGCACAGAAAGCTCTCGGATTTAATGAAAAATATCTTCATTTGTGTTCCCGAAGGTCTTGATTTGGTACAGGAGAGTACTGCATTTTTGGGCGAACTAACCCTTTAATCTCAAATCAGTTTAGTGTTGATTCAGTTCAGTTCAATAACTGTAGAGTTCGTCAATTATGAAAGAAATTCAAGTTAGTTCAATGTAGATTAGATTTCGTTCAATAACAGTGTAGATGTTGCAAATGTAATCAATTATTAAATGAATTCGAAGCTATATAGCAGCTTTGCAGAAGACAATAGTGTCGTCATCCAGCTCAATTCATTTCAAGTTTTGTTAATGTTAACATAAACAAAACATAGACGTTGTATTAAAGTAATAAGAATATAATGAGTCTACTATCTGATTAGCTCATACTGCAATCACATGCTATGTTTTTTTTTATCATGCATCAAACCAGACTAAACAAGTTTGCTATAAGAACGCCAAAATAGCTATTTAGCAATTTGTGAACATTATCTAATAACCAATGCAGCCTAAGTGACGTCAGTGGAAAAAAGTCATTTCAGGGGAATTTTGATGAAGCATTATGAAGACAAATTTTTTTTTTAAATAACACACAAATGATTCACAATAAGACACGGAATGTGCATTTAGAAAGTATTCATTTTGATATAATGTTGAAATATTAATTCTTATCTCATTAAACCTTAGAGCAATATGGTAATCTGTCCATCTGACAATCATTGTTATAATCTGGGAATCTCAAAGAAGGAATACCTCCATCCCTAAGAGATGACAATCAACCATTTATTGGCAGTGTTTTATACACATGGATCTGTTTACGTCTTCTCTTCAAACACTCAGAACAAACTGTACCATTCCAGCCGATGTAACTTGGGTGACATTGCTTTTGAACACCCTCCTGAACAGTGTTCTACACTCTGTCTGGCTTTCTGGAGTTTAATTGTTGCGTTACAGAGACATGAGTCCTGTTATGAATCATGGAAAGTTGGCTTCGGGAAGAAGCCAGTATTTGTGCTTTTGGGTTCCATCTTGGCAAGACATTTTCAATTAAATGGTCAAAATCCCACAATGAAAACCTCAGTCTGGAATGTAATTGAGAGTGTTCTTAGATAGGGTTTTGAATAGGAAACGTAAAAAAAAAAATGTAAAAAAAAAAAAAGTTTTCATTCGAGGTCATGAAATATAATAACATGAACAACTACAGCCTTTGATTTGTCTGCTGGACACACAAAAAAAGTGAATAAAGTACCTATGTGAGCGTCCTGAAGCACTGTGTTGTCCATATTTTCACACACCCACTCTTTACAGCATTTTCCTGGTTGCTGAACCCTTCGAGGATGAGGGCAGTCTGGGGTGGGCAGGAGAACATCCTCACTGCACCGGGGCACACAGGTCACCCCTCCGCCCGAACAACGACACTGAAGAGCACAAGAGGGCTGAAATACCTGGCCTTCCTGGTAAGAGACTCCATTATGCTCACAGCCCAGCTCCTTCTGACCTAAAAACAAAGGTCCAAAAGATTACACTGATGACACTATGCAATGCCTAAAACAGGATAGGTTGGCCCGCTTTGCAATGATACTGGAATTATGAAAGTCTAAATGTTTCGGTGTTCTCATAAATGCTATATAGGCTACTCTGATTCATAGATTCAGGCCTTATTATAAATTTAGTACCATAATTCAAAATATAATGTACTAATCAAATAATTAATGCTCAAACCTAAATTACAAATGATGAATCAAATGGTGTCCCAAATGATGATCAAAAGTTCAAACCGACGATGTAAATTATATTTATGGGTGGACAGTGTTTTACAGTGTTGACAGATTTGAGACAGAGCATTTGGTTGTTGATAGTTTGCACTCACTGACACACTCTCCTGGGTCACCAGGGAAGCTGGCACTGTAGTCACACTGTAACCCTCGCTGACTGTCGCACGGAAACACCTCACTGCAGGCTTCGCCCTTCTGCCGGGCGCACATCTGGCAGCACTGGCACCCATCGAGAATGAGAGGAACTCCTTCTGGGCAGACTGGCACAGAGCCTTGGCACTGACAAGGGCCACCACATTGCTGACAGCACACCTAAGGCAGAATACAGGAACAAGTGTTATGTAACGCATGCATCAGAGTAATTGTTTCCGCCTTAAATTATTGATTTTTTTTAAATTAATACATTTTTAGCTAACTGTGATTAGTATATGTACATTTCTGAAAAACATAACTTAGACAGTTGCCTCTGATATCACTCTAAATTGTAATGTGGACTCGATTTTCTGTAAAGCTGCTTTGAAATGGTGTGTATTGTGAAAAGCGCTATACAAATACATGTGAATTGAATTGAATCAGAGTCTGGGTAATTTAAGGATTTCTGATATTTCTGAGACCAGATATTCTGTAAATCTGTGTAATAATACTATGTCAATGCATGCAGTTTCAATAATCAAACATTACTTTAATATAATGTATTTCTTTCAAGTTTCTCATTATACTGTATATTTATAATAATTATAATATATCTATAATACAGTATATACTCATTATAATATTTTTCATGAATGACTCTAACAATAGCACAGATTGATTTTCAAAAACATGCATTGATAATATGCTTATAGGGAGAAGCAAAAGGAAAAAAATATCTCCCCTCTTGTGAATCACTTACGGTAAGTATTTCCAGGCTCTAATAAAAACATGCTTTCAATTATGATCTAGTGCTAGAGCCATTAACTTGAGACTATGAAAATATTTCATTTGTACAGAACGTTCACTCTTTAATTAAGAATTAATGCTACATTGCATTCAGTTTATACTGGAAAACCCCTGTTTAATAATGAATGAGTTCTCAAAGACAAATCTTCCAACAAAAACTCTATGCCAATTCATAAAAGTATAACAGGATATCAAGCTGTTGCACATAGACTTGAACAGACAGAAACATGTTTCCACTGGCAAAACACATATGCATGCAAACAAGTTTGCTGGGAAAGTGTGATTCTCACCTGTGAACCCAGGTAAAACAGCAGTGCCCATGCCATCACGATGTTTCTGTCTCTCTGTAGCTTGTCCATCATGCTCTCCGATGTGTTGCACCACAATAAGATTTTCTACTTGTGTTACTGTTTGCTCACTGCCTGGCTCTGTGCACATGCACTTTTATAAAGTCCTCGCTCTGATGTCATAGCCTGACTGCAGGGTAAACAGTGGCTGGACCTGGATCAGAAATGTTTCAAATTCCACATCTCCGTTGCCCATTTCCACAACCAGGAATTATTTTCTCCCTCTGCTCGTCTGCTCTGGCGTGCCGAGGTGAAGCATGGACATTTGGAAGAGAAGACGGCACATTGGGCTTTCTCTTGACCACATCCAAGTTTTCTGTTTACTTTTAAAGTCTAACAGCTTTTGTTTATTGAATTACATCAAATGTATTTGAATAAAACAAACGTTTAATAAGAAATTGGGAGCATTGTATTGCACAACAGTTAAATAAAAAGGTTTATATTGCATACATTTTAGACACAATTGCTCGCCAACGGAAATCCTTCAAAGTAGAATAAAAAAAAATAGAATATCATCTCCAAGCAACACAGTCATTGCGCTCCTGAATGAATCAGTGGTTCTAAATGAATAGGTTGAGTAAACGATTCAATGACTCACTTATAGACCATGCATATACGCACTGCAAAGTTTCAGTATCAGGAGTGACAAGCACATTTAAATAAGGGAGTGAATCCTCTAAATTATCAATCTGTGTGTGTTTGGAACACGACTCTCTCCCGAAAATGTATTGTAACCATTGTGTCTCACTTGTTTGGTAAGAGGTATTTTTGACAAAAGGAATATTACAGCGACCAAACATTTATGTTCAATTGTATCCAGTTTTGTTTAAGCTGGGAAGGTATACGCAGCACGCTCTCTTGCAATTTCTTCTTATTATAAGCATTTTTGGGGGTTTGTTGTTTGGGCTTGGCTCATAATGCGATCAAGTTTATGGAGTTTTTGAGAGGGGAAGGTCGCAATGTCGCAATGTTTTGGTCTTGTTTAAATGTAACGCAGTTGGATTTATTTCAGTTTTTGTTCTTGTTCACTACAATATCTGGCAACACAAATGAGTCAAGGCAAACTGAATTACTGAACTGTGTGTGTAGGCTCCAGAACAGGATTAAGCACTAAAAGGTGAATTGACAACTGAATTTAGAAATTTAGACAACTGAATTTAGAATTTAGAAAAAAGAAAAAAAAATTCTGAATTTAGAAATATGCTGTGGTCTGTAAACCTCATTATGCTTTTGGTTTTGGGAAAAGGTCATCTTTGTGTTTACTTCTCCATTCATCCCATTCTTGTGCGCTGCACATGTGATCTTCAGGGCTATGGCTTAGGACTTTTCCAATTTCCAGATGTTTCCACACACTCTGTAATAAAGAAGAATTACTTGATGAATCAACATGCTTGACCAGACAAACTGGACATAATTCTTACATTTCTTAGGATTCGCCAGACAATTCCTTATTGACTTGAGTTGAGTGTGTATAGGCTACGTGGCAATTAAGCTCTTCACTTTTTTTTCCACCTATGGCGACCTATTCCACCTAAATATGTAACTTGCAGAAAAAGTAATTGAAAATCCCCCAACACACTGATAATCTGTCTGGAAAGTGATGCAAAAGACCCAGTGTCACAGTGAATAGAATTTTTGGAACTCTGCATGGTCATCAAATTTGAGGACCGGAACTAATTGTGGTTTAAATATTAAAAGCATTTCAAATAAAGAATTTGCGCCAGTTTAAACTGTGGGTGGCACTGAAAAAGATTTTTCAGCTTCTCAAAAAGACATTATACATTTTTCACGTCGAGTGCTCAGACAAAACAATCCTATTGAAATGCAAGATGACCCACTGGGAACGACGGTTTAAAAATAGACCTAGACGGGAAATTCACTTTTACAAATACCACAGCTCTTGATAATTCAGCTGGAACACATGTGGCCTGCCAGATACAGCAAAAGTGGAGTGGATATTAGTTCTGTCTAAAAATTCTGTCCAGCCACTCTCGTATTTATTTTGACATCCTTTCCAAAAATCACAAATGTTTGGAATGTACAATATCACCGTAAGGGGCCGTTTTAGGTACGAGGCATTCTTTATGCAAAACACAGAAGAGTGGAGGACAAACGAAGCTAAATATTATTATCATATAAATGTTATTACAATAAACATTCACTAAAGTCGACTGGAAATATTTAATAAGTTGTCAGAAATGTCTATAAGTTTGTTCTGGAAGGATGATCCACAAAAATATTGTTTAAATGTTTAGAGATTAACTGGGCAAGAAAAGCAGATGTGGGACAAAAACACCCTCTTTCATGTTTAAAATTCAGTCAGTTGTGACTAGTCCAATAATGTCTCATGGAAAAGTTTTCGCTTACAGTGAAATGCATGCATTGAACTGTTTTCTACACTTGTTGAGTGGCGGGGGAAGGAGTGATTTCATTTAAACCTGCTTTGGTACTGCAGAGTAAAAACCTGAATACTAAATGACAGAGCAGTACAGTCATATGGCAATTCTATTATGAATGTACAACCGCCATAGCAGGAAACCTCTCTCAGTGTGGTGTGATTGGTTTTTATTAAAGAAATATGCCGTGGTCTGTAAACCTCATTATGCTTTTGGTATTGGGAAAAGGTAATCTTTGTGTTTACTCCATTCATCCCATTCTTGTGTGCTGCACAAGTGATCTTCAGGGCTATGGCTTAGGACCTTTCCAATTTCCTAATGTTACCACACACTGTAAAAAAGAAGAATTACTTGATGAATCAACATGCTTGACCAGACAAACTGAACATAATTCTAACATTTCTTAGGATTCGCCAGACAATTCCTTATTGACTTAATGTTAAAAAGCCTATGATTTGCCTTTGAGGTTTGAAGAATTTGGCCTCAACTGTAACACAGTTAATCAACTGGAGTCATAGTTAAAATTTTGGAAACTGGAAACTTTTTCTTTATAACCCTTCTATGACAGTTATTACATTTCAGTTCATATGAATATTGGATCTAACCTGACAGTGAGACCAAAAATGTTTGCAAACAAAATACATTTCTGAATAGTAATCTGAATAACCCAGCAAAATATATATGTTCTAAGAATATTTTTTCAAACGTAGTTTAAAAAAAAAAAGTTTTTTATGTGAATGTTGAGGGAAAATTCCATTTAAATTTTGCAAACATTATGGGAGGTTTTAATGTTCTCTGAACGCTCCGAATGATACATTTAAAAAAAAAAAAACATTGGACGACGGTCCAACATTAGCATGTTAACAACACTAATGCATGTTAACCGCCTAACACTGATCGAACGTTCTATTAACCTTACTGATAGAAAGTTTGCTCATAACTTTGAAAGAACATTAGAACGTTAGCCAACGTTCTGTGAACGTTCCCTGTTGAGAATGTAGCCGTTATTGGAGTGAGGTCGCAAATATTTATATTAGGCTATTTGAAGATAATATTTCAAATAGTAGGCCTATCCCATATTATCTTAACGCTCCGGCTAAAATCAATAGGCTTCTTTAAATAATATGCAGCCCCTAGACGAACACAATATTACAGTCAAATGAGATGGCGCCAGTTGCGTTAGTATAACAAAGGAGTCGCGGTGAGAGCCGTGCAAAAAATTAATAATGTCTCAGATCGACTTATATCGTTTTTATATTCTCTTGGTTGACGTCATTGTTGATTTGTTCACCATCAAAATCGCCGCATGCAACGTAAAACATTAAAGCTTCCAGGTTCCTTTCTTGTCCCTTTCATTTGAACAGACCTTTTACACATTAACCGCAGCTGCAGCCCAGATGTGAAGCGAGTAGACAAATTACCCTCTACAAGGAAGAACTTGAATCTGACTAACTGTTTTTGAGGAGAGGAAATGATACCTACGTTCCAAGCATTCTAACTAGATGTGTGAACTGCGAGAGTCGAAACAGGAAAGCCTTTGGTTTCTGATAAGAGCACTGTCCTAAACAAGGGTCAGGTAATGACGTTTGAGAGGAAGAAAATCTGACAGTCACAGGAAAGATGTCAGACAACACACACACACATGCAGTAACAGCTTTATGGGAAGAGCCCAGTAACCGCCTGGAAGGGAATATTAAAATATTTCAACTGAATCTGTGAAATGTATCACTGTTAGCTTCGAGTCACATTGAAATTTACAGTATAAGAGATGCAGCATTCTGCAGAACACAGAATAGGATATTTTAAAAATATCTCTTTATATATTTTTTTCTTCTCAATATAATGAGTAGGCTATAGGCCCATCTAGTGTTGTTTTAGACTCTATTGACTTTCATTGTATGAAAAAAAAAAGAAAAAAAAGGAGTTGAAATAATCGTTGGAATAAGGAGTTGAAATAATGTTTATTTTAAGAAATGCTCAGGGAAAGGTTATTTGAGAAGCAAAAATGATTCTTAGGCAGTGTTGAGGAAAAACTCTTTTTGGAACCTATAAAGATGCCATCATTCAAGTTCTACACATCGCAGTTTCCTTGAATGTGAGTTGAAAAATACTGCATTTTTCATTCAGCCAAGAATCTAGTTCTTTCAGCTCCATTTAACAATTAACCATATCCAATTAAATTACACAAATGTCCCCCCAAAATTAGTTTGGAAAATATGAAAAAGTGCTAATGACTGTCATGTTACCATTCCAGCTCATAAAAATGTAGTAGCCTATACTTGTCATTGTTTGGGAGTATGGATGGATGTTGTTTTATCACATTTATAAACCATATAATATTCTGAAACAATACTAGATCAGAACCACTCAGTTGACAAGGTTCCTGGAAACTGAAATCCAATATTTAAAATATCCTCTTGTCTTAATAAGACTAAAATAGCAACAACCCTGTTCCATTACAGGAGTTCATGCCTTAAAATAAACAAGAACAAATAAATACAGGACAAGGGATAGATTCAGTGCAGCAGCTACTTCCTAACATGTGGCCAGCAGAGTCAATATTTTTAACGGATATTCTGCTCTTTAGCTAGCAGAGAAGATCTGCAAGAGCTCCATCCCAGTGAAAGCCACTTTCACTTTCTAACAGAAGACAAAAGTACTGATATGAAAGAGTATACGCATAAGAAATGCTAAGGAAATGCTCGGTCAAACAATACGTTTGAACAACCACATGTGGTTAGCATATGAATCATATTCGATGACAGTTTAGAGTGATAGCATAGGGGTGAATTCAGAAGACATCACAGAGTCACGGACATCAAACAGTGGGGCTTTTCCCGTCAGACATGGGGGCATGTAAGGAGCCACAAATGAAAGAAAACAGACGTAAATAAATGGAGAAAGTCTGCTCAAAAGCTTTACATCTCTAGCATGTCTTAATAGCATAGAGCTGAGGGATTTATAGAAAGCGTGGTGCTACCACATTCTCAAGCACTGTTCCAGCAGACTGATGTATGACACATTTAATGGGATGTTTTTGCTGGTTGGGAAACCAGGCCCATGTGGCTTCATAGGGTTAGATTAGGCCAAGTTAAACAAGGGTTGTTGTTTAGGAACTACTCCGTGTTAAAATGTAATGCTTTGCGCATCTAGTAACTGCTATGTTGCACAACATGTCAATGTCTATTATTTATCTAACGTTTTTTTGTACATGGTTTATGATGTACTCAATTTAAGGAAAACATGTGGCAAGAAAATTCTCAGCAGCGCATTCAAATATGCAATTTCATGAATAAAAGATTCTCAGTTTGATGAGAGATGAAATTGCCATATGCTAAACATAAACATAACATAAGATGTGTCAGTTTTAGGCCCTAACCTTCTTAGCAACTAATAGTTCATGATTTTAAGGTATATTTAGGTATGGCACATTACCAGAGTGTGTGGTTCATCTCCACTTAAAAGGATAGTTGACCCCCAAAAAAAGAAAATTCTGTCATTTACTTAAGTTGTTCCAAACCTGTGAATTTCTTTGTTGTGCTGAACACAAAAGAAGATTTTGAAGAACATTTGTAACCTAACAGTTGTGGGGCATCATTGACTTCCATAGTATTTTTTTTTTCTATGGAAGTCAATGGTGCCCACAACTGTTTGGTTTCAAACATGAGGTTTCAAAATATCTTCTTCCTTTGTGTTTAGCAGAACAAAGAAATGCATACAGGTTTGGGACAACTTGAGGGTGAGAAAATTAACGAAATAAATGCACCTCCTCACCTATGACGTTCTGCTGACATCTAGTGGCCAACTACTGCAAGCCATGCAGTTTACATGCCTTACAGTAGTGTATTTTCAGCCCCAGTTGGTAAATAAATCATCTTTAACAACAAATTACAATAATATAAAATAATTAATAAACTAAATCCTGGTTCTGGATCCAAAATATCTCAAATAGTTTGTCTGTTTGAAGTATTGTGGGATACACTGACTGACTTGAGTGATAGCGCTTGTATCCACACGAGGAGGCCCCATTGTTTAACTTTTGGGTCGACGGTGAATTTCCGTGAATAGATTTTTTTAAGTTCCCTTTAAAAAAAAAAAAAAAAAAAAAAAAAAAAAAAAATCCGATAGGACTGGGCAACTTAGTTTGTTAGAATGGGCAACCAAGTTTAGTTTGTTGCATTTCAGTTTATTTCTAGACCTTTTAAGAATATTTTTCACAAAACTGACATACAAGAGTCGTCAACAGATTTCTGGGATAGGTAGGCTAACCTTTATTTGCAACACTTATACTGTTCTTGTTTTTACTTTTCAGTCCACCTGTCAATTCCAAATGTATTCAGCTCATATGTTTTTAGGAAATGTACTAATCGGACATGACCGAAAAAGATGTTTCTGCTCGGTGACCGCTCGATTCAGTCTGATTCGTGACCGAATTTGTGATCCGGTTCAAAAGATCAATCGGAAAGATCAAAGAACGGTTCGATCTTGAACACAACTGGGTAGGCCTGTTATACCTATCATTCTTATTCTTATGGACTCTCGATTGGTTTTCTTTAGTAGGCTATTTAAATGTACATTAATAGCCTAAGCTACATTAATAATGTAGGCCTATGCTGCAGCTGGGTTAAACAATCTATTCGCCTAACTTTCAGTCTTTACACAACAGTGGGCTAAGTTGTGAAACTGACCAGACTCTTTCTTATGTCAAATAACTTAACTCGGCTGTGTAAAGATGCCTATACTGACATAAAATATAATTAGCAAACCGTTAGTTTGGTAAACCTTTACCAAAACCACCTCAACGCGCAACGCGACGCAAATAGAACGCTTCCGACGCTTGCATCAGCATTCTAGTGTGTCGCGTCGCGTCTGTATCTATGTGCCATTACTGTGTTTCTTAAAAGCTTCTAATAGGATTCCGGTTTAATCTCTTCGCATGGCTTCAGGTGCGCTTGTTGGTGGTAGCTCGGTTATTGTTAACCAGTTGAGCGTGTTTAGTTGGATTATAGTACGCTGAAGTAGAGGCGGGTTCGTTGCTTACATTATCTGATCATAAAAAGGCGTGTTCTTTGTCCGCGCGTGTATAATAGTAACGCGCATGGGGAAGCTGAACTTCGCTGCTTGAGCTGACAGGTTCCGGTGTGTGTGTGTGTGTGTTCAAGTTATATCACGACAAACTTACTCTTCGAGTCAAGACAATGGCTGAAAAGAATGGAAAACCAGCATTTGACAAACCTAAGGTTAGTGTCATTAGACTACTGTTGTTGTTGTTGTTGTTGTTCTTATAGTCTATATATGCATTTGGGGTGGAATGCTGTTTTTTTTTTTAAATGTGTGTCCCACAAAACCATAATCACCACATAAAATGCCAACATTTATGTCCTGATACCCTAACAATACCTAAAGTCATCTTAATCTGTTGCTTAATAATGATAATATGCTAATAAAAATAATTATAAAAATGGGAGACTTGATGGTAAAGGTTAAGTGTAAAAAATCTAATTTATTTTAAGTAAAAAAGGAAGAAAAAAATTATAATGAGAAAATGGAAACAAAATAGTTAGAGACACCTTTTTAAGAATAGGAGATATTAGTGATGCAAGCTGGTGCATCAATATTCTAACAGTGATGTGTGTTAAGCACATAATGCATTGGCCACATACAGTGACACAGCAGCGATGAAGGAGAGAACGCTCCAGGATAATGTTCACACTTCTCTGCCTTCCAGGGAGATACACACAGAGCATTGTAACTGCCCTTTGGAGTTATTGCACTGACTCAGCAAGCAGCCTGGAGAACTGATACCAAAAGCGTGCCGGTGCCGATAAGCAAATAATCTGTGGAAGTGTCAATAACTATGTGAAAGATTTGACTGAAAAGTTATCTATACTGTTCTTGTATTACAATGTGCAGGTGGATGATTGACAGCTGCATCACCGAAAGTAGAATTCAAGCCTATTCTTATGTGACACCCTTGCCACCTTTTTTTCTCATTTTCTTTTGTGATTGTGCGCTAGCCAATAAATAATTTTGAATGCACATATCTTAAAGTTTCTTTGAGAATTGCATATTAATTAGGTTTAAGCCCACACCTTTGTCAGCAACATGGTGTGAGAATCTGCCCTGGCAATGCACAGCATTCTTTTGAGATGCCTCATTGTAAACACATATTCAAAAGGTGTTAATCAGTTGTTTAAATGTACATTCAAGAGGGCAATTAGATAGTAATTTGTAATAGAACTAACAAAGAGCTGTAATCATTGTAGGTGGTAAAAAATGGACCAATCCTTGACTAAATCTCACCCTTCATTATACTTGCATAATGAGAAATTCAACAGATTAAGTGGCACTTGACAGGCATTCATTTCCATAATTTATCAACTACCCAAGACTGTGTATACATGATTATACAGTGAAACACAGAAAGGTCACACAGTTCACACACACACACACACACAATTGCCAATGAACAATAAGTGCTTTATCCAGTCTGAGTGACATATTAGCAACATTTTAAGAACAACCGAATGATTCATCTATACACAAGAACGCCTTAACAACAGGACAGTATTTTGATAACAAACTACGCAGCATAACAAACTACAGCACCATACGTATTCAATGCACATATGAATCAGTTAAAGTATAAAGAGGTTGGCACTTGGGAACTTAAACTTGTACTGACTAGACAGGTTTTCCACTGAAAGTCTTTCTTTTGATATTTGAGCACAGCAACATGGCTCACATAATGGCAGGCAAAATAACCGTGGTAGAGCATGTGAGAAACTATTCATCATATATTGTAGAATGCTTTGCAGCATAAATGCATGCTTTTGGAAGCTTTTATATTCAGCAAATTGTTTATTTTATGAATTAAACCGACTGCAAGAAGACCAATGCAGCCTAGTGAGCTTTTGAAGAAAGTATTGACTTGCTGCGGTCCCATTGGGCCTTGTGCTCTGTTAACCTGATCCTAGTAACTGAGCTATAGACCAATGAAGTGAAAGCACTAGAGGTGACATCATCCTTGCTTAGTTCTGCCAAAAGCACACAGTGTCTTGCAGAAAATGGTTTTAATAAACCTGAAAATGAATCACAATTTTTTATTTAATATTTTTCAAAGGTGCAGCTCGCTTTTTTCTAACATTATAGACTCTAAAGCTTCACTTTAGGCTGAGAGAGCAACTGACAATGTACTTTTGTTCTGAAAAAAAATGTAAAGAATAGTTTTATTTGCTTGTATCAAGGCCAGTTTGCATTGAGATTGTGTAGATTTATCAGGCGCCTCAAGTAACAAAGCATGTGTTTTTCCGTCATTGAGCTGAAGGTGTTGATATCATTTCATGTAAATGTTACATGCAGTTGCTCACCACCTTTTCCTCTGGGAGTGGGGGAAGGGACTTAATACTCTCCCTGTGTCTGGCTGGTCCCTGGAGATCACACTGCATAATCAGTGTTGATGTCTTCAAGATCTGGTTCCTATCATGCTCACGAGGGTCAGGTCTGTTTGAAAGTGGTCTCATCTCATGTATATTATTGCATTGAGAAAATATGATCCACTTAACAGCCATTAGGTTTTTTTGTAGAGCAGTTTGGTCAAAGATGTGGCGCAGCTGTTTACACATCTGCACAATGATCCTATCACCCCTTTTCTCTCATAATCATTTCCTAAACTTACCACTTCCCCAAAATTGATCTCTGATTACATTTACATTTAGTCATTTAGCAGACACTTTTATCCAAAGCGACTTACAACTGAGGACTACAGCAAGCGAGTCATCGTGAAGAGGCAAAAACAACACAAGAAGTGCTCAAAATACAAAGTTCAGGCATTGCTATTTTAAAAAATAGCAATGCCTGAAAACTATTTTTTTTTTAAATAATTTAGGTCAAGTGCTCACGGAAGAGATGAGTTTTCAGTTGTCTTTTGAATGTAGTCAGGGATTCTGCATTCTGTAGGGAGATCATTCCACCAGATTACACACTGGTGTTAAAAAAAATCCAAGCTAATAACATTGTAATTAGTCAACTATTGTAATACAATGTTGTGAATTCTTTATGATTTAGTTTCAGTGTTGAGAAAAGTAATGCAATACAATATTGCGTTACTCCATAAAAAGTAACGAATTGTGTTAGTTAATTTTTAATGGAAAGTTACGTTTTACGTTACTTTTGCGTTACTTCTTCTCACCAGGGCTGGGATCGGACACAAAAGTTCCATCTTTGGCAAATGTAAAGGCCCTTTCACACCAAAACAAATGAAAAAATTAAATAAATTAGCCTCAGGCTGAAGGAATTGCAAACAAACCTTTCAGTTATGCCGCCATTCTGGATCGCTGAAGAAAAAGATGCATGAGAAGAAAGTTTAACACTCTTACATCAGCAATTTAAAAAAAAGAAAGAAACACAAATGTGATGTTTATCTTAAGTCTTTTTTTATTTTCGGTGTGATGGAATTAATCATTGAATGTCAGCAGCAAAGACATTGGTTAATAAAGTGAGATTAAATACAAAGTATTTTTGTGTTAATATATTTGAGTTAGTTTTTGGAGTAAGTATATCGGCTATAATCTGTGTGTTTAGAAATGGCGGGTGCTGGTGTTTCGTGTGCGTTCGGCCAATCAGCATAACATTACACTCTAAAAAATGCTGGGTTGTTTTAACCCAATGTTGGGTCAAATTTGGACAAACCCAAACTTTGAATCAAAAATGCTATTTAAAAATGTAACCCAATGGCTGGGTTTGTCCATATTTGACCCAAAATTGGGTTAAAACAACCCAGCATTTTTTAGAGTGTTGTGGTAGTTCCTCCTATAGTGCTGGTAGACCCTACTCTGAAGGAGGAGCTAAAATAGTTCCTCCAAAAGGAGTTCCTAGAACTAAAGTCGTGCAAAGTTCCTGTGGTGCGAACACGCCAAAAAAACAAAAAAACGGATACTTCTGCCAATAGTTCTATTGGAACTATGAAAATGTTCCTCCGGTGCGAAAGCCCCTTGTGTTTCTGATTAGTTCTTGCATGTTCCTTGTCTTGTTAATCATCCAGGCCTATATATTTAAGCCCTTTGTTTTCATCTGTTCTCGTGTAAACATTTCTAGATTGTTCTGTGTGTTTATTAAACTGATCATTAGTATTCATAGCGTCACGTGACACTATGAGAGCAGTTGATGCCACATGGGTTTTTTTTCTTTATGGTTTGCCTCTATCCTCCTTGCGGTTTGTTTCACAGCTGCTGGTTAATGGGGTCACAATTTAATTTGGTCATCTGTCAGGACAACTCCCCCATACTCTCAGTACATCTCAGCCATTCACTTCTCTGGCATCCCCAGTCTTTCCGCTGAACTCATTTCACCCAGTCGTGCATTCCACATTCTAGATGTGCTTCACGAGGAGCATATCACAGCTGCGTGACAAGGAGACTCCCCTAACTCTTTGAATACGACAGGCTGAAAGCTGAGCTCGGTTTTGACAAATGTGCTTCTGCTCTGTGGTATTAAAGTGTCTCTATAATGCACTGTGACATGTTGTTCAGTGGTGTGAAAGAGCCTATTGAAATACAGATGTATTTTATTGCTGCACCTTTATCTTTGCAGGTTGAGCTACACGTGCATCTTGATGGTGCTATTCGAATTAAGACCATTATAGATGTAGCAAAGTAAGTGACATGCATTCCTATTACATACGGTGATAAATACACTAAGAACCATTCATTTAAATATCCTATAAGAAACCATTAGAATGTCTTTCATAGCTTCTCAGAAGAAATAATGAAAACTATTATTATTTGCTCATCCCAAAGACTGTTTAATCATTTGTTGCTGTGTTTTCTATGAATTACAGAAAGTATTATTTTATAATAATTGTATTTTTTAATACAATTTATATTTACCATTTATAATAATAGTGTATATTAATATTACTATATATATGGTCTATAGTATATTAATTACTTATATTGATTATTATTGGGGTTTTTTTAAAATAGCATTTGTGTGTTATATTTCAAGCCTGAAGCCAAAAGGAAGAATTCCACATTTATGTCATTATTAACGGCTAATCTTACCTGTACCTCTCAAATCAAATATGAACTACTTACAATGATTGTCTAGACTTATTTTTGAAGCCTGTCAGCCCATGGTCGCTGTGAACTATAAAGTTGTGACCTGCTTTAGTGTGTTTTTAGCCAAGGATTAAAGTCCTTGAATTCAATGAAAATTGAATTTAGAAATTTGGTCAAAATTGGTCTTCGGTGGTGGCGGACAAACACGGTCATCCACACACAGTACAAAGTACCCTATACCCATGTGACCTGCGAGCCCAGTGCTGACAATAAATCCAAAATAAATGCAAAGAAACAGCTTGTAATACTGATTTATCCTATTTTTTCATGAAATAAAAAATAATCTGGCGGGGATCGAGTGGTTTTCATGTGGGGAAAAAACCCTGACCTGGGCTATCGGATAAGCTTCAAATGAATTTTTATAATTAACCAAAAGCACCATATGTTCTTAGGTAAATGGATATTGTAATTCTAGGCAACTCTGTGGTCTTTCCATTAAAACTTTCAAAGCTCTAACCACTGCTCTCTGCTGTAACTGTGTCTCAGGCGGCGGGGAATCACTCTACCTGTGAGCGGCGAGGATGAAATGAGAGACCGGTGCAAAGTTCACAACCCGGTCAAAAAATTTGAAGAATTCCTTGACAAGTTCAATCACTTCATGCCTGTCATTGCGTAAGTAGTTGTGTTGAGAAAATATCTGCTGACTTCAAATAATTTGTGTTGTGGATTTGCTTAAAGATCTTGCATGTAATGGGATTTCATAGTATATTATATTACTCTCTTTAGATCAGGAAAAAAAATGTGGTTCCTCATGCATCAAATGATTCAAGGGCACCATATACTGATGAGTCCTTCAGCACAGGGAAGTCAATAATGAATTCCACGGATGTTAACTCAATTTTTCACACATATCTGAAGCATCGCTCAAGTAGTTAATAAGTGAGTGAGTGAGCCTGGTGGTGGATACACCCTCAAGGCCATAGTGTCATTTCTGATGTCCAACGTACATCTTTACATGCAGCTCATGTCACAGCTTCACCATGTGTCGCTATAGCAACGGACATATAACCTTTGGCATAGGCTTTGTTGTCTTTGCACACAATCCTTTAAACAAGAGTCAGATAATGTGACATTTTCTACTTGTTTCCACTCAGATTCATGAACATGAGAGATAAATGCGTTGACACGAAGACATGAAAAGCAGAGCCGCCAGCAGTTTTGTGGGCCGGCAGCTGACAAGCTTCATTGAAAAGGAACCTTTAGTCCTCGGAAGCTTTAAAAGGGCCTTGTTTACAGCATGCGCCTCCCCCACAACAACACAGGGAACTCACTGGCTGTTTTGGCACCCACTAGACTCTAAATTGTCCTGTGCTTTAAACAGGCTCAATGCATGTCATGTGGTGTAAACTGGAAACATGCTTTGTTGCTCCAATCAAATGGCACTTTTATTTAGTACTTTCAAGCGTAATGTGACTAAGAGAGGGAACTCCAACAAAAAAACGGAAAAAATATCCGTGCCAGTGAGGTGATTAAAATAAGAATCATAGCGTTAGTATTACGGAGTTGTAAAAATGATTATGGCCTTTGCTATCTTGCAGTTGAGGGTGTTCTTGGAACAAGTGAACATTGGAACACGGTTATGCAATTAAGAAACTTTTCTTTTTATGAGTGTGTAAATAAAACATTTCAAACATTTGGTTTATTCAATCAATTCAGCCATTTCTAACAGAGCGTCTCTTTAAAGCAAGTGTTATATTTGTCCATTGATGAAAAAGAAAAATCAATCAAATCACACATTCATAAGCAAAAGAACCAGAGATATCATGTAGGCCTGATGTGTTTTTCCAATGATCTCATTACCTTTAAAATTATTAATTTAGCAGATGCTTTTATCAGAATAAACTTAAAAATTAGAAAAGACAACATAAGCAATTCTAAGGAGGCCGTAACATGAGAAATGTCACAATACAACATTTCTCAGAAAATGCGCACACACACACTGTGTGCAACTACATTATGAGGACTCTCCATAGGCGTAATGGTTTTTATACTATACAAACTGTATGTTCTATCCCCTTACACTGCCCCTATCCCTAAACATTGTTTTTTAAGCTATTTGAGTTACGAGGACTCATGAAAACTGCCATATAGATATTTTTTATATTATCTCATAATTTGGCAGCAGGTATATTAGTATAGACTGCCGTCACTTTAAGACCTGACACACGTATCCATTATACTGTTACACGTGTTTTCTTTCTCAATCGTTTACTTTAAATTAAAACATAACCGTATAATCCATATATCTATTCTGCGGAAAATGAGTATTGAAAACGTTTAAGATTATTCAGTATTAATATGTATCAGAAAATCGTTATTTTTGACAATACTACATTGCAATTATGCCGGGGACGCACTTAACGACTAGCTGAAACATTCGAAGACTGAACACACTTACAGACTGTTTCCAACGACTGGAGCAGATTTTAAACACAGACTGTGAACACTGACTGAACGCGACTGTCTCTGACTCGGCACGTTTGGGCACGATCACTCGGAAGTATCAAATAACATTCATAATCAGCCTTACAGTCCTTAAGTGTGTCCCCGGCTTTAGTTTATTATTTCAGATGTCTTTTTAAAAGAAAACAATTGAAAAATGTATATTATATATAAAATTCAACTTATCAAAGTGGCTGGTTACACTCCACTGCTGAACTCCACCCGCATTTGGCGGGTGTTAATGTCAAGCCCTGGATATACGTGTATGCCAATTTGTTCGTTCAGCAATTTCTAACATATAGCATATATTTCTTAACATTTATGAGTCCGTGACATTCCTCAGAGATATGGAGTGACTCTGTAGGTCACAAGGCCTATTCGGGTAGGGGGTTTGTTTGTTTGTCATGATGTCTTATCTGTTGCATGTTTCATCTGCAGAGGGGACAGAGAGGCCATCAAGAGAATAGCTTATGAGTTTGTAGAGACAAAGGCCAACGAGGGAGTGATTTATGTTGAAGCCAGATACAGCCCTCATCTACTGGCCAACAAGGGAGTGGATCCTATACAATGGAATCAAAAACCGTACGTGTACCATATCTGCTGTTTTATTGCGTCCATTGTTTATTGTCCTTATGTGTTACAATAATCATGTTGGTTTGCATTTTCTCTTTCACAATAACATTGTTCTTGGCTTTGTTCTCTCTCTTCCTCCCAGAGGAGACATCACTCCAGATGATGTGGTGGACCTGGTGAACCAGGGATTTAAGGAGGGAGAGAAGGCCTTCAAAACTAAAGTCAGGTCCATTCTGTGCTGCATGCGTCACATGCCAAGTAATGCACTCTCACCTCTCACCTCTGCCCCTCAACCACCCCCACCCAGTGTGCTGTGTGTTTGACAGGATACGCCTGACTGTCATCCTTCATTTAAAACCCATTAATCCACAGCCGCTCTCTGCCATGACCAATGGTGTTAAATCATCATCACACCACTGGCCAAACCTTCCTCCTGCAGATTAGCTCAGATGTTTTGTTCCCATATTAAATTCAATACGATGGGCCGTTTGGAAATGCTGTTGTGAATTTGGAAGCCTTGGTGATTCATGTGCAATGTGTTTTGTAAATACAGACACTATTCAAGTAACCCTTGAAACACCGGATTTGTCATGTACACTACCTTTGAAATGTTTGGGGTTGATATGATGAAGTATTTTTTGCTCACCAAGGCTGCATTTATTTAATCAAAACTAAAAACAGTAATATTGCGATTTTTTTTTTTACTGTAAAATAACTGTTTTCCATTTAAATATATTTTAAAATGTAATTTCCTCCTGTGATGGCAAAGCTTAATTGTCAGTAGCCTTTACTCTAGTCTTCAGTGTCACATAATCCTTTAGAACTCATTCTAAAAGCCCGTTCACACCAAGGACTATAACGATAATGATAAAGACATAATTAAAAAAAAAAAAACTCTTTCAAAAAAAGTCCACACCACAACAATAACGATAACAGCACAGAGAAACAACTTCTTGGAATCACTTTCAGAAAAAAACAATTCTAGCTGATGAACAATAAAAACTTGACATCCAATCAGTATCTCTTCTCCTTTTAGAGCTCGAGTATTTAAAGCGACAGAGGACAAAACTGCTGTGCACACCTATAATAAACAGAACGATATTGTTCGCTGATGTGAATGCTAGTATACAGTAGATATTGTTATAGTTATTGTTCTCGGTGTTAGTCAAAACTGAAACGGCCATTCACTGCCATTAAAAAACTTGCCTGGACATTTTTTTTATTTAACTCCGATTTGTATTCGTTATATTTGTCTATTTAAATCCAAACAGCGACTTTTTTATTTTTTTTGGCCAGGCAGTATGTATGCATGTATGCACCCAAATCAATTACCTTTATAATCTATTGCTTATTGTCATTGTAGACTGGTCTATGGATGTGGTCGAGCTGTGTAAGAAGTACTGTAAAGATGGAGTTGTTGCAATAGACCTAGCAGGAGATGAAACCCTAAAGTGTGAGAACACCGAACACAGGAGAGCGTTTGAGGTAAGAACATATGCATACTTCATATAAGCTGCATTTGCAAACTGTTTCCAGCATGGAAAACCATAAACATGTCACTGCTGCATTTTTCTCAGTAGATAATCCAGTGACAAACTCATCTTTATTACCGGTATGCCTGTTAAAAATTGTAAAAAAAAAAATTGCCTGCACAGGATTCACTGAATTTGAAAGAACATAGATGATAATGTCTTATCAACAAATAGTTTTGTCAAGGTTTTCTTTTCCTTGACTTCCCTGAAAAAAAAGAAAAGAAAAAAAAAATGGTAATACTTTTGGATATTTGAAGGACTTTACATGTACAAGTCTAACATCATAGTAAAACTATTTGATTAGTTTATGTATTTAAAACTTAGAGATTTAACTGTACTTTGTTGATTTGGAAACTCTTATTATCCATAATTTAGATAACAGACAGACATCTGTTTGTACCATTAGCGTGCTAAGAGCTGTAGCTGAGATGTTCAGGAAACAAAACACGCTTTTAGTCAACCCATGATCTAACCGAAGATTGTTTGAAAGCCATATCTTTTCACAACACGTACTGGAGATGCTGCAGTGCTGTGTTCGGATACTACATCTGCAGAGAAACAGGCAGTGTTCTAGCTGTGAGTTTACTGGGTTGTGTTTTTGACAGGAAGCAGTCAGAAGCGAGGTGCACAGAACAGTGCATGCAGGAGAAGTGGGCCCTGCCAGTGTGGTGAAGGAGGTACATGTTTCCCCTTTTACCCAGCATTTACAATATCGAATTCAGCAAGAACACGCCAACCACACAAAATGTGCTTCGCACGGCAACAGTGTTTGTCCATCTGCTTTCTGTTGTGCAGATGGAAAATTGTGTAACAATGCGGTGTCTGTTCTGAACTATCAGCTTTAGAGTGATTCTGTGAGGAAATGCTGTCTATGAACTACATTTCCTTCCCAAGTACTAAATCATATATGGCAGATATTTGAGAAAACACCACAACTGCTCAGCTCATTTTTCAAAATGTCACCACACACAAAAAACTTGTATCTGAATATTTCTGCCAAGCCTTCCCATAATGCATGTTCCCTTTGCAGGCTGTGGACGTTCTGAAAGCAGAACGCATTGGACATGGATACAACACGCCTAAAGATCCAGCGCTGTACCAACAACTGCTCAAACAAAACATGCATTTTGAGGTAAGAGTAGATGGCAGCTTTCTGACAGTTGCAGAAATCACTTTGAGATACACACCCACATAAATGTACATCATTAGTCTGATAAAAATGCCATTAATGTACATGACTTTACAATGCGTCATATAGATCTGCATGTTGCACTGGACTCCAGTCTTGGTCAAAGTGCACGTATACAATAATGGCCCAATGAGAAAGTAGCATTTGCAAACAATGACGATAAAGCTTTTCTCAGAACTTATTTCACTATAAGAAATTAATACTTTTATTCAGCAAAGATGCATTAAATTGATCAAAAGTGACAGTAAAGACATTTATAATGTCACAAAAGATCTCGATTTTAAATGGTAAATGGTATTTTGAACATTCGATTTACCAAAGAATCCTAAAGAAAATGTATATAAAAAGATGTATAAACATTGATAATGAGGAGAAGAAGAAGAGTTTCCTGAGCACCAAATAAATATATTACAGAATAAATGTAAACTTTTGAACAGTAGTGTGAATATAAATCCATTGCTAAATCTTATATCAGCATCGACCAGTGCAACAATACAAGGATAGACATCAAACTGCTGTTTTAATTCTTTCAAATAAATAATATAAAATTGCATTAATTATTCTTGAACTGACCAAAGTATTTAAACGGAAAAGATTACATTAGCTGTTGAATTCTGATGCTAAATCCACTATAGTTTAAATAGGATTGTGTAATAGTCTATAGTATTTATGGTAATCCAATTACATCAGAAGTAACTGCAATTAAATGACCGTAATGACTTCTACATACATATACATATACATACATACACACACACACACACACACACACACACACACACACACGAAGTGGATCAAAACCTTTCATCAAAGATATACATGAATTTTGAACAATACCCGTTCTGGTCTTAGGACAACTTTGATTAACTTTTTTGATCCACTTCAAATGTTGACTGCTGTATACACATACATATATACACATATGCATACACACACGCTAGTATATTGCGCATTTTGATGATAACCTGATCTTATTGCAGGTTATGGCCACTTACCCTGATATCTTCGTTATGTAACATCTCGTTGGGTCATTAGCTGTGTGCTCCATGGCCTGAATTGGGAGTGTCAGATTAGTGAGACATGAAAGTTGCATTATGGGGCTCTGGACAGAAACGGGACTGAGAAACACGGAGTGGAATATTTCCTGAAATGTAAACCCATACAGCCCTCTAGTGGACAATTTAGTTAACATCTGTGTTTATACATGTCGCTGTACAGTCTGTCAGTGTACTAATTTAGATTTTTGCTACCAGAATATTTATGAGATGTTTAAAGGAGGTTAACTGCATGCACACAATGTTCATCGTCACTGTGATCTTGATGGCGTTTGTGTGTGTTCTTGTTTTAGACGTGTCCTATCTCTAGCAGACTGACTGGAGCCTGTGACCCAGACTTCACTAAACATCCTCTCATCACGTGAGAATAGGTTTATTTACTTCATTTCATTTTTCTTAATGCATGTTCCTGGTCTTATTGTGAACGATCTATTGGTGCAAGTTATTCCACTTTTCCATCAGTCAGGCCATTTGGGATATTTGTTGATGTCAACAAATAGCTATTTTAACACTGTTTTAGCCAACTCCCATTCAGTCTGACTTTTCTGTTGCATATAACGTCCACTTTTTTCATCTAATCCATTCCCGAAGGATAAAATAAAATAGGCTGTGCATTTGTAATAATTGACTGCTGTGTTTCACTCAGAAATATGCCACATTTCAGAAGTAAACTTGGCAATTCATGTTAGAGCTTTAGAGGTAAAGTAACGTTTCACACTTGTAATTTAGGGTGTGTTCACACTTGGCAGCTTTTGTTTGATTAAAACAAACTCGGTGCGATTGCTCTGTTAGAGTGGTTCATTTGAACAGTTCATTGTTAAAGGGTTAGTTCACCCAAAAATGAAAATAATGTCATTAATGACTCACCCTCATGTCGTTCTAAGCCCGTAAGACCTCCGTTCATCTTCGGAACACAGTTTAAGATATTTTAGATTTAGTCCGAGAGATTTCTGTCCCTCCATTGAAGCTGTATATACAGTATACTGTCCATGTCCATAAACGTAATATAAACATCATCAAAGTAGTCCATGTGACATCAGTGGGTTAGTTAGAAGTTTTTGAAGCATCGAAAATACTTTTTGGTCCAAAAATAACACAAAATAAGACTTTATTCAGCATTGTATTCTCTCCCGGGTCTGTTGTCAATCTGCGTTCAGGACTCCGCAGTGACGCTGATGACGTGTTATCTGGTGCGCCCGAGCTTCGTTTACAGTCTGAGGAAGACGCACGCTATATTCAAGCTATTCTACATTGTTTGCGTGGATATCATTTTTTTAATGGTGCGTAAATGTGCATGTCGCGGATGAGACACTTTTACAGCGTGCGTTTCCCTCAGTCTATAAATGAAGCTAGGGGCGCACCAGATAACACGTCATCAGCGTCTTACGCCATCAGCGTAACTGTGAAGGATTGACAACAGACCCGGGAGAGAATACAATGCTGAATAAAGTCTTATTTTGTGTTATTTTTGGACCAAAAGTATTTTCGATGCTTCAAAAACTTCTAACTAACCCACTGATGTCACATGGACTACTTTGATGATGTTTATATTAGCTTTATGGACATGGACAGTATATTGTATATACAGCTTCAATGGAGGGACAGAAATCTCTCGGACTAAATCTAAAATATCTTAAACTGTGTTCCGAAGATGAACGGAGGTCTTACGGGCTTAGAACGACATGAGGGTGAGTCATTAATGACATTATTTTCATTTTTGGGTGAACTAACCCTTTAACACTGTCATCCGAACCTTAGTGCACACCAAGCAAGTGGACCGAGATCGCAGAAAAAAAATTAGTCTCAGTCCGCTTCCAAATTAACTCTGGTGCGGTTCGACTGAAATATGAACGCAACACGGACTAAAGAAATCTAAGCAAACCAAAAACAGGATGTGATGTCATAAGATGCGACACTAAAAATGACAGAATGCTTAAGCATATCTGACATTTGTCCCCTGAAACGCTGAAAAAAAAAAATCATGTCTGTGACTGTCCAAAGCCAGTGGATATGTCTGTAGCTAAGCATCTCGCCATAACATTCTTACACTACAAAACTCGTTTCTAAATTACAAGTGCGAAACGTTCCTTATGGGGTTAAAAGCACAGTGTGAAAAGCCCTAAAGGATTCTGTTTACCCGGGTTTAGATTGACCCAGGGTTAACTAATTGGAAGTGTGAAAGGAAAGCCCTTTTTTGTTTCAGATTCAAGAAGGACAAAGCCAACTTCTCCTTAAACACAGATGATCCTACCATCTTTGACTCCACCTTGAACTCAGACTACCAGGTGGCGCAGGAATACATGGGCTTCACTGAAGAAGAATTCAAGGGACTGGTGAGATACAATGCCAAAATCACCAAGATCCAAGATCCAAATATCATGGAGAAAATGATTTTAATTATCCCGTCTGCTTCCCTTCCCACAGAATATAAATGCAGCCAAGTCCTGCTTCCTTCCTGAAAATGAGAAAAGTGAGCTTCTTACTCGACTCTATAAGGCCTATGGCATGCTGCAAAGCACCAGCTTTTGAGCGCAGCACTGTTGTAAACAAGTATGCAGTGAACAGAGCCTTTCAGGGCATTTGCCTTTTCACAAGTGAATGTGGGTCCTGATTCCTTGAAACCTGGAGAACTCATACATATTTCTCAATTTAATATTTACACAAAAATAATAAAGACCATAAATACAACCCTCCATCAAAGATTTAACTTAAGTTCATCAAAATAAATGTTACATTTGTCTGTATATTTCATTAACCACTGTTAGCATACTGACCAAATGATTTTCATCTACATGAACATTTTTTTCCTCAGGTTTTGTAATATCTAGCCTAAACATTAAATATTAGTCTTATTTCATATTTACTTAAACCACTATACACAGAATATGACCACAATGTAAAGAAAAAACATATGTTAAACGTTAAGATGTACAATGTATGAAAGGTGCTATGCGAATTTAATTAATTTAGTACCTCAGGTTTTTTTTTTTTTTTTTTTTTACAGTGGTAAGAATGTATAAATCCAAAACATTAAACCAGAATATGATCTTATGTATGGTGCTTAACTTATATATATATTGTATAGCCCATGCATTATACAAACCTTTGGGTAACAATAAAATTACTATTAATATAATAGTTATTATTAGATGTTACCGGGTCTGATGATGAAATGCTGTGCAAAACCTTTTTTAATTTTGTCGTTGCTTTGTTCTAACACCAGAGGGCATTTACCAAAAGACGATTCATATAACTCAGGTTTGGAGTTTATCAGCCTTAGTGAAAAATATTGTCAGGTTTTACATTTTCTGTTGTATAACTGCATAGGAAAACATAGGACTATATGAATACTGTGGGGAGGAAGGGACTGAGAGCTTTCACTGTATAAACTATCAATAATTTTGCATTTGAATGCTTGTGTGATTCTTGACTTTGGTATGACAAAAATGTTGTAATGTTATCATTACGAGGGTCTTAATTGGTCAATCGGGACTTGCCGCTTTCCGCGGTCTCATACTTCCGTATTTTCGCTGTCGTCGATGGCAACTTTGAATCTGCATTGCTGAAAACAGACGCTACTTTCATGGCGTTCAAGGTAAACTTGTATTAATAAAAAAGAAAAAAGAAAGAAAAAGCGAGGTCTTGATTTATTACATGTCCATCTAAAATGTAGTTCGACTCATGTCATCATAATTACTGTTGCACATTTACGTAGAAAACCGATGGGAAAGCAGCTGTGGAATGTGAACTATGAATTGCCCCTTAAATTTAGCCCACTATAATTCTTTATTATTTTTTAAAAGTAGAAGTATAATTTCAACTAAAATGTATTTATTTGGTTAGTATAATGACAATATTACATAACTTTCCTACACACACAGTGACTGAATGTTTACTGTGAATTAAGCCACTGAAAGCGAAATAATGTCATTCCTGTTTATTTTGAGGTACTTCCATTTATAGTCACTATATAAATGCAATGTGTTTCAACAAGTGTTTCTTGAGAGTTTGACAAAAACCACAAAACAGTGCCAAGAGCAGAAAGCAGTAACTTAATATACTACATAAATATTGTTAATTATGTTACATTTGTGTTACAGTATGTAATGAAGTATAGAAACAAATCTCTTCAGACCTCAGGCAAAATTTGAGAATTCAGTTCTATAATCAGACCTCCTTCAACTGTAGTGGTCATTGTTTTAAAAAAAGAGAATTAAAATGGAGCCATCCATGTCAGGCAGTAACAAAAAGGCTATATTTGGTACTTTATAGTATACAGTAGCTCAACATGAGATTGAACTGTTTAGTTTAAGTTGGAAAAATATCAAAAAGCCTGTGCTTCTGTTCAAACTCAGTAAGGAAAAAAACAACTTTCCCTCACTCAGCGCTGTGAATGAATACAGTCCTTGACAGATTCGTCCCATTTAGTGGTGTTTGCAAAGGCAGTGTCTTCTCCATCTGTCTCTTAGGCACTCAACAGCATGCAACGGGTGGACGTCCACCTTAATGGCAGTCTATGAGAGAAACTCTTCACTGTTGCCTGATGAGCAAAGATGAGGAGAATTTTGATGAGAAAAGGAGAGAACTCCTCAGCTTTCCTCTCCTCCGGGTCATTCTTGATCTTTATGACGGTCCCTCTTTCCCCTGATTGTCCTGGCTCCCGGAGGCCTCTGCATCAGGTGCTGGAGATCCAGAAGCATCTACCTCTACAAGACACAGATATGACAAAACGTACTGCCACAATATTACATGTGCACACCCCCCAGCTACACATTCTTGACAGAGTCCTCATGGTCATGGGAAAGTCTCAGGTTATTTCAGAGATAAAATGGTGCCAAGAATGTGAACTAAGGAAACTGGGTCAAATAGAGACAGATGCAGCTCTTATTTCAGTAGGAAAGAGTTGAAAAGTTCCCATACGAATAGGAAACGGTCAAGGAAGCGGTTATTGTTGAGAGGGCAGATAATAAATCTTTGTCAATGGTGACAGCCTCCATTCAACCTCACCAAACCCATTTGTGTTTAATCTGGACGCTGTGACCTCACAGAGTCGTGTCCTGGATAAAGTATGGGACATTTTGAAAGAAAAGGCCAGTGAAAGTCTTTGGTTCACATCCTCTTTTGTAAACTACACTTGTAATGTGTTCATGCATCAGTCTTATCGTATTCACAAAGCAAGTCATTACAGGGACCGTATGGATGCAGTTCTGCATAATAAACATGACCGAATAGACCACTGGCAGTCAAGAGACATTATCAGTTCTTTTATCACACGAGCAGGACTAGTTGTGCAGAATTACTAATACGAATAACTGTCAGAATATATTTCTAAAAAGTAAGGTTAGCTTTCATAGCATCATAACCACTTTAAAGTTTCACTTATACTTATTTTCTTGATTTCATAACATGACACATTTCAGTATAAAACTGTAAACATGATCGAATAGATGCAATAAAGAGGACCAATGACAACTCTTCATGCTAATAAATGCAAGACAGATTTTATATTTTAAATGGTGAACATTCTAACAAAAAAGTCTGAAATTATTATCAAAAAGTTTGAAATGGAGAATTGTGGAGGATAAGAAAAATAAGAAGTTGAAGGTGGATGAGGAAGAGGAGAAGATGACAACGAAAAAGGAGAAGGAAAAGGGATGGAAAATGAGGAAGAGACTAAGAAGATGATAATGAAAAAGAAAGGAGGAGGAGGATGATGATGATGATGATGAGGAGGACGACAACTCCAAGGCCGTGTGTCCACTAAAGCGTTTTTAGCCAGCTGAAAACGCTAGGCGCTCTGCTGAAAACGCCAGGCTGTGGGCGCTTGAGAGTGTTTTGGCAGCGCAGCATTTTTTTCAGTTGAGACGCTTTGCTTGTTATGATACAGAATATCCGCGAAAGTGTTACTAGCATCTCATTTCACACATATTTTGTTTCTGTGTTGATTCTATATTAAAATGCCGATACAATGTAACGTATTTTTCTCTGGCTCTAGTTTAAAATTATTCTGTTACATTATTATGCTTGTTGTCATCTGTTGACGTTGTACAAGCAGAATGTGGCGGTTGGTCGGTGTGGTATTAGTCCCGCCCCTCCTCCACTGTGATTGGACGGTTGGGAAAAAGTGACAGTGATGAGCGATGCGTTTTACCCAAAGTTGAACATTCTTCAACTCTCGGCAACCAGTAAAAAACACTGGGCGCTCAGCGCTTCAACATGAAAAACAAAACCGCTCAGCGCCTCGTTACGCTCATGGTATTTAAAAAACGCGGCGCTACCATTGAAAACAAATACGCCAGCAGAGTTAAAAAAATGCTTTGGTGGACACAGGGCCTAAAGGACAAATGTCAATACAGGTGCTGTCTTGCAAGATGAACTGTAAAGCTCTCTGTGTGATGTATACCTGCAGCTTTCAGGTCCATCTGAGCCATGTCTTTGGTTAGTTCACTGGTCCCCACCACTACGGTCTCTCCTTTAATGTCTGGCACTGCGTTCCTGCGACCTGTACGATCACAGTTTATGAACTCTGAATATGACGCCTCAACGTCCATCATCTGCTCACAAACTGCCCTCTCATTACACCTAAAAGAAACAAAAAGACAGAATTTTTTTTTAAGAACATTTACAGTCCAGAAAGATATCGACCAACAGTTTGACTTAAAAACTCTTTTGAAGAACTCCATTTAATGAGCTCGGAAAATAAATCCTGACAGAGAAAATCTGTGAATCTCTCAGTTCAGTAATGCCCATGACAGAACACTCCATCTGATGAATTGGAGTAATTATTACTTCAGGGGCTCTATTTCAACGCTAAAGTTAATAGATTCAGCCACTGAACTCATTTCATGGCCTAATTATATAAGAGAGCTAAAAGCATTCATCCAACCCTGGACGCATTCGTCATTCTTTTCATGCTTGTTTACACTCCGGGTTTCTTGCGAGTATCAGTGCAAGCTTGCAAATGGAGCCTTATTGGCACGCAAACAAGAGATAAAACCCAAAGCGATCGATAAGACACTTTTTGGAGCTCATCAAACAGCTTTCAGAAGGAGAGTCATGGGTGGGTAGCATTATGCTGAGAGAGGAATCCTCCCGGAGAATGCATCCAAAAACACATTAGCTACTGTCACTCACTAAGTTTCTTCTAAGTCAACATGAAATCAAAAGACAACCCAATTTACTTTTAACCAAAGCTGCTGATAATGTCTCAAAAGTAACTCACGTTACTTCTTAAAGGGGTGGTTGATTATGATTTCACTTTTCTAACTTTAGTTAGTGTGTATGTGTAATGTTGCTGTTTGAGCATAAACAACATCTGCAAAGTTACAATGCTCAGTTTAAAGCAAAGGGAGATATTTGCTTTTAAAGAAATCGTTTAAGGACTACAACAAATGGCTGGTAGGGACTACACGACATTCCTCACGGGTTAGTGACATTACCAACCCTAGAATTTACATAAACCCGCCCCCGGGAACACTATTTATAGATTATCAAGACAGAATATGCTAATCAATGACTAGAAGATAGTGTTAACTCCACATAAGCTACATAAATTCATCAACTAACCATTCAGAAATGTCCTGTTGCTTCTACATGTCACTTAATCTTGAGTCTCTCCATCATTGTCTGACTCCAGTTTGAACATAAAAGGCTAAAGGTTTTTGAAATTTTCAGTGCATGTCTGTGTGAGGTAACAGGACACGAGCTGTTGAAGCTCCGCCCTCTGTGCTGTGAGCAGCAGCTCATTTGCATTTAAAGAGACCGACACAAAAACGGTGCATTTTTGCTCACCCTCACCAAGTGACAATTTTAACATGCTATATAAAAATATCTGTGGGGTATTCTGAGCCAAAACTTCACATACACACTCTGGGGACATCAGAGACTTATTTTACATCTTGTGAAAAGGGCATTATACCACCCCTTTAAGGTGCTACTCAAAAATAGTCTTTCCTCAAATCACATCAATTAATTTCATCTCTGAAATGTCTTTCCTTTTTTGGCTGAGATCGCCAACCACTTGCCATTAAGAGACAACGTTTCATGACCCAATCAATTCATGAAGGATAAAAATCAAGTTTAGTCCTTCATTTTCATCTTATCGCATATCCGGTTTCACTCAAAGATGGATCACATTGGGCTGCCAATACTACTGTTGACTTTATGACTCTAAATGCCACTGAATTTGTACAGCTGGTCTGTCTGAAGAGATGGGACAACAGAAGAAGGGATATTCCAGAGGAATGTGAGAGGGCGAGGGAAAGACGACAAATACAAATAAATGCGATGCTATGTGTTGGAAGCAGAGGGGGAGGTGTGACGTGTGAGGGAGCAACAGGCAGAGAAAATTACTGGGTATAAATCTTTGTGCTGGTCTTTACTGCTCATCCCTCCTTCCCTTGAATCACCTCTCTCCATCCCTGTATTTCTCTTTTCATCCTTCAACCCTCCTCTTTTTTTCTTTCTTTTTATAGTTCTCTATTATTCTCAAATGCTCCAGTAGTGCTGAGCAAATCAGGGGTGTAGGAACAGTCTGAAAAGTGGGAGGGACTTTAACTTGAAAAGTAATGATTATATCCCAAAATGTGGGGAGCTGAACAGAGATTTCTACAAAGAGCAAAGGATGCCCGTGTCAGAATGTGTTGCAACAGAACAGAAGTTAACTTTTGGACACCAATTTTGTGGAACAAAGGGGTTAAAGTTCAGCTAGTTCAGTTCAGTCAGCACCTGCTAGATGATGTAACCACACTATCTATTGATGGTCATTTAAAGTAGCCATGTATTATTTAGCAAAAACCTCTACTACCCTAAGGAACCCAGCATTGTTCAAGGAAGCTCCACATGGCTGGTTTACATAATTTAGCATCACAATGAAGAGGATCTGCAGTGTTTTCCTGAACTGTTTGCCACCATATCACAGTGTGCACATTCAACACTGGCCAATGTGTGTTTTAGCAGGCTGAGTCATTGCACATAACGTCTGCCAGCACCAACATGTCAGTTACCTGATACTCCCAACCTCATTTTCAGGACCTTGAGAAGCGTGAGCCAATTTCACTTTCATGCAAACTTTGCTGGCGTGTTCTCCAAATATCAACCTGTTTATGCAGCATCTATAATTACAAGCACTCACAAAGGTCAGGCTGGGGTCACAGCAGCTGAAGAAGTATTTGGAACAGTGGCCTGCAGAGAGCCCGACTCCCCAGTGAAGAGACAAACTAAAGAAAGTGTCACACAGAGTGCATGAGGCTTTTAAAGAAAACCTTCCCCAACAAAACACAAGCTGGGCTCTATTGAAGTGCACATAATAATGTCTTTTCACAAAAAGTTTAACACCCCAAATTGACGTCTGACAACAGTGTAAAATTGCTGTGCTACTGGAAAGTGTCATGGTTTCCACAAAAATATGAAGCAACGTAACCGTTTTCAACATTGATAAGAATGTTTTTAAGCACCAAATCTACATTTCTGAAGGATCATGTGACACTGAAGACTGAAAATATATTAACATAGGAAACAGTTACTTTAAATCGTAATAATATATTACAGGAATTAATATATTGTGTGCTATATTGTATTAATATATACAGTGCTTTGTGTTTTAAAAAAAAGCATAAGAGACTTTTTAAAACAAACCCCAAATGTTTGAATGGTGTATCGATATATACATCGATTTTTTAAATGATTTTTTTTTCATATATAGTTAGAATCTATCTTATACCAAGTGCCCAATATATAGTGCTCCAGCCTGGAAATCCTTATGTAAAAGTTTCTATATTTAGTGAGTTTATCTGGCAACAGGGGGCTGTTGCGTTGCTGGTCTCAAATGTACAGTGTTCAGTTACTTTCCATTTACTCTCCTAAATTTCATTACAATAAAGTGACACTACGGCTCACTAAAGGTAATTTGATATATTTTCCCTTGCATGTGACCCAGCTTACTGAACCAAATTTTTTATTTGCAGGTGGACAAGAGGGAGGAAACGGGAGTCAACTGCGCTAGGCAGCGTCAGAGGACAAACGATGCAGGTGTGTGTGCACAAATCCCTGAATATCACAAAAACGGCTCAGCTCACCCTTAGCCTGCAGTCCTTGTGGGATCAAGAACGAGAGGCTTACAAAACACCAACTTGAGCACTGACGTGTTTATCATTTACATGAGTTCTGTGTCGCCAGCAGGCCTAAACAAATGACAAATTCATGTTTAACCTTTTATTTAAATTAAATAAAAAAACATCATCATCATCAACAACATCGTCATCAACAACAACAACAGAAAAGCAGTGAGTCACGCTTTCACTCTCACTAAATGTTTGGATATGTCCAGTGTCTAAAACAGTCTGCACAGCCCACTGGGTACATAAACTCATTGCTCATTTCCATATTTGGACAAATCATGATATATTAGGATCATGAGAATGAAATCCAGCCACTCAGTCTGCCAACTATAGATCTTCACTCAAAATCAATCAAGAGTCAATCACTGGTCGACTGACATAGCAATGCCGACATTTTTCATACTCAGCAACTATCATGCACAACTACTCCTATATTGTGGACAAGTCCAATTATAACAGAAATTATTTACATAATTATACAAGTCTTAAGGTACAGTAAAAAAAAATGCAGGCGGTGTAATTATAAAGCTCAGAGAGAGAGAGGAAAAGCATCAAATAATACTTGAAAGAGTAACAAATGTGGACTTTAGTGAAAATATGTACATTTCACCTCTGACAGAAATTCTCTAAAGTTCACTGGTCTTTCAGAAATGATGTCACTTTCCTCAGTTAATGACGCCTGCGTCACACCGCTGGGTTCCTAGAAAACTCCATAAATGGCCCTTCGGCAAAATTATCTGTCTTAATTATCAACATTACTGTGATGGAAAGACGTTCTAGACCACAAATAGCACAATTCACAAACCTCAGGAGGGAACGACACTTCCATGAAAAGCAAAGTGTTCAGAAAGAGACTCAGGAATGCACACTCAAGGGAAATAAAATGACTCTGAGGTTAATATCATTACACCGGACCACAAGCAAATACATTTTATGGACAAATATGTGCATCTCCCATATTCATGTGGCTTTCAAGTGTAGAAACCAACAGGAATACTTAGTGAGTCTCCAGTGCTCTAGTCCATCAAACCGGTCACAGGGTGTGTCAATATATGCCTAACCGAAGCAATTACATGGATGGTTTAAATACTTTTTGCTCATAACTGCTTGACTTCGTCCATCAGGCCCTGGCTTGAAAGTGCATGTGGCCACTCTCAGCAGCAGACTGTTGACTTTATTCAGTCAATAAAGAGCCTCTTCCGTGTAGGCCGGAACTGGACAAGGAAGATGGGACCCTTGAGACAAGAAACCCTCACTCCTCAAAAGGCAGGAGATGAACCTTAAATGCAAGAGACTTAAGTCGCATTTACACTGCAGGTCTTAATGCCCAATTCCAATTTGTTAACTACATCCAATTTTTTTGACGACCAGCTTCTTTTAAAAGTGATCCATATCCGATATCTGCATTTGCACTATACACTTAGCGAAACAACACAAGGTACTGATCTGGAAATGCTTAAGCCGGAAAGGTAAGTAAAAACAGCGCGATTTGCAATCTTTAATGTTCGTTAAAGTTCAGCAAACATTGGTCTCTTAAGGCAGAGCGGGGGGGGGGGGGGGGGGGGGGAGAAAAGCCCTTTGCAATCTTTAATGTTCGTTAAAGTTCAGCAAACATTGGTCTCTTAAGGCAGAGCGGGGGGGGGGGGAAGCCCTTGTTGCAGCCTGAGCGAATGTAGCAATGATCGCTGCTGTAATCACTGTGGTTGGTTCGTCTTTCGTCACCGTCACTTTTCAATGACGAACGAATTGACGGGAATATTCGATCTGTCCGCTTACATGGCAGATGCAAAAGCACTCATCCGATTCATTCATTCGACTTATGAATGAGGCCTAACCCATGTGCTTTTTTCCTGCTTACACATTCCTGGGTCATATCTGATCGTTGTGCCACATGGGAGCGAATATATATATATTAAAAAAAGTTGTTTTTTTGGGGGAATTGGGTCACTTGAACCATGTAATGTAAAATGTGAACTTCAATCTAGTTCACTCTAGACACTTGATCTCTACCCAGATCACCTCTGGACTGAAAGGCCGCAAACTAATCACATTAAACCTGCTGTAACACGAGCACTGTCAATCACGGATGGAAAAGTTTCTTTGTTCTCTGTGTCACTGTAATGCTCGAATCATATAACGGCACAGTACAGCAGTGGGAGCCCATTATTGGAGCTATGAATACAGTGTGAATCAGCACACCTGCAAAGCAAATAGGTTTCATTTCTAGTCCTACATCCTTGCTGCAGTCGACCTAATGTTTGGGGGATATTCTGAGCAGACAGAGTGTAACGGGAGCTCTTACTGATATTATCAACAAAGGCCCGAGCGCCCAGCAGAGGATACAAATCTACTGCTACAATTCTACATGGGACCCTCTGTGCCGAGAGTAATAAACGTCATATCTGGTGGTGGCAGCAGTATGCCCTTACAAACAGTGAATTTAATTAATTTAACATTTCCTGAGGGAATAAACCTGGATTTAAAAAAAAAAATACAGCTGAATCTGCCAATAACTTCCAACTTTAACTTTATTTATGTGCCCCAGGGGGCAATTAGTGTTACAGCAAGGCATACAGACTGACAACCATTAAAAAAAACATAAAAATGTGAAGACAATACACTGATCGTGAAAAACTCCTGACCCTACTAACCACCTCCATTGCCTAAGTTTAGAAGGGAAATGGCTGTGGGAATAAATTAGTATTGCTCTTAACTAGAGGAAATCTAAACCGTAAAGCTGGAGGGTAGGGTTCTCAAACTCAGAGTAAAAGGGATGAGCATTAGATGTATCCTATCTTTACGTACCACCTGTCTATCGTACATACCAGTATAGACATAGGCCTAAATCACAAATCACATTTTGATTACGGATGAACAAAAATGAATACAAATGAACAATGAATGAACAATGTAAATGAACAAATGATTCAACAAATTTTCATTGTGATTAAGAGTGTAGAACCCTACATTTTGATTTTGGACGAACAAATGAATGAACGAATGAATAGTCCGTGTCCGTAGTGTAGGCCTACCTTTTGGCTCGAGTAGGGTTTAATAATGATCAATTTTAAGTATGTTTGTCAAATAACAGTTCAGATGCTTCTGACATATTGCACTCATTTTCTTCTTATGTGGTGATGCTTTGGGATCGCAACAAAAACCAATGAACAAATAAAAGAACAATATAAATGAATAAACAAACAATTGAACAAAATAATACAATGAAAATAATAAACCAACAAATTAATAGATGAACTAAGTAGATTACTGAATGAACAAATAAACAAATGAAAGCACAAATAAATTAAACAACTGAACAAACAAAATAAGATTTATACATTTCAAAAGCCATTTTTTGCACCCTGTTCAAATCACATACATTGACACACACTCAATCTGTGATAGAAATATTGCAACCAGACTGAAATATTGCTGCAAGCATTTGTTGGAGTACCGTATAATGGGAAAAAATGCCCAAGTAGAAACCCAAATGGGACAAGCTTATACATAGAAATGACAACCTCCTTGTCTTATTTCCATTAGGCAGACATGCACACTCTGCTGACTGCAAGAATTTCAGCCCTTTTAAAAAGGAATTGAAGATGGAGTCTGCTCTGCTGATAATATGTGTAAAGCTTCAGTTTTGGGCAAGAGAACAATGTTTATATAATATCTCCCAAGGAATAAAATGAGCTTGAAAAATGTTCCATATTCTGTCTTTATCAGGGAAGAGTTTCTGGACACCACGGAGCTGCATCTAATCAAGTTGAATAGACTCCAGCCTGTCTAAAGAAGCAAGCACATTTAGCTGCTCTTGAGATAAGTGCACAAGCTCCAGCACTCCCCTTTTTATGATGAGCCACAGCTCAACTGAACGAACATCCAACACACACTTTGTGTTCACATTACGTAAGTGATTGCTCAGTCCAAGAAGAAGAAAAAAAAGAAAAAAAAACTATATCCACCATTGCACAGGCATTGTTTTTTATTTTTGGCATTGGTTTCAACAACAATAAAATAAAAAAACCTCACAATTCAAAGTTCGTTTGCTGCCGTCCTATGTATCCTTCCTCCTTTTGAAGGGCCTTGCTTTGTGTCCACAACTATTTTTCTCAAGCTACGTCAAAAGAGCCATTGACTGCATTTCATGCTGGTAATATTACTCAGGACCATGAACGGTCACCTTCTTCCACCGACCAAGAATTTTGTGCTATCATGACTTTTTAAATGCCAACTTTACGGTCCCCAAGCACTTCAGCTGCACTTTCACAGCCTCTTATCAGCATACTGTAACATTTCCCGGCACATGTTCAGCATCTCCAGGAAAAGGTTATGAGACCACCGCAAGGGAACTTTGCTTGTGCATTACACATTCTCACTGCACCTAAAATGTGAGGGATCTTTGATCACATTTTACAAAAAATTTTAAACAATAAGGCTTATGAATGACAGAAGTCATCAAGCAAACAAACTGCAAAAAGAAAAATATCATATTTCAGCTTAAAAGTAATATAAAAACAGTCTGCCAAATATTCAGACTTATTCTCTCAAATAAGATAAACTCATGAAAATGACATACTATAATTGGAATACAATTAGGAAAAATGTTATGTGTAATTTCGGTTTAGCCAAAGTCTCTTTAAGACTGTTATTTCACTCGGCGGCCATCTTTGAAACTCCTCTCGGGCATTCAAGTGCAGTTCCCATCTCAGAATGGGGAAACATCAAATTCTCAAACTGTTCGCCAAGCTTACGATTTAATTTCACATTTGAAATCACCAATGAAATCTCGGGCTGTAATCAACCAAAGGAAATCTTGGTCGACTAAAGTCCTGAAATTTTCGACTAAAAATCGACTAAAAATGACGTTAGGAAAAAAAAAAAACGTTAAATTAATTAGCTGCGCACTGTGCGCAGTACTTGGTAGCCTTGTTGTCCGCCTAAATGAATTATAAATAAACATAAAAAATAGTAGGCTATTTGCAGTATATTAAATCGTTTTTGACCTAATTAGTTTGCACTGAAATGAGTCTGACACTCGATCTGTCGGCTCTGACAGCGTTGCATCACGTGCACCTGCGCAATATCATAGCCTATGATTTCCGAAAATAGTACTGTTGTCAACTAGTGATATCATCACAAGAAATTTTGAGGAATATGCAACATAATTTAGACAATTGTTTTTATCATATGTATTATAATAACTGACAGCTCGAAGCAGCTCGCAGAGTGAGGCTGAACACAGGAGCGCGGCTTCGCGGCTGAGACACGAATAGACTATTAACTTAAAGCTTTACTCTTAAACACAAAAGAAAGGCACGTCCATTTTAATAAAAACATAATATTTATTAAACAAACCAGATCAAGAGCAAAAACGAAATAAAGTGCATAACTGAAAATAAAGCATAGGCTCAAAACTAATACAAACAGTGGCACAGCGCATTAGGCTACAATCATAAATTTCCCGTTTTCTATAAAAAAAAAAAATGCTGCTACACTGCCGATGTCTTTGTTGACATGGTAGAAGAGGACTGACTATGAATTAAACGCTCTCACAATTAAATAAATAATATTCAGCAAACCTTCTAGTAGCCTACTTTCTTCTATCTGTCTCTCTTCTCCGGTGGGTTGGGCTAATCCAAAAGAAGTGAAAACAAGGGGGGTGTTCTGAAGACAGACTGTTACCTGTGAAACAGGGGTGCTCTGAAAACACCCCCATTAGCAATTAGTGCTTTCCACCTGATGAAACGAACGCGGCAAAACCGGGCAAAACTGATGAAACGAACGCGGGAAAACGGATGAAATGAACGCGTCAAAACTAATGAAATGAACGCGCCAAAAAATCGACCAATCAGAATTTTGGTCGAGCCAGAACGTATCGACCAACAATCGACTAATCGACTAGGAGATTACAGCCCTAGAAATCTGACAACAACTGTCTCATAAATTGTGTTTCTAAACGCTCGAATTGTGACGATTTGTTTTTTATTTTTCAAGCTGTACCAAGCTAACGCGTCTCAGAACACTGACCATTTCTATAAAAACCGGAGCTTCTAACAGCAGCTGCAGTGACGCATTGACTTTACCAATCGGTGATTGGCTTTTTCTTAGGAAGGTGGGATTTATTCCGCCATATTGCGCGTTGCACTTTCTCCCATTAGTAATACAAGTGCACCGTCTTTCTATATATAAATTCTTTGCTTTAGCATGTCACCACAGGACAAGTTATTTTGACTCAGTCATAACAGTTTGAATCGCATATGCAAATATGTAAACATTGAACTTATTAAAGTTGAAAAACAAATCTCAATTTTGTGGTGGCATCACACCGCAGGACTGAACTAAACATGAACATGAAAGTAGTTCCAAATTAACATCATCAAACTGAAAAACAGTAGGAGGTAAACTCCCCTTTCCCAACTCGCAACCTTTCAAAATGTCTAATTTACTTCCTGTTGGGGTCTTGATTAGCAACATTTTCAAGGATCCACAAGAGACTGATATTTTGAAATGGATTTTGTAAGTTGCTCCTCAAGACTCAACTAGTGACAACTAGTCAACTAGGGCAAATATGTACATTTTGTTCCCATTTTTGAATACCCATCTGGGAATGTTCATTTAAAAAAAAAAAATTGTAACTGTTCTTTGCGGTCTAGAAAAATCTAAATGTAAGAGAAAAATCAATTAATATATACACATCGTGGCAGGTACAAATTTAATGCAAATATAAGAGATGCATGGGCCTTCTTTAAATTCTGTTTGCATAAACAGATAAATAAGTATAAATAACTGCCTATTTAATGCCAAACGCTGACAGATTGCATGTAAAACAAAACAGCTCTTAAAATGTGTAATGGGCATATTGGCCATGGAGGTGGCATGAATACTTTGGAGAGAGAAAGAAGAGAGGCTGCCAGGCCTGCAGTCACAGTCATACTTGTGGATGAGACTGTGGTGATGTCACCCACACGTGACTCAATCTCATTCGTCTTCCTCGAAATCCTCAGGACCGCCGCCACTCCATCCATGAGGATTTTCTAGAGGATCAAGACAAGAATTGCAAAGCTAATGCAGAAAGTTAGCGGTCAGGAAGTTTTTCCTCATGTCATCGAGACCCTTTCAGCTCCCTGGGGTGCTGAGCGAAGGGCTGCTCCTTTACAAGCGAGAGATTTTCAAAGCCACTAAGAAGCAATTAACTGAAGATTTGGAAGCGATAGCCGTATCGAGATTAAAGCCATTTTCCTCGCACTGATGTCGGGAGGCTTTTAGCTCACAGGGCCCTTTAACGGAGCGAGTATTTGGTGTTATTTCATGAAACAAAACGTTAGCATTTAAAAAGGCTCGGGGAGATGAAGGTGTGAAACCACCGCCTCTTTACTAATGCAGGAGTTGATGGGCTTCGTTTCCCTGTGTGGCCTATCAGCCCTTTTGATATCAGAGCAAATATTAAATCATAATGAGGATACTGCAGGGAGGCCGAGTCAAATGTTACAGCAGTTTGAGACAGCTGAACTTTAGAGCCGACACACAAAGACACAAATCCTTCTTTAATAATTGCACAGCACCCACATCCAACACGGTCACAAGATTATTTGCCTAGCACAGGTGGACGCCTGGATCTATTTGCCTCATTATTTGAAAGAAACACACCAACCACGGCAGCTGACGCAGGCTTCATGAAGATAAAGGATAAAAAGCTTGAGGCGTTTGTCTTCCTACCTACTTCATATTCAATTAATGTCTATAACAAGCAGGAATAAAAAGTAACAACTCAAACTCAGACAATGCAGGTTAAAAAGTCAATAGTTATTTTCCATAATGAAAGCACAGAAGACGAGTTACTTATAAGTTCTGAGGGCAGAAAGGAAAAGGTCTCAATTAAGCAATGATTGTCCTGTCTGCTAAAGGGTTTCCTTTTAGACCACTTTAAAGGAAGTAAAACTCATGCGTCAATGAAAGATGGCATATGTTTTCCACCGTTATGATGATATGCAGACGCACATGATGCAGTTTGCGGCCAGCCATCAGTCAATCACCCAGCCAGAATATGAGCAGTGAGAAAATGGTTTGTTAAGGGATGAGAGAGTTCAAATCTCTGTCTGAGCCAAACTGTATCAGATGTCTGAATCAATCCGCCGTTTGTTTGGCGGCATAATTACCACTTATTGTTTTTATGCAGCTCTTTCCCCAATTAAATTCACAGCGTGGTGCAAGAGAGAGAGAGGGAGTGTGCTAACAGGGTTTAGGATTTCCCCATGAATCACACATCAGACTATGACAACAGTGACTGAAGGGAGGGATCTTTGCTGAGTCATGAACAGGTGGTGGCGTTCAGATGAAAACAGTGGGAGTTTATTTAACTAGAAATGTTGGAGAAGGATTAAAATCTTAAAGTTCTCCCAAGAATTCTTTCATGATTTACTCATGTTCATGTCATTTCAATCTCTTTCTTCCATGGAACACAAACGGAGGAGAACTTTTCTTTATTGAACTTTAGGGAATGTCAGGCTCCACAACTGGGGGGAGGGAGCATCATAAAATAAAATCGTGTTCTATATTTAAATTCTAATCTAATTCAATAGCTTTGTGCAATTAAAATACTGAAATTTAAGTGATTTATTTACTAATAATAAAGACATTTTTGAAATCAATTATGCAAAACATCAGTGGTTTTCATGCATGTCCTGACGAATCAGGATGTAGGCCAACCAAATTTGAATATACACAAATTTTCTCAAAGAGTACCATCATAGGTCTTCAGGAGGCTATAGCACACTAGTCATGTGCACTACTGTTATGGGCAAGTTATAAAATAAAATAAAAATCTGTACAAGAGTCATGACTGTGAAATGGTCCCAGAACATTTGATGATTGGAGAGGTTTACAACACTTACGCACATGAAAACTCTTCTCCTACAAACAGTCAAAAGGTCATACGCCTTCTGAAAATAAATCACACTGCTTTGAAAATAAATGTTTTGCACACAAATTACAGTACCTATCCAAACCAAATGCCACACACTGAAATATGCTCACCACCATCTGCACCCTGCGATTACAAAGAGCCGCATAGGGACAAAATGCGGCTCTTAAAGAAACAACAAATCACCCATATGCCGTTTCAAACCCGTATGACATTATTATTCTGAGAATTTTATTGTAAAAATAAAGACAAAATAAAGAATTTTCCATATACTGACCAGGGGCTTGTCAAACTCAAAAACAACAACCTATAAAAGCACCATAAAAAGTCTTCTGAAGCCAAATGGAAGCCTAGTTTGAGGAACAGACTGAATTATAAGTCACTGAAAATCTTCACTTGCACTGTAGCTCTGAAAATAAATAAATAGTTTGAAGACATGGCGCACGTTTGACGTCATGACGGTCACATTTAATTTGCAAGATGCATAAGTGGTTCTTAAGATTATCAATATGAACATTTATTGTAGAGAAAACATCTATGAGAAAAATATTCTACAACACACATAATATATACATATAATCGGGAAAAACACATTCTGGAAAGGAATAGCATGAGGGCGAATAAATAATGACAGAACGTTAATTTTTGGCTGACATTTCCCTCTAAAGGGCAGGATATTGTCTCTTTGACAGGACCTCTGTACACACATCCAGTTCTGCTCTTGCATTAAACAACACATGGCCTTATAACAGGAAGCAGGTGGGACGTCTGTCCTTGTCGTTTATGTCCTTCTCCTGCACCCGAGGTCTTACCGTGAGAGAGAGAGAGAGCGTGGAGGATACACAGAACCAGAAACACTGAGCATCTGGCGTGCAGACAGACAAGAACAGAATACAGACATATTTATTAAGCCTAATGGGAAGGTTGACCCAAAAATGAAAATTCTGTTTTGGACCCAATTGACTATTGAATAGTATGGACAAAAATACTGTTTTGGAACAACATGAGAAGTAAATTTAAATATTAAAATTTTAATTTTGGGGTGAACTATTCCTTTAATATCAGTATATAGAACTGCACAGTTATTGAATGAGAACTATGCATAACGTCACAGACAGAGGTGTTTGCTGAATGGACAACCTCAGGTAATTTTGTCCTCATTGGCAGCTTGAACAACATAAATGGACCCAGAAAACACCCTAGGTACCGGTAAATTGCACAACTGTAAAGGCCCAACAAAAAAAGCAGATAAACCTAAACAACTATGCACAAGAAATACTGAACATCCTTTTGTTAAAACATCTCTAGCAGAAATGCACATTATTCTATGATACTTTTATGACATGTATAAGAGATCTTCCACCCAGTGCTCACAGCCTCCAAACCCAGACAGCAATTAAAAAGACATGTCCTGGACATGCAAACGAAGCTGAACAGCTGTTAAGTCTTAAAGACCACCTGTCACTGTACGTTTCCTCTTTTTTGCTGCCCTGTCTTTAACCCCTTCTCACTTCCAATTACCAATACTTCAAGCTAACAACCATTATCCAAACTTAGTCACAGCACACAGCTTCAATTACTTACCAAACGCACTCTGAACGCTAATGACATGGTGCTACAAAGCTCTCCAAGGACCTGAATAAAGGCAGTTTTATTTTAGTCCACACGAGAAACAGAAAGCGGTGTCCTCTGATCCTAGGGTTTATGAGGGAGCCTCCTCTCATTCTCTCTCTTTCTGTCTGCCTCTGTCTTTCTCCTTCCCGTCCCTCTCTCTCTTTCTCTCTCCGCAGCGAACGGATCCCACACAGCTGCAGCACGCCTCTCTCCCACAGATCAGGGAGGATGTGGGCGTAAAGTATTTGATTTGCTCTGAGTTGTGAAGAGAGGAAGACAAGCAAAACATATCCTGAGAGATGCTTTCAAATGTTGAATGACAGCTTGAACGAATCTGACCAACGGCTTTGGCCATAGCCCACATAAGTGCACTAAAAGGCACACTGACCATGTTTACATGCACAAGAAAATTCAGATTAATATCGTAATTCAATCATATTAGCGTGTTAACACTTTAACCCGATTAAGCCGATATTCCAGTCAGAACTGCCATGGCAGTTTTTGAGCCAAGTGAAATGCAAATTCCCATACTTGTACATAAATAAACACACACATACAATTAATTGTCTTATTATTAGGCTATTATTATCAGTGTCACGGTACCAAAATTTTAGTAGTCACTACCAATAAAATGACTATTCTATGGTTCTCTGTACCAGAACAAAAACTGTTGATTTAAGTACTTTTTTTATTGTGTCATCCATTGGTTTTCAGTGACAATAATCGCAGATTCTGATCATGCATTGGAATCATGCATTCCAGTGTTCAGTACTTAGGAGCATGAAAAACTAAACTTGTAGGCCTATACAGATTGTGAATGGGTAATAAACAGAAAGCAAGAGAAGAGCCTCCCTTTATAATCATTATGGCTGTCAATCTCTAAAGCACAAACTCACTGAATTCTGCACTCAAAAAAACTCTTGTTATAATAATAAATAAACAAAAGCTGTCTTGATGTAAAGAAGAGATTCATTGTACAATTATGTTTACACACTTTTTTGATTATAATGAAAGGAGTCGCAAGAATGCAGCTCGCGTTGAACAAAAACAAAACCTTGTGCGTTTTCAGCTGTTAAGCCTAAGCTATTCTGACTAAAGGCCTTTTTATGCTTCTCCGTCAACTCCACGCCGTAGCTACGCCGTCACTCCTACGGCGTCGTGGTCGTTTTATGGTTCTGCGTCGGGTTGTGTTGCATCGCGGTGCATTTCACCGCCAGAACGCTAGGGGGGTGGGGGTGTGACCAATCACAGCCCTTGTGGTCTGCGTCGCCTCGACGCGTAGTTACAATTTTTTGGAGGTGCACGTCGAGCTACGGCGGAGGGGTTTGCGTCGACGCAGAAGGGTCTGCGGGGGTACGCCGTCGATATGACGCAGAAGCATAAAAAGGCTCTGAAAAGCCATTGCATTTAGGCACTTATGATTGGCTACAATGCCTGATCCAAATAAAAGCATTATGATTGTTATAAAACACACTGAAGAAGATAATTGAGACAGATTATTTTATACAAACATAAAAAAAATAGATGGGCAATAGCTTTTAAGGGTCTCTTGACCTACATTTTGCAATTCAATTCAGCTCTTGTGTGCTGCTGTCAAGGACATGAATAAGAATGGAGTTAAATTATTTCAATTTATTTTTACTAATCTGCACAGTAAAAGGCCAGAGCAAGCAGCAATAAAACAGTGAGAAAAGTTCATTGCGATTGCAAAATAAAATGAAACCCAAGCTGTAGCATTTTTATCGTAAAAAAGTGGCCAAATATTAAAGATTAAGTGGACATTTGAATTCAATTCACACATTTAGAAACATATTGATGCATTTTTCTGTGGTTCACATGCAGAGACTGAGTTTGTGTGGAGCAGCATTTACTGTGAACGGAGCTGATCTGTGACGCTGGAAGAAACCAAACCTGCACGCATGGAAACAGCAGTACTTTAATTTTTAATCGCACACTTTGTGATCTCACAATAGCAATAGGTTATATTATGATTTTTAAAATGTTTAGGCCTAAATATATCATCCAGCCGTATAAAATTGTCTAATAATGCGGTTAATGGATTAATGTCCTTGGAATGCGCCACTTCCGGTATTTTGCCGGTTAAACAACACAGGTAAATTGCAATCAAGGATTTTTTTTAAATCGAGTAGGCTACTCAAATTTAATCTCGTGACAGCCCTAAAAAAATTAAAATATATATATATATAAAAAAAGACATAAGCACATAACAAATTGCAAAAAATTTAACTAAAATAAAAAGAAAACCTGAAAATATTCAAATAAAAGCCTTAATAAAAACTTTACTATATAAATACTCAAATAACACTAATATTGACTGAAAAATAATTTAATGTGGAAACTGTATCAGGAGAACTGTGGAAAATGTATCAGGAGAACTGTGGAAAAAATCAAGTTTAAAATGAGAAAGCGTCAACCCTGATTCATTCAGTGACAGCGGTGTAAATTCCTGAAATACATATATTAAGTTGTATGAATTCATTGTGTTGATTTGAGTTTCACGTGCAATAAAAATAATAATCTGAACAGCTCTCCCAGCAGGTTATAATTGAGTGGAGAATTGCTTCCCAGCAATAATGTTATAATATCAACAGCCTTGTTGATGAGGCCCTCAAGACATAGTACTACAATTCAATCAAAGCACTTGCGCACACCAAATTATTTCAGGGTAACAAATAGGATTTTGTCAAGCTTAAAAGTATACATCGGTTTCAATTCAAAGCTACACAGTGGGAGACCCCACAAATAGCCTCTGTTTTGAGAGGAGTAGTTTATATACATTTAAATTCATGCATCAACAAAATGTGAGACAGTTAAGTAGCCTATTCACTAAGCCAACTAGAAAAACCATTTATAAAAATAGAGAGGAAAACAAAAACAACCACAAAAGCCATCAACGGATACCGTGGCACGATAATGGCTCAAGTACTGATGCAAAACTCTTGCCATGGCCTGACCTGGACGTGTCGTGCAAATGAACTTTTCACTTAAAGCAAAGAGCCAGAGAGCACTTACCAAACCGAGTGCTGCCAGCAGAGGATAATGCTTCTGCTACATCACAATGATAAATGATAATAGTCACAACACATCTTTGAGTACCACTACCTGCCATTTCATCAGCCTACTCTAGCTGAAGAAGCCAAGTGGATGATGACTTGCTCGAATAACATCTTTTGACTCAGAGGTCCAAAAAAGCAGTTGCTATAGTGAAGTTGTTGGGCCATAGATAGAAAGTAGGACAACCAAGCTCAGGAGAGCAAAAGACACCAACGATTTCTTGGTTGTATAGTACAAACTGAGAGTTGAAGTTACATATCATAAAGTTCAATCAATCTGTTCAATACAGCATAAAGTCCATTGCAGCATCAAATATTAACATTCACTCTACAGAATTTGTTTCAGACGAATAGTCCGGATACATTTACACAGCTCACATGACTATGAAAAATTAAAAGGCTGATGACAATGAACCGATTGTTCCACTTCAGATTGTTCATTCATTGTTGATGTGCGACTCATCAAAATGCCTCAGTGAATCAAGTCCATGATGTCTTTGAGTTCAAGGCACCCTCCTCCTGGTCTGGCCAGGGATCTCATGAATGTAGTGACCTAAACAACAGATTCCTCACAAAAAAGCTAAAAACTGACCATCTTGCATAATAAATACAACGATCAAAGTAAACCGGTCATCCGCATGCACACACATACACTAAAAGAGATTACATTCGATTTGTATAATGTCTTTGGCACATCTTCACGAGTGGGCTGCCAGAGCACTTCATCATAATAAAAATGTCCATATATGATTGAACCACTGAAACGGCATGGCTGATCTCTTTGTTGTTACTACATTACTGCTGAACTCATGCAAAGTGCTCTTAAAGGGATAGCTCACCCCCAAATTAGCATTTTCAGTTTCAAACCATTCATAAGGCCTTTGTTCATCTTCAAAAGAAAATATATTTTTAATATTCCCTCATTTCCCATCACTTTTGCACACAAGCACGATTTGTATAGACACTGTAAAAGAAATCCATATGAATCATGCGGTTTAATCCTTCTGAAAAGGCATGAATGCTTTATATAAAGGCTACTCATGTAAACAGTGATAAATGCACATATATACACATCAAATATGGTAAAAGTAAGCTCAAACATTTGCTTGATGCACATGAACATTTTCGTTAATTCGACTTTAATGTACAGATAAAATAATGAGAGAATAATATAAAAATAGCTTCATTTGTGTTCCAAAGATGAACAAAAGTCTTATGGAGTTGAAACAATAAGAATTGAACAACTCCTGTAGAGTTTAGATCCAACTTGCCTCAACACACCTGGCTGGAAGTTTCTAGTATGCCTAGTGAGACCTTGATTCGCTGGTTCAGGTGTGTTTATATGGTTTAATTGGGGTTAGAGCTAAACTTTGCCTGACAGTGGTGGCCCTCCAGAAGCAGGATTGGACACCCCTGAACTAACCTTTAATACGCATGTGAGAGAAGTCTCTGACAAGTTCCTCCTATGAGTCATGACAACACTTCCTCTTCTTGCAAGTATAATATATATATAAAGGCTTTTGCTAAGAAAAAAAAAATCCAACTGGTTTTGCATAAAGAGAGTTAAAAATATAAATTCTGTCATCACTCACTAATCGTCCTGTTGTCAGGCGGATTGCTTTTTATTATGTGGTAAAACAAAACTGTCACTGGAAGAGTGAGGTTGTCAATCCTTTAAAAACTGCCAAACATCTCCTTTCGTTGTACACACAAGAAAGTCATACAGAGTTGAAACAACAGGATGGTAGGTACATTTTAATTTTAGGGTGAACTGTCCCTTTAAGGTCACTGAATATACATTGGCAAATGTTGTTACAATACGACTCATCCATACTTGAAAGTCTATAGGCTAACGTTACAAATAGGCGTCACAAATTGCAGCAAAACTGCAATTTAACCACAATCTTTATGCATATGTTTAGCATAATCCATCAAGAAAGTAATGCGTCAATGTGTTTTTGTTACATTTGCAACGCCTGTTGTTTCACTGCCGAAACTATGTCGGCTGCAATCACCCATCATTACTGTAACAAGCACTAACCTTGATCCGCTTCACTTTCTTCCACTTGTTAATACGACATTCACTCTTTGTCGGGATTCCCCTTCATTTCCAAACGCTCTTCCCTCATTCCACACAGATTCAATGGATTTATCTTGATCTATTCCGAGATTCCCAGTCAAATCCAACGCTCCTCTGACAGTCTATTGAACACAATGAGGAGCAAGAGGGATAGGGCTTTAAACAGCTGCTTCCAAAATGGAGTGGATCCCACAGCCAATCACACTCCGTCTGCTCTCTTACCAATAACAGCACTTCTCTTGTCCACGACTTCACGCGGAGCTGCTTACATTGTCAAATTGTGCGCTGAACAGTGACTTTCAATAATTTGCATTTTGAAAATGTTTGGAGAGATTTATGAAAAGGAGCAAGTTTCCAAGCTTGGAGCAGGTGACCACGAGTTGAATACCCTTACAAAATTACCATGGTAACCACAGTTTCCGCCAAAATACCATACTACAGCACTTAGTTGTTCTAACTGTGGCAACGTATAGCCACCACGGTCAGCAAAATAAACTAATTAAGCTGTCTTCTGAAAGCTAGATACTTTTAAGAAGATATGTTATCTTAGGGTGTTTTTACTGTAATAACTCTAATTATGGTTTTTATTGTAGGCTATTACTGGGCATCTGAAGACAAATGTATTCTATTCGCCAGCTATAGGGGGAAAAGAGAAGTGTGCCAGTGGAAAAAGTTTCTGTCACATGGTGTATGGCTCCATCTTCTGTCAAACTCCATGCTACACACCACTTCGCCAGTCAACCAAAAATAACAGAATGAACTCTTAACTCCGAAAATTATAATGTTTATTGGCTGTTTCCACAAACATAATTGACCCACAAAAATAATAAAGTGTTTAGATAATAAGATATGGCTACAATACTGGCATCAAACATAAGGCTTGAAACTTAGGCATAAATGTGCTCAGTAAGACAAAAAAATAAATTACATTTTCTATTCAGTTATCCATACAAGGTACACTACTATAAATATGAATGTCCATTAAAACTATTTTGGCAAATGACAATACAACCATACATTGTGAATTTTATATTGGCCACTCAACTTTAAAAAATTTATGTAGTCAGGGTGTAAAGAAGTATACTGAGCAACCTCACATCAGCTCAATATATTGTAAACATACAACTATCTGATGTCTTACTAATTCTAAAGCATACCATGTAACTTATATGGACAAAGGTATTGTGTACAGAAAGTCTATTCTGTAAATTCAGTGATGCACACTTGGGAAAAGTAAAATAAACAAATTTAGAGCTGTTCAATCCACAAATCAAAAACATGATAATTCGCCTATTTTATTCTCTGTATAGGATAAAATAAATATATGTATAGAGGTTTTTTAATTTAAAATTGCACATTGTTATTGCATTGTATTTAATTGACATGGGCGATTATGGCCAATGTACTAAATAATTGAAATAAATATAAATAATATTCCCTTCACCGTAAATTAAGGCAAGCATTATTTGAGAAGTAATATCAAATTTGAGATGTAACATAAAATGTAGAAAACAACTATTTTAGACATTTCAATGCTCACTGTATAACTGAAAACATACAGAGACTGATTATATGTGACCCTGGATCACAAAACCAGTCACATGTCGCACGGGTATATTTGTGGCAATAGCCAACAATACATTGTATGGGTCAAAATTATCGATTTTCCTTTTATGCCAAAAATCATTAGGATATTAAGTAAAGATCATGTTCCATTAAGATATTTTGTAAATTTCCTACCGTAAATATATAAAACATTTATTTTTGTAAGTGAATGCAGCACAATCGCAAACATTTAAAGGCGATTTTCTTAATGTTTCGATTTTTTTTGAACCCTTAGAATCCAGATTTTCAAATAGTTGTATCTTGGCCAAATATTTCCCCATCCTAACAAACCATAGGCCTACATCAATGGAAAGCTTATTTATTCAGCTTTCAGATGATGTATAAATCTAAATTTGAAAAAATTTATGTTTTGTGGTCCAGGGTCACATATATTAAAACCTAGGGCTGCTTTTCAAAAGGATATTGTTTGGATGTTTGAATCAAGTTTTTAAAATGCAGGGTTAAGGTTAAGCCAAAGCAATGAGTATATCCAGCATCTAAGTGGCTGTCTGTACCAGATATTTTAAACGGTCAGACTGATCCGGTGACCTCATCATCACACTGTGAATACATAGTTGGTCATAGCTAAACAAAATTTCAAAAGAACCAGTTGCACGTTGCCCGGAGGTCAGTAACAATAATAAAGCTGGGAACGCAGATGTCTGAAGGTGTCCTCTCCATGTGCGCCAGCTTGCTCGCCCTCAAACAGCATAGAGTCTGGCAGAATGACTCCCTCCAGAGGATCCGGCTGACAGAACTCCACCACAAACTCTTCCTCAGCCTCCAGCAGCATTCTGGACCAGGCAGACATGTCAAGTCTTCCAGTCACTCCTCCATATTCTTGAGGCAGCACAGATTGAGGAATGACTCGATGGAGAGAGGCCAAGTCTGAACCATGCAGGACATACTGTTGGAGAAAGAGAAGCCCTTGTTTCTAGTATTATTATGCTAGACATGTCTGTGTGTAAATACCAGGATAAGTAGTTAGTTACTTACCCTCTCTGCCATTTTCTCTTTCAGAAATGGCTTAATTATCGCAAAAATTCCCTTGAAGATACGTGGCTCATTTATAATGTTTACAGCCTTTATTCTGATTGGGAAGCCATCCTGAAATACAAAAGCAGCCGATCAGCGCTCATGCCAAAATCAATGACTTCATCGTAATTAATCACTTTTGCAACGTCTTACTTGAAGGATACCAACAACTTTCTTTGCCAAAAGTGGACCTGGATTAGAGGCTTGAGAGAGGCCAACTCCCCCATAATCCACCAGGATAACAATTCCATTCACTTGGGTTTCCTCAGGCTGAATCAGCTTCTCTAATGTCAAATAAATAGCTCGAATGTTGTCCACAAATGGGTAATCATTAGGCTTCCATTTACCTAAGAAAGTGAAGGACAAAAAAAATGCTTAGTTTTTTTATTGCTAACAGCAACATATTTATCAAAGTCAGCATTAAAGGAAAATTGTAATAGTCTTTTCTTCTCTATTGTAACAAACATCCTAGAGAAACGGCTTCTCGAGTAAGAAAAAAAAGTAGGTCAGGACTTTATATTGTTCTTCTGATTGGATCAATGGATTGTTGTGATCTAGCACTGGTGCACAAATCAGAGAGAGATTGAGAGGAAAGACAAAAATAACATCCTTAACATTTAAAATAAAACATACCAGTTACACAATTAAAGCTTAATGTCCATCTAAACTATTTTGGTAAATGACGAAATATTTAAAAACACATTGTGAATTTTGTATCGGCCACGCAACTTATGTACAGTAGTCAAGACATGAAGTATAATAAACATTGCAATATTCTATAAAAATAAGAATTGTCTTATATATTGTCCATGTTAAAACTACAGCCATGGCCAAAAGCATTGGTTTTTTACATACATTTTGTGTTTAGCAAAGTTTGCTGCTTCAGTTGTTGTGGTGTTGATTCACATTGTTTCTAGATTATTGTGATTATTGAGTGATCAGATGCATTTTAAATAATTGCAAAAAGCTTCATTGGCCAAAAAGAAACCCAAGTTTCACTGTTTTTTTGGCCCTGGCACAAATTGGATTTAAGAGCAGACTGATGTCTCAAGGAACATTCAAGGAATTCAAGGAAATTGCACTGAAGGCAGCTTCAGGACGTCCCAGAGTGTCCCACTCCCAACACGCGCCAGGACTGTCTCCTACTGAGGAATCAGCTACGGAATCATGTTACCATTAGTATTGAGCGGCTCAATATTGGCAGCAGGTGGTGTGAGTGAATCTCCAAACACAGTGAGGCGAAGACTTTTGGACAACAGCCTGGTGTCAAGAAAGGCAGCAAAGAAGCCACTTCTCTCCATGAAAAAGATCAAGGACAGACTGAAATTCTGCAGGAAGTATAAGGATTGGACAGCAGAAGACTGGTGCAAAGTTATCCTCTCTGAATAGCCCTTCTGACTATTTGGGACACCTGGAAAATCGATTGTCCGGAGAAGAAAAGGTGAACGCTACCATCCATGAGTTCTGTGTCGTGCCAACAGTGAAGCATCCATGAGTGGGGTATCTTTTCAAACAAGGGAGAGGGCTTTCTCACAATTCTGCCCCAAAACACAGCCATGAATAAAGACTGATATAAAAGACTTACTGCAAGAGCAACTTCTCACCGTGATTCAGGAGCAATTTGGTGATGATCTGTGCATTTTCCAGCATGATGGAGCACCATGTCACGAGGCAAGAGTAATAATGAAGTGTCTTGGAGATCATTGCATTGAAATTTTGGATCCGTGGCTGTGGTCAATCCTCAAAAGGCAAGTGGACAAGCAGAAGCCCACAAATTGGATCAACTCCGAGCAATAATAAGGCAAGAATAGATCGCCATCAGTTAGGATTTGGACCAGACGCTGATATCCAGCATACCCGAGCGAATTGCAGAGATTAAATATTGACTCTTTGCATATATTCAATGTTTTTGCCAATAAAACTCTTTAAAACTTATGAAATACTTATAATTGTTTTCCAGTACACCACATAAACATGTGAAACAAGAATCAACAAACAAATTCTGAAGTAGCAAACTTGGCAAAACACAAACTTTGTCACATAATACTTTTGGCCATGGCTGTATAAGCAGAAGCCTTCATCAGTTAAATTATTACCTGGCCGTAAACACAGTATGTAGCGTCCATGAGGGTCTGGTCTGGGAAGGACAGTGAGAAAACCCAGATCTAGGACGTGCTTGACTGTAGAGGGCTTCAGGTCCTTAAACACCTCAGGCCAGGCTTTCCGGTTGGCATGATAATTCAGGAGAAGCTGAAGGGCCCGGTCATAATCGAACTTTCTGGCCCTGAGGAAGCGCAGCAGAAATGCATCGTCTAACCGTGTCCTCAGATTAGGGTGGTCTTTTAGTATCATATCTCGCAATGCCTGGACATCCCGGAGCCTCCATTCAGGCTTCTCCTGGAGCTCTTCCCGAGCCTTGGCCACCAGCTCAGGAGTAAGGGTGCAGGCGTAGATGGGTGGAGGAGGAGCTGGGAAGTCTACACCTACCACCGTTTCCCTTGGAGGGCCAAGATCAATTTGACCATTTTGGTCTGCCATGGACTATTAAATATGGACACATGTAAATGACAGACATAGAGCAGTTTATGGGTAAGTTTTCATTTAAAAAATACAATCAGGCACATACGGTATATGGGTCATTCTTTAGAAGTAGTGCAAATGCAGGTTTGTATGAGGCTGACATTTATCTTATCCTTCACCAAATGTATTCTATATTTGTATTGCATTGTATATGAAACGTATATGTTTACTGTGGGTACACTGGAATCTTTTTTATGCATTTTCCTAATTTTATAATGGGACAATATCAAAACAATAGAAAATGTACACTATTTTTGTATAACATTTTTGGAACCTGCATTAGATGTAAAGCTATTTAAGATCTATTTTCTATTCCATATTATATTTCAATATAATATACATAAGTTAGTGTAAAAATCAATCTTTCTTTTTTGGGTGACCATTACAAGTAATCATGAATGATATTATTTCCTATTTTGCGAGTCCTTTTATGAGAAATAGCTGTAGTTGCATTTATATGCTTACACATAACTGTACTGTACTATCATATGCACAAGAAAACAACAATATTTTTTATTAACTGATGTCAGACCCATAGCTAAACACAATTAGACTCTTTCTAACGCTCATGAAGCACTGCAATTAAATATATGGAAGCCAGGAATAATACTTAAAAATTCTGAATGGGGAAATTTGACATGATAGCTTTAGCTTTTTAAGAGGTGAAAAGGTGATGCTCTTCACATAAACAGAACATAAATCAAAACAGTGAACATTACCAACCTGCCAAATAAATCCGCAATCAGTTCCGTGTAGAGGAAGAAGCCGTTCTACCATTGGTCACGCTCTATCATGTGATGCATGACGCAATTTCCCCATTAAAGCTGAAGTGTTTCATTTATACGATGTAAAACATTTAGATATCTGCTTATATGCAGATTATAGGTAAGAAATCAGCAGTCTGAGTCAACCTAATATGTAAACAATGTGACTCTATCGCTATCAAAGCATTGCTCGGTTTGTTCTTGCTTGAGGATGCAGACATCACTACACCGGCTCACCCAATGGCGTGAGTTTGGGGGCGGGGCTATGGATTTTTTTGGCCAATGACTGCAGACATAGCGAGTTTTTCGGGGTGCGGGCCCGTTTTTCAAACCCAATACAGAAGGTTTTTTTTTTTTTTTTAGCAAAAAGCTAAAATGACAATAATTCACACTTTCCTATCTCGTTGGCATAATTGCAACATTTATTGACTTGCTCTTTGTTATAAAATATCTGCTTTTATCTTTCATAATATGCTGCTATGCAGTAGGCTACATTGTGTTACAATCTGTCACATCTTAATAGTAGCCTAGGTGTTTGAAACAGTTACGAATTTTTTTTAATTATCTTAAACGCTTCTTGACAACAGGTTTATTAGTGATTAACGTGGTTCATTCAGTAATTGGCACATCTGGTTATATCTTTCCCTGACAGAGATTTCTTAAGAGAAATTATCAGTAAAGGCGTCTGCTTTATGAATTGTTTTATTGTCTTTTATCAGTGTTAGCAGCACACACCCCCTGCACTAAAAATCCTTGACCATGCTCTGCCACGTACACTCACTTTTATCATCTTGTTTTGAAGCAGGTTTTACAGCTGGAGATGATTATGAGCCTTAAAAGTCTTCTGGAAATGTTTTGCTATTAAATAGGGTTTGTCATTTGGAAAGAGATGGACATGCATCATGGCATGATCACAATTCAACTGCCTACTGAAAAAAACTTAAACCAGTCTACTGATTTTGCTGGTCAAACCAGCTGGTCTATAAATCCAGACTAGCAAACCATTTTAGAATGGTTTAAGTTGTTTTTTTCTTCCAAAAGGCTATATAAAAATATGTCTCGCAAATATAAAAGCTTATTGAAATGTTTTTTCAGACCACCCACTGAAATTATAGTATGCTGTTTATACATGTACGTTATAGCAGCTTCTGTGACCTAATGATACAGCTCAAAAGAGATAGGAGCAAAAATAAACAGCAGCACACTTTTATGTAAAAATATAGCCTTGACATTTATTATCTGTTCACATTAAAAGTTTGTAATTACCCTTCTCACTGAAGGCAGTAATTGTAAATTGGTAGTTAATTACCAATTTCTAAAACAACAAATGAGTGTGACATTTTCTCCTGAAATGTACTGTATGCATGCATACAGTACATACACATCACTAACTAGTCACAGTTAAGGGGTTGTTCAGGAGACAAAAATGTTTGTTTTTTAAATCCTAAAATCATGACTTAGAATAGACTAAATCCATTTATGAAAAAAGGAAATCATTATATTTACAATTTAAGTATGGCACATACAGAAAAATATGAAATGCACATACTCTTAGCATACATAAAATAATTACCAGCATTTTGGTAAATAACAATATTTCCAAGGCACAAAATGTTATGTATTCTATCAGGCTACTGTAAAAGTACTATAAGAGCCAGTCATTTGTAGCACGGTGTTAAAATACTGTACAATAAAACAAACTCTGATCACATTTAGGCCTGCTGTAACATTTATGGAAAGGAGAAGAAAACTTGCATAGCCTTTGTATTATATGGTCTTTTCTGACTTTTTGAATGCTGTTGTGACTCCTTGGGTTGTATAAATATGCACCGCTAGTTTGTTTTAAACATACATACAGCAAACAGATGAGATGTGATTAACATATACATTTAAAGTGTGATTGTTGCACACCGTCAAACTCAATTTCAGTGTCTTTACTAAAAACCTTAAATTTAACAGCTTGTGAATACAAATCAGTTTTACTGTGTCCAAATGTTTATGAGAATGAATCGGCACGCTTAGCACAGCCTATTAAAAGTACCAAGTTTTTTGTTGTTGTTGTTGTTTTTTTTTTTACTTTGTTTCTCTAGAGCACTCAGATGGCCTCTTGTTTAGTGATGGTAGATTGAGGGATAGAGCTTGTCTGCTTGGGAACTGTGGCTATAACCCCAGGTGCCATTTTGTAGAGATCAGAACCTGAGGCTGTGGGGGGAGATGGGATTGGAGTTTCCGGAGTGGCTGTTTGGAAAAAGAGCAAGAGGATACATTAGCTCAGGGGTCCGCATGGGGGTATTGTGGAACCTTAAATAGACATAATTTGCACAGCATGATAACATGTGAAAAAAAGAAACCACTGGTTGACACGAAATAAGCACGCTTATGAAATTTCTGAAGGCATTAGGGTAGGAAAGAATTACAGTAGCCTTCTTTGACAAAATAAGCCTGATTAGTTTCTACGATTCTGGCAGGGATTACTCCAACAAGCCTGTTTGTCCATACCTGATGATCACATTTTAAGGACCTGTATTCTCTGTTAGATCTTTATTCATAACAAATGTTCATTAATTCACTTCAAGAAGATACAGTTACTTACACATCTGGCCATTGTGAATCGAAGTGGCCATGTTGGTGGTAACTATGACATTGCTACTGAGGTGCTCCTGGACCAAATGTGGGTGTAAAGAGTGATGGGAATGAGGAGCTTCATTAGCTGAACCTGACAGGAAAAGAGGGTCATTAAATCTCGGTTTGGGAAGATAATTTTCAAGTCTGAATCAAAGAACTTGTTTTTTCAGTCAATAGGATCTATGTTAAGAATCCAGTATGTATAGGCTGCCTTTTTTATCTCGGTTTTCAAGATCATAACAAGCTGTTCTTGTTGTTCCCAGATGTTTCATGATGCATCCCAGATATTGCAGGTTTAGAAAGCTATTCAAAGTTAAAGGTAATTTACAGAACAAAAGTGCAGTGCCACAGTTGTCTGATAACCATGAATTTTCACTTCTACAACTTCTTTCTTTTCCTTAACAGATGTCAGTTACCTCCTAGAAGCATCTCTTGTAGCAGGTTGTCTATCTTCGCCATCCCAAACAATTTAACAAACTGGATTTGCTCGATCATTTGCCAGGTGATACTCTGTAGCGTCGGCAACAGGAGAAGCAGTTCGCCAAACCGCCCCCGCGAGTCATACTGACGATCATTGATGTAGTCCTCCAAACTAACTTGAACTTGATATCGCATACGTTTGATCTTGCTTGGGTCGCTTAAACCTTTGGCATCTACATGATTAGAGAAAGACAATCACATTAGATGTGTTTGAAAACTCACTTGACAATCTGTTGTGCTTTGTCTCTTTTTAGAACAATTTGTTGTATACCTGGATCAAAAAATACAATGGCCTTCAAGCAGGCATATTCATTGTCATCGATCTGGAGATCTTGGAAAGGAAGGACTAATTCGTCAAGGATCCTTATAGCCACGCGGCTCACCTCCAATTCGGGGCAGTTTCGAGGAACTATATAATCATTACCTGCGAGAAACCAGGAAAATTGTGAGGTAAAATTTTGCTCTGCAGAAGACTGTCATATCCACACTACCAATGTGTTTTGCTTTTTTACTTACCTAATAGTAAAATATCCTTATACAGCATGGAGCGTTTGGAAGCTCCTAGTAAGAGATGCTCACCAGCGTGAGCTCGCAGTAAAGCCACCTGAGACAAATGAACATGCATTTGTTTGGTTAGAGTCCTTTTTATGACCATAATAACATTATTTTCACTTAAGATTTAACACATCTGGGGGCAAAATAAGGTCTCCGTGACCGTATATGCATGTGTGTTTTCACGTGGATGTTTGTGTGAGAAGATGCAGTTTGAGAGGCTCTCACCCACAGCTAAAACACTGATCATTTACCATGCCTCAGTGCTCAGCATGTTAATGATTCTGAATGTCTCAAGAAGACATGTAACTTTCAAACCAGCTCATCATATTCTAACCTGAGCCATCTGAATACATTAACCACCAACACTAAAGATCTCTGAACTTTTTTTCCAACTAAGACAAATATTTGAATCAATTCACACCATTATCCATGAAATATATATTGTGGGAGCATATTTTTAGCTAAATAAGAGGTGTCTATCCTACCTGATCATCCAGGGGGAGGTCACAGAATGCAGGGATGTATTTGGCCCATTCCACCAGCACCAGCAGCTGCTGTTTCATTGACTCGCACACATCAGTTATAGTGGCTACCTTCTTCGTTCTGATGTCACCGTTCATGATAGGACCTGGTGATGAGATCTACATAATAGTTTTTAATTATTAATTCATACAATTATTATACATTTATATGTATAATTTATGTTATAAATATAAATCCCATTATAAATAAATAAAAATATAATAGCAACCCCCAGTTGAACTGCAGAAATATTGACTGTTTCTGAACAGGTTTCCTAAACAATCCCCTGGTCTACTATTGGTCAGATAGTCCCCAAACATATACCATTGGCTGAGCCAGTGTTGCTATGCGGTTCTGATTGGGATGCTCAAACAAACAGAGCAATGTTGTGCCCAACAGTCAGTGTTGCCAAATGCGTGGTTTTCCCACGAAATTGGGCCACTTTTACATTGTTGCTGCTGGTTGTTTTTTTAGTCTGCAGGTTCCACCGGGATTTTGAATTTTACCCTTTGGAATGTGATTTTTACCCCCCAGAATCCAATTTTTACCAGGGTTTTGGCCGTGATTCGGGAGGGTTTAGAATAGCAATTGGGCTGATTTACAATTTTCAGAAGAATCAACCTGCAGATGTCTCAGTCTCTGCATATTCATGTGGGTTAAGAGACCATATTTTACACAATTAACCTTTAATATTTCTCAACATTTGCTAATAGAGTATTTCAATTTGAATTCCACTACGTACCTGTCTAGAAAGGACATCGGCTTGAATGAGTGCGTTTATGGAGGGTAAGCTGCTGTCTTCATAGCTGGATCTTCTGGTGCTAATCCTGTCTCTTTCATTCTGCACAGCTGAAAGGAACACTTTCAATCAGCAAATTAAAGTTGCATTCATTAAAAAAACAAAAAAAAACAGAGAAGGTTTATTTTATCAATATGGATGTGGTACAGACAAAAACAGCTCTTGGTAAACCACTGAAACATAGGCTACTCTTTGGTTATCAGTAGCAGTGAATGCCACCCAGTTCCGACAACCAATCGAGATAGCAGAGATGAGGGATATTAGCTGACTTTGTGAGAGGGGGGAGTCCTCAAGGTTGCGCTTTTTATCAGTGTGCGGTTATGATGGCTCTAAACTGTTTGTTCAGCATAAACCAGACATAGACCTCAGTGCATTTTTGAGTGAACATTAACAAAATGTCTCTCGCTAACTCTCTCCCTGCTGTTGCAACATCTCCCATTTGCGCCACCTCATCCCCTAACCTCCCAAACAGGGCAGGAGCATTTAATCTCTGCTTTTTTTTTATTTACTTGGTAGCATTATGTGAATGTAATCTCACAGCATGAGCAAGTACCTTCCTTCTTCATCCCAGCTCGAAAACATTTCTTTAGTCTGCAGTACCGGCATTGATTTCTCTTGTCTTTGTCCACTATGCACTGTCTGTTGAACCTGTACAGAAGCATACAAAGTCATTTGACACATTGGGTGGAAACTTGCAGAACTCTGCAAATTATGTATGCACAATTTAGCCAAGGAGGTTGTTTTTTTTCTAACCTGCAGGAGTACATGTGGTTTTTGCGTACACTGCGTCTGAAGAACCCCTTGCATCCGTCACAGCTGGAGGCTCCGTAGTGCTTTCCTGTGGCCCGGTCCCCACAGATGGCACATAGGGTGCCCACCCCTAAGTGGTTGGCAGCATTCATGCTGGCACTCTCAGCTGGTGAGGAGTCTGAAATCATGGGGGATCTTGAATTTAGTGTCACAAGTATGCTTTTTTTTGTTCAAACCATGCAATAAAAACAGTGTGAGAAAGCAGAGCTGCTTGAAACCCGAGACTCAAAATAAATTAAATATATGTGAGGCTGTGAAATATATCTTTTTCTGAATGAGGCTTAAATATCTGGGTTGCAGATTGAACCAGTCAGACTCCTGATTCCAGACCAATCAGAGTTAAAGTAAATAGGGAAAAGGTCATGGGGTGAAAAGCACTCCCAAAAAGACATTTTTACAGCTAAATCAATTGGTAGTGAATCATCATCGAGAACATGTGCTGGAAAGGACTGTTTGCTAAGTAATCCAGAAGTGATTAGGACTAAACCTGTACAAAAGCTACAACAAGATCATGTTATATTATATAAAATCGAATTAGTTTACTTGACCTACTAACAAATTCAACAGAAAATGTCAATTGAACAGAAATTCTAGAAAACAAATTTATATTAAATTTATATATATATATATTAAAAAAGATAGGCTTGTGGGCAGTGTTCCAACATAGTGTAGCTTTGCTTCAGTCTTGTCTTGAGGTCTTTTGCCTGTCCTGTTCCCCTCTCTCTTCTCCCCATTACTTCCTTCCCATTTACACTATCCTATAAAAGGCCAAAAATATAGCTTAAAAATTATTATGGAGAAAATGATTGATGGCGAAGACAGAAATCATGGAAACATTCATGATTTCAAAGGAAAGATGTGTGAGTTGTTAAGTGTTCATTTTTAGGTTCGAGGTTATCAGAGATAATTACATTAAAACCCCAGCAGTGATCAAAGGCAAAATGTGGTTAAATGACTCATCAGTGTGAGTGATTATGTGATGATTATCTAAATGGAAAACAATTTGTGAACTGCTTAAAAATAAATGTGATTAAAAATGTTATAATAAAAGTATGTGTGATGAAAAAAGGGCTATATTTCATTATTAAAAAAAAAAACAATTTAATAATAACTAAAATAGTTGTATATATTCTATTGAATAAATAACCTCAACAATGAATGCAAATATATATATATATTTATGTTTACATTTGAGTATAAATACATACTCAAAATGTAAACATTTTATAAATTAGACTCTTACTACTTCATTCAAACTTTAGATATAACTTTACCATAGATATTAGATTACTTTGTCAGGTCATGTTGACAGTGGTTGAATATCAATTTGTTGCACTAAACCTAGACATGGGAGACTTCGCTGCAAAACATTTACATGACACCCCCTTTGCTCAGTAATCATTCATCCTGGTGTCAAACTTCTTCTTGAAATACTATCCAAACAAGTCATTTTATCCCAAGCCAACTGTATGAGAACGAGCAGGAGGAGATGAATGAACCTCTTCTCCTTATAGAGTACCATGTCTGCAGGACAGAGCATGTTGTGCTTCTTATCTTCTCCTGAAAAATGCATTTCAAATGGGCTTTTACAATCAGTATTGGGTGTTCTGTGCAAGAGGTTACGAACTTGCCAATTGGCACTTAACTGTAACCCTATCAACCCTGTTAAACATCTGCCTCCCACGCTTGACCATATACTATAAAGTAGTCTATATAAGTCACTAAAGGTCTCAAAGTTCACTGCAGGGTCTGAGCAGATGACTCACCTGTGCTCATCGCAAGCACTTGCATGTTCTCAAACTCCAGGGTGGTGTAGGCTGGGTCCAAGGCCTCGCTATAGTCTGCCATCTCCATGTCTACTAGTGGTTTGGACAAACGCATTCTCAACTACCTGATGCTGGGGGAAAGACTTGTCCTCTCTACAGCATTTGGACACCCCCTCATAGGCCAAGCCACTCCTCTCCTCTCGGAGGGGTAGACACCTCTGAGTGACAGGGGCCATGTCCTCAAGGGCAAAGATGAGGCTTGCTGTGATTGACAGTCCGGGCCTCCTCCCAGGGCACGGCCCCGCTCTGTAGTGGGATGGCCCTTGTGTTAATGATTGAAGTGCTAAATCAGAGTTGTTGTTTTTTCTTTCTTTCAGAGACGGAGACAAACAGGGGGTTTTACTGTCTTATTTTTTTGGTCTCACTTGTCTCAAATTCATTACCAAACAAAATAGTAAAGTCTCATTACCAAGTAAAGTCTCGGCACTTTACTTTCTATAGTTCTTGACACATTTTAGAGAGTACGGAAAGATCACTCACATTCAACTCGAATGTATAAGATTAAGAGTAATGGTCCACATTTCAACGAGCAAATTACGTGTTTGCTAAATCTCTGTTAATTCTAGCACAATAAACAACAGCTATAACTCGCACCGAGTAAAAATTGTGGCCTTTATGTAAAAGAGCTCATTGTTCTGTTGAACATTCTAAATGTGCACGTGATGCACAACTCAGTTCCAGTTGCATCAAACTATGCAAACTAGCATTTGGTACTGCGCAAAATAACTTGGCAAATTTACAGTAAAACACTGGCAGCTGTGGTTGCCAGAAGAAATGGTTAAAAAAAAATGTGGTGACAATCATTTTTAATGCATTACTGTTTCATGCTATTTTGGTGGCTATTTATTGTACAGTTCACAAATAAATAAACACATCCACAATAATTGTATTATCACTTATAATCACTTTATTATTTGTATTATTATTAATATACCTATTCAATGTTAAAACATCTACCTAATAAATAGTTAATAGTTAGATAATACATATATTTTTATTTATTCATGTATTTATTTTGACTGTAATTTATATGGCATATTCATGCTTCAATATTTTTTTGGAATATTGTACAGCACAATTGCATGTATTGTCCTACTTCATATCAAATCATTTTTGAGGGTATATAGTAAGGTAACTCACAGTTAACCAATTAACAGGTTTTTATTGTACCATTTTACATTACATATTATTTTCCCATTCAAATGTAAAAAAAAATGTAAGGTTTGGTGACACAAGATATCGTCTCCTCGCCATTATTATTATTTTTATACCATTATTAAGCATTCTAGACGTAAACTAGGCCTTATTCTGCAAAGATTATGACACAACAGTTCAAATCACCATGAGATAAGAAAAAAACTGAGGTGAGATCATCTATGTTGCAGTCTATGTTGTCCTAACCCTTCTTAGAGAGGATAAAACTATTTGTTACTCAAACAGGAAAGTTGAATGTTACAGTTGCGCAAATACCAACTTCAAGTACATAAGTATCAGGGCCAATGCAAACAAAGGCAAATGTAGTGTAGAAAGCAACATGACAAGCCATGGGTCATCGTTCTTCAGTTCAGACCTTCCATAGAGCCTCGAAAATCTCATGTCCACCTGCCTGGAGAACAGCTAACATACTCTCTGTTTTTTTACTCTATTAAGTTCTGGTTTTAAGAATAGATTAGATAGGTTAAATAGGTTTATTTAAATAAAAAAATGCCAATGAGGTAAAAAAGAATAATAATTCTATATATTTTTTAGTGTAAATGAATGTCATTACTCTAATTAGTGTGGCACAGTAGCGTTTCATGTTTTTTTATATTTAAATTAAATTACTCCACTGCATGAAAATGAATGAGAATGTGGGGTTTTGTGTTTTATGTTGAGCTTGCTAAAACAGAACTGACATTGTTTATTATCAGAAAATAGCACGTCCCACCTGACCCAGTAAATACGCTGAGCTGGTTTTAAACAGGCTGGAAAACACCTAAACTTACAAGATAGCTGGTTTGAATATATTTTAGGGACATTATCCACTTGCATATTCATAGAGATATTAAAGAATATAAAATAAATACATGTAAATTCATAAGAAGAAATGTGTGTTAGCAAATTTGCTTTGATGCTTTACCTAAAGCTCTGACAGGATGATGTTAAGCTTACATCTCAAAATAAATGTAACAAATTTGAAGAAGAACTGCATGTTTTTAGCCTATGGATCAGAAATACTTATTAGTCTTCCTTATTTCTGTATGCAAGATGACTTCACTTCTCCAGCGATTAACCTGAGTAATGACAATCAGCGTACAGGAATGACTCACAATGAACAAATCTTATCTGAGTCACCATTAAATTCCTTATCACAGCGTACATCTCCGTGTTTTTAACTCAGGCATGACCTCTATAAAGAATAATCTGTAAAGTTATGGCCCTTTCTCACATGCACCTCAATGATCAGACCAGGAAGGTGTAGATAACTACATTAGATCATTACCTCACATGGGCAAAAGCCTCTTGGTGAACAAACCTATTTAACAGATTTACATCTGCAGATTGTGCTGATGTGGATTAAGGTTGGTTTATGTATTCATTAACTGCATGTGTGTGTCACTCAGACTTTTATTAACGTGGCAGGCCACAGGTGTAAACTACGTATTTAATTAGAAAAAAAGGACATTTCGAATTTTGAGTAAATATCTATAGATAAATTATATGATGTATTATTTATTTTATTATTTTACATGTCGCTTATTAACTGACAGACTGTTGGTTGTAAAACAGTTAGCCTAGTTTACTCAACTATATGTGCTAGTTATACACTTTCCCTATAATACAATTATATGAATTTAATCATTATTAATAATTGTATTCAACAATTTTGCTAATGATTAATTTTGATTAAGAAAAAGTGAATTAAATGCTGTCACGTGGACAGTGTTTTTAATCAATTACACCTCTAATGCTTTTGAATTGTTTTTAATTCAAACCCTTAAAGGGACCATTCACCCAAAAATTTTAATTCTGTTTGATGGACACCATTGACTTCCAGAGTATGGAAAAAAAAAACTATTCTCTGGAAGTCAATAGGGCCCATCAATTGTTTGGTTACCGACATTCTTCAAAATATCTTCTTTTACGTTCAGCAGAAGAAAGAAATTCTTGCCGGTTTGGAACAACTTGAGGTTGAGTAAATGATGACTGAATTTTCATTTTTGGGTGAACTCTGTTCCTTACTGTATCAGTGATGACACAGAAACCAAACCAAACCCTCAGACCGAACTAGTACAACAAATTCAAAGCAACTCCCTCAAACTGAAAACATCCCTCATCAAACGGTCAGAGTTTTCCTCCATTATCTGATCAATGCTGGAAGGCAGACGTTTACATGCGCACTGCGGCGTGGTGCAATCGCACTTTGAGTCTCATCACAGAAGACAATATAACATAGCACATGTCCTGCCCTGATCGTCTCCTCTGTGTGATATGAGGCAGCAATGTCATGTCCAATAATCAGTCACCCATACCGCCTGCCTGGGGCTAAAAGTCAGAGGGTTGATGTAACTCCTCTGCCTATTTTCCCCTTTGAAACTTCAAACTCCAGTTTGTGAACAAAGTCCTGTCTATCTCCACAATAAGGATCTCCGACCACTGACCAAACTCCATTTGCAACCACTGCCTATTTGTACTTTCTCTCCAATGACTCTTTTTCATTTCACCTGTCTGACCAAATAGGAATAACAAGTAGCACTACAAAGGTGGATATGCAATTCACATCTTGTGGGAACCGGTGGCCTAGACGGAATAACATCCTCTTGGAGTACTCGGGAACGTGTTTTACATGGGAATATGAATTACTTTCTTTTGATTTTGAACATTTGAGGCTTTGTGCCATTTATAAGAATGGGAGAAGACGGCAGCAATATGCTTACTAAAAGCACAATTGAGGCCAGTAGAAAAGCCTCTGTGGATTGACTGTGGTAGATGGCAAAGATATGTGAGTATGGTGACATGGTGAACACTAGCAGATTGTCAACAGATTGGTTGTTTACCAGCGGATCACACAGCCCATTCCCTTTTGGGGCAAAATATTTACTTTTACTGAATGTTAATGCTATCTGAAAGTTGAAACATGGCATTTAATGCTGCAGTGTTAATATCAACTAATGTAAGACTTCTGAAATGTATCTCTCTATACTGAGCATGAAGGGGCCGATACGATAAGCGTAGATAATGCCCCTCCCCTCTGTCTAAACTTTTTTTTTGTTTCATCAGGCTGTTGGGCTTTTTAAAGGCCTGTCAAAATGTAAATCAATGGTCAGATGCTAAATTCTGTTTTTTTTCTTCGATGGTTCATATCCGACTTGTAAATTTCAGTCAGCAGATTATACAAAAAAAACTCATTTTGAGAATAAAGCAAGAACAGAAGAAAGAATTCAAAGTATTTCCTAATCAAACTGTTGTCAGCATCAATAAATGGAGAAACATGTCATGCGACCTATTGCTCTGACAAAGAGTTCAAGCAGTAAAGCAGTTTTTAATACATAACCAGGTGCAAATGAAGAGGATTTACAAGCAAAATCTGTAAATCCTGCCAAGTAGTAATTCACAATGTTGTTAGAGACTTTATGATGGCCAGTTAAGTTTTTCCCTGGGTTTCAACCAAAAACCATACAAGCAAAGGACAGATTTTCATTCTAAAACAACACTTTCTAAAAGAAAGAATTCACTTTCTTTCTAATGACAACTTTTTTCATTTGCATTTTTAAATGTAGATTTTCCGACTTTAGTTCCAATGCATTTAAACAAATCCATGAAACTGTATCAAGTCAATCTTTTAGCAGTGTTTTCATTTTAAAATAGATACTATGTAACTCAAAGCAAAGCCATTTTCTTAAGAGGCACCTGAGACAGAACCACCATCTTCCGTAACGATTAACAGAGACAGTTATCTATGAAGTTCCCATAGTCCTCACCCATCAGGGTATTTGTCGTCTAGGTAATCATAAACCCCTAGGGCCTAATATTGCACAGCCTCCATAAAGTATTCAAGTTTAAAACTCAAAATCATTGGGTAATAATACGTTTGGCAAAAAAAAGGTCACATTTGGCCAACCTTTGCTGTTACTTTCTGCTTATCTCTGTCTAAGTCATGCTTTTCATCAGAAACACGATAAGGCCACTGATAGGATTTTGTCCTATCAATATGAAGTGATCAGTTTTATGGGATTATTTGAGAACGTATGCTACTGAAATGATCAAGCTGCTTTGGTACTTTCATTACATTACAAAAGCTCAAGTAGCTCTGTGCACATCACGCAAGTAAACAATTGCATCTATAAACATTTAGAGCAATGCTCTTTGTAAATCAATCACATTTTCTGATAAGGCTCTTTCAATGATTAACAGTTTTTCTGCTGAGAATCGGTTTGCCTGTTGACCCAATCATATTTGCAGGCTGAGTGATGCTGCGTGGACAGTTATCACTCACTCGTTATCATCAATCAATCACCTTTTCATCACAGTGTACAGCTCGAAGGAACATTTTGCCCAAACAAGTTTAACTTTACCCCAGTTTATCGAAGCTAAAGAGTCCTACATGGTTATTAAATTGGTTTATAATCAGTAAACCTGTTTGACGCTTGGTGTACTTTTATTCATTGGTGCTGTGTGGAGTCTCTGGTTTGGATATCACAAGAGTACAAAGAAATTACATAATTGTGTAATGAATATGATGTTTTACCAGTGTGATCACTGTTTAACTAGGCTACTTTCCAACACTACGAAACTCTGTGGAAGTCTTTTTTCCCCTCTGTTGTTCATTAGGATGATGATGTCAGCATTTCTGTGATGATTCATCACATTTAGGATTCCAGGTTATCAGTCTTATAAACTATATTATTGTATAAAAGTTTGATATTTCATTTTTTTTTTGTCAAATGTCAAATATCATGGGCCTGTAGAGAAGGCTATTTTATGTCTGAGACCATATAAATCTGGGATTTAAAATTGTATTAAAACATGCAAATAAACAGAATACTTAAGGGATTTCGGAAGAGTAAAAAAAAAAAAAAAATGTATGATGTTAAATTGATTATTTACGCCTACTATTTGTGGGTCACTAATAAAATAATTGATCATGCAGGGCTGCCATTTTGAATTGAAACTGTTGTCACTCCACACATCTATTTTCTCACGCAGTGAAATAACATTGCGGAGAACACTGACCTGACAACTCTCTGACATAAAAGACAGAGCAGGCAACAAACTGCCAGCTTTCAAATTCTGTCAGTTTTATTTAAAAAATAAATAACGTTTTGCCACTCTTTATGTGCCTCAGTCCAGCTGACACGTGAAACGATTATCTCTTTCTGTTTACTACTAGTTACAGCACAAAATAGTCATGATCGAACATCAGAGAAGATATGCGGAAAGATAGCCAATACATTAGCCGACAACTTACTGAAATGTATCATGTCCCATGTAATCGCCATAGACAGTATATGGTAATCGTAAACAATGTCACGTGACTCCTCGAGAGAGCAGTTTTTTGCTAAATATATGCATTATATTGAATATTTATTCTATTTGTACTCTTATCATAAATATATATCGTTATTATAATAAAAAAAACACCTTACATTAATTGCATAGGTCTACAAATCAGTTGTTAATATTGTATTCTTTATATTATAGTAATATTATAATAGGCTATAGTATTAATATCATAACATTAATATTATCATTATAGTAATATTTATAGTAATGTACCTTAATATTATACTAATGTAGCCTACCAGCTGACAGGGTTCCCTTAGTTTACAACATTAGGCTATTGAGAGTGATTTGTTTGACCTTGAGATAAAAATGAACATGTCTTGGACCTGGATATATTAAATCGAGATCGGAATGGAATCGCAAGCTTTTGAATCAAACAACCTCTCACTCCAAGCTGTCTTAAAAGTTAGCATATTACTGGATCATGTGATTCTTACAGACAATCAGATGTTCTTGCTTTTATTTAAGCTCAAGATGCTTTTTGGGAAATCTTAAATCATGCTGGAGAACATGATCAGCAGGTTTTACACAAACATGTGGAGTTTATGCAGCTTGCAAAAAGGAGAACAAACCAAATACTTAGGCATTCTAGAATTCATGAGAATTTCTTGATTCATCTTTTCACTCAAATTGTTAAATTAATGTAATCTGTAGTAGGCTAATTAAACATTTTGTATTATATTAGTACATTCAAAACAGAAGCAACTGTAACTTTGAAACTGTATAAACTGTAAATATACATATAAATATATATCAATATGTTAATCTTGGATTGTGTGAACTAAGGAAATAAAATTACATTTTAGGAAACACTAAGAATGTACACATTTTTTAAAGTGCAGTTTCTGTGAAGTCCACTATTAAGCAGCTCCTCCATGTGGACAAAGCTTGCAATTACATCAGCAGATTCCCTGCAGCCCCGGGCCTCAGAGCAGAGCCACAAGACTTTACTAGTGTGACATGAAATCCCCAAAACTGTCAGGTCTGCTGTGATTTTAATAAGCACTGCATAACATCCATTCTGACACAAAGAACCAAACCAAAACACGCTTTGTTTCCCACTCTGACTAGAAACCTCTAGAGATAAACAAGTCAAATATTCTTGTCATGATCACTTTGAAGACATTTGAACCACTTTTAGCTTTAAACTGTTCCATTATGCTCCAGTATGTCTCGTTCGCGTTATTGTAATTAGTGAAATTTCTGCACAAATAGTTTGAAAACTCGTGTCTTGTTTCAGAGGTAAACAAAACTCTCTTCAGCTTCGAATGTTCGAAGAGGCAGTGGATCTATGCGGTCCTTGTACCTGGTGTGGTGTTGAAGTGGCCGGTGCCATGTCCTTCATACATCCTGCACTGGTTTGTGGTCCTGAGAGCTGGCAGGGACCCCCCGCTCCTCAACCTCCTCCACACAATGATCTATCCATTCAGTGAGTGCGAGAGCGTGTGTGGGAGCCGCCGTTCTCACTGCTGTACACACACTGACCAGCAGCTCGCCTAATCCCTTAATTCCTGTCACAATGAGATTTGATTGGGGGCTTGAGCGCACGGACTAATATTGTCAAGTGTACAGAGCGTATAATTCATATCTGGCACTTCCCGTTTCTGAGGCCCCTGGATTCTCCCACAAATGGATAGGAAACATTAAAGGATTAGTTCACTTTTAAAATGAAAATTCTGTCATCATATACTCACCCTTAAGTTGTTTCAAACCTGTATGAATTTCTTTCCTCTGCTGAACACAAAGGAAGATATTTAGAAGAATGTCAGTAACCAGACAGTTTTTGGTTCCCAATGCTGCCATAGTAGGAAAAAAATATACTATGGCAGTCATTGGGAACCAAAAACTGTCTGGTCACCGACATTCTTCTAAATATCTTCCTTTGTGTTCAGCAGAGGAAAGAAATTCATGTTTGAAACAACTTAAGGGTGAGTATATGATGACAGAATTTTCATTTTAAAAGTGAACTAATCCTTTAAGTCATCACTTTGATGAGTGCGACACCAGCGTTCAGTCGGTGATAATAGGCTACTTCTTAATTGAATAATACATTTTCTGGTGAGGAGAGAAAGTAGCCTACTGTGAAAAAGTAAAAGTTTTTATTTCTTAGAAATCACTTGTCTGAACTATTGGAGAGTGTTAACCAGTAGCCAAATAGCTAGGCAAGTTTTACTTGTTGCACTTTACAATACGGTTCATTATTTAACATTAATGTATGAACTAACAATGAGCAATAGCCTACATTTGTTGTAGGCCTTTTTATTAATCTTTATTAATGTTAGTTAATAAATATCCAACTGTTTATTGTTTGTTCATGTTAGTTCACAGTGTAGGCCTATTAACTAATGTTAAAGTCCCCGTAAAGGCAATTCTAAAAAAATAACATAATCTAAACACATTATAAATGTTAGAAATGTATTGCTAAAACATATTACAAAGACTGTGAACTGTGAAGTAGCTTACTGAATTGTGGAGTTAGACCGTTAATCACCATTGCTGTGTTCCGGGTTTTTTGGCGGGGCTAAAACCACTGAGCTTCTGGCCCCGCCCCTACGGTCGATGACGCACTGGAGCCACTGACGCTGGCAGGCCCCTCCCCTAACAATAGAGCACATTCACATCAGTTTGCCGCTCAATCGCGAGTTACTGTCTGTCAGTACTGTTATTACATTAGTTACTACAGCCTAGTTTGCGAGCTAGCTATGCCTTCGTCACGGAAATGCTTACTACCTGGATGCGATCACGTACGAAACAGATCTGTGTCCTCCTTATTTAAATTTCCGAAAAACGATCACATCAAGAAGAGGTGGATTCATTTTGTGAAGAGCCACATTGATAGAGAGCTGAGGATCACCGCAAAAAACAGCCTCTGTAGTGATAATTTTACTCGGGATAGTTTTATAAACTTGCGTCGGACGGAGACAACTGGGATTCACTGATAATCCGCTGTTACTGGGCAATGTGGCCGAACCGACTATCTCCCGCCTCGGCCTTCATCCTCCCGTCGACAACTGGTGCCATCATCATCAACGCGTGCATGCCCACCAATGAGTGTAAGTTGCCTTGTGTGCTTGTTATAATAATTATAGTAGGTAGTCCACAGTAACTCCACAGTTGAGTGCATAGATATCCGATATCTATGGTTGAGTGTGGCGATTGCAGTTTTACCCGCGAGTGGGCGTGGTTTCAGCGCAGCCAGCAGACACGCCCCCAGCGTTTGAGATTAGAGACTGCTCATTTTTTCAAGATTTTGTTAGTTTATTATTTTATGTACTTGCCTATTTTTTTATCATTCAAATTTGGCTTGGTGGCTAATAACACTTTTTTTTTTTTGTGGTGTGTCAAACTCAGAACACATACTTAATTTTTACTTTACAGGGACTTTAACAAATACAACCTTTTGATTTTAACTAATGTGTTAGTAAATGTTGAAATTGACATTAACTCAGATTATTGATCTAATGGTTATTAACTAATGAACCTTATTGTACAATGTTACTGTTTTACTAAACGTGTTCTGGTGCCAGGTTGATGCAAAAGTTTGCGGTCATAAGATTTTCAAATGTTTTTGAAGAAGTTTCTAATGCTACCCATGGCTGCATTTATTTGATCATAAATACAGTAAAAACAGTAATGTTGTGATTGAAATAGTATTAGCCTACAATTTAGAATATTACTATAAATCATTTTAATGTGCTGATTTGGTGCTCAAGAAACATGTATTATTATTATTATGGACATTGAAAACAGTTGCGCTGCTTAATATTTTTAAGGAAACTGATACATTTTTTTATGAATTGAAAGTTTAAAAGAACAGTATTTATTTGAAATAAATAAAAAATTGTAACATAAATATCTTTACTTTCACTTTTGAACAATTTTATGCATCCAAATAACTAGTTTCCCTAAAAAAAAAACGTACTGGCCCCAACCTTTTGAAACTCTTACTGTTAACTAAAAACTATATACATTTTGCTATGCATTGCATAATACATCAAATAGCATGGGGGATATATATTATATTATATAAAGCATAGTTTTTGACACAATGTGTATTTTATATCAACATCATGATTTATATGAATGTTTTTCGTAATTTAAATGACAAAATTTAAAAAGCGTCTGCAGAGTTATTTGATTTTTCCTGCAGTATAAGTTACTTTTTCCCAAAAGTACACATATTTCCATTTCAAATTTCAGTTCAAGCTTGAAATATTCCCTGTAGTCTCAATGAATATGCTAAGCATGTTAAAAGTTACAAGAATAATCAATATGGTATAATTGGTCAAATGCTGTTTAAAATATTTAAATGATGTATTGCATGCATAAAGCAGACCATGTCAACTTCCCAAAAGTAAACTAATATAAAAAAAATATAATATCTATAAAAATGTAAAATAAACAAAATATTAATATAAAAAGCAGGACACATTTAAAGTATATAACCTTAAATGTGGTTGAAATTGCTTACGGTAATTTCAAGTTTGAATGCTTAGAAACAACGCTGCGGACTGAAGACAGGAGGGATGAGATCTTCTGTGATCAGGAGAAAGAAATGCTTCTGAGGTCACTATTGATCAGGAACAAATATTTCCAGACATGGAAGAGTCTTTGTAGGAGTTCTACTTTTAGCAACATTCCACACACACACACACACACACACACACACATACACACAGACGGTTGAAGCTTGTTGACTCTGTAAGCTGCTTGTTCTGGCCTTGAACAGTTTCTGAGCTGACAGCTGGAGCTGCTGGACCTCCACCACTAAGTCATTCAGCATTTCAGGCCAACAGCACTATTGCAGTATTTATGAGTGATTTATCCGTGCACATCTTCCTCTTTTATTTATTTATTCATGTGCACTGAAGATATTTAATCAAAATAACTTCCGCTCCCCCTTGCAAGTACTTCTCTTCTCTGATGATGCGTTTACTGGCATGAGGGCGGGACAACCTGTCACTCACATGAGATCATAGCAACAACAAACCACAACCATCCAATCAATTCCCCATGGACAAAATCAAGTCCCGCCCCACATTTTTTCTTGTTCAATAAGCCGTTTCACTCGGAAACATTATTGCAAAACCATTTCATGCCTACTTTAATTTTAGAGAGTAGTCCTGCAAAATGTGCAAGTAAACTATTTTGTGCAAACATGCAAGATTTCTACACCTGCAATGTAGCATTGTCTATAATTAAATATTAATTAATTTAAAAAATTGTTACATATTTATGTTTTTTATCAAATTTGTAAAATAGGCAATGAAGGTTGAAGAATTTCTTGTGGTTGTATAAAAAAGTTATAAATTTTAACTAATATATTGCTTAATGTTAATTGTATATAAATATACTATTGTTCATGCTATAGTTCACAATGCTTGCCTTTTAATCATGTTAATGTAAATCACTTTTACTGTTTAAAATATATGTAAAAATGAACATTAACTTAGCTTATTGTTTACTTTTAGTTCATGTTAAGTATTAAGTAATGTATATGCTAATATGTTTGAGCCTTCTTATGATGTTTGTCAGCAGCATTTCGCACTAGAATTTACTCTAGATCGCAGTGCTTTGTGCATTCTTTGTATTCACGAAAAACACATTACAGCAGCTCTGAAATGATCAAGACCACAAAGCAGCTTATTCACAGTTTCACGGATATGCAACAATATTGTAAATGTTCCAGTACACATAAGAGCTCTACAAAGACAAATGTGTAGCCATAAATAAAACTCATTCAAGTGTTGACATATACAATTGCAATGCTATACTTGTTTGACAAACTGCATTAGAAGATACTCTCTAAACGTATTAGAAAGATGCTGACGTTGTGACTGTTTGTTAGATATTATATTTTATATGAGCAAGCAGTGTCTGCCCACAAGGAATTGACTGAAGCATCTAAGAACCAGTGCAAGTTTATGACACTGTGCATGAGGGATGCTAAAGTTAACATTTACAAAGCATTGCGTTTATAAAAACCAAAGAGAACGTTATATATCACATTCTTATAGATAATTTTACATAATAACTAATAATTACATATTTTATCATTTAATTACAATAATGATAATATAGTGTAAAGTACTACCGTTCAAAAGTTTGAAACGGTAAAAATGCATTAAATTGACCAAAATGGATGACATCTATAATGCTACAAAAGTTATTTATTTTAAATAAAATACGTTCTATTTATCAAAGAATCCTGAAGGTCAAAACAGACAAAAATAAAGATGAATAATGCAGTGACATAATTTTGCTATGTAATATTGCCATGCATATCATTTTGCTGTGGGCCTGTTTTAGTTGCAATGAGGAACTGTATCCTTAAGACATCATGTTTGGATTGCACGTCCAGTTTGGTCTGAAGATTAAAGCCTAGAGATCTTTTATAATGCTCACTTTGTTCCGGTACTTTAACTCTTTACATCCCAGCAAGAAAAGAGGAACTTCAGCCATTCTGTCCATATTATTCATCTTCTCTGTCCATATTATTCATCTTCTCAAGCAAACAGGCCCTATATTTACCAGTCATTATGGATTTGCCACACCTCCCGAATTGCAGCCGTGCACCACAAGCTCCCACGAATGGCGATGATAGCTACCATACTTGATGAAACGTCCACGAACAAAATGCCAATTCAACAACATGTTCCACCAAAGCACCCACCATTTTTCCCCTAAAAACTATTGAAAGAGACGGAGTACTTACCATACGGTGGATCCATATGGGTGCTAACCTGAGCGTTCACATTGACCATGATGTCTCTTCTGCTCCCCACCACTGTGTTTTAGTGATTTTTCTCTTTTAAGTGTGTAAGTGTAAAAGATGATGAGGAATAAACACATATAAGTTTTGCACAGTCCTCTGTTTCTGGTGAAGGTGTTGTTGGCGCAAGGTAAGGCCGGTACTCCTGTTATCTTATTGATTTTCCTAATCTGGGCAAATGTGGGTGGAGAGGTTAAACAGTAACCAGGCTTGTATAGAGACCAATCCATATGACAGCTGTAGCTATAGCAACAGGATGATAGAAACTCAAATAGACAGTTTGTTTTAATTTTAATTGTTTTAACTTTTTAAAATCATGCCATATTCAGGAATTAATCATTAAAGGTTACAAGAATTTTATGAAGCCAAGCATTAGGAGATGAAAAGAAGAAAGGAGTGGAGCGTTTACGCAGACTCATTTAGATATTTTGATTTGTCCGATTCCCATTACTTTTGACAAGAAATAGTCCAAATTCACTGTTTGACAACATGCCTCATATCAGCTTTCATTTCCACCACTTTTTGCCTTTAGACAGACTCATTAGTAGCCTGATAATACCAGACTCTGCTACTTCACTTTGCTTCGTAGACAGAGTCTGGAATGGCATACTAGAGAAGTGTTTTCTCTCTCGCTAGGGGGCGCTTGTCAGAAGTTTAAAATCATTGGTTACCCGTAAGCCAATCAGATAAGTTTAGTTAGGACGTATGTTATGCGCCTGTACAGCCGCATCGAACCACAGACATCATGCATAGAACTCAAATCTATGATCGAACTTCCACTGTAAACACATGATGATGCGAGCGAAATACCGAAGTGAACATGGCTGTAAACGACTTTTGCAGATTATGCGAAGTTAATCTACGCATCCACGGTACAATCACGGCCTCTAAACTTATTTTTGACAGAGTGAAACAAGAAAATATTTCTAGCCAACTCTCAAATTTAGGATTAGATCTTTTAAACACAGCCAGTGCCGCTGCTAGCCATTTTGGTGCCATAAGCCTTTATGATGCCCTCTACCCCGAGAAGCTTCATGAGGTACGCGCGCGGTCTCTTGTTCTCTCTGCCGTGCACGCGCTACGCGGTTTGGCGCACAGTCTCTGTCTCGCGGGCGCGCTCGCTCTAGATTCCGGAGATTTTAACTAATTCGCGGGCATCAGTGAGCCGCTATCAATATGCGGGAGACTCCCGGGAGGCTATTTTTTTTGGTGCCCCTTCAGCTCTTGGTGCCCTAAGCACAGCGCGTGGTGGGAGCGGCGGCACTGGTTCACCATAACAGAGCGAATTGCATCCCGTGTCTCGTTTCGGTTTTCGATTTCTCTGACCTACAATGTAAACTCGGCGCTTAGCGTCTACGTCACGGCTCTCAGCCCGCCCTCTGTTCGTTGATTGGCCCGGCCGTCCGAAGGCCGGTGGAAAACTGAAAGATAGGCCGCTATCTCAGACTGACTACAGGAGCGAAATAAAATGAGCGGAAGTAGGAAGTCTGACGTAGTCAGGCTAACTCATTAGACCAATACCATCCCATTTCAACCTTGTAGCCCTTATGCGCCAGAGAACAAGCGTGGTGCGCGCAGCCACATTTACAGTATTATGTTTGAACTTTCTGTTTTTGCGGTAGCTCAGTATGGGTAATTTTACACGACAACGTTGCACTAAAAACAGATTTCAAAAGCTATCACGGTTCACACGCAAATACGACTAAAGACGCGGTGTTATTCATGCAGGTCAGTAGTTGGAGATGTCACTTTAAGAGAAAGCATGTAATAGGCAGAATTCAAGACAAATTCACATTTTTGTTGTTTCAAGGTATCATTCTCAACTTGCACTTTGAAGCCCGTTTTCTTGAAAATAAACGGCCAAAACGCATATAAAGTTTTCAGTTGAAAATGGTATTGTGTAAACAGTCTATATTTCTAAAGGCATCGCTGTGTAGCCTAAAAGTAATTAGCTGGTGAAGTAGATTTACTTAGGGCAGAGTTAACGAAAGTTATCATGGGAATTGTAATGTTTGAAGCGGATGTCATAACAAATGTCAGTAGACTGGGGAAGATTTTAAAACGAGAGGTTCATTCATAAATCAGTAAGGTCTTACCTTCATTCTGTGGAAATAAAAACCCGAACGACCGTAGCGCTGGAAAGGGGCGGAGCTATAAGGTATATAGAACTTGAGCTGCCTTTTTTCTTAATGGATATAATAGTTACAACAGCTTTTCCCATGAATATAATGTGATGCTTTCAGACAGAAGTGTATAGCATTACACAAGTGTTGCTTTCACTTTTAAGCAGCTTCATGGGAAAGTGAATTTTCGATTTTCCCCAGATTTGTCACTCTGGTAGAGAGACACCTAGCAACTTCTTCATTATCTTTATCCATTTGCCTTATTATTATACTTGCACTACCATTCAAATGTTTGGGGACGGTAAGATTTCTAAAATGTCTTTGAAAGAAGTCTATTATGCAATGATATAGGCTATTGTTAAATATTTTTACAATAAAAAATAGCTGTTTTCTGTTTTAATATATAAAATATAATTGTTTCGGTGATGTCAAAGCATCATTACTCCAGTCTTCAGTGTCACATAATCCTTCAGAAATCATATGCTGATTTGCTGCTCAAGAAACATTCTTTATTATTATTATCAACGCTGAATACGGTTGAGCTGCTTAATATTTTTTGTGGAAACCGATACATCTGTTTCAGGATTCTTTGATCAATAGAAAGTTCAATAGAACAGCATTTATTTTAATATTTTGTGACATTTACTGTCACTATTGATTCAAATAATACATCCTTGCATTAATTTATTTTAAAAATATATGTTCTGATCCCAAACGTGTTGTAGGAGCCAACACCTTGATTGATGCCCTTTTGATTTTGATGTAAAAAAACAAAACAAAAACAGTGATATATTCTTGTTTTATTACAGATTAATGATCTCAATTACCGGTAAAGTATTCCCTATACACTGGATTGGAGACCAAGGCCCGACGCTTTGTTTATGGCTTTAATAGCCTTTTAGTCATGGTTTACAGCAGATCTGCCTCTTGTAGATGGATTGAGCACATTAATGAGGTGATAAAAGATGGTTTCGGTCTGCTACTCAAAACGATCCTGGACCAGTTTCCGACATACGCCTTAATAATATGAGTAACTTCTAATATATTACTGAAATGAATAAATGATTCTTTGTTTTTGTCTGCTAGGAAGGTGTTGGCAGCAGTCTGTCTGTGTTATAAGAGAAAATGTAAATAAAAGGTCTGTTTTTATGAGGACAAATGTGTTGACAATGCAGTCATGTCCTCTGTGTGACTTGAGTGCAATAGACATCTCAGAACGATAGTAACTTAGAAACCACAGAGCACACAACTTTTCCTAATCTAAAGGAAATTTATTACCTGTACAAAAAAGAACAAAATAATAATAATAAAAGAAAGAAAGTGCTTAACACCCGATGTGAATTGTCACTGCAATGCAGCTTAGTACAAACAAATTATAAGTAAAACAGTGCAAACAAAGCCTTGAAAAACAACTTTTCATAAAGTAATAAACATTGACAACTATGGGATGATGATAATTTGACAATCACACATTTGACTATTTGGACATTTTACAGCACTTATTTTTTATAAAATAACCACAGAATAATTTGCATTGTAAAAATGTTACATTTTAGTGGTTACATTTTTAATAAAATAAAAAATAAAATTCTTTTTTTTTTTTTTTTTTATCGCTTAGCCTCTGAAACCACTCGTATTTCTTCTGGATTTTGATCTGGAGTCACACTGGTTTTTAAGGCATGATCCTCCATAGCTTGAGGGACACGCAGAGCATGGTTTTCCAGTCTTATATGGAGCCTCTCCTACCCAGTTCCCCCTAGAAGAAGCAGAACATGTGCAAGTTCGATTACTTTCCCATTTCTTTTTCTTGCAAAAATCTTCTCATAAAGTGCAACCATTATTTAAAAATGACTGTATTGATACAGTAGAAAATTATTCTTACTTGATAGAATAGTTGCAAACCAGTAAGGTGGCCTGTTTCCACATACTCCCGAAAACATATATATTTGAACACCTTCTGACAGCACATCCGATCTTATTGCTGTTGGCCCACACCATCTGAAACAAAAAGTAATTACTAAAATATATTCTTTCTGAAGGATCATGAAGACTGGACTGATGATGCTGAAATGCCATCACAGGAATAAATTACATATAGGCCTATATCATTTTGGAGACCCACCTGGGTGTAGTGTGTGCAGACAGAGCCACTGCATCCACTGGGGAAGGAGAAAGAGTGTCTCTCTCCATACCAGGATCTTACCAGATCAACGATCGATCTGTATCTGCAAAATTAAATAAATAATAACAATCATATTCAGAATGTATACAGTGTCAATATAATCAAGAATTGATGGTTTCAGATATTAATTCATTCCGATACCATTAGTGTACCCATTTTTGGTATGTTTTTGTAAGGGTCTGTACCTTCCAGAGACAATGGACAGATTCTGTCCAGTGGACCGCAAAACATGAGGAGGTCCATGGTCCCATATGCACTGCGAGGCCCAGGACTCTGCAGATTTAGCCAGTCTCTCATCCCACACCTTTCCAAGAAGAGAGGGGATAGATAAACACATAATTAAAAGAATGGGTCACCCAAAGGACCAAGCAATGGCAATAAATATGAACCGAGAATGTCAAGCAAAATTATCATAAACATTGTCCACACGACTTTATTCTATCAGAAGACTTCTGGAGCCATACATCATTAATTCTGTGAGGAACCGACTGAAATTTAACTTATCAAATCTTTACTTTAGCCCTGATGATGTCTGAATCGTGAGCAACAACTCATTTGAGTCAAATCTTTTAAATTAATTCGCTGATCTGAATCTGATTCATAGATCTGAATTATTCAGACTCCAGTTTAACTCAATGACTGAATGAAACAAGCTCACTTGACTTGAAGATTTTTAAATATGTAACCTAATAATTTGATCTCTTTTGTGATACACTTTATGCATGAGTTTTAGTCCTTTTTGGACTTTCTGTCACCATGCATGAAAAAGAGTGTCCAGGTTGCCTTGAAATGTTGCATTCAGAAAATAATATATATATCTATATTTATGTTGTGTGTTTGTTAATCCTAAAACAATATAATGTATTTTTTTTAAACTACATAAAAATATATACCATATATTCCATATTTGCTGCGGGTGGGAAGACCTGTGAGCGCACGCGGTTGTGATAGTCCAGTAATGCCGTCATATCTTTGCTGGAGATGAAGCGTTTCCGCCGCGCTCGAGCTGCGCTGGTGTCCCCGCTGTTCCTCAGTACATCCTCCATTGAAAGCTCATTGAGATGAAGCAGCTCTGTTGTGCCGTTCACCGACACTGCTGCTGTCGTGCACGGCAGTGTCCACAAGGCGCCAGCAAAGAACAGCTGAACGCAGGCCAAATTCATCGCGCTGCCTTCTGTCTGGTTGGCTGCAGGTGCTTTATTTGTGGAAAGAGATACAATGTCAACAATCTCTCACTGTATTAGTCAGCAAAATAACACTAAGGGCTCAGGAACGCTATAGTCCCTATTCAAGTGCAAGTAGCCTATCGTTTAATCCTGCAATTTCTGTTAGTAAGATAATAGCCAGACCATTTAAACCATAGTAACAGATAAACATGTCAACATAGTGATATAATTAGCAGATAACCCAGTATGTACCATTTATAGTCCACCCAAAAATTGCCTAGTTACTTTTAGCCTAATTTAACCCTACAATTTGCTTTGTTAGTTATATAGACAACTGTTATTTTATATAAGTTTAAAATAACATTTTATATACATTATATAATATAGCATATATAACTTTAAAATAAGTTATAAAATATATATATATTATATGTTTTAAACCTGTTATAGGGTTTTACAGTGTCAAATTAATACATATCTAGTGCTGCCAAAAGGATTAATCATGATTATCGCATCTAACATAAAAGTTTGTGTTTATAAAATATATGTACACACACATATTCATATAAACGCAAACTTTTATGTTAGATGCGATTAATAGTGATTAATAAATTTGACAGACCTAATACATATTCTTATCAAAGTGGCATCGTTTGACACAAAGCAAATCATAGGGTTACATTGCAAAAGGGTTTAACCAAATTGGCAAACACTACACCCAAATGCCCTTACTAGTCTTTGAAGGTATTATATATGACCATCTCAACTGATGGAAAAGGAAATACAACAACAACAAAGATCTTTCAATAAACTCCTTTGATTTTTGGATTTTTTAAATCTAATCATTAAAAAAGTAAACACATAATGGCTATTTAAGAGAAAATTGTGGCATATACTTATGTAGTCCTGCAGTGTGAAGAGAGCGGGGGTCCTCAGTGGTCTTCACAGCAGCACATGCCTTCAGGAGTGATTCCGGGACTTTAGCACAGCCTGGAGAAGAGCAGCTGAAAAGATCTCCACTTCAACTCTGGCCTTTGCAAACAACGTCTTTGACATGTGTGGCAGCGAACTTTAACTGGGCCAACTCTCTAAGGCCATTTGACGTAAAAGAAAAGCCCTTGTCTCTTTTTCTTCCCCCACAGGGATGTTCCCAAAGTTCAGGAAACAATTTAATGGAAGTCTTTGCTTTTTCAGCACACACTCAGTATGGAATCTCCAAACAGCCAGGCTCTCCAACAGGATTTTAAGATTGATGACTTTTCAACAGTCATAGCTCTTCTTTCCATTACCTTTGTGATTTTCAAATGTTGTTTTTACAGCTTTTTGGGCAACTTAAACCTCTGATTTCACATCCTGTCTTACCAGTATATAGCATCCTTTGATTTGCAAATACTATAGGCTATATACAAAATAGCATACAGCACGCACAGTAATATACAAAGACAACTGGGTTTTTACAATGCTTAGCTACATTTGGCTCTTGTTCCTTTAAATCATCCGTTTCTGTTCCTCGCTTATATCGGACATGTGTGATTTTTTTGGGAGCTTTGTTTGGAGCTGCACTCAGCCGTCCTGGCAAAATGTTTCAATAAAATAAGTTGAATAAGCACATAGGCAAGGATTTTATAAAAGGGAGGGAGTTGTTCTATGAATTTAAGTCCAACTTTTTAAGTCATAGCCAAGTCAGCACATTGTTCCAGCCGTCTATTCAGGAAGGACATGCAATGTGTAATATCTCTAGTCTCTGGCCAGTGCCAATATACACTGCAACTTTGACAGTCGTAACTACTGAACAGGGTCATCTAGAACATCGAGTTACAGATTCTGACTTATTAATGCTATGTGGCAATTATGCAGAATATTCACCTCATACTGAGTAGAAACTATGCAATATCAATAATATGGTGTTGTTTAATACAGTATGTATCTACTTTTTGGCACTTTCAGTCCATCACAATCCCTTGTGGTTGTCATTCTTCTAACTAATAAAGTCAAAAGTAAAATATGTGAACACTTTTAAATAAATAGACTTCCAGTTTGTTTTTTTTTGGAGCTAACAGCTAACGTAAGTATTGAATTCAATTTAGTACAGCATTATAAGCAAAATATAGTGAAAATCAAAATATGATAAAGAAATAAATCATTTTTATTCAGCATGTACCTGTATAGTTAAGGCTTAGAGACCTCAAAGGAAACTTTTAAAGTTAGCAGTCATCCTCAAACTGCCAAGGTCAGCAGGGTCAAGGTTCAACTTGAGGCCTATTTGGAAGACTTTCTGTTGGCTTATATAGGCAAGAGAGCCGTAACTTGTTCTCTAGACAAACATATGATGTCACTACTTAACATTCACAATGTTGCAACCTTATGGCTTTGACTTTGTAGACAAAATGCGCAAATTTAGTCATTCCATTGATGAGACGCATATGTAAACGTTCTTCCGCGGGTCAAAATGTCTGACAGCTTTATGTGCTTTATATGATGTAAACATAACTCTAAGCTACAATGAGCCCTTGTCGAGTGTAACGTTTAAAAATAGCCACAGACATGTCGCTGTCAATTCTCTCACATACTTAATAGTGTTGTCATCACACATCAAAGGAGGTGATAAATGTTGAGCAGAAATATAAAATGAATCACTCAGTGCATGTACAAGCCGTTATTAAGCTTAATTCATTCGCATAATGTTACCTTGACTGCACCTCATTCATGCTTCCCATCTGCTTAATGCTGAAGGATCTTTGTGCATTGTGGGAATGAAAGAGAGAGAAATGGTGACTTTAAAAGGTGCACAGCTGTGCCATTAGCTCCTCCACAGCAATGAAAAGGACAGTCTCTACGAATCACGTCATTTAGCATAAATCCAGGACTTCCCATTCCCTGCTGCTGCTCCATTTGTCATTTCAGCAGTCTAAACTTTGTTTTGGCAGCCCTGAAAACAAATTTGCAAAGTGATGTAGCTGTTGGTGATGGATAGTTTTGAAGGGAACAGGGACAATGGGTCTGTCCTGACCACCGGTTACTGGAATTAAAGGAATCACACACACATTCTCATTACACATTGATTTAGCAGTTACTATACAGCATTGGAACTAACTATTCAGATACAAACTTATAATGGATACATTATAAGTTTGTATCTACATATGAATAGTTAGTTCCAATGCTGTAACTGCTAAATCAATGTGTAATGAGAATATGTGTGTGTGATTCCTTTATTAATGGATACAATTTGGCTGACACTTTTATCCAAAAGTAGATTGAAACCTTATTTTTTTCAGTATTCCCATATCAATGACCTGGCATTGCTAGCAACATTTGCTACCAGTGTAGCCACTGGATTTAGCCAGCTTGCATTTAATTAAAAATGTATTAACAATCAGAGGAAAAATATTTTCTCATATAAAAAGCAGAAAAATATTACCAATGTAAAATCTTTGAACAAAATAACATTGATAAAAGGAAAATATAATCACTAAATTAACAATTATAAGCAAATTATTAAACTGATTGAATATTACCAACTGTAATTCAGTTTATCAATCAAGTTATTTTGTCCTCAAATGGATAGTTCACCAAAAAATGAGAATTCTGTCATCATTCACTTTTAGTTCTTCTATGGAACACAAAAGAAAATATTTTGAAGAATTTTCTTTAGAAAAAAATCCCCTTTTATCCTAAAAAAAAGTCACAAAAATTAAAATTCTGTCATAATTTACATTTTTTTTGTGGAACACAAAAGAAGATATTCTGAAGAATGTTTCTGTCCATACAATGAAAATCAAAGGGGTCCAAAACAACAATGGACCTCACTGATTTTCATTGCATGGACAAACACACACACACACACACAAAGCACTCATGATGTACTCATGATGTCAAGCTGTAACATTTCAGATTTACTGTCAGGAATGCTCTGAGGAAGAGACAAAGCCATAACTCATTGAGGCCCCCTTCAGTGAGACAGAATGAAGTGGGTCAAGCTCGGGTGAAACACCTCCAGACAATCAGGCCAAAAACACTTCCACTACTGTAATATGACATCATCTTGTCTAGACACTTACAAAAGTGTGGTGTCTAAAGGGTTTTATCGGTGGCCATGGGTAACACATATAAAAAATTATGAAATGTAGGCTACTGTATGTGATGTAAATAAATGAAATCTCGTGAAAATATTTTCATTACTTTCAAATGTATAAAAAATGATATTTACAAGTTTTATGTTTAAATCAGAGCTATTCAGCAGGCTGGCTTGTTTATTATGTTTTTGTAAAAATAAACATCTAAAATTAATATAAAAATAAAGAGAATTTGGTTTCGATTCTCATGTGAAAATTTGGATGTCAAATGTTTTAGGTCCATTCAGCTAACAGATGTTTCTAAGATGGCCTCCTTCATATTTTGATGATTCATGACTGCATAGTGTCCAAACTGGATTTAGTTATTCAAATAAAGGTCCAAATGGACTTGTAAGGCTTCCAATTGTGTTATAGAGATTTACAAATAATTTTTTTAATCCATGGCAATTACTTTTAAAACACCAGTATTTAACATCCTGTCAGACTGTTCTGTCTGGCACAATGTGTGGAGGGAGGCAGAATGGAGAGACAACATAGCCAAATGGCACACATGCTTGGAAACCCTGCCCCTGAATAAATACAGTCTTGCCAATAAAAAGGACAAGCCTGTGGAACTTTCCACGTTGCCTAAATTTATAAATCATACCAAAAATATAGTTCTAATTATTATTATTTTAGCTAATTAATAAGTGCACATTGAACAGTATTGGTTAGGCTAAATGAATGGATGAATGAGGCATTTATATAGCACTGTACACCTTCAGGTTTGGGTCTCATTCAGGTGAAAACAGTGGTCTTCAACAAATGCGTACCAACTCTACAATGTTTGATTAAAATTAAGCAGATGGGATGAGATGAGTCTTGAGGTTTTAGGTTTTTCGTGACTTTATTATAGTGCCACCTATTGGACAGTAAAAGCCCATGTTGAAAAAAAAACTGCATAACGTTATAGGCCTACATTATATTCAAAAGGTGAAACAACTAGGTGATAAATATTTCAGAATGATGTAATAGGCCTATATTTTGTCATGCTTTAAAATAGCTATTAGTCTAAACTTTTGAGCGTCTGTTCTGGTGTTATCTCATACGATGAGGAAAGATATTAATTCTGTGAGTAGCTTGAGTTCGTGATTTTTTTTAAATGTATATATATATATTTGTAATTACGGCCTACTGAGGTCCAACTCACCCGATTCCAGAATGCGAAATTACAGCAAAGATTTCTAACGACCCTTTCAATAATGTATATTAATAAATTAATCAAATAGCGCCGACATGTTGTTGGATAACCTTCCAATGGCGGACGTCTGACTCTTGAATATTAATTCAGTTTTGGCGACGTTGCTTTGTAGTTATCCAATGGCGAACGCTTGCTCATGAATATTAATTAGCAACCCGTAACCATAGTAGGATTCGTAGAATGTGGTTTCTGTTTCCGCATTCAAACACACAGCACATAGAACAACATGGCTGCAGTAGGCAGCTTAGTGAACAGTTTGGCTTGTTTCTGGAGACAGCCATGTACCCGTGCTTATTTACCGCACTTGTTCTTTTGTATCTCGTTTACAGGATCAGTTTTGAAAAAGATGGACCTCGTGCCGGAGAGCTACTTCAGTAGCAGTAGGAATGTTTTAAATCTGTGAGTACAAGTCTACGGTAACGCTTGCTTCCTTACCCAGCAATAACTCATTGAAATACTGTAAATAATTTTACTAGAAATGTGTTCGTTTCTAGAAAATAATATTAATATGCCATGTAAAGCAATATATACAATAATAAAAGCAACGCATGTCATTGACAACTTAATATGACATTGATGTTTGGCTCAAAGTCATTTAATCTTATTTACTTTTTTACTTTCAGATATTTTGTGAAAGTTTCTTGGGGTTGGACCATTGTTTTGCTTCTGCCATTCATCCTTTACTCCAACTCTTACAACAAAAGCCACAGATTTGTTTTGAGGCGGCTAACATCACTACTGGTAGCAACTCTCATTTGGTACACCTGCACTGAGTTTTTTTTCTACATTGAAGACGTTACAGGTTCATGTTATGAGTTAGACAACATGCAAGTCATCCATGGTGACATTACCACAAAGGCGGCATGCAGGAAGGCTGGATTCATCTGGGATGGATTTGACATATCTGGACACTCCTTCATCTTGACTTACTCTTCTCTTGTGATTGTGGAGGAAATGGTGCCCATGTTACACATAACTGATGTTAGCAGAAACGCTCCTCTTGATTGTCTTTATATAGCACTTAATGCGATTGTAGCCATCTGGATATGGATGTTCGGATGCACTTCTGTGTATTTCCATGATATTATCGACAAGATTCTAGGGACCTTGTGTGGGTTATTAGGGTGGTACGTGACCTATGTTGTTTGGTACCCATTTCTCTTTTCTCCAGGTCTCCCTCCACAGCAGAAACAACATGCTTAGTGTGAAAAATAAATGGTACGTGCAGTACACAAGCTTTACATATCTGCACTGTTTGTTATGATCTATGAGGGGTTAGCCATCCAATGTGGAGCAGAAGGCAGCTGGTGTTCCTAAAATGACAATCTGTAATCTGAGAAGTCACATCTGAACCTTATTGTTGCCTTCAAACGTTGTGTGGCTTTATACAGAGATGGAATAGAACCCCTGACAGTAAATTTAGCTTATACATTAGTCTGCTGCTAACGTTACCTCCTGTAATCAACCTGCAATCTTCAGCTGAGCTGCCTTTTTTAACAGTAAATATTTAGACTGTCCCTTGAAACTAATATTTTTAACATTTTTGTGTTTATACATTTTTTGTTTAGTTTTTGGAAGTCAGAGAATTGCAGCAGAATGCATTTATTGCATTGTGTTTTCATAGGACCATTTTATGTGTTCTGCCTGAAGGCCAAAACTGTTCGTTCATGTGCCATTTGTTGTCGTAATTGTCGTTGTCGTAATTCCTCATATCACTGATGAATGTCAAAAGTCTGATTTTATTACAGGATGACAGACCTGGAATATAATAACACTATCTGTGGCTGGATTGTTGTTTGAGTGATACTTTTAAATAAGTAATTTCGGAAAGATCGTATTTACGCACATGACCGTAACCTAGTGGGAAGCTCGGGATTTGCTACGAGCTTTACCAGTTGGGGGCGTGTCAGTGAGAAACGTTGTGGAACACCACAATTGTTTTTTTGTGACATTGGCAAGCTTATTTATTTACAACAAAATAAGCTCACTCTGCCTAAAATAGGTTATAATCGCATATGACAATAATATAGGCCTAGCCTATATTATAACGAGTTACAGGCTTCATAAATGGATTAAAAACATTGAAAAACAAAACACACCTGATGCACATTCTTTTATTTTATTTTATAAGAAGAGTTTAAAAAGGCCTGTAGTTCATTAAAAGAAGGTACACTGCCATCTTGCTCCAACGAAAGTTACTTGAACGCACCACGTCGTCAACACAACTTCCCAACTCGTAAATAGGCCTACGAACTTTCCAGGAAGACTTGAATGCACTATTTCTCTGGCTATAATGATCTTTAGCAGGTTTGAGGAACAATGAAAATTAGATCAATTAATTCTAGCATACAAATGATGGAACATGCTGGTTATGGAGGGCACATCCATTAGTCATTGCATGAGTGTTAGTGATTATCATTGTAATAATGTTTTTTGTAGGCTTCATCAGTATTTCAAAGAAAGCAAGCGCACATGTCATTGAACTGTACCCATTTCAACTGATGTGATGACATGGAGATCTTGTTAGTGTAACAACACATCACTGATGTGTATTTTTTATTTAATTGTGGTGTTTGAATCATGGTTTGAATGAATAAATATCTTTGAATTGAGGACTTCTAGTAAACGTTTTGATTTTGACGTGTATTTTATTTCTTATAGTTGTCTCCATGTAAGACTCTGTAAACTCAGTGAAATATATTGTTCATCGTCCTACATTCCTCTTTCACTTCTCTCTGTTTTGGGTGGTGTGGAAAAATTCTGGATTTCTCTGGACAAATGTTGCGGGATTGATGCACACACAGTTTAATGCACGTCATGGGGGAAATGATGCCCCCTTTTCTGCCAGCCTGATTGGTACAGTCCAAGTCTCAGTCAATGGTGCTTTAAAACCTGGATAGTGCTAGAATGTGCCTTTTAGAGTGAGGGAGGGGGGTTGTGCTCATAGAAATGCGGTTTATTCAGTACAGCATCGTCACTATCTGCGTGCAGCATCCCAGACAGGTGCAGAGAATACAGACTAAAGCTCTAAAGAGACACCCAGACTTTTTTAAGTAAGCCAAATTAGATTCAAAGCTGTGACTATGACCCAGGGAAAGGTAAGCATTTTATTCTTTACCATTTTTAAAGATTGTTTCATTATATTTGTGTGTAATTGCTGACCATTTGCCAAAAGCAAGGAATTCTATTTATGTATTTATTTATTTATTTTGGTCTGCGAATTCGCAGTAGTCTGGATGACTGAAATGTCTTTCATGTGCTAGTTTTTCTGCCCTGTTCTGGTTTTGACTTAGTTTAAATTATGCTCCAGTGACGCTGAAAGAAGCTTGGTCATGTTTTGGATTTGTGCCTTATACTTAACTGATTTATGCCTATAAATTCTATAGTGCTACATTTTTATATTTTTGCTTCAGGAACGCTTTTTAATTTCTTAAAACCTGCTGTTTTATCATCTATCACAGTGTTTTACAACTGCGCATGAGCAAGATACAAAGGTAGTATTAGAAAATAATGACATTTATTTTCATGTGTTCTTTTCCTGATTGAACAGATATATCTGATTATGATTGAATTTCTATAGTTTCAACTATCTTTTTATTTTCTGTGAACGAGGTTTTTCCTCAGTTGCCGTTAAGGAGGAAAGTGTCTTTTTTTAAAGTGGCTTGTGATGTCATTTACCAGTAGTAAACTCTCCTATTACAGTGAGAATGGAGAGACTGAGAAATGTATTCAGCCATTACTTATCAATGACTGATTCAGTTACTATAGCGCATACTATTGAATGGCATTATGTACAATGATTTACCAATGTGCAGTGTTGCCATATGATTAAAATATTGTCCTGACAGATGAATAATGTTATACATGGATGAATACCAAGTTCTGTAACAATACCTACTTATCTATATATCATTTTTAATGGAAAACCAATATATTGCCGTTTAGTGCATACAGTAAACCAAATAAAGTTTAATATGTTTACAGCTTTCAGTATCAAACAAGTCAGAGAATGGCGCTGATGCTCAGCCGGTGGCCTCAGCTCCTCCAAGTTACCATGAGGCAACTACTGGTAATATTGCTTTTCTTCCTATGCACTACTATACTTTGGGGACACCAATTGCATGGTTACCACTTCAACACCCATGACAGTCACTGTGGATGTTTTCAAGAATACCTGTGAGAAACAATATGTTTAATGTATAATTTTGTTGTTGAAAGGTGGCAGTCCTTGTTATAGTGGAGCTTATCCCGAAGATGGTGAGATGCTCACAGAATTCAGCTGGGATGACCGAAAGATCAGGAGAATATTTATCCGCAAGGTAACATTGTCTTCTGTTTAGTGATTCTGATCTGCTGTGGACAATATGAAGTGAATCAATGTAACAATATTTCCTGTAGGTGTACACCATCCTGATGCTCCAGCTTTCTGTCACATTTTCCTTTGTGGCTCTTTTTGTTTTCTGGTGAGTGTGTGTGCTAAAACTTTCATAATGCATTTTTCTTTTTTTAAGCTTGATTCACAAATATGTCTTGTCTATCTTGTAGTAAACCCGTGAAAGATTACATTCAGAGCAACCCTGGCTGGTACTGGGCATCATAGTAAGTCAAACACCATTACTTTAAAGTTGATGTTTTAAAATATAAATCTCAAAATTCTGATGTAATTTAGACAGCCTTAATGACAGTAATTCAGTGCTAGTGTAAGTTAGTATTTAATTGTGTGCTTTATGTGTTGTGATGTATAATGGCTTAATTGTCTTTTTTTTTCTCAATAGTGCAGTGTTTTTTGTCACATATCTGACCCTGTCATGCTGCCGTGGACCTAGGTGGGTGTATTTGTAGTCTATAGATAGATGGATATCAATAATGAAAAATATAATTTAATATTTAATAATTAATTCACATTCTCATGTACATCTACCCTTATTTATTTATTTTCATTTACAGGAGGCAGTTCCCATGGAATCTGATTCTGCTCATGATCTTTGTGAGTATTAACAACCAGAACAACCGTAATAACAAGTCTTTGGTCATCTCAGATACATCAAACTATCACATATCTACTAGTTAGCGCTTGTGCTGGACTAGAAGTACTAGTATTGCTCAAGAACAAGCCTGTTGTCACATTTAAAAGAAAGTCTTCCTCCATTTAAACATGTAATCTCTTCTCTCCTACTCTAGACTCTGTCTCTTTCTTACATGACAGGAATGCTGTCCAGGTACAGTCTCAAGTTATATGTATATCATGTCTTTTTTTGTGGCCTAATGAATCTTATTGAAATCCTCCCCTTTGGCTCTATCTCTCTAGCTACTACAATACTAAATCTGTCATCATCTGTCTGGGTATTACTATCTTGGTCTGTCTTGCTATTACCATCTTTAGCTTCCAAACCAAGGTTAGTATTTTTGAAGCAACAAATATTTCCATTTTTCTTAACCACAATAATTTTCAAATGTAATCTGGAATATATTTATTTAGTTCATACAAATGTTTGTCATTTTACAGATTGATATTACTTCATACAAAGGTGTACTGGTAGTCTTCTGTACAGTAGTGTTTATTTGTGGAATTGTCCTGGCATTCATCCTGCCCTTTGGATATGTAAGTACCGATGATTGATTGATAGACTTTAATATTCACAGAAATGAGAATGTACTTTGACAAAGGCTTCTCTCTCCTTCAGGTTCCATGGTTGCAAGTTGTGTATGCTGTCTTGGGAGCAATACTGTTTTGCATGGTACATAATTATACAATTATTTCAACTCAGATCAATATGAAATGTTAATGCATTTATTTATTTGCAAAATAAACCAGACCGCATACAGCATTATCTCTATTGTTTGTAGCTAATTATTGTCGTTAATCATTTTCATCCTTTTGTCTTTTAGTTCCTGGCATTTGACACACAGATGCTGATGGGAAGCAAACGATACACCATAAGTCCCGAGGAATACATCTTTGCCACCCTCAGCATATACCTGGACATTGTTTACATCTTCTCTTTCTTTCTCCAGTTGTTTGGTACTCCTGAACGGCATTGAAATTGCTGTTTAACCTGAAGCTCTTATGGCTCTGAGTGTCTTTTGTCCCTCTGGTCTGAGTGATCCTGTCCTCTCAAGCATGATGTGGATCTTCAGTGCACGCTGTTGTGTTTCCGGTAACACTTTACAATAAGGTTCATTAGTTAAAATCTGTTAACTACCTTAGTTAACATGAACAAAGAACAAACAATACTTCTACAGCATTTATTAATCTAAGTTAATATTCATTTCATAATTTACTAATACATTATTAAAATCAAAGGTTGTATTTGTTAACATTAGACAATGCACTGTAAACTAACACGAACAAACAATAAACAGCTGCTGTATTTTTATTAACTAACATTAACAAAGATTAATAAATACTGTAACAAATATATTGCTCATTGTTAGTTCATGTTAGTTAATACATTAACTAATGTTAACTTATTAACCTTTTTGTAGTGTTGCAGTGTGTCCTCCCCTCAGCTTTTACAATGTGCCATGTGTTTATCCTGTAGCAGAAAGGATATACATAACATATGTACAACACTGGTAAAACGTTAACAACATCCATTTAGTTTTACACATGGTGCCATAGAAAACAAAATATAACATATTAAATGCATTGGTGTCAACATTTGTGAAACCTATATGACGTCATTAAGCAGTGAAAGTGCATGAAATACTCAGATATGAGCACAAGCAGCATCACTTCGGGGTTAAACTGTGTATTTATTCATCTATTCCCTCTTTGTGTCTGACTCAAAAATTTCATAATGTGATATCACAGCATGAGGACATTTCAACAAATCATTCTGAGAAACTATATGGAGGTGAATATTTAACACGTTTTTTGAACGGCTGGCTGGATTTGAGGAGTGAACTTACGAATCAAATGAATATTTCTGATTTTGTAAAAAATAAATAATCAGTGTTTCTATTTAAATTCACTATCATATTTTCATATGTCAGGAATTTTCCAATGGGAAATTTTCACTGCCATTTTAAAGTCAATGACTTGACTCTGATATGCTTTGTTGAGCATTATTTATTTTGTTGACCTATATGTATTATTAATGCATGTATTATTAATTCATCATTACACCGAATTTTAACGTATTATCATCATAGTAAAGATCTATTTTTGAAGAAAATGTGTTATTTTGAATGATTTTGGATGTGTACATAGCTTCACAGTGTTCACAAAGAGTGCAAAATCACTGTTGCTGGGTTCAACAGAATGCAGTTCTATATATACTTTTTCCTGTTTGTGGTCTTTACAGTAGAGACAGTGACTTATATATTTTTATCAAATATATTAAATATGAAGCCAATGACAATGTATGTTTCAGTTGCAAACTGCAAAAAGAAAAGGTTTATCAGAGTACATACATGTAAAAGTTCCTGAAAAATAAAAATCCAAATCCCTCATATTTGTGTGTTGTTATTATTGTAAATAAACACAATGCTCTCTTGTTATAAAATGAACAAGCTTATATATATCATATTGTAAGGGGTCTTGAAATCTCATTCACATCAAATTTTCATATAAAAAGACTCAGCTCAGTGAATGATTCAATGACCCACTCATAAAACACAAACAAACTACTCCTTTATCGCCACCTACTGGCATAACGATGGAACCTGAAGAAAGGGTCCCTGAATGAATAATTAAATAACTCAAACGATTCGAGTCACTGCGAAAAATGAACACTATTAAAGGTATTTGAAGTAAAAGCGTGTGAGACACTTTGCACTTGATCCAACCATTCCTCTTTCAAAACACTGCGCACTGATGACGCTCTTCCGCTCTGCTCATCCAATGAGAAAGCGCGGTTTTAACATGTGAGCTTCGGCCATGTTCTTCTTTTAAATAAGGAAGAAGCGGGAGGCGTTAATGCAACTTTGTGTGTTCAATATCTCATTCACAGTATTTCTTACGGTTTCTGAGAAATTCGAGTCAGTTAGGAAAAATACCCACAGCAGATACTAACACTCGGGCAACTCGTTGGAGCTCGCTTAACCACAGATATAATTATTGCTGGGCTGGAATCTCACGCGTTAGCAGTTGGTTAGCTGGTTGGGCTAACGATCAGCGGTGTGGGTTTATCTGGACTGGTTTAGTCGTGCTCAAGTGAAGGATTCAGCTACTTTTAATCTAACAAAGCTGGTTAGCAGTGGCATGCGGATGAAGGGCAGAGGGAGCCCGCGTTTGGGACTGCGCTGACAGCCCCGAGGACTTATTCCGTTAAAATAAAGGCTTTCAGGCTTTCATCATGTTTAATAAGTTCTACGAATGGATCGGAACCGGAATCGCCAGTCTGCGAAACGGAGCTCCAGCTGGTGCCGTTCATGCCGGTTCCGTGAGAGTGGATCAGGACGGGACATTACGGAGAAAAAGACCCATAGACAGGTGAATGGTGTTCAAAGAATTGTAAGATATTTGCTTACGTGTGCTCGAAGAATTGTGTTTTTAATTATCTTTTGGTCCTATAATAAAAGTATAAGTTTTAAATGTTTGTTTCTTAGTCATAAGTTAGATTGTTTTGGTTCGGTCATTAAAGCGCCAACTGTTCTGAAAGGATGACGTCAGAAACGCGTGCGCTTCTCGAGCACCTGGAAAGCTATTTATTTTCTTTCTTTTTTCCTCCCTCTTTTGTAATGTACAGATTTTCGATATGTATTTATATATTCAAACAAACGACGTTTGCTACTTCATAAAATTCGTAACTTTATAATGAAGTTATTATTGCGAGTAGAATTTTGTAAACTTTTAATTTTAGTTAATTGTTAACGTTTATAATTTATTGTTGTATAAATATTTATAATTGCATGCATTTTGAATATGTTTTACATATTTATGTCTCAATTATTTCTATATAGTTTGGATGATGGAGATGCAGTCGATCAGGAGGAGGAGAGGGTGTTGAAGAAATTCAGAATGGGTAACTAAAGTAACACTATTTTGAGTACATAACAACGGAGTTATGTCAATTCCAATAACTGTTTTTTTTTTGTTTGTTTGCTTGTTTTTAGGAGACTTTATGGATACGGTGAAAAATGCAGCCGAAGGAGCGAAGACCCATGGTTCAAGTGTTGCGATTTGGATGAAGAACAGTGTCAGACCTAATCCTAGCAACATGCTGCCGGCATCACCGGGGCCTTCTCAAACAGGAATACCATCAGAACCCGCAGCCAATTCTGCTGCATCAGCATCTTTGTGGGTGGAAAACAAGGTATTCGTTTGCTCAAGATCTGTTTTGTTTGGATTTGCGATATCCTTGAGAACAGGTATAACAGAAGAGCAACAGTGGTTGTGCTGTCTAATGCATTTAATCTATACTATATATTTTAATGTTTTTACTTCTGTTTTTCCTTAAAGTTTGGGGATCGGTCATGTGATATACTTGAGGCTCCATCATCCAACACATTTGTGGCTCCATCTAGTTCAGTTGAGTGGAAGACCGTCACAAAATCTGGTTAGAATAAAACATTTTTCTCTTTGTTTCTGCATTTAGGTAGTTATTTTTCTTTCTGCATATTACGTATACTGATATATACACAATCTTTTTTGTTTTGACAGACTCCTTAAGGACAGAACAGTCAGTAACCATATCAAAAATAAGCAGAAGACAAGTTTCTATGGACCATCAACCCCACGAGACACACAAAGCTAACGGTCACTCGGTTAATTTACCTGCTGCCTCCACGCTAAAACCATCCCCCTCTCCCCGCTTGGGCAGGTCCCTGTACCATCGACCACACAGGTCACCTTAAATACAAAAAACTATATAATATGTTTGAATTAAAAAGTCACCCGAGATAAACATTAAAGTTTTGTTAGAAATAATTCTAATTAAATAATACTGTTTGTTATTTAATGTTTTGTTGTGATAAATACTATTGTTCTGGTTTGAAAGTGTAATCAATGCAAGGTTATGAAGCTGAAAGAAAGTTTGTTTTTGTTGTAGCTTGCTGTCATCTGCGGAGACCAGTTCAGGAAAAGCCACTTATACCAGCCTGTATGAGAAGACCTTCCCCATTCGAGTGGTTCAGAGTCCTTCACATGGCAGCTCAAACCGTCTCCTCCGGACCAGAGTCCGCTGTACAGCACAGGAGGTTAGAAAATCATTGTTCTGGTTTGTTTAATAAACAAAATATTTCATGAGCATAAAATATTGCTAGAATTACTTCATTAGCCTTAGGGCTGCACGGTTGATCAGAATAAAACAAATTGTGATTTATTTTTTTATTTTTTTTATCAGATATGTGATATGATTTTTTTATTTGCTTTTTCCCTTCCAAATTGGCAGCATTAATTAGACTTTCACTGTTTTTTTTAGTCTGTGTGTGAGGAGGAAAAGGAAGTTTACAGGCAGCTCTTAGCCGTGGTGTCCAGTGGCCAGTCGACCTTCCTTCACGATGGAAGTTCTCACTCCAGCATTCGCTCGCATCGAGATTTGTAAGTATCTGTGTCAGAATTACTGTACAAAGTGTTTTCTTTATGTCAGTGTCTAAACTTGTTCTGCTTAAAAGGTTAGTTCACCCAAAAATACAAATTCTGCCATCAGTTACTCCCCTTTAGAACACAAATGAAGATTTTTAATATCCTCTCATCCTTTTTGTCCATCCATTGAAAGTCCATGCTACCGAATCAATCACTCATTAAAAAGTTTGACATCGTAAAAGAAATCCAAATCAATCGAGCTAATCCTTAAGTGACAGAATAATTATTATGACAGAATTTTCATTTTTGGACGAACTATTCCTTTAATATTTGTTTCAAATGGGTTCTCTCACTTATGATGAAACAACATTTGGTCTTGTTTCAGCTCCAGCTTCCTGTCGTCCAGTCGAAGTTTTCTTCAATGTGCCTCTCCAGCAGGCTCCGGCGCTGGTGTTTCGTCCTACGGGTTATCCAGTCTGCCTCCCAGCCCCCAGCCTGGGTCCAGTCAGGCTTCCAGTGCCCTGCCCAGTCCTGGTGCATCCTCCAGCATTCCAGAGCCTCCGCTATGGGTCCATGACCTTGAGCCCAGCACTAAAAGACCAGCTGTCCCCTCAGCTCCATCACCAGCTGCCCTTCAGGATACCTCCTCTCAGGACACACAGTCATCAGGTGAGTCCCATTTCATTCTTTTTTCATTTTCATTCATGTTTGTAATGTAATCCTGGCTTAAAGGTCAGCTTAATGCGTTTCACTTTCTTTAGCTCACGATGGAGATTCAGTCATTTTTGTAAAGGAGCAACAGGGCAAGAAGCCTGAGAGCTCGAGGTAAGATAACATTTGGAGTTTACCTTTAATCTCAATTTTTTTTTTTTCTTTACATAACCCCTTCTTACTCTTTCTAGTGTGCCGTGCTTCCAGGCTGAACTGTGGATCAAAGAACTGTGAGTACTTGTTATCTTTTATCTAATACCGCAAAACTTCAAATGATAGCCGAGACCCAAAAAGACACCTGTCTCTTTTACACGCCTGGTGTGGCTACAGGTTTGGATAAATAAAGGCCGGTCTCAAATAGAGGCCCGGTCTGTTTTTTAGTTCCGGGTTGTATTTAACCTTCCAAAACCAGTCAGATCGTTAAGCCAGTTCTATGGTGCAGATTGCGCACGCTAGAGAGCCCTGCGCATCTGGGCGGGTGCTGTTAGTGCAAGCAAGGCAGGCAGAGTTAGCGGAGGCCGGAGAGGGAGAAGTGGAGGAGAGCAATGAGGACGAGGAATTCGACCAATGAACTTGTAGTTGAGGATTGCTGTGATGATGATAGTGATCGGGTCATTTTGTTTCACATGATTGAAGTTGTTGTACAGGGTAGCCTTCATTCATTCTTGTTGATGTGTTTCGGGCAACAAGTTCATAAGCTCGAATCGATGGATATTACCGGTAACTTGTATTGTTCAGCCCATCGTTTTTATATGCTGCCAATAATCTAAAGGTTTATAATTTAAATTTACATTTCTCAAATCGTTATGTATATACTGACTTCCAGGCATGAAAACTCCTCACCTTTCGGCGAAATTCGCCGTTTTAAAACCTAAAAGGGTCACCTACGTGATTTGTGCAGATCCGATGAGAAAATATTTTAGGGGGTGGGGGGGTGGGGGGGGGGGGGGTGTTCGAGGTCGAGGCCAGCATTTATCCCCTATAAAGTTACCATAAACTTTACAAAACTATAAGCTTTAAAAAACAATCATCATTCCGAATGCCGAAACATGACAGCCAATACGAGTCAGAGTAACGTTAGGGCAGAAATGTTTTCAAAGTCTTTTACACCGCGAGTCTGAGAACTGGACACACTGCCGAACAAAGAACCGCACGTCGGAAAGCAAGCCTGAGGTAAGTTAGCTTACAATGTTAACTGTCCTGTCAGATACAGACAGCGATGTTGCCAATGTCATTATTTTTTATTTTGACATAGAAGTGGGCGAGATAATATCGCGAGTGGGCGCGGGCGCCGTGAGCGCTGAGCGAGCAGGAACAAGTATTCATTGCGCGGCTCGCGAGCCTCATGCGGCTCGCCAAGCTTTAATTTGTGGCTCGCAGTTGCATGGCGGTAAATAATACGGTGATATGATAATGCATTCACTATAGATATTTTATAAAAACATAACAAGTAGGGCTTTAACATAACCCGTTAAAAACTCAAAGTGTCAGCTCTATTACAAATTATTTCGATCGGATTGAAAGGGGTGGTTTATCGAGAGAACGTGAAAAAACTTGATCGATTGAAAACCGAAACTGAAAGGACGACGTATGACGCGCTGAACAAGCTGTTCTCCTGATTAATAAAGTGTCATATAAATGAATATCCTTTCATTCTATAATTCTCCTTTCACTCAGCATCTGTGAAGTGAAGCAGGACAACGGCTCACCAGTGCTTGTTTCAGATTATCATACAGACGACTGGTTTGGGGCATTTTTGGGATAAATAGTAGTAGTAAATAGTTTTTTTTCTCTGAGACCCGATGAAATACGTAGATCAGCGGCCCATTGGTTCTTTTCTTGATTGACACTGGGCTAGCCCAATCACATCTTTAATGTGAAGTATAGAAATATACTCTTTCAAGTATAGAAATTAGTACAAAACTAATTATGAATGCCGCATCCTTCTCACCTTTTTTACCCCTGACCTGTTTTCATGCCTGGACTTCACCCTGTGCTGCAATATGCATTTAGTTTTACATTCATTTACAGAAATCAGCTGGTTGTATGAAAATTGCTGATGTTATTGGATTTTCAGGTGATATTCTCAATTCATTCAGTTAATGGACGCTCTGAGATAAAGTGAATTCAAACTGCAGACTAAGCAACGATTCTATTTAATTGTACAGTACAATCATAACATAGTACAGACATGATCTTAATTCCATAATGTCCTTAAACATAACAATATTGCTGTCTGGCCATAAACTGACAAAGTGCGCGTCCGGTAGTGTGCGTTACCTCGAGTTGTCATAGACGCTGCGCTGCGCTTCTCGTCCGGTGTGCGGACCCCCTTTAGACATACGGTAATATAGTAGGCTAATTCTTACATTAACTAATTTGTTAAACGCATTCGAATTATAAATAAAACTTAATATAATGTGGTAACCTCCTACTGTCATGCTTTCCATCTATCAGCCTATGCTATTTGGATCGTTATCTCTAGGCCTACACTCACTGAACAACATCTCAACACTAAATTAAAGGCCTGTCTCATATAGACCCCTATCTCAAATACAAGCCGGTGCAGTTCGACGATTTGGGAAAATAAAATCCCGGGCTATTATTTGAAGTTTTACGGTATGTACAAGTCTCTTTGCTTTAGTTTGTGGAAGTAAATAGCTTCTGATATCGGCCGTCTTTGTGTTTATTTTCAGGACTAGCCTCTATGACTCTCGAGCTCGGGAGCGACGGAGGTTGATTGAAGAGCAGGAGGCTCTTGCTTCTCAGCTCCTGCGCCAGGTGAGTCCGTTTCCCCTCATTTTACACCTCCATTTTATATGACAAGCCCACTCATGCTTTCATTTGTATAATCAGCGTCTCTCTGGAGAGGGTCGAGCCATCCCAGCGAGTGTTGAGCTGAAGGTTCGAGTCCCTCTAGAGAAGGAGGTTCCTGTTGCAGCAGTTATCAAAGAGCCTCCGCCTATTAAAGAGGAGAGAGAATTCCCAGAGTTAACAGAGGTAAGTGCTCCTAAAGAGATAGCTCACCCTCATGTCGTTTCAAACCTGTATAACTTAAAGGAGAACTCCGGTCAATTTTAACATTGAGCTCAATTTTTAGTAAATTTTGAGTGCTGTCAATACAGAGAACAACGACAAAAATCGGTGTTGCCTACACAGTGTTATCCTCTTTTTAAAATTTGCACCCTATTGACTTGAATGGGGCAAGGATTAAACCTGCTTTTATCCTCTTAACATCCTTGATGTGTCATTACAAGTGCCCAGCCATGTTGAGTGATTCCTTCAGAGTGAACACGGTGAATCTGACTGCATTAGATGTGAAAGATATTAATAAAAATGTTAATGTTAATTCAACAGCTTATATACCTGTATTTACTTCCTGTTTTCGATCTAAGTCCACAGTAGTCGATTGTCGAGTTCACGCGCGTGATCATAGGTAACTAAGCAACTGTGCAGACTCAGACTGTCATCTGTCAGCCGAAGACGGTGCTGTGTGGTGTTTTGAGAATAACAGCTCTGATGGATATTTGTAAAAAAAAAATCATCTTAGTTACCTATGATCACGCGCGTGAACTCGACAGTCGACTACTGTGGACTTCGACCGAAAACAGGAAGTAAATACAGGTATGTGCGCTTGTTGAATTAACATCATTTTTATTAATATCTTTCACATCTAATGCAGTCAGATTCACCGTGTTCACTCTGAAGGAATCACTCAACATGGCTGGGCACTTGTAATGACACATCAAGGATGTTAAGAGGATAAAAGCAGGTTTAAACCTTGCCCCATTCAAGTCAACAGGGTGCAAATTTTAAAAAGAGGATAACACGGTGTAGGCAAGTCAACACCGATTTTTGTCGTTGTTCTCTGTATTGACAGCACTCCAAATTTACTAAATATTGAGCTCAATGTTAAAATTGACCGGAGTTCTCCTTTAAGGGGGTTTTCACACTGGCCACTCAAATACACGCGTTATTGATAGGTTTAGTCATATTTCCATATTTTGATAGACATTTGCATGCAATATTTGTATTTGTCAACATTAATTTTCATAACTGTGTTTTAAATAAAATATCATTATCACCTTGATGGAAATGCCCCGCCCCCCCACACAAACCCCGCTCTGGAGTACGTTTTTTTTAGATCTATCAGTACCCGAAATTAAAAATTAAATCAATATATTGTGACTCTTATTAATTTGGTGCTATTATACGCAGCAGGGTGAACAACACTTGCGTCTACTCTGTGTGTCACATGAAGGTGGCTTTCTGCTGCATGCAAACTGGCTCTTTTGAGGAGAAAGCTGACTGCGAACCATTAATTTGCTGCTCTGGTGGCACTCACTCACTCTGCACGATTTCACTGCACGCTCACTCGCTCGTATCCCAGGTCAATCATCACCATTGTCGACTCCTACGTGTTTTGTTGATGATGACGGCGGCTAAACTATATTTTACTTCCTGAACATGTGCTCACTCGAGTAAGAGTTGCTTTCACATTAGCAATTTTTCATGCAAACCATGCTCTGGTTTGAACTACTGTAAACTGCCAGTGTGAAACTACTCTTACTATCTACTGCAGAACACAAAAGTAGATATTGTGAAGAATGTCTGTAACCAAACCGTTTTATCATTTTTCAAAATCTCTTCTTTTATGTTCTACAGAAGTCCTACCGGTTTGAAATGACATGACAGCATTTTCAATGTTTGGTTAAACTTTCCCTTCAAGTTAATCAGTTTCAGTTGGAATGACTTGTCCAAAGGTCTGAGACTATTAGTGAAAAATGTTGCATTTGTCTTTCTGCAAAACCTGATGATCCATGTTATTGAGGATGATTTAAAATGTTCCAAAGACAAACTTTTGTTATTAGAGCACGATCTTGATCTTGTGCACAATGTTCACATTGTCAGCATCACACATTTGCATGCAATTTGGTTAGTGCTGTTGAAATATTACAAATAATTTAAATATGACTTCATTTTATCTCAATTTTCTTTTTTAAACTGGCTATCCATAGTTATAGGAACTTTTTTATCTCAATAACGTTTTTGGAGTGCAAACCTATTTTTTCTTTATTATTGTGTTATTTATAATTATTATGCAATTAGAATGATGAAAAATGGAATATTCTTATTATTAAACTTTGTCAGAATGAATGGGGAAAAAAACTGATTCTCAGTGTGATTAATCTCAGATGTTTGATCACGACAGTTTAGCAGTTTTTTAAATGACTAATAATCATCTTAAATGTGATATACATTTTGAATTGACCTAAAATGCATTACAGCAGAGATTCCAAACTTTATTTACAAAAATATTTAGTACGTTACCCACTGAGATTAATATTTAATAGCTAATATTTAAATAATTTAACATCACATTCTCATTTTTACGGTTCTCTGATGTCATGCAATGATCAGGTAAAATTAAACAAATAAAATGGTTAATCGTTCTTGTGTATTTGGTTAATCTTTCTAATGTGTTTTTATTTTTTTATTTTTTTTATGTAAAATTGTTTAACTTTTTTTTTATGAGCTTTTCATCTTTCAAATTTGCAGTGCAGGAATGTTCTTGAGTGGTATGTTTCCTGTTTGTGATGTTCACAGGACATGGGGAAGGAGGTGAGCAGAGCTCTGAGAGGCGGCAGTCAAGATGAGGTTCTCAGCGACGGCTTCCGCCTCACCATCACCAGGAAGGACCTGCAGACCCTCGACCACCTCAACTGGCTCAATGATGAGGTCAGAGCTTTACTATATCATTCAGGTGTCTGTGCAAGCCTGTCAGTAAATTCCAGTAGTATTTTAATATGGAGTCTTTTTACGTTTACGTAATTATCAAAACCTATAAGTTTTCCAGTGGCTGAAGATGTCTCAAGATTTGAGTGCCTGACTGATATATTTTCTCTATTTCAGGTTATTAATTTCTACATGAACCTGCTTGTGGAGCGCAGTAAACAGCCCAACCTGCCCTCCGCTTACACCTTCAACACCTTTTTTTACCCCAAGCTGCGTAGCTCCGGTTACTCTGCTGTCCGCCGCTGGACTAAGAAAGTGGACATCTTTTCTGTTGACATCATTCTGGTGCCTGTCCACCTGGGGGTGCACTGGTGCTTATCTGTAAGTAGCTAACCAGCACCAAGGTCACACTGAGGACTTGTGCATGGAAGATGCATTGCATTTGGACTGCTTTCTTTCCTGACATTGACAAGTTATTCAGAATAGTATTGTAATAAATTTCAATGTGTTTAAAGCGGTCCTATTATGCCCTCTATGAAGTCTTGATTTTGTTTTTGGGGTATACTAGAATATGCTTTCATGCTTTATTCTTCAACAAACACATAATTTTTTACATTATTACAGCACCTCTCTCCCCAGTCTGGCCCGAACGTGACATTTATTTTCTGTTTCGATGAAGCCCCTCCTTCCGAAATAGGAAATGTGCTGTGATTGGCAGCGCTTAGCACGTTTGGGAAATGTCATTCCCTTTACCATAACTGCAAGCTCTACTCAGATCTAAATATTAAGGAAGTCGGCAATTTCAAACCAATTCAAGCCTGATTCAGACTTAATGTTAAGAAACAAGAGGATCATGTAGAATGGGTTTCATGCACTGACATAGCAAGCACAGATTTCACAGAACGTTTCAGAGTGGTGTTTTTTTGTGTGTTTGTTTTTCTTATAAATTTTAGAAATGAAGTTATACACCATTTTAGCATGATACTTGTCAGAAAACTATGGTAACACAAACAGTAATCGAGCTCAAAACCATCGTTCATTTTCCTAAGGGGCAGTGAACAGCCTTACAACAGCGAGAGCTTACAAAAGTTACAGTAAACACAACATGTTGGCTAGCAGGCGAGCGGAGGCAAAGCTTTGCCTTTTGTTTACATCGTAGCAACAACATAAAACTTATAATTGGAACTGTTCATTTAAAACGCAAGTAGAAATAAGAAAACATACAAGTTATGCTCCACAAACAGGGACAGTGTTTTAAAAAAGTTAACCCCTCAGAGTTTGTCAGCCTTAAAAAGGTCAAACAAATGAGTTTTGAAAAAACTGTCTCTTTGACATTCTTCTCTAATGCAGCTCAGCCAGGCCTTGTCCCCTTTGTTGTGTATTCTGTGGGTGGAGATTGTTTAAATGAGTATATCAAATCCGGAAAAAATGCATTGTAGTCCAAACGAGTCGTTCGTTGTAGTTCTTGGAAAGTGGATTTTTTGGACCAAAGGAAGCTGGACTTTGAGCTTTGTAACCTGGATGTTTTATGCTCAAACAGCAACATTACACACTAACTAAAGTTGGACCCCTTTAATACATGAACTAACTATTTACTGTGAAGTCTTTTGGGATTGGTTTTAATTGTTCTCATTTCTTCCTTTTTGATAGGTGGTGGATTTTCGTAAGAAGAGCATCACTTACTTTGATTCCATGGGAGGAAACAATGACGAAGCCTGCAGGATTTTATTGTGAGTGCTGCCTGAGGATTAGATGATGAAACGGGACTGCAAGAAGTGCCATTTCTAAATAAATCCCATGATAACCCATTAAGAAATAAACTATGAATTATGCATGACTAGACACCTCTGTTTTTCAGAAAATATTTGAAACAAGAAAGTGAAGACAAGAAAGGGCAGAACTTGGATACCTCAGAATGGATTCTAAAGAGTAAAAGGCGCAATGTGAGTTTCTGAACATAAACATCCTTTAGGGCTTGTATTGTTTCAAATTAAACCAAAAAACCTCTAGGATCATCTGAAAGATTTATTTCCCTGAATGCTCAGGAGATCCCTCAGCAAATGAATGGAAGTGACTGTGGAATGTTCACATGTAAATACGCTGAATACATCACCAAAGACCGACCAATCACATTCACGCAGGTGAGCATAATTTGCATCGAGTTCTAAATATGTTATTGGTCACACTTGTGTATGGACATTTAATTGACATTTCTTTTCTTTTCTTTTTTAAACAGAAACACATGCCCTATTTCAGAAGACGAATGGTATGGGAGATCCTGAAACAGAAACTCTTGTGATTGGACACTATTTGTGTGTGTGTGTGTACACAGAACATTATTTTGATGTGTCGAATGGATATTATGGTGCACTTCAGGAACCCCGAGACAAATATGGGATGCCCTCAATCACTGCTCATTTCTATGCCGTCTAAATGAAACAAGGGAAATCCTCATGCACCTAAAGGACACAGTCTCAGCCTTTAAGAGTCAGGGCTGTGGATATTTGCCCTTTTATAGTTCCCTATAACTTGACATACTTTTGCTTAGCCAGCTAATGTTTGACTATGGAAGGATGTTATTTTCATATTTTCTATTTTCTCGTGCTACCTTTCATATGCAGTTACTGTCAATATAAGGCCTGTCTTTAGATGAATTCAAATGATTTGTTTCTGTTATTTGGCAGAGAGTGTGCTTGATCTCAAATCATCTGAAGTCATAAATGTTATAGTAATATGATTCTGGAGGTTTAAGCTGATATCTTTTCACTCTAGTACTAGTAAAACAGCTGGAAATGACAATCACAGATTCACTCAGTGGTTTTGTAATAATGAAAAACAGCAGTTTACTTAAAATTTGTGACATTTGATACCTGTCTTATATAGAAACTTGAGGTAGTTAATGGTTAAGTTCATTTTCTTTTATACAAGCAACTAAGACTCAATTAGAGGTCTTAAGGTTGGCTGCGTTTTTGGAAAGACTTTTTTTAGATTCAAGTCAGATTTGTGGTTTTTTTTTTCTAGGGGTGATGAAATGCTCTTGTGCTGCGATGCTTTTGACTTCAGTATGGTTTGAGATGGATTTCTGTCGGCACAGGCATACGTTTATTTGTATCAGTATTTGCTCTTTGACTATTTGAGGAGTCTTGATATTTTTGGTCATCTCTTAGACAGACTGCGCTTAACCCAGCAGCGCCATCTTTTTTCTGTTCTTACTTGACATTACTCTGTTCTTTTGTGTAAGAGAAAACTATTTTTTGCAATTGTTTCTAAAAAAAAAAATCTGCAGGATATTGACAAATATTGTATATACAGCGACTACGGTAAATTTGAAGACATATTTAATACTCATTTTGTACCTTTATTATCTGTTTTTGTACGTGGAACAGATCTTAACAGAAATAAATTTCTGAGGTAATGTGTGTATCGGATGACAATTGAAATAATTTCAAATGAATTTTTGATTTTGTGAATTATCTAAGAAACTCCTGTTTTATGTGCTTTAGACATGAAATTTTACTTGACTACCAAAAAAAGCAAAAAATATTAAAGATGTTAAGACAGGGTTGGGTATCTACAAATGTCCTGTTTAGTTTCTGATTCATTCGCTGGTGTATTTCAGATATTATTTCTTTACAATATGGCTCTGGACTGGACACCCGGTGGTTATTCCTAGAACTATCCGGTGCGAAAGCTCCTATTTTCCTATACCAGTTAATTGGAAATTAAGGCCTAATTTTTAAGGCCCAACCCTATAAAACCAAAAAGTCTCGCTGGGTAAATTTGGCAGATGATTATTAGCTTTTTTTTTAAACATATAGCCTAGCATATTTCTTGAAAATCCTAGCATATTTCTTGAAGACAGAAAAGGATATTTTCTGCCATATTGAGACTATCCGCACATTCAAGATACAAAATGTTCACACCCGCACTTACGTTAAAAATGGATATTCCTTTCTTTTATGCTAATATATTCTGATTTATAGTATTATATTTGATTTCATACATCACTGAACCATTGCCATAGTCAGCAAATTTAAATGTTCATTTCAGCATCTTGGATTTATGTTCACACAGAGCAAAACACAATCACTACTCCCGTCTCAGAATCTCGTACTTCAGAAAGAAACAAACTGAGGGTGTGATCCACTAATAAGGGAAGAACTCTCTTGGTTTTCATTATATTGCCATTTTATAGCTCAGGGGACACAGCCCAAAGAACACACTCCTCACTCACCAAGGCAAGAAAAATTAATTCACAGGCCTACATTACAGAGTTGGTGGAGCACTCTTTACAATGCGTAAAAGAACAGACATAACCAATATGTATGAAGAGGCAAGACAGAACCATTGACATGAAAACAAAGCCATAAAAAGTTTATCATCCAAATAGCTTCTCTTTGAAATTTTCTTTAAAAAATGTTTCTTCAAATACAAAAATAAATCTCAACATTTAAACAGAGCATAACCTAACTTACAAGATAAAGCAGCATTTTGGAAGGAAAAAAGGACAGTTTTTTCGTGAGGGGATATGAGGTCTTGGTTTCAGAATTCAGTCTAGTCTCACTGGATGCAAACTTGCTTGAAACAGTGAGTGCATTTACAACACTCTTCGAAACAGCACATTTTTCTGTAAATCTATTCAAACAACTTAGCTGCTGGTTTCAGCAGGTTCCTCTGGATTTCCTTAAATCGATATTCAAGAAAAATGCAGCAAGATCTTTGCAAAAACTGTTTTTTTTTTTATATATGTACAAAATCCCCCCTTTTGCAGCAGACAGTTCAAAAGCAGTCAACAAAATCTTTGAATAATTTTACAAAAACATAAAAACAAACTAAAATGACACATGGTGCTGTAACATCGTAGTTGTTTCATTCTGGCTTTGCAGAATGTTTTACAAAATAAAGTTGCAGAAAAATATTTCTCAAAGTGTGTTGGAGTGTGTGTGCATGTATGTGAGTCTTTGTGTTAAAAAAAAGCTTACTTTGCTTTTATGACATCTTGTAGTCATAGCTTTCTCCACCCAAGTCTTTCACTTACTAAAATAGGTTTAGCTTCATTATCGGTTGGCCTTCTCCGAGAAAAAAAAAAAAAAGTCGCAAAAAATGTCTGCTTTCTTCAATTGGAAAGAGACACGGTTCTCAGTTCCTTTTCACAATATCCATTTCGTTTCATGTCAAGAGGTGGTTCCGTATCCAAAGTCCTCCATCATTCCTATGAATGTACTAAAAGGAGAGAAAGAAAGATTATACAGTCAGTATAGAAAGCTTACAAAAAGACAAAACATCTACTCATTACTCATCCATCTATTTCAGAAGGATTGATTTTATCATTTGTTTGGATACGCCAAAATTATTATCAAATTATCTTGTGGATAAACATTGTTTTCACTCTCTTTCCATTACAGACCACAGCATTTCCAAAGCAACAGGAAGTAGCCCACCTCCTCTTCACTTGCCATGCTGGTAGGAGTATGTTGTGTGGTCTGTGGGTGTCTCTATGGCAACCTGCTGCTGTTGGACGCTATTTTCCTGCGGTGGCATAAGGTCAACGTTACTGACAATCCATCGCAGTGATTCAAGCTCTCAAACACTTAGAATAATTCAGCATACAAGGGTTTCGTACCTCAGCTGTAATGCTTGAAGGAGGCACTTGGGCATATTGTGGTATGTAGGTCCCTTGCATAGCTGTGTTTGCAGGCATATACTGAGAACAGATGGACACACATTGACAAATGTGTGATAACCACAGAGGAATATTTTAGGTAGATGAAAAACTGGTTCATATGGTTTTGCATAATTCCTGTGTTTCTTTATTCTTAGGGTTTACTAGATTTACATGGTCATGGCAGGAGTTAAAAGACTCGATTGTAAAACTTTAAATACAATGGGTATTAGAGTATCCTATTTGTTACTATTGTCTAGGACAACTAAAATGAACTAAACAACAACATTTCTGTTAACTGAAATAAAACACGAATTAGGGCTGCACGATATTGGAGGAGAAAAGGTACAAGACTGTGTACTTAACGGTTTGAGTGAGGGAAAGAATCCCATGAAGCATTGCGAACAGCATAATTAAAAATGAAAGAAAAATAATTAACTACTCGTTTACAAATGTTGATTATTAAAGCAATAAGCCCTGTGAAGCCGTGTTTTACAGTGGATTTAGAACAGCTAAGGGGTGTTGTTAGGCACGATGTGGAGCGTCCATAAAAATATTGATTTTAATATTTATTTTATTCATAAAATAAACACCAGCAACAAAAATATAACGTTATTAACACATGTATTCCTCCGCCAAGCAATGTAGTACCAAAGAGGTTGCTAAGCAACACATGCAGCAACAAAGAATCACAAACGGCAGTTGTGCAGTAATAATAATGTAATGCGGTATGTTTGTTGAGTAATTTACAACGGCTTCGAACGCGGCTCAACCAATCAGAATCAAGGACTGGAACTACACTTTAAGGTGTGCAATTATTTTCAGGGAAACTCACGGCTAAAGTTCCAGTTCATTACAGTTCCACATCACTTCACCAAATGATTTAAATTATTTCAAACAAAGGTCCTTACAGCCTATAACAGCAGACAAACTAAAACCCACAATGACACTGACCAAGCAAATAAATATAGTAAACAATGGGATAAAAACAATGTTTGTTTGCCACAAAATCACGTTTTATTATGTACGGAAAGCATTTCTCTCGCTCTTCCTCTTGATTGTGTCAAACGCACACAGTCAGTATGGACACGGACACGCACTCGCACAGAAATGTGTAGTCAGCGCTTCTCTGACAATTTTTTATCAGTAAAATAGTTTGACAACTTAAAAGCTACACAAATTTCTCACTAGTGTGGTAATAACGGTGCTGTTCTTGGAGCAGATAAACTTACAGTTCCCCTATTAGTATTAGACACACAGACTCAGGTAATTCATATGCTTAATCTCTCTCTCTCTCTCTCTCTCTCTCTCTCTCTCTCTCTCTCTCTCTCTCTCTCTCTCTCTCTCTCTCTCTCTCTATAACTGTATTAATAACTGCATTATTCTGCTATCAGTGGCTCAAACCTCCCTTATAAGCTCTCAAATGACATTTTGGAATTAGCAGCGGAGGCTTGGGATCAGATGCGTAAGAAATTAGTCCTACACACAAAAGCGTATAAGGACAAAAACCTGACAAACGTCTTGAAATACATCATATGTGGTAACCGTAGTATAAGCGGAATAATTGACTCCGGGCCGTTGAATTATTGAAAAACAATGCACACTCTACTTAGCGCTGTGGCCGCATTAACACCTCGGTATTTTTCTAATAATTCAATGACCATCATCAATTATACCTTACAAAGACAATATATTTTAAGTTCATTGCAAAATATGCATATATAGAATAATTTCAGTATTATCACGGGAGTGGGCGGAGCTAACATTATACTGTAAAAAAAAATTGGGGCGGATTGCAGCCAAATTTATATATGCACTTTGTATTTTGCAATATCGATTTTTTAAATATATATATATCGAGCAGATCTAAAACTAACAAACTAGGAAAACTTAAAATACATTTTCATTACTCCAAAACTACCTAAGATTAAATACAAATTGCCCGAATTGAATCTTAGTTTTAGGTTCTGATACATGGTAATATTATAAAACATGTCCTGAGAAATTTTACGCAGTTAAATATGATAAATTATAGCTCTAACATACTAAAAATTAAATAAAATTCACAATAAAAACCAAAATTAAATTGAAAAGAGAGATTACAAAGAAAAATAATAAACTATATAATTTTTCCATTTGCAATATCTCTGTGCATCTGTGGGGGACGTACCGTGCCTGTGCTGCCCAGGGTTAGATGGCTGAGCTGCTGTGTGAGAGGCCCTAATATGGCAGTTGGCTGGATGGTCATGGTGTGGTCCACTGAAGGCGTGAGGACGGTGCCCTGAGCACAGGACAGGCACAAGTTAGACAGGAACAGAAAGGTGCTTTAGGAAATGGAGCAGCAGTTTAACTGCAACTTACTGTGGGCTGCATGAGGTAAGACTGGTGATGTATCCAGGAGGGATTGTGTACCTGCAATTAAAAGAATATACTTTATATTTGGGTCCTTATTCTATATAATTCAGATCTATAATGATTCATACCCAATAAGCTAGGGTGGATAATTAAGATTTTCAGTAAAAAACTACTTAAATGTCTTAAATCAATTCTTTTTCATATCGTCAAAAGACTTCGAATAGAGCATGAGTCGTATGCACTATTTTTATGGTGTTTTTTTTTTTAGTAACCGTTCTTCAAAAATGTCTATTTTTGCAGTTGATGGAAGAAAAAAATACGGGTTTGGAATTAAAGGAATGTTTCGAAAATTATGACAGAGGTTTAATTTTTGGGTGAACTATTCCTTTAAACAATACTACATATATACATATTAAGCAAATCAGTAATATAGCTCCTGCAAAAAAAAACAGTACCTGGTAGGTGGATAGAGGTGAGTGCATGTAGGGAGAGATAGAAGTCTGAGCAATAATTCTGTTAGGAGCGATGCTGTAGGAAGGGGAATAAAACCTGCAGGGGGCGACAAACACGCACATTTTTTTCTTTTTCTAAAGGAAGAGCTTTTACCATGATGTGTCATAATGAAAGCAAGCACAAAGTACAACATTTCTTGAGTGATAATTTCAGAACCCACCCATTTTGTAAAGCAGGAGTAGGGTCATATGTTAGCGTCATCCCGCCCTGTATGTGTGAGAGAACAAGAGAGAGACGATCGATTTAAGACTTGGACTACAGAATGATTTACATCAACATTAAAAAGCTGAGAAAATCATCTCTCTCACAGTCTCGCCCTCTCTTGGCCACTGCCGCCCATTTAGGTGATATTTCCCCTGATTCTGACGTTTCTTCTGTCCCCCGTCCGCAAATTTGCACAGCAAGGGTTCTATAGGCACTTAGTCAAAAACATTAGTCATTATTTTATCTGTCGTAACCATACAATCCTCAATATGAAAACAACCGTAACGCAGTACCTGCTACTCCAGGAGGAGTCTTGATGTATTTGCCATTAAAATGTTGAATGATGGCCTCACATTTTTCAGTCGATTCCATCCTAACAGAGTAATTGCAGATGTATTATTAATGGAATATTAATGATGATTATGTCGGGTTATATGCGTGAGAGGTGGTCAGGCGTACCTGGCGAAACCCACTCCTCGGCTGGTGCCGTTTGCATCTCGTAGGATGCGTGTGGAGATGACTTGGCTGAAGGGCTTGAGCATGCTCTCTAACTCCTGCTCATCCATAGACAGAGGCAGATTGGAGATGTACAGGTTGGTGGGGTCCTGTTCCTGTTGCTGCAGAGGTAATGAAGAAGAGAGAAACAAATGTGGGCATGACTATACATTAAAGGAATATTCTGTTGTTTTCAACTTAAAGGATTAGTTTGTCCAGAAAAGGAAAGGATGTCCGTATTTCTGTGAAATAATGTAGTTCACCCAAAAATGAATTTAAAAAAAGAAAATTCACCCTCATGTTTTTCCGAACCCATAAGACTTTCGTTCATCTTCGGAATGAAGGAAAATCTTATTTTTTTAATGAAATCTAGGAGCTTTCTGTCCCTCAAAGTCAATTGACAGTGTATGCACACCTTTGATGCTTCAAAAAGTTCATAAAGAGATCATAAAGTAGTTTGAGCTAAACTAGTTTGAGCATGTTTAGGCTTCCGCAAGAACCAGTGAGGTTTTTTCAAAGCAAGTACGGTTGAGCTTCTGTTTATGTTCGGTGATCAAAGTTTATAAATGAATAAAAGCCTAAATTCAATCTGGTCATTTTATAAAGAGATCGTGTCTCTTCGGAAAATTTGGACTAAACCACTCAATTCATATGGATTAGTTTTACGATATCTTTATCAACTTATCGAAGCGTCAAATTGGTAGTTGCGTGGACTGTCAATGGAGGGACAGAAATATCTCAGATTTGTGTTTCGAAGATGAACGAAAATCTTACGGGTTCGGAGCGACATGAGTCGTTCATGAGTAAATGACAGAATTTAAATTTGAACTAACCCTTTAAATTTCAGCCTATTTTTTCACACAACGCTATCACATGACTTATGATAAATACAGTGATCAATAAAGCACTTGGAATATAGCGCATTGGTCATCTGGACTACTTTTAGGAATCTTTAAAAGCAAGGTCTTTAATTACTAGTTGAATAACTGACTTGAGCGTCATATTTTATAATGCCGTGTTATGTGCGAGCCCCTCTCCGTCTAGCTCATGTTTACAATGGAACATTAAATAGCAGTGCTGAGGACTGCAAAAACATGCTTTGTGTGAACGGCCCCTTATGGTGCATTTTACTTTTTGGAGCTTGAAACTTCTGGTTATGCGTTACTGACATAATTCCTGTGGATGTACACAAAGTGCCCTGCTTTGTTCCTGAAGGACTGATCAGCCTTACAGGCTCAGTAAGGTTAGGATTAAGGGTAAGTGAGGTTAGGACCTCATCAGCCTGTCAGACACAAAGCAGAGCACCATCAATCACTGGGCCTTTTTTTTAGGATAGTTATGTCACATCCTTTCCATGTCCCTTCCCAGTATGATGCTCACATAGATAACTAACTGGGTTAACTTTCCAGAGTCAAAGCTATTGTTATTACTTGTTGTGGTTTTCAACAACAACTTAAGCACTTTATACAGACAGTAAGTTGGGAATGACCTGAATATTCCAATAATGACACATTCCACCTTTAAAATATATTGGAAATCAAAGAAGGAAAGTAGGAACGACTGTGAAAGAGTTCAGAAGTTTACAGTGTCTGACCTCATAACTTCTTCACAGTCTTTCCTATCTTTCTTATGATTTCTGTTGACTCGGCAGCCTTGTGCATTGATGTGTGTGTGTGTGTGTGTGTGTGTGTGTGTGTGTGTGTGTGTGTGTGTGTGTGTGTGTGTGTGTGTGTGTGTGTGTGTGTGTGTGTGTGTGTGTGTGTGTGTGTGTGTGTGTGTGTGTGTGTGTGTGTGTGTGTGTGTGTGTGTGTGTGTGTGTGTGTGTGTGTGTGTGTGTGTGTGTGTGTGTGTGTGTGTGTGTGTGTGTGGAGAGATTGGAGAGATAAGACGGATTCAGCTCCTGCCGAATCCTGCACATGAGTTCAACTATGAAATATGGCGCTTATTTTGTTGAAAGTCAACTATACATATCACTTATATCACATACGTTCTTTACCCCAAACTAGAACAAATTCATAGAAAAATGTAAATAAAATAGAAAGAGTGAATTTCACATCTTTTGTGCCATACTTTTATCTTTGCATAATTATATGCAGGAGTTTTAGACATCAATATGTTTTTTGGGGGAAAAGTGTCAAAATGACTGTTTTCAAGGCCAGTACTGAGTCAGCTCATTACCATATAAACACCTAATTAGCTTCATTTGAAGCTGCGGGCATGACAGCAAATATGCATACAATACAAAGTGACACCTTTCTAACCTCAAATTAACAGATACACAAAACTGGCGCTTGCATGTCTTCTACAGATTACCCAGTTCCTGCATGAGGCGTGAGTACGAGGTTTTACTTCAGGATCTCAAAACTCCTTAATCATATTATGCGCCTCAAATAAATTTTCTTCATTATCATTGAAGCATGATCTGTGTTACTTGTCTAAACAAATCAGAAAGACAGTAAAGATAGCTGCAAGACAGCAAACCTCCGAATCACCCCGCTGCTGATTTGCATATTCATTGCTTTGGTGTGCAGATGAGATTAAAATGTGAGCTGTAAATGTATTACCAGATCATCTCGCCACCATGAATAATGAATATCTAATTGCAGTGACCTGCGATGGAGGTGATTTTTGCACTGATCTAATCACACCGCGAGTCGGTGGCTTTTTCCACAGAGTGAATGGGAGGAGGAAAATCCACGGAAATTGCCTCAACAGACTCTTAAATAGGTCAGGTCACTAAACGACTCTAAAATGGCTGTAATTAAGACGGGTGCTTAGTGTTGTTCTTGTGTGAAGAGGTTGCACTTTCACACTGATCTACAGATTAAATGGGTGAATCTCACACATCTTTCTAGATAATGTTCGGTTCACATTTTACCCCAAAACTGAATGCTTAAAGAAAACCAACCTTGTTTGTTTTGTTGCATGTATTGACACATATTTTCCAGCACAATTAAGCACATCCCTCCCACATCTCTCATTACCACATTGCAGACACGAAAAAAAAGAGTTTGTAATGTAATTCAAAGATAAAGTAACATACTCACATTTGTTGTACTCCCTTTAATTTGATGATTTACATAAAAAATATGGTAACACTTTAGTTCAGGGATCAATTCTCCCTATTAACTTGCTTATTATAATGCATATTACAAGGATATTGGCTGTTTATTAGTACTTATAAAGCACATATTAATGGCTTATTCTGCATGACCATATTATACATCCCTCAATCCTATACCCAATACCTAAACTTAAAAACTACCTTTCTAACTATTAATAAGCAGTAATTGAGACTTTATCGATTAACATCGTTAATGTTAGTTAATAGTGAGATTTGAACCCTAATCTAAAGTGTGACCAAAATACTAGTACAAATACTGTATTGCAGTAATGACAAATTAATGATAATTACCATTTAGGAAAAAACAAAAGTACAACAGTGATTCTGGATGCAAAGTTTTAGAGATCTTTTTTATAATTATTTTTTTGCATTAAAGTAATGACTTTTAGATTTTTTTGATAATGATAGTCATTTTAATATAATAAAATATATAAATATGAATTGTCATTCAAATAATATTTCAATAAAAAATCTTAATAAGAATAAATTAGTGATTTTTTGGGAAGTGGAAGAAAATGGCATAGAAAATATCTTAGAATGATTTGTTCAACAATTATTGTCATTAAAATATTTCTCCAAATATCTCATAAAATAAATAAATAATATTAAAATAGTCTTCTTTTATGGAAAATGTAATGTAACTTTTTTTTTTTTTGCAGTCAAAAATGATCTGGAAATGTTTTTGTGAGATTCACCATAAACCTCATTAAAAGGGTGTGAAATCAGTAGGAGGGTCTGTGTGTGTGGTTGGCCAGGGCAGGAGCAGCGCTGGCCTGCAGGGCCACAGTCCTCTACGGAGGGCGTGCAGAACTACCAGCCAAGCTGCTCAGACAGTGACTCAGCCATGGGTGAAAGAGAGAACACACAAACTCTTTGTAGAGCTGGAGCACCACGCAGGAGCAGAAACGGGACAAATACTCCTCAGGCACTTACTTTGAACTGCTCTCAATGGCGGACCTGCATGAGCCTAATGGGGACACCAGCTCCGTTTTCATGGCTCAACACCCACAGACAGGCCAAGTGTGGTAAAATAATCAGCCGTCCTACACTAAAGTGATTGCCGCCATTTACTTTCAACATCAATAATTAGCTTCCCCTTGAATCAGATATGCAATATTTTGTTACAGGTGATAACTTATCCAAGAAATGTATTAAAACTACACATATGTGAGTGTGCCTGTCAGTAGGGCTTCATCCTTCATGATTATGACAAAAATCATAATTTTTATGATTGCTAAAACTGTCTACCATTGTAAGTTTGGGGTCAGTAAGATTTTTTTTAATTAACACTTTTATTCAGCAAGGATGCATTAAATTGATCAAAAGTGACAGTGAAACATTTATAAAAGATTACAAAAGATTTCCATTTAAAAAAATGCTGTTCTTTTGAAATGTATGTTCATCAAAGAATCGCAGTTTCCCCCCAAAAAAATATCTTCAAAATTGATAATAAGAAAAGTTTCATCATGATTTCTGAAGGATCATGTGACACTGAAGACTGGAGTAATGATGCTGAAAATTCAGTTTTGCAGCACAGGAATAAATTACGTTTTAAAATATATTAAAATAGAAGTTATATCATATTGCAACAATATATTTCACAATTCAATGTTTTACTATATTTTTTACTGTATAATGTTTTACTGTATTTCTGCATGTTTAACTGTATTTGTTTTACTTCTTTCAAAAACATAAAATCTTACCGACCTCAAACGTTTGATCAGCAGTTTATATAGTTTTTGCATAATCAGACTATATGTGTGAGTGCAGAACTCAGGAAATTCAGGCAAAACAAAACAAACGTTTTTAGCGTTTCTGAGTAGATTTTTTTTTTTTAAAGATTATCTAAATTAAATAATTTACTTATTGAAATGCTTCTGGCCTGTCATTTTATTCATGTGCTCAACAAACCAGTCTGTGATTGGTAACAGTGCTCAACGCTGCAAAAATATGTTGTAAATAAAAACCTTTGATGCAACAGGATTTCCTCCAAGTCCCTCCTTCAGTGTAAATGGGTTATTTTATCATCTACCAGCCAAAAATCTTAAGTTTGTTAAGAAAAGTAATAGCACATGTATCCTCATCAATCCGCATGATTTGAAGCATCTTTCATGTCCGTAGCACAAATATGCGCCAAAGTTGAATACTTTGTCTTAGCGGTTTGTTCAAATCCCAAACTTGAGTATGAGCAATAATAATACTGATGCTTGTGTTTGGAATTCGTTTGAAGCCGTTTCAAAGTGCCTCAGAAGGTTTACAGCAAGCATGAGCAGTTAAGGAACAGGGTGTTCAGTGTCACTGACTCTTACCTTTGCCATCTGAGCCTGAACTCCACTGGCCTTTAGCGCTGTAACCGCTTTCTGTGCAGAGGCCAGGCTGTCGAAATCCACAAAGCCATAGCCTAAACACACACACACATAGAGGATCAGTGATCACTGCTTAAAGTTTAGTTAAGCCAATAGCGTTCCCTATCACTCCTCTACACCTTAGTTCACACTGGTAATCTCTCTGTGAGAAAAGAGCTATCAGACCAAGTTAACCACACACACACACACACACACACACACACACACACACACACACACACACACAAATGTAATAGCATTGGTCCACTTGACAGATGTAGGGTTATGCAATACCAATCTCATAGCTGTTACATCAGCACACATTTGCTAGAGATAAAATAGATGAAGTATATTTAAAGAGCACTCACGAGTTAAAAGGAACAGTTCACCCAAAAATGGAAATTCTATTATTTATTCTCATGATTTTCAAAACCTGTATAACATTCTTTCTACTGTGGAACACAAAGGGATGTTTAGAAGAATGTCCAAGCAATGGAAGTGAGTGGAGGCCACGGCTTTCAAGCTAGATTTGTGATTATCAACTTAATTTTCAGCCTGTTTCTCAGACAAAACTATCATATGGCTTCAGAAGACTTTGAATGTAGGGCATAAGTCATATGGACCAATTTGGACACTTTTATGGTGTTTTTTGTCCTTTTTTTTAGTTTGATGGCTTTCACAGTAAGCGGCATTGTGTGAAGTTTCTTTTGTGAAAGAAAGTCAGAGTAGTTTTAACTATTAAATATTACATTTTGCGACACATCTTACCTTTACACTTGTTGGTGGTCTTGTCAAGGATGGCCTTAGTAGACACTATTTTTCCATAGCTGTGCATTACAAAACAAGAACAAAAAGTAACATTTGGTTTAGATGAACAGATAAACACCTTAAACAGATTTTTAACAGCCGAAAAATATTAAATCAAACCAAACTCATAACACTTGCTGATATGTATCAGATCTTTTATAAGGTCAAACGCAGTTTGGAAAAGCCAGAGTAATCTAAGCCGAAAACAGCCAAGCAGCGGGGGCACAAAAACTCATAAACTGAGGGCACCAGCACCGCTCCATTCACAATGCGCCGCTCAACGGGCCCCCATATTCAGAAATCACGGACATGAAATCTTCATGAGGGTGCCGGTGCGGTGGAGAAGCCCTGATCAAATGCTCTTTGAATAATGGATTCCATACCACATTCATGCTGCTTTGCATATCTGAGGCATTGCCGCAGCATTATACAGGTATATAGCTGTAGGATAGCATATGCTTCCACGGATTACTGGAGGCATGCGGGTGTTTGAGGGACGGGGAGGGGGGTAGGATGTTCTCTCTCCAGGCATGTGCTTGCAGTGTAACCTGAGAGTTCTCCTTGTCTGCCCTGCACAGCTCTGGCTGGGATCCACAGCAATCAACTAACAATGCCCTCCGCCAGGCTCCTCATGGGTCCTACTGCCAGCGCACAGCACCTCTCACACTGATGTTCATGACTGAACTCAATCTATATAGTGTAACTGTAGCATAGATGGAAGCAATATGAGAGAACACTGAAAAAATTGCAAGCAGTTTCAGTTTTTTACTTAATCATTCAAACATTAAAGTGAAAATCAAGCTTTTAATGTTGGGTTTATGTCTTTGTGGTGTTTTTAATATGCTTTAAGACAAACCTTGTGCAAATTCATGTCAACACCATTGCTGAGTATTTTCTCCTTTGAATCTGCAGTGATCCAAAGACAGTCTCAAAAACGCGCTTTGTAATCGGTAGTGTTTCTGACGTCACAAACTACCTTGAAACCAATCAGATCTCGCCAACGAGTGGATCTCTAAACCGGTGCGAGCGAGTGGAGGCGGGGATCATTTGCATATTCATAGAAACCGTGTATACTTAATGAGGCAAAGGTGTAGAGTTACATTCAAGCTATTTTAAGGCATGAAGAATGTTTTTTTCAAGTATGTAATTTTGGTGATCAAAGATGAGTTTTAAGGGATAAAATGATTGACTACAGGGGGACTTTAAGGGTCGTTCATGCAGGACATAGAATAGAAAAAAAGCAAGTGTCCCGAGACAGTTTTGAATTTCCTAAGAAATCTTCAATTATCAAATAAATATATATTTTTATCAAATTAAAAATAAAAGATGAAAAACAGCACAGATGCATGCAAGTGGCAACCCAATGCACTGCCACTTTGTATTGTACAAATGTAACAAAAAAATCTTAAAAACACATGAAGGCCCTACAAAATGTAAAATGATCAACATGACATAGATGAGGAGGAATCTTAAATTTAATAATTTAGTGCTGCACAGAAATCACCAACTAAAATAATTTGGGCGAGACAGAAAAAAACTAAAATCTGGTTTCGGCTGCCGAAGTCATTGACTGAAACAGTTAGCGGTTCGCCAGCGACACGTGTCAGTGTCTGTTGCATGCACACAACAGGTAATCATGTCAGCAGTATGAACGCACTTCAACTGTGACCAAAAATAATGCTAAAGTAGCAATATGTAGCATTATTTTTCAAAAGATATATCAAAAGACGGCTTGTTTCCGAAGAACGTTTCTATTGGTTGGTTTATCACTTGTAAACACGACATACTGAACAGTCTAAATGAAAACTTTCATTTTGGGTTTGATGTATTTAGGGATATCACTACTAATAAACCAGTCTAAAACATGGAACAAACACTGGTCAAATTTAATTTTAGACACATCAAAAGTGACAAATTAAAAATATTGTTTACAAAACTGGTTTAGTTTGTCTGAACGTACTGCCATTGAATTTTTTTTTACTTCTTTACTGCTTTGGTGACTCTAAATTCATTTAAATGAAACGCAACAAATAATTTACTCAATTAATTCATTAAAAACACTGATTCATTCAGGAACTAAACAAGTGATTCTTTATGAGTGAGTCAAAACTTCACTCAACTGATTTGGCCAAAAATCACTAAATCATTAAGAAGAAACATTTATTTAGCCTTTGTTCCATTTAGAACTAATTTTGTTTGTAGATGAAAAATAGAAATTTTTAGACAGATAGTGAAGCCATATCTCATGCGATCGTGTGGTTGGTCTGAACCACTGATATTCAGAAAAACGGCACTCTTGCACTTGTGATATTGCTTATGTGAGATAAATACACGAGGCTGTCCTTTTGCCATTCTTCTTGCTTGTGATATCCATAGCATTTGCTTTAGTGTTTTGAAACCACTCGGCTTGTGTTCTGCTCTTTCGCATTCTATAAAGGTAACAGGAACTACTTGACCAAACATCCCCCTCCGCCAACAGCTTCTTTGCTAAGAAACACCTGATATATTTGACTAACTCTTATCTCTCTCTCTCTCAGTCTCTTTCTCACACTCTCCCAAATCTCTGTTTCTCTCTTCCAGCTCCTCCCCACCCCCACCCCCATCACTAACAACTTTTGGTCTCCTCTCCCTCCCAGCTGTTGCCCTTGTTTGTCTTTCCCTTTCCCCCTGGGCTCAGAGTTTCCTGTAGGGCTGGGCAGCCTCATCTCAGCCGTTTCTTAGAATCTCCAGCACTACTTCTCAAATCTGCGCACTTTCTTTCTACGCCAACTTAAATATATGAGCACTTTGTTCTAAAATGGAATATACACTTCAATAAAGCTTAAGAAGTTCCATCATATTTTTATTGCCCAACAGAAATCACATCAAATTGGGCATCAAAGATATTGAGTTGCTTACTTTTGCTCTGGCAATAGGATACAAAAACAAAAAAGAGGATTACATTTTTCCATAATAAAATAATACATTTAGAGTTATAGTATTATTTAATATTTTTGAATGACTTTTATTTTGAAATTTTCCGTTTTTATTTTCATTTTAGTTTTAGTAATTTTGTTATGTGCTTTTGTCATTTTTAGATGTTTTATATATTTATATAAGCTTTAATCCACTTAAGTTTTAGTAATTTCAGTTTAAACTTATTTCAGTTTCAGTTTCCAAGCCATCATTTTAAAGTTTTTTTAAGCTGAAGAGTTTGATCATATTTATATTTATCAATATTTTATTTGACCAAAAATACATTTTCAATAGTTTTAGTATAACACTGCATTTACCAACATATTTTCAAATCACAAAAAAAAACTTTTTATTTAATTTCTGTAACCTTTTAAGTAAAAACAAACCATTTGAAATGTACTTAGTGATTAAGAAAATCAAATCAACCCCCTAAAACACTAAATTAGTAGTAATGTAGTAATAACAGAAAGTACTGTGTTATTAAATGGATGGAAAAAAAAATACGTAATAAATTTTTGTGCATACTTTGGAACATCGAGGTGGTAGAAGCAAAAGCACTTATCTCTCTTTAAACCCTTCCTTACTTTTATCAACCCTAAAAGGAAGTGAGGCGCAGGCAGGGAAAGAGGCGAGGAGAGGGAACCGTCATGCCTAGCTGTTGGAAACACTGCAGTCGGTCAACAAAAAAAAGAGCTTTGTTTGAAACCCAAACCTCTGTTGAGTTTGTGTCATTACATTCCACTAAAATGACCTCTAACATGAAAGCACGGATCTAATGTGAAAAAGTGACATGAGATTTATTTCAAAAGATGAATTCCCTATCTACCAACAAAACACATGGAATGAGAACCAATCCCAAGATGAAAAACGAGCACCCCTCAGGCGTTGCACCAAAATGTTATAAAAATATCAAAAACGTTTCATGAATAGAAATGTGTGATTTACACAACATCTACTAAATCAAGATGCTGCATATGGCTATCCAAAAACACTTTAAGTAACTCGCATTCATTTCAACATGATCTGCCAGCATTGCATTTCTAACCTTCTCGTGAAGGGTCAAATCAGGACGCTCTGAGTTTTTCTCTCACACACACCCCTGTTTTTCAATGCATTTTCTGGACTTATTATACACACTGAGCTCCTCTTCAACTGCTGATTATGAACCTGACCTTACTTGCCTTTACTATACCTAATCCTGAATTAATTTCCACATGAAACAAGGTTCGCTAAAGGACACTCACGGTTGACAGAGTTTGACCAGGTCCTGGTCTGTGGTTCCTGGGTGGAGACCACGGATGTACAGGTTGGTTTTGCTCAGCTGGTCTCCAGCAATGCTGCTTCCATTACTGCTGCTGGTGGTGTTGGGACTGGGTGGTGCCATCTGCTGGGTGGAGGATGCATACGCCTGCTGTGAAAACAGAGATGAGATACAAAACAACGCTATTAGATTACAATTCCAAAGAGCTTTCCTTTAGTTTTAAAATGAAAGTGTTGTAATTTCCCCTGTGACTTTTAAGGAAGCAGTGAATCATTTTCATATTCTTCTTCTAATCATTAGTGACTCAGTCTTGCCATGCAAAGCAAAACACTGCAATATCAAAATGGCGCTATAGATTAACAGGAATATTTCCCCACATACTTAACCTTTAAAGAGTTAAACGAAAAATGTATGTTATTATTACCCACTCGGGTGTCATTTCAAACCCATATGCTTTCCATGCAACACAAAATGAATGATTTAATGCTTTTCCATGCAACAAAAATCATTCATAGTAACAAAAAGGATCCATAAAAATAGTCCATACAATTTATGTGCCTTCTTGAAGCTTTGTGTGAAAAACGGATCAACATTTAATTCATTATTTATTGTTAATTCCCCTCCAGATGAACTTAAAAAAAAAACATTGTGTCTGGACCATTGAATCAGTGAGCTAAACTAAACCGGATCAGTCTAATTCACAAACTGGTTCAATTAGTTCATTAAAGTTAACCGGCTGCATCCACAATCACATACTTCCCATACTTACATTATAGTAATAAGTAGGTGAATAACAGTATGTGACAAATGAAGAGGATTTGTGAATGGCAGTGAAGCAACGCAACTGATGCTGGTAGATCACATGATAATGACAACATGGCGAATGTAGTACGTCCAGATTACATTCATACTACACACATTCACACTATATAACATACTTTTTTGGCAGTTGTAAAGTAATTTATTTTTTTAAATACTTACTCTCGAGAGTACCGGTATGCGATTTCAGACGCAGCCCGAGTCTTAAAAAAATAATTAATTCACGAATACAAGTCAATGATTCGGTTTTCAAGTTAAAGCTATCGTAAGGCTCCAGAAGACTAGGAATACAATAAAAGAAGAGTGTACACTGTACAGGTTTGTAACGACATGAGGATGAGTAAATAATGACAGAATGTTCCTTTTTAGGTGAACTATCCCTTCAAAAATTTAATGTTGTTTACAAAAACAAGCAGATTCTGAAAAAGAACATGCTTCCGATTGTTGTTGTGTCCAAAGCCTGGGGCTTTCCCTCTCCTGAGAGGTTCTGTTGGTTTTCTAATTAACTCCTCATCAGTCAGAGGGGCAGGCAAGGATGAAGTATTTCATTAGTCAAGTCTGTGAAATCAAATCTCAGACAGGGAACAATGGGCCAGTTTAATACATGCCACAAGTTCACTGGTTTGGCTGAGATTGTTGGAAAAAAGGGAGAGGGGCACATTCAGAAGTGCCCGCACAAACACTATGTCATATATAGGACTCTTGTCTTTTGCTCTCCTCTTGAGCCGGTTGAACTTAGTTATAGAAGCCTGTCTAATTGAGATCTGAGCTTGTTAGCGTTGAGCGCTAATCCCTCTCATGTGCTGTGTGCAGTCAGAAAGCACTGTCTCATTAGGACCGCTCTACTCAGCTAACTCAGCCTCTGCCTGGGAAAACAGATGACTGAACCACTGCCCCCCACTAAGCCCATCTGCCCTGCAACGCTGTTCAAGGTTGAGCAGTGCCGCACACCTAACAACACCCGTCTTCCCCACACAAACACTACACGCTAAAAATAACAACCCCCCACTAATGACATAAATCCAGCTAGACGTGTTGTTCAAATCAAGCCATATTACTTCTAATTTTCAGATGTTCCCTTTTATTACATAAAAAAAAAAATCGGGTTATTTTAAGATACACATGTGCATTCATTACCCTACCCCTAAAAGGAAACTTTAATCGTTTTTTTCCTTCTTAGCATTTTTAGATGTAAATTACACACACACACACAAGATTCAGATTTGCCATTATATTTGAAAGTACTATATTCAAATAGAAAAGTTATTTTAATTTGTAATAATATTTCACCATATTACAGTTTTTACTGTAAATGCAGAATAAGTGACTTCTTTCAAAAAAATCCCAAACTGGTAGTGTTTATAATACTGAGCTCGAACTAGCCCATTAAAATGTACTTTCATTGACAACAATTAATAAGTAACGTTACAAAAGGATGTGTAGTTGTATCATGGGTCATTTTATGCTTGCATTCCGAGAAGGAAAAGTAAGCTATGCCTTTTAAAAGGGCTTGTTTAACTCTATTTGCATGCCTTGTATACCTCTCACGACTTCTCAAGACCCATATGGACTCTACACAAACAGCTCCCATTCAACTACATCTGTTAAACCTACAGCTTTAATTCTTGTTCATGCAAAGCATGTGATATATTAGGTGAAGGCATTCCTCCGAGTCCACAACCGTGCTGACAGTGATTCATGCATCACGACCATCCTCACATGCTCCATCTGCTGCGACTGCTCCGTTTGCTTCAGATTGTACCTGAATGCAGAACAAATCCTTGTCAACAACTAATCAATACCAGCAAACCTGCCCTTGAACATCTCAGTTGCACTATAATGAAACCCGAGAGTTTTCCCTTATTTGCACTTGAAGACAGCACTGCAGTGGAAGCGCCTCTTCATTTCCATAGATATGCGCAGTGTGGTAATGAGAGCGTGGCGGGGTTTGCACCTCTCTTGATTACTCCATTGCAGTGCCACTAGGGCAGACTCTTGGGAAGGCTTGCAGAAATAGAGGTCACAGGAGGCAGTGAGCAGCTCGGAAGGGTTAGCAGGGGATCTGGCTCTAAAGGGCTGGTACCAGGTGTGGCTGTAAATGGAAATAAATGGTCTGTCTACCACTCCAACCTGCATAGGTTACAGTATTGTGATGTGGTTTTGCTGGGGAATATGGACATTTAATGACCTACCAACACACATTGCAGCATAACGCCGTCTGCAGTAGCATGTGCAAATCATTTATTTTTATATGCGGTTATTGTTTGAAATAAGGTCATACAATGGCAGTCTAATGATTGTACTTTTGTTTAATACTTTTGAGATTAATAAAACAAAATAAAAGGTCATTTAAAAAAAAAAAACCATAATATACATAATAATATCATATATACTGTACACAGTGGTCCAGCCTAGGAAAATTGACATCATCACTCTTTATTCAAATTATTAAAAATGTGTTAAAAATGTTGTAAGCATATTGTTGTGGTTGAAGTCAATTGTTTTATTTGTGATAACGCAGTGAAACATGCCAAATTTTGTCCAGGCTGTCAAACAAAGAAATTATGAATACATGTAATAGCAAGAGAGAACCAAAAAAAAGCTGCTTCTTTTTTTTGCATGGTAAAACAAAACCTGTAGCTGTAGTTTACCCCCTTTTTTGCCAAATAATTTAACAAGTTTAGTGTTTTATTTTGTTCTTCCCTCACATTTAAAATATTTAAAAATATAATATATTTTTCCCATATTTTGATGGTTTAATCAAACCTGTCGGATCATTGAAAACAAATACCCAAACCATTCCCTTTCCGGACATCACTTTTGGACACTAGCCTACTGTAGATATTGGTGTAATGCAATATGTATTTTTTTTATTTTTAGTGTATAGTAAATCAAATGACTCTGTAGTCTGGGAAATTACATATTAGAGTATGATTGAACAGAAATATTCAAAAAGTGTGTTGGCCTAATGATACAGTACATAATGTTTCAAAAATAAAATAAAATAAAAATAAAAGTAACTAAAAATACTTAGATTATTGATCTATTGATTATTGGCATAAGAATATTGATATGGTATTGTAAGGTAAAATATACTTCGAAATAATTTTTTGTTGTCCCTCATTCCCATTTCCCCATGATATGAATAGAGACATTGTTTCTCAATCACATATATTGCGATTAGTGTGAAATATGGAATTTTTCACCCAAACATGCTTAAAACTCATTACTTATACAAAATGGTGTCCCCCAGGGGTCCATTTTGGGTCCCATTTTATTTACTATTTATATAAATGACTTGTGTCAAAATGTAACAAATGCAAAGTGTCATTTGTATGCGGACGATACCGTTTTGTATTGTTCTGCTCCAGCATTGACAAGTGCTATAGAGGATCTGCAATCTGAAGAAGAATCTTCAGAAATTGTAGACTTATACTAAACTCAGATAAAACTAAAATGATGTGCTTTTCTAAATCAAGGAAAACAGAAGATGCTTGTACAATTGCTACACTAGATGAGAAAGTAATTGAACGAGTATCAGTCTATAAATATCTTGGTTTCCTTTTAGAAGAAAATTTGTCCTTCAAACAGCATATAGAGGGTCTAACAAAAAAACTAAGAGTAAAGTTGGGTTTCTATTATAGAAACAAAGGCTGTTTCTCTTTTAGTACGAGAAAAACAATGCTGGATTATGGAGATATTGTATACATGCATGCAAACAAATCTTCTTTGAAAATGCTGGATTCAGTATATCATGCAGCACTAAGATTTGTAACTAATTCCAGTTTCCGTACTCATCATTGTAGCTTGTATGAGAGTGTTGGTTGGCCATCTCTGCACAATCGCAGGCTGGAGCACTGGTACATTTTTCTTTTTAAGGCCATACTTTGTAAACTGCCTCCTTACTTATGCTCTCTTTTGACTCTTACTACCAGGAAATGTAATCTTAGATCACATGGGCAAATCATGTATGAAATCCCACGAACGCGAACGTTCTTCGGTGAAAGTGCCTTTAAAGTTTTTGCACCTTTTTCCTGGTATAAATTGCAAAATCAACTAAAATTTGACTGTTTACCGACAATGACACAATTTAAAATGAGGATAAAGGACTATTTGAGTACTAAATGCACATGTGCTGTTATTGAGAGCTGCTGGTGATTATGTTGAGATTATGTTAAATTGCCAAAATGTATTTTTTTGTTAAATGTTTGTACTTTTAATATGGAACTATTATTCTGCTGTCTTGGCCAGGACTCCCTTGAAAAAGAGATTCTGAATCTCAATGGGATTATTTCCTGGTAAAATAAAGGTAAATAAATAAATAAAATATCTTTTGGCTGACCGAAAATGTCAGAATATCACCTTTGGTAAGAAAGAAATGTAACAAATAACTTAAACCACAGCCAGTAACCCAGGATCCAAGTAATGTTTGAGATGGGAATTCCAGGAATTCTAGGTCATTTATCTGAGCAATCTGCATCCCTGCCATGAGTGCGGGAAGGAGGGGAATGACTCCCGTCTAGGCTGCTTGGTTTTCAAAACTGTGTCTTTCAGCAGCGATCCATCCCGTGAAGGAGAATTTCTAAGTGCGTGCGTGTGAGTGAATACACATTTCTGTGGCGGTACCAAGAGAAACAGACTCTGTCCCCGGGAATCTACATGTTCTACTGAGTGATTCAAATATTTTTGTAGAATCACACCAAAATTTGTACAATTTAAAACTTTACAAAGGTTAAAATTCAAAGTTTCCAATTTAGTGTTAATTATTACTATACTTTAAATTACTCTCTTGACACAGTTTTGCACTGTGTGCCTTCATTTTCCAGTGTAAAGTGTTGAAATTTGTGCATAAATCATCACTATTGGTCACTCTTTACGTCTGTCTTTGGATTTTGCTAATATTTACCCAATTAAAAATGATTAAAAAGGGCTTGTGACTAAAACTTGTAATTCCATTGGACCCTCAAACTGTCTGTAAAATCTCATAACTCCGCCCCTCGCCTATATATCGTGAATGCAGTGCTGCACGAATTTTGGGCCGTCTCTGCTTGTTTGCAATGCAAGGGTAAATGAAGAACTGGTTCTTTGAACAACTGCAGCATTTTCTCTACTCAAGAAAAATATATAAAGTTCTTTATCTTTAATAACATGAGATTTTGGCCAAATGACAGAAAAATTGAAGTGCCCAGATAACAATAGTAAACTTAACAACCCGTAAGTTGATGAAAACGTAATGCGATGCACTTACTGCCCCCACATACGGCCGTTCTAATGACGGACAAAACACAAACCAATACAGTGTTTCATCAATATTTAAAAAAATACAGTGTTTTTTTCCATTTGCTGAAAAGTAGCGTTTTTGGAAATACAAGGTTTCCACCCAACAGCAAAGATACTAAGTTTTTTTTTTTGCAGCCACAGTCTGTTCTCATTGTTCCTAACTAGACGTTCAATAAAAATCTCAAAGCTCTTAACTTAACATTCAAAACTGAGTGGTTCGCCTAAAAGCCTTTGTCATTACCTGAAAGGTCACAGAATATTCAGAAGACTCTAATGAGCTTCATATATTCATATTGTGTCAAATTATTTTTTGTAACATTTTGCCGCCCCACAGAGTGTCATTTTCCAGTGGATTTTCTTCCACCAGAGCTGACAGCAATTCTGTGAGTCAGTGCAGCAGTGCTTAGCAGACCTGCAGGGCTTAGGAAGTTTGGGGCACTTAAGGACGAAATTAGAGACCAGTGGCTGCACACTCGCACTATCCAAAAATTCTGGAAAAATGTATGTCCCTTGATAACTCCTAGGCACTCAGACTGTGGAAATTGTGATTTTCTTTATAGCTTATTCACACCAAGCACAAAAATTCACATTGAACACTATTGAATTTTGTATTATTAAATATGTATCATGTATTAAAGTAGGTGAAGTTGCATTGCCAAAATTATTAACTTGCATTTAATTCTTGCATTAGGTTAAACATCTGTGTACACTTGTTATGATCAGGGTCAAACTGACCCTAAGTGAATTCACCAAAAATAACACTATATCAAAAAATTAAAAATATTCCATAAACTGTGAATATTATTAATAGTATTGAAACTGTTTTTTTTGTAACATTTTAAACTGAAGTGTGGAAAAACGCTTCTTCTGTGTACTTTCCTGAAGATCAAATAGAGCATGGCGCTAGCAACGCTAAGATCTTGGTTTAGATTTCCAGCAAACTGAACATGCATGAACATATTAAATTGTACAGTTCAGATAAAAGTGTCTACTAAATACATAAATGTAAATATAAATACCCTTAGAGAGTAGTTGAGAAACTGACATACAAAAATTCATTTTAAAAAGTTTTTTATTTCTATGTATATATATATGCAGAAGCCTTATTTAACGCTTTTAAAATGACCCGCAAACATCATAATCTTAATATATCATTTGTATGCACTTTCCACAACACAGTGGAGAGTCGACACTTTGCAGGCATGTTCAGGAAAGTCACAAAATTTCAAGACAAACATTATAGGTTAACCAGAATTTCAGACAAATCTAAAATCTAAATTTGACCCACATGCGAATGACCAGAGTGCATTTGATTAGCTTTTCCATTCCGTTCGTGGTATGAACAGACCTCTCAATGACCACACTGCAGTATCACTGCAGAGATCCTGTTTGGTAGTTTTACCACACATGACATTCTCCCTCTGCATTTTTACATAGCTACAGCAAAAATCAATATAGAGGGCTCCCTTAGCTTCCCAATACACTATTTCCTCTTCCAACACATTCCAAGTGGGACGTCACCTCACGGGTCTGAAATTGTTGTCCAAACTGGACTTGTCATCCTCCTTTTTGGCTCACATTGGCAGCAACAACAGCCTTTCGAACTCAACTGATGGGCTGCCTCTAGGCTTTTGGCCAATAGCCCCTACTCAAACCCAATACTGTTTCCTCCAGTCCATTCCAGCAGGTGAAGAGGCAATCTGATTCTGACATCACATATTTTTCCATTGCAAGCAGATGCCCTGAATTAAATTCTTCCAAAAACACTGTCTACCATCTTCACGGGCATCCCTGGGGTGATACATGGCATAATATCTATATATTCGATGCCAACATACAACCTTTCAGCGATGTCTCTTTATGGCCGAGGGACATGGAGCTCACCTGCCCAACACAGCTTCTTTCTTTCTAGCTACTACCTACACTTCCTCCCCCAGCACTGTGTAACCACGACCTGCTGTGCGAGTTATTGAGAAGAGATGCACCATGGGCTCGGACACCTGCCTGCTCAGCGGCTGGGCTGGTGACAGTCAGTCAGTTCATGGTTTTCTAGACTAGAGCAACACTTATAAGTGTTTATTTTGATAAGAATGAGTCCACGGTTAGCTCTAATAACAAAATGACAATGGGGTCAAAGTCTTTGGTTAAATATGTACAGTAAATCTCCATTGTTGGGGTCTTCTCTTATTTCTTCATAAACTGCAAGGTAATATAAAATCAGTGAGCCGGGTCGGACAACTGCTTGCATCTATGCGTTGTTCTTGGATTCTGTCGTGATCATGGGCGTGAAGCTGAAATAACATTTAGAGAGCCAAGCTGGATCAGATCACAGGGTGTATGCTTATGAAACTGTTAATGAGATATCATACTCAATATCACCTTCAAAAGAACTGCTCTCCCTGGTAAAAAGTTATCAGGCAATAATTCATAAAATGATCAACATGTTAATAGTCTTTCTTTCCTTTGTGCTGTCCTTTTATTGCAATGTTAATTTTCATACATCTATGATAATGACCTTGTAAAAGCATTAAAGATGGCAGAAGATAAAGATGGAGTCCTTTGAATAAAGCTGCAAGCAAGCACACTTGATTTACTCATTATGTTAAAAAATATATGGTATAGTCATAGACAATGCATATATACATTAACCATGTGGTTTAACCAAATTTTCTTACAGATACAGTTTTGTATAAGTTATCAGTTCTTCAGAATCAATCTACTGATGTGTCACAATTTGGTGGGTCTTAAAAGAATAGTATAGTGTGTACACAATGCCATTGCGTCACTGTGGGTTCAGCAGAAAACAGCAACAGTGTTCAAAGGTAAAGTAACTCACTTTATGTATAGCCTAGTATTTGCATAAATATGCATAGGCTACTCACGCTCAACAGCAATTCATTCTTAACTGATAAATACATAGCATATTGAGCTTAAGAAAAAACATGTTTTACTAAAATAGATTAAAAACTTAAATACAATAGTATTTAAAAATATGATTAATAAATATATTCATAATGCATGTTATTTTTATTGATTAGAATAATTATTTGTGTCTGAAATACAATTATAATTAAAAATCGTTTCTTAATATGAGGACACTTAATCATAAAAACAATCAATAGGCCCACCATATCGGTCATAAAAAAATAGCATCTGTTGATAATTCGTTTTTCTAATAATTCACTGCACGTACCGTAACCATCATAGCCCACCTTATCTCGGACATGCGTTCATTTTGACAAATAAACTGCGTCATTAACATGTTAAAAAAGCTTTTTCTCCCCTCCTTATTCTAACCTTTGCCTCTCCGAAAATAAATAGCCGATAATTCAAAGGCATCCTATGTTGGATTAATTGACTTTCTGTCAGCAAAGTCAATCCCAGACCCAATGTTTCCCGTCATAGTAGTGGGATTTATAGGGGTGGGGCGAATGACTCAACGTAAAACTTAAGTTAAACTAATTTTCTTCCCCCCCGTCAAACAATTTTCCTCGAGAATCCCAAATAATTGTCCTCTATTGAATTACTGCAACGAATCTACAATCATCGTGTCCCTATAAATAAGTAGCTATCCGTGAACATTTCGGTCCGCAAGTTCAGTCTGTGACTTCTCAGCCAGCCAATAGAGTAGATCAACCTACATTAAGATGCCCGCTTTTAATACACGCTCACTTCAGTCGCCTATCTTACTCAACGGCGGTATATTATCCGGCACGATCGCGCGATGATACACTTCAATATTTCCACGGTTCCACTTTCAAGGACACTGCAGCTCACACTCATGCAATTACACACACAACAGAGAGATAAGCGACATAAATGAGCGTTTTTCACCGGCCTGAACGTCTGACGCCAACGCATTTGAACGGGGATTTACCTTTTTACTGGTTCTGCTGGTATAGCCGTTATATGGGTTGATTCCTGTCCTTGGCGGCACAGAGAGCAGCATTTTTACAGCAGCAGCAGCAGCAGCAGCAGCGCTGTGTCCGGAGCGCCTAGTGCAGCCAAAACACTCCGCTGACGTCACCGGGGACATTCAGCCTGCTGCTGGAGTCTGTGGAAGAGATCGACACACACACACACACACACACACACACACACTCTCTCTCTCTCTCTCTCTCTCTCTCTCTCTCTCTCTCTCTCTCTCTCTCTCTCTCTCTCTCTCTCTCTCTCTCTCTCTCTCTCTCTCTCTCTCTCTCTGCTGTTCAGCACACAGGGAAAAAAAACAGCAATATCCTTTTCTGTTTTAAATGGTATTGAAAGCTAAATACTCTCTTATGACTAATAGGCTACATAAGAGTTCTGGTTTCATATGAACTTTTTTAAAAACAAGGATCCTAATGGGGGAAATCAACTGAAATACCTCTTCTTGAACTTGCTTGGGAACCTAGCAATTTTCCCAGCTGCACAAATTCTAGTATTAAATATCGGCTATTTACTGGTCATATACAGTATGCACCTCTGGGAACAGAGACATTTAGGCTATATGGTGATGTAAATTCACATGTTCTTGTGACACTCCAGCATAGTAGTTTAAGTGATTGGTGCCTGACATGGTGCAGTACACTATAACAATTAAAAATTATTATAGCCTAGGCTTAATGGAATATATGCAATTTTCATATAATACTGTATAAAAAAATATAATTTGTGGAAGGAAAAATATTGTTAAATCTCATGGCAAAACTATTTTACGTTTTGGCAAATTGGTGACTAATCATATGAATTTGTAAAATCTCTTTCATGTTTTCGTATGATCTGCTTACGCACCAGTGATGGGTATGTTTATGGGGGAACCTTCATGCATAGTTTTTTCTATTAATCATACATTATGTATGATTCACCATGTACAAATTGGTGTACATGGTGTACAAATTGCAGTTAGTTTATCTGTGAGAACAGGGTGGTTAAATTATGTTTAAAATAACTCTCCTTTAATTTCATGAAAACAGTACAAGGATGTTCCCAGAAGAAGTCTGCATAAATCTCGTAATTAGTTATGTTTTTTTAATCACTTGTGCATATTGTGGTTAGGTTTGTACATAAGATAATCAAACTCATCGAAATGCATCCCATAATCCCTGTAACACTGTCATTTTTATTGGGAATTTTTTACAACCACACCTGCCATTTAACCACTTTACAGTGTATAGGCAAAGGAACACCATGTTGCCAGCAAAGCCCAAAAGACACTTAGGATCACGAGTCAGCCCACAGCAGAACCCAGTCATACACCGCCAAGTCATCTCCTCCAGCATCACAGAACAGCAGAGGAGCCGACAGTGTTTATCTGAAGTCAGATGAGAGGCTGATGTGGGAGGATAGTTGTTTAAAAGTCTGATTTCTTTGTTTGGCCACTGCAGATGAAATCTCTTTGCTTGTAGTCTTCTGTACCGCTCTCTGTCATGTTGCTTGTTTATGTTTAGATAAGAGCTACATGCAGCATTCTTACGGTGTCGGGACTGTGTTTAATAAGCAGAGACATATTTATACGTTCTGTATTTTAATGATTAGAGCCTCGTTGAGCATTCTCAAAGAATTTCTAATAAAAAAAGGACTGGAAATGAACATATCCATATTCGGAAATGATTTATGGTTTGCCAAGATTTCGGTTTAGACTTGCAATTAATTTCAGCTTGGGTAATATCAGAAAATACGGTTTTAAACATAAGAGTTTGTGCCTGTTAGCGTTCCTGGACAAATGAAGGTCATTGTGCTATTGATTGGTACATACATGTATACACACAAGATAAACAGTTTGGCCTTCCAGAAAGCAAATCTAACATCAGAAAGATACTTACAAACTCCTTATGAAAAAATTAGGCCTATATTTTAATATATTTTAGTTTAGTCAGTTATGGCGCCATCAGTCTTACTCCAGTCAAATGATCCTTTAGAAATCAATATGCTCAATCTGGTGCTCAAGAAACATTATTATCAATGTAACATATTATTATCAATGTTGAAAACAATATTTGTGTGGAAACCATTCAACTTTTTTTCAGGATTCTGTGATAAATAGAAAGCTTTTATATGAACACAAATCTTTGGTAACATTATAAATGTCTTTACTGTCTTGTACTGAGATTATATTTTCTCAGGTTGTCTCGCTGGACAATACATATTTTTCTGGGCATTACATATTCGCTGTTTCTAATATATTTCAAATAAAAACGACCACAACGTAATAAATGATGGCGAAGTAATATATCAAGTAATCGACAGCTTTTTCACAAGTCTAAAGCAAAATCTTGTTCATACACCGAGAGAGGGGCTTGCAGCAGGAGGTGGAGGATGAAGTCTTGATGGGGGTTGTGAATATCTTTAGTGTTTGCGCATACCTTGAATTCTTCAGGTGTTGTCAGCATGGCCCTTACCGTAATTATCACCCTGTGGAAGCCTGGCTCACTTCCTTACCTGCTATTTATGACGTCTTCCTTTGAAGGAAATGGACAGAAAGATCATGCATTGTCTTTCAGCTCGCATAGGTTTAAGCGTTTTAGCATTTCCATATTTTGCTGCAAATATTTTGTTTACCAGAAACAGGACACCGCAGCGATATCTTTCCAGTGTCACCATTGGCAGATGCAATCACATTCTGAGCGCAGGGCTGGGAGATTCGCAGGCCTGATTTATGCAACAATGTCTCTTCACTCAAGGCTGTGGGCCAGAGGAGTAATGTTGGCCTAGCAGACATCCCACAGTCCAAGATGTGTGATGTAATTTACCCAATGTTCACACGCATACACAAACACGAAGGCACACTAGAGAAAAGGTCTCAATTGCTGCCAATTATTCATAGCGCTCTCACACATTTGGGTGACGCTCAAAGGTAACGGAAAGCAAGGCTCACAGCTATGCAATATGAGCTATTACTGAGCCGTAACGTTTTCAGGTCCATTTGCTAGCAAGAAACTCATTTCATATACATAGCTACAAACAGCGACGCTATGCATGCACGCAAAATAACACCAGAACTTAATCATCAGGGACTGTGTGATTCAAATCAATAAATCATTACTTTTGTAATTTCGTCTCTCGCACTCCTGACTGTCTGCAGCAGGTTGGTGGAGTCTGGGAACGCAGTGCACCCCCCCCCCCCCCCCCCACCCCCATTGCAACCAGCTCAGTCTCCAGCACTGTGGATGGTGAAGGCGAGGGATTGTGTGCAGATGTGCTTGGAGAGTGGCCAAGCGCTTTGCCCTGAGAGAACATGTGGTCTGGGACTGTTTACGCTGGCACTGTCTCAAATCAACCCCCACACAACATGCTAGGCCTCACAGGACACCACACACACACACACACACACACACACACACACACACACACACACACACACACACACACACACACACACACACACAGAGAGAGAGATCTCTTTCCCCCACTGCTAGTCAGGAGCCGTTCTGCTAACTGATCCGCATCAATCTTCATGTCAATTGTTGATCGTGAGGTGCATCCATTGCCTGAAATAAAGCAAATGTATTTTAAGTAGGCGAATGACTTAATTTAGTTGAAGTTGGCATGAAATTAAAATTCACCCTATTTTCTAAATGGAGGTTATAGGATCTTATTGTGAATGATTCATCCATGCATGTGTTTTATTGTTTTAAATTGCGTTTGAGCTGGTAATTTTTAATCAAACTGTCCTAACTGGATCTTCCCGGGGGAAATGACAGACTTCTCTCTGGTGATGTATGCAGGACTCCTCCAATCATTTAGTCCGCTTAAACCCCGCCCCTGCCACCATTTTTGGGCAACGCCCACATCTCACAATCCAGTCAACACCTGATGGAGAAACAAGTCAGCGCTACAATGTTTTTTTCTCGCTAATTTGATGTGATGTCCGTCACAATACTGAAAAAAAGATCTGTCGCTAATTCCCTTTCATCCTGAAATGCTATAAGTTTGACGTTTATTGGTTCATTATTATCTTTGTTTGCTTAAATCTGATTCCCGGTTTTCAAATACATCAATACATCATGTCAATGTGTTATATTAGATTTTATACCATATTTTATTGGTTCACAAATAAGATTTCAGAGCTATAATGAGAGAAAGGTTTTCTGTTTATAATTACTTCAGTATCTGTCATGACAAGAATTTGAAGCTCTATTATGGTATTTTCTGGGTATTTTTTTATGGATTTGTGTAAGTTTTCATTCACATGCATTTTATGGAGAAAGCAGCATGGACATCCTGCTTAATATCTTTTTGTGTGGTTTGAAAAACATGAGGGTGAATAAATGAAGACAGAATTTTGTGTGAAGTTTCCCTTGAAGGTCTCTTGGATGATACCACGTTTTGATAGGAAGGCATAATAAACCACAGATTCATTGTGGCACAAGATGACAAATCTAACGGCTCACTTGAAACTGGAAAAAAAGAGATTGTTTTACCCAAATTGGCAGCCAAATCGTGCACTGGGTGAGTTTCAGAGACAGTTGAATGCACAGATTGTCACAGATGCCTAGGGGGGAGGAGGTCATTAAGCATGCATGGTTGTCATGCTGTGTCAGACGAAGAGCTTGTTGGATTTATACCCCAATGTACAATGAGCTTTATCACCACCCCCAAGCCTTTCTCCCAGTGAGGCATGGGGAATGAGGGTAGATACGTGTTGAGGCACGTGGACGGACAAACATCCCGACTATGCTACTCCCAGATGCTCCACATAGCCGGAATGCTGTTCTCTTTCCACAACATCTGCCGGCTGCACATCTTCCCAAAAGACTCGACTGGAATGGATGTCCCACATCAGAGACTCTGTCTGTTGTCGTGACCCCGAGTCTCTATGAGTTGCAGATGTCATTCGGATGAAAAATGTATTTATTTATTTTTTTTGTATAGGATTTTCCCCCCAACTGTTTGGCTTCTCAAATGTTAAAAGACATGAAGGTTATTCGACCAAGATTTAAAACTGTGGTATAACATAATTGAATAAATTGAATGTACAGAGTGTGCCAAACAATACAAGGAAACTATCAGGGTGGGTGGATACAAACTGTGAATTTATCAGTGATTCACAGGCTGTATGTTACATGACATCATTTGATCTATTGGACCTTCCTTAAAAAGAAGTCTATTGCGGTATTCCATGCATCATTCTTGGTCATGATTCATGTTTGGCAAGGAGGTATAACTACTTTTTTTGTTGACAGGATTTTTCAGCAACAGCCGGGCGCACTTAATAGTATATTAGGCTACGCTTCAGTGGGAGCTGTAAAATCTTTAAGAGCTGTGTATCTTGTTCAATGTACAACCGTGGGATTTATTAGAGAGGGTGGAACAAAAAGCGCTCAAATAAAATGTAGAAAATGTGCACTCTTCCTTGAGGACAGCTATGGAGAAGAGTTAGACTAATAGTCTGCATGGTTTGTAGTGCCACCCAGTGGCCAGGACACTGGAATAAATTTGATATTTTATGTTTTATGTTTTGTGTCTCTGGAAAATAGTGATCTATGATACTTTATTATGTTGAATATTAATGTTTTTTGTGTGTCTATTTGTTAATGAGACAATGTTGTGTCTATTTGTTAATGTTAGTAGTGTTATTATTTTTAAATGTAATAATTATTATAAGTAATGGGGTTATTATTCAGTATTTCCATGAATTATATGTACATTTTAGACATCTTTGCTCTCATGAAAACTTATAGGTAAGTGAAATGATAAAATTTGCATTCATGGTGTTCCTATGACATATCTTCAATTAAAATATGGGCAATTTAATAAGTAAATATTCATATGTCTATTATCCCAGGTGGGGGCAACTTACCTCAGTAGGGGCCATGTTACCCCTATTAACACAATAAAATTTTAATATTTTGTGTAATAATTAAATTAGTAAATATTTATATTTATTTCCTAATAAAACATTTCAGATTATGCATCGTCACATGCTGAACTTACAGTATCTAAATATGATACAATTTAAAAATAAATAAAAAAAATTCTAAAGGGGGGCATCTTCCCTCATCCTACCCTACTGATGATATCATATATACTGGTAACAACTAACTGCATAAGTGTGCACACACACCCACTGAACTAATATTTAGTTGAGCACTCAGCAGGCTGTTTGTATAGGAGTCTATCAGCTTGCCACACAAAAATTAGCTGTTTTAACAGACTTTTTTTTATATCCACTGTATTTTATTGTATATCAGATTTATTTATAACAAGAATGAGTTTTGATTTTATTCAACAAACACCAGTTGTGAGGAACGTGGAAAAAGTTAGAATTTTTTTATTTACATTTTTAAAGCACATCTCTGATATTTCAGAAAAATATCCCCACCCTCCAAATGTTGAGAGAGAAGATTTTTAAAAGTATTTAATAATTATTCAATTTGTCATGTTTTATTTTTATACTTTCACCATGTAAGCAAGCGCCTTCAATGCTTTAGCCATGCTAAAATGTTGTAGGCCACTTTTCACTCATTATTCTGAATAGCATAAGGCCTATTTACAATATAGCAGCATATGTGACTGTGATGTCTCTTTGTTTCTGGTTGGTGCTCAAAGTGTAAATGCATAAATGAGTTCAAGATATACACAATATAATAAAATGGCACATTCAGACATTGGCCTATTACCTGAGCTTTTTTTTCTGGGATGTATGGCACAAAAGTTCATGACTCTTTTTCCTGCTGTAAGTGAGGTGGATTTTCCAAGCTTCAGATAATTCCAGAGATGTGTTTGTCTGTTCCTTGGACTGTGACATTGAACTTCCTCCTGGAATTTAAGCAATAAAAGACCCACAAAAGGAAACTCCCCTCTTTCAATCATGATTAGTGTTGTTTGAACTGATTTTACAAATGCATTTCCCCCCACATATAATTAGAAAAACTGTTTTATTTCACTCATTAAGTCTTTACTAGTTTATATACTAATGAAGAGTTGTGAAAACACAGTACCTTTGGCAACTATCAACTCCACTCATGCAATGCACTAATTTACATTGACCACTAGATGGACCCATGTCATCTATGTAAGAAAAGAGACAAAAGAACCCGAAGATGAACAAAGAAATAGAGAAAAAGAAACAGCGAGACTTAATTACACATCTACTCTATCAATAAAATTTCAGTCTTAACATGATCAATAACTGTACAGTTACTACCTGAGCTGTTTGTCTGGGCTGTATGAAACAAAAGTTCATGACTCTTTTTTCCTGCTGTTAGTGAGGTGGATTTTCCAAGCTTCGGATAATTCCAGAAATTATGTATTTCTGTTCCTTGGACGGTGACATTAAACTTCATCCTGGATAAAAGACGTGAATTTAAGCAAGAAGGCACAAAAAGACACAAAAGGAAACTCCCCAGTCCCCCCCTCCCCTCTGTCATGTATAAGCATTTAAAAACCTGGTGCATTAAAATTGGGCTATAAATCAAAATTACAAAAAAGGCTAATTTTTAGCCCCCTAAACGTACTTCAAATGTGTCAGTAACTAACTTACAACAACAATAAATTTGGTTTTAGCATTTTTTTATTGTCATTTTTATTACTATTTATATAAGTAGCCTAGTAGGTAGGTTTACTCTTTGTTGTGTTCTTCATCCATCATATGTTTATCATTGATGCTGAAGAAAAACATACAATACAAACTAAAGTAATAGATGTATTAACACATGTGAATTTTAAAACTTAGCCTAATTATTTAATTGCAACAAGTATTCAGCCAAAAACAATTCTTCATACAGGCTAGTCAATTAATAGGCATATAAATGAATTACTACGAGCCATGAAGTGAGAGCCAAGATGGCTGCGTGGCGGGATCAGTTTCCACCGAATGAGGGGGGAAACAAATGGTTATCCGTAAGCTGAGCCGCGCATGCGCAGGAGCCGAGTGCCGCGTAGGGCTTTGAGTTTTTTTGGACTCCTGTCGAGGTGGGTGACGTCATGCAGCAGTCCAGTAGAGGCTCCACTTTCCCCCCTCACTTAAATTGTAACCACCAGCATCAGAAGCGGTGGGGCACAGAAGAGAGGAGCCTTTTTTATTTTATTTTTGCAGCGAGGACCGCTAACTGACGATCTTGTATTTTTTATTATCCTGATTTTGCAAAAGGAATAAATTCATCATAGAGAAGACCGCTTTGATTTTAAGCCATTTTAAAAAAAAGAAGGCACCACAAACCTCTGTTTGCATGCTGTTAATCAGTAAGCAACATACATGACCGTGCCATTGTACAAAACCTCGCCTTTTTAGGCTGGAAAAGCCTTTTTATTTATATATACATTTTAATGATACAATCTCCACCGTGCATATTGTCTGCTCAGCTACATTTTCTAGCGTGTCGGAGGGCGCAAGAAACAACAGACCACGGCGGACAATTGTGAGGTTTGGATGAGGTGTTCGAATCCAGCTTTACGTGAACAATTGTGATATTTTCATAGGCAATGCCATCTTGCAATGCAAACATGCTGGCTGTTGGATTGCTCTACCTGGGAGTAGTTTTTGCAATAGAGGCTGTAGATCCCACCAGAGCCATTGAAGGTGAGTAACCACGATTAAACGTGTTGTTTTGTCCATGCATGCATCTGGAAGACAGTCAGTAAAGTTTTCAGACATGGCCTGGTAATAGTGACCGAGCTACTACAGTGCAGGCTGCTGCTTTCGACACCCACTATGTGGGCAGCAATATGTGATTATTTCAGGTTTGGGGATTGATTTTGAATAAATAAATAGCTTACTGTGTGGAGTATTTGCACAGTTTTGTTATCACCGGTGCTGTGATTGCTACATGTCCTTGTTATCCTCATCCAGACTCGCGCTATTTCATTATGAAACATTCACATTATCAGCATTTGTGCACAGAAGCTACAAATCGCCCGGATTTTTTTAACGCGTTTGTGCCATTGGGGACAGATTGGAGATGTGGGAGTTGAGTTATATTGCAATAGCTTCAATAGGCCTGTGCATTCGCTGTAGTCGTTTATGAATTCAAACGCCTGTCAAATGTTATTCTCGTGCTTGCATGAATTGTTACAGTAGGCTATGAGTGAAAGCGGAGCTCGCCACAGGTCTATTTGCATGCAGTGGACAGGCTCCATATTCCCGCATTCTTAGCGGTCTATTCAAGTGCACGGATAGGCACTAGTGCTTCGTTATCGCCAACAAAAGAGTCTTGTCGATTCTTTAGCGTTTGTTTTGCGTCACGTAAACACCATAATCTGAGACAGAGATATATATTCCACGGCTAATTCCACTCCAACAATCAGGAATCCAAAATCAGTTCATGTCTTGCACTCCAATATTTAGCCCAAGTTTGTACATTTAGTTTATTTAGAAGTGATTTGAATCCCGAGTATGCAGTATGCACTTAACTAGTTTTGCACTAAACCAAGTTTATGCTGCAAATTAACCTGTATTTAATGTTTTTCCATTGAATACTTCTTAGTATTAGTCTTTTTAGCATTAGTATTTTTTTTTAATTTATTGAGTAGTATTTTTTTTTCAAGAATTAAAGCATGCCACAAAACAAATCTGTGTTGGTTTATGGACATTTTAAATGTTTTTCAATATAAAACCTGATTGGACACTGATTTTGATATCAACTAAAAAAAAAGATTCGAGTAGCATTTTTCCTCCCTTTTTAATGTTGACAAGCCTATTGCCTGTGCACTTTTATTTGGTTAGTTACATTTAAATATTTGGTTATTAAACATTTAGCATTCTGTTTTTTTCCTTCTGTCAGTCCAGTGACCCATTTTTGAGTTGTTACCCACCAGTTGAGAACCACCAAGATAATTCATAGTATGCTTGTCTTTGTCTGACACATCTGATTGTTCCAAGGCAGTTTGAGGTATTTAAGTTGGCTAAATATTTTAAATTACCAAAAAGCTTGACCTAGTTATTCCTTTTTATAGCTTTTGTTTTATAGTTTGTGATGTTAACTATAATGACCCACATAAATGCGGTGCCTACAAAGCACACCGGATGCCTTTTGAATAAATACTCCAGATAGTTTTCGGTGACATCTGTATAAATTATGCAACAGTCCTTTTTAGTAGGGCTCAGAAAAATGGCCTACAAATGGCCTACATTTTGAATTATGCAGATCTAAATGCAATGCTCATGCCAGAGAAATAAGTGCATGTAGGCCTGATCAGAAGTCATTAACTAGGTAGTGCATCGCATCTTAACTGCAAAAAAACTCTTTTTATTTGTCTTAACGGGATAGTTCACCCAAAAATGTAAATTCTATCATCTTATATTTATTCTCATGTCATTCCAAGCCTATTTGACTTTATTATCTCTGTGGAACATTCTCATTAAATATTTACTAAATGAAAGCCAGTGATGTTCAGTGTTGTTTTTGGAGCGCATTGATTTTATTTTATGGACAAAAAAATGTAACACTGGAACACAAAATAACACATTTAGTTATTTTGATTATCCCTTTAAACTTATTACATTAATCTGTAATCTTCAGTTACTTAAGGAAACATTTGTGTAATTTATATGACTGTTGAATCAATTAGATATGAACAATTGTGCCGTGGGTCATATGATGTAGTCGTTCAACTTGTTTGTTCTGCACATTTAACCCACGTGCAGCCACCTCAGACGGCCTGTCAGATGATTTTGACTGTCGCAGATGAGTCGCCTCTGCTGATCTCTGATAATAGGTTTAGTTGCGACCGCAAAAAATGAACCAAATGAACCTCAGGAGACCTCAGATGAACCGTTATCTTGTCTAGACAGGATTTGGTGCCTGAGGGATGTGGGTATTTTTATTATACTGGAACGAAGATTACTGTCATAAACAAATATTCTATATTTAAACACTCCTCATTCATGAAATTAATGAGATGAGATTTTCTTGGCATGGAATGAGAGTAATATGTTGGTTTTATGCTATGTGAATGACCTGGGAGTTTGTGTGCTTTGTGAAAAACGAGGAGGAAGTGGTCTGGCGGACAGAGACGAGGTTCTTGTGTTGTATTATCTTGCTCCACCTCCACCCTCTCTGGAACATCTGGATAGAGCAGAGACATTATTCTAGACCACCTCATAACTAACTTTAGGGGAGGAATAGGAAAGCACGGCAGACCATTAGTGACCAGCCTTGGCGTGCAAGTTTGGGAGTATGTATCTGCAAAGCCATTGCCTCACTGTTAGATCACATGTAATGCCAATCACTGATTTAATGTACATGTTAGCATTTGGCTTCATGGAATGCAGAGTGACCCTTGCAGTGGTTCAGGCGTAGGTGGTGAGTGGGCCCGTGCTGGAATCAGTCTACTGTCAATGACTACAGCAGGAGGAACTCGCGGCTTTGTGTGGATCACTGTTGGAACAGGAGAACTGATGCTTTTTCAGTGTTGGAGTAGATACGTTTTTCTGCTTTGGAACTAGGGGTGGGCGATATGACCAAAATCTTATCAAGATACGAGTAATTTTATGTCACGAAAACGTCACAGTGTTTCCCCTAGGATTTAAAAAAAAAATTAATTACCCCTTAAACCATGACTTCTGACAAGTTTTGTGGATAGAAATGGACATTTTAAGACATACAAATATGACATACCATCAACAGATTCGAGGCCTGATTGTGTGCTTTAAACCCAAATAAGTGTATTTTTTCTGTTGAAAATAAAAGTTGTTTGGAAGAATCTGGTTAACCAAACAGTTGATGTACCGCAGTGACTTCTATAGTATATATTTTTTGTACTATGGAAGTCAATGGGGACCAGCAACTATTTGGTTAGCCACATTCTTCAGAATATCTTCTTTTGTGTTCAGCACAAGAAATTAATTAATACAGGTTTAGAACAACATTAGTGTGAGTAAAGACTGACACAATTTTAATTTTTGGGTGAACTATCCCTTTAAGGACAAGCGGCAGCGTGTTTACTATTATATGGGTACTGTCTCTTTAAGACCTGAACACGACGCGTCTAATGTAAATGCGTCACTTTAAGAGCGACTTGCTTGAATCTCATATACTCGCGTGTTTTCTTTCTCAACAGTTTACATTCACTTACGACATAAATGACTGTTGACTTGCAAAGACTGGTTACTTTAACACATATGTCTATGTTTTTAACCATTCGAGCCCAGTTAGTTAGCAAAAAGCACTCAGTTCAGTTCTAAAGTAGGCTATACTATTATATGAATATTTCGAATTAACTTTTATTTAAAGTTTTCATTTTAATTTCAGTGTAAGTTTTAGTAATTGTATGTGTGTAATTTTGTTGTATGTGCTTTTATTTATATTATTTTTAAGTTGTAGTCATTTTAGTACTTCTAACAAACTTAATTTATTTCATTTGGACACGTTTTTTTTTACGTTTAAGATGTTTATCTAATATTTTTTATTTTATTTAAGCTTTATTTCAATTTACATTGTTTTCATTTTTTTGTTTAGTTTAGAGAATAGCAATACTGATTTAAGGGTTGCCAAAGTTAATGAGCAAACTGTTATCATTTAAAAACTTAAATTTCTCAGCACTGTCTATTAGTTGCTTTTTAAAAACATATTACAGGTTATGTTATGTTTTATTTTTACTTAAATGTTTTCATTCAGGTTTCTTTAACAATAACACTGATCGTAACCAACCAATCTTTTTGTCCTCTGCTTGATCAGTGCATTATCTTAAGTACACACCTGTCTTTGTGGCTCAGATACTCCGGAGGTTTCTACAATCCTCTTATAGTCTGAGATAAATCCATGAATCCTCCCACATTCATACATTAATACATCTACTCATACATTGAGTTTTCATTCAACCATTCGTTTCTCCCACGCCATCTCTGTTCCATTTGATGAATGAATAGAGCTACATTATAAACCCCTTGGTAACATTTTCGTTCAGGCTTGGATTTCTTTTTGTTGTTGTTAGTTGAAGAGCACTGCAACAGCAAAGTCTGTTACGTAACCTTTATTTGAAGTGAACACTGCACAGCAGATATTCAGATGTGACCGCTTACTCACTTAAGGAGGAATATTCCAGGTTCTATGCATCTGTGACACACTGTCAGCTCTGTTTGATGTGCTGGTTTTTGAGGTCGCAAAATGGCGAATTCTTATAGCTTGTGAATATTATTTAGGTTATGTACAAATATTTTAACATTATATTTTACTATTTCTATAATATTGTTTAGGGGTGTAACGGTTCGAATTACTCACGCTTTGGTTTTAGAGTCACGGTTTTGGTATGGTTCGGTATGCATATGTTCAGGGAAAAAAGGACTACTGTCAAATAAAACTAAAGAAAGTAAGTACAAATAATCGAAACCACAAGCAACAGCACAAATTAATACAGTAGAGCAAAGGCACATATAAAATAAACAGGGCTTTTCAAGTTTTTCAGGTATAACAGTCTAACAACATTGCATATAATCTGTATAATTTTTTTTTTTTAGATGAATCATCATTATTAAAGTTACAAAAGCTATTCAGTCAAGAGCAGTGAGTGATTTCCTTGTCTTTTGTTTTTTTGATTTAACCTTAAGCAGGAATATTTGTCTGCTGTCACTAAGACACAATGCACGAATTCAGTACACTGATACTGATACAAATGCATTGTCTTTATCGACTGTTTACGGTCACTTAAGACAAACTACTATGTTTGCTAGGATACTCACCAAGTCTGGCAAGTTGACATGAATTTGCAAGACTTGAAAGAGGACTCAACATTTGCGTGCTGTCTGAGACGTGGTTTTACGTGTACGCGCAAGTTTTCATTTCCATTTTCTTGGGCTTGAAGGTTTAAATTGGCAAGGCTTAAATGAGTTTAGTTTAAACACAGATAGCATCGTGTACTGTTCAGGTCTCACCTGCTCTCGAGCGCTATCAACACCCGGGTGATGACGGCTTGAATGACTGCTCATATTAGAGCATATGCCACTCGCATTGAACAAGGTTAAGGTGAAGCCAAAATGCGTATCTATCGACAGAAACATACATTAGCCGAACTCTGCCTGTCTCTGTTTTATGCGTTGTTATTTTCAACAAACCATATTATAGATGTGCATCGTCAGATTTGAGATGAATCGCGGTGCAACTGCATACAATGGGTGGAGAACGGTACACCCCAAGTACTAAAAAAATAGTGTCCGCACTTGTGCATGTAATGTTGGAAAGAGAGATTTTACTGTCCGTATAGCTTAACTTGCAATGAATCCGGAACCTTCCTATTTAGATTATTCACGGCTTTGACCGAAAATCTACAGTTTCAACAGTTTATTTTTGTCAGCGTACAGGAATTGTCTTTTGAAATAAGAAAAGCACAATGTAATAGCATTAGATTGCTCAGCTGGAGTCTTACCACCCAGGGCCCGAGGAGGCTCTAATCTCCCTCTTTTAACCTCCCCTCTTCCTGGGAAACACGGTAGACTCCTTTGGGACTGAGGGCTAAACCTGGATTTGCATAACCAACTCGATATCGCATGGTTCCTCCTTGTGTGAGAGGTTTGGAGCTGTGGATGAAAGGATATTGTTGATGGTATTGAGCTAAATATGCTGTAATTGGTGTTTTCGGTTTGCGGTATTAATGTTTACCCTATTTAACTGCTACACCCAGGAGGACATGACTGCATGTAGCTAAACACAAGTAGGTGGGTGCTGTTGATGTGCCAGTGACAGGAAACATAAGCGAGTGGTTAGCAAGTGCTTCTGTCAACTACTAGGTTCTTTTTGGTGGGATGTCATGATTATCACAGACATGGGATGTTGTGTGAAGTGTTTGGCTGTTTCTTTAGAGTCTGAAGATCTGATGATGTTGAAGGTTTGAAATGGATTGCCTTCTTCCTTCCTCACATGAGGCGCAAACATGGCTGCTCAAATGTTGAGGCCAATTGTCATGTTTTCTAAACACCCCACACTCACGCACTAGAACTCTTATATCTTTCTCTTTTTTTACCTTTTCAATTTCTCTCATTCACTCTTTTTTGTTTATTCTACCGTTCAAAAGTTTGAGATCTGTATGATTTTGTTGATTTAAAAAAAATAAGTCTCTTATGCTCATCAAGACTGTTTAGTTGCTTAATAAAACAGTAAAAGCAATAATAGTTACAATTTCAAGTCGTTTTCTTTTTTAGTATATTTTAAAATTAAATTTATTCCTGTGATGTCAAAGCTGTCTTCAGTGTCACATGATCATTCTAATATGCTGATTTAGTCCTCAAGTAAAATTTCTTATTATTATCAATGCTGAAACCAGTTGTGCTGCTTAATATTTTTGTGGAAACCGTGATGCATTTAGTCAGGATTCTTTGATGAATAGAAAGTTCAAAGAACTGCATTTATTTAAAAAAGATAAAAATTTTAATGAATCCTCGCTGAATATATTTCAGCCCTAATTTAATGCCCTAATTCCCTTCCAAAAAAAACCTACATATACAGTATATAAGCACCATAAAGTTATATTAAAAGTAGTACATATCACTTGTGTGCTATATATGCCAAGGCTTATGAAGCCAATCAAATATACAATCTTTATTCCTTTTTTGTCATTTTAGGAGCACAAAAAAATAAAAATAAAAAATCACCTCCCTTTGTTTTCAGCGGATACAATAAAATCATACGGCTTTGGAAGGTGTAGGGGTTTAGTAAATCATGAAATAACTTTTATTTGTTGGTGACTTCAACTCAATGAAGCTTTTGTCTTGGTTTACGCTCCTCATCGTCACTCTCATCTGGCTGTCAGAGAACTCCTCATGTATTACTCATCCTGGAGATGGACAGCAGTTACTAGTAGAAATGTACAATTGGCGGTCATGAAAATGACTGGGGCCTTTATTGTGCCCTTGGCCCTGACTTGTAATCAGTCATTGTGTTGTTTATATGAAATGACCGGTATTAGGAAAGAAACAGGTGTTCTGTGGACATCAAACCTGCCCTTTAATAGTTTCATGGGTAGTTCACACCTGGGAACTTGCCTGGGCAGCTCCTATAATCTCAGTGAATCATGTTCACTGATCCATGTGTCAGATATAAAATATTTTATTAAGGCTAGAAAGCCATTGTGATAGCTTAGTAAATACAGTCGGGATAAATGTTTAACTGAAAGGGAGACTATGCAAATAATAGCTACTTGTTATGTTAAAAGAGAGTCAGTTGATCAATATACAATGAGGACCTTTCATGAATAGATTATTTGTGAGTGCAGAGGAGGGCGGCCTCAATGTAGCACTTTCATTTTTATTTTGGTGAAAAGGTATTGTTTTACGATTATATTTATTGTATTTTCCATTTCAAATTGCAGGTAAAAGAAAATATAAACCATTAATCTGTGATTTAACAATAACAATAATGAGTGGGCACTTTAATTTATTACAATACTCCTTTATCAGTTTTCACTTAGTTAACACTTAACTTATTTTTTGCTGTCCTATTTTATTCCCTCCAAATATCATTATACTGCAGCAAGTGTTATTGTGAACTTAAACCATTCAAATATTTTTTTATTGAAATAAAGTTGAAGTAAAATATAAAAATTCGATTTAAAACTTAAAAAAATAAATTAAAGTGAAAAAAAATGAAAGCTAATAATAAAAAATACATTTAACCAAAAACTGATGAGCACGTAATTAAAAGAAAAGATTCAAATTGAAACTGAAAATATGAAAAAAATAATCAAATTAAAACATTAATAAATACTATAATAAGCTAGTATACATAATGCTAAAATAACAAGCCCACGAGTGTATAATACTCATTAGTTCTTCTCATTAGCCATAAGAAACTAGATTTTCTATAATATCAGAAATCAATTTGGGTCAATATGAGGGAACATCAAAATGGACATGATCTCCCAAGCTGAACACCAACTGCCAAGCGCTTACAGGGTTGACAAAATTCCAGTTTCAGATCCCTGATACATAACTGATAAATGTTTGGCTAGTCTAGACTGCATGTACAACCTGGTATCTAGAAGCCATCTTTAAGATTTTGGGATGTTCACTCCTTAAAAAATGTTTTACTGCCCATTCACACTTTTAATTTCCTCATTAGAGAATATAACTTATCGGGATTAGATACGGCAGCCGTAATATAGCAGTTTAGCCATGTACTGTATATACGTCCTGAAAGTGGACCTTACCTTCTCAAACGTGGGTACAAAGTTTGCTTTTGTGTTTAAATTAGGAGGTAATGAATCCACATTTTCAAGGTATCATCATAAAACATACCGAAGCAAGATCTTTATGAAAACCAGGCAGAAAATGAGCAGAAATGTGTTGATACCATGTGCACGTCTGGTGGGCACTTACAGTCAGAATGACTGTTCAGAGGGTCTGACCACATCATGTGTGAGCAGCAGGCCAGTACATGGTGCCTTATTCACAAAGCTCTCTTGTTTGACCGTATTGTCCTGTTGTGTGTGTGTGTGTCTGCACGCTTCAGTGTGCAAGTACACTCAATGTGTTTTTGAGGCCCTTTTCTACATTTCGAAGGAGGTGGACCCCCGACCTGCTCAGTATGGTGTTCCTCAAACGGGTCACTGGACTGTGTTTGACACTGGCGTTCAGCATAAAAATAGAGCTCAATGAACAGAGAATGTAGCCTAATAGCTCTTCCCTTTACCCTTATGTTAACACATATCCTTTCCCAGGGGTACTGCAATGTTGTGCTGAAAAGGTGGCAAAATGCAGTGGTAAGAACTATCTTGTCCCTGTAGATTTCTCCAACTTTCTCTGTTGGAAGCCTCGTTCCTAGTGGCAGTGACTCAGTTGGTGGATGTTGCTTAGTTTATGTATTGTGGCTTGTAGTCAGTGTTCTTGCTGGATGCCTTAAGATTATAGCTATAGTAGGCTGCATATTTGGCCTTTCGAAAAATCTGATTGTGTATTGCTTTAAAAAAGATATTTTTTTTATACACACACAGTACCGTTCAGAAGAAATACATGATGAATACATATGATTTGATGAAAAATACAGTAAAAACTGTAATATTGTGAAATTTTACGACAATTTAAAATAACTGTTTTCTATTTTAGTATGTTTTAAAATGTAAATTATTCATGTGATGGCAAAGCTGAATTTTGAGCATTATTACTCCAGTCTTCAGTGTCACATGATCCTTCAGAAACCATTCTTGTATATGCTTATTTGGTGCTCTAGAAACGTTTTTTTAATTATTAATGTTTAGCTTCCACACCTGCAGGTCTGTGAGGCAGATGGAAAATTCCTAAAGGGAGGAGAGCAGTGCAGGCTGATGAGAACTGATCTCTCATTTTCTTTCTGTCGTTTCCCCTCTCTCTTTGCCTGTTTTCTCTGTATTATATGTTACAACTTCTAATTACAAACAGGATCTTCAGGAATTTCCCAGAGAATGCATAACAGAGAATCAAAAGATTATGTAGCAGCGTTTGGTGAAACTTCAAGAAATGTTCTGCTCTGTAATAAGAACCACCCTGATATAATTGTCATTTTCAGCAAAAATCTCAACTCCGTTCCAAAATTCCATTGTGGGCTCCAAAGACCCGAGGTAAACCCGAGAACTCGCCTTTTACAAGCCCATATCCTTACAGAGGACGAGTCTGCAGATGAAATCAATTAAAAGGTGCTGGAATGTGTGGCCAAGGTCTGGAGCTGATTTGGAGGGGCGTTGCGCTGTGCGGGGGAAGTTGAGACTGAGGGGCTGAAAGTGGGTCACGATTCTTACTAGGGCTGCCTGGGAATCGATACAGGTGTCCCGATTCAATTTTCGATTTGATTCAATGATTACATTTTCACTGTAAAAGTAATAAATTAATAAAATAGTTATTGTTTTTGACCCATGTATCCTCCTTGTATTGTAATAAATAAGGTTATGATATCCAAAATTTTAGATGCCACTAAAATGTAACAATTCTCGATTCCAATTTCACTACCACAGATATATATATATATATATATATATATATATATATATATATATACACACACACACATTTCAAAGCTTATTAAAGACAAGTAAACCGTCATTAATAATAAAATAAAAAAATAAACTACAAGTAAAATCATATAATAAATGCATACAATAGTTTGAATAACATTAATAACATAGACAGTGCTATCACTTTGACTAATGCACGTATCCAATATAATGATACACATGTATTCTCTACTGTTTATTTAAGCCAGAGTTCTCTTTCGCTTGAATGCTTAAATTTGCAAGGCTTGAAATGTGTGCAAATGATAAACATTCGTGACCATGCAGCACTGTGACAGTTCCTTCAACTGTCTGAGTGTCTGGAACGTCTTTCATGCTGAAAGCCACACCTGCATCCGCCATAATAAGCACTGAATTGAGTTATCTAGTCTTTTATGAATTCGCTGCCCTTGCCATTTTTTCTGCTTTCTGTGGTTTCACTGTGATACGGTAGGGGGCGCTATTATGCGTCTGCTGACCGAGTACATTATCTCCAGATCAAAACACAGGCAAAGAAGCAGTATGTAAGCTCGTATGTTAAGCAGATGCATGTAAAAAGTAAAAAAAATAGAATACAATGCTGAATAAAGTCTTATTTTGTGTTATTTTTGGACCAAAAAGTATTTTCGATGCTTCAAAAACTTCTAACTAACCCACTGATGTCACATGGACTACTTTGATGATGTTTTTATTACCTTTCTGGACATGGACAGTATACCGTATATACATTTTCAATGGAGGGACAGAAATCTCTCGGACTAAATCTAAAATATCTTAAACTGTGTTCCGAAGATGAACGGAGGTCTTACGGGCTTAGAACGACATGAGGGTGAGTCATTAATGACATTATTTTCATTTTTGGGTGAACTAACCCTTTAATGTCCCTGTATGTAAACAGGGACAATTCGTACAATAACGGGAAACCCGCAACAGAAATAATTAACTTTTCCTCCATTTTGCTTAGGAACTAATGTGGTCGGAACCAAAGTTTACAGGATTGTGTTCTCTGGTATCCTCTCAGGCGGAGGACTTCTGCATTCCGATTGGTTGCCGCCGAACCGCGTCATAGCTTATTATCATAAAGTTGACAATTTCGAACTCTTCTCGCCGTCCAAGACGCGCCGCACCGCCCTCGCCGGAGGTCGCCGCCGGCTCTCATTGAAAATGAATGGCTTCCGGTCAATTTGACGCTCTCGCCGCCGGCGGTGTGAACGCACAGTATGTTTTGATCATCTTACTTAATCTGATCCAGACTTAGTCTTGGGAAAAAATGCGGTTTTCAAAAATGCAATGCTTAATTTTTTTCTTAATGAAACTTAACCACATTCAAGTGTTGAATAAAAAAAAAGAATGCTAGAATAAAATGGAAGATCAGCTAAGATTAGCTTTGAGGTGAACTGATTAGAATTGTGCAAAATGTTTTCGATGGGTTTCCTCAAAGATTATTTGACTATTTAGGATTAAAGGATTTAAATTAATATTCTGTCGTGTCCTCATTTACACAACATCATGCCATTCCAAACCTCTATGACTTTCTTTCTTCTGTCAAACATAAAAATATATTTTATATTTTAAATGTATTTTTTTCATACAATGGAAGTCAGTAGGCTCCAATTTAGTTTGGTTCCCAACATCATTATTTTGTTCCACAGAAGAAAGTAAGTGCAAATTGTCCTGTTTTGTTGAACTATCCCCCGTTCAGGAAAAACATTTGGTTTTGGGTTTATGTGACCAAAAAGGATGAATTTTATTGTGGCATATTTAAATAAAATAATAATACATTCTTGCTTTCAAAAATATGTAGACATGTCGCTGTCAGGCGGAAATAGACAAATATATCTTGATAAATTAGTGAACTAGTTGATTGTTGGCCCATTCGAGGTTGTAGGCTACAGATATTTTCCAATCTGATAATGCTGTCCAGCAGACTTGTGAAGGTGTTCCCACACTCCTGGTCAAGTATTAGTGTAAAATGTACCAAGGCAGCATTTATGTTTGTTTTCTATTTTTATATTATCTCTCAACGAAACTAGGAGCAAGTCCAAGCAAACGTAACAGAGATAAACAAAAGTCCTTGGAAGTAGAGTGTGCCAAAGTGTCTTGTGAGTATATTTTGGAATGAACCAGGAGCGTGTTCACAATCTAAGTATGATATCCTGATTACAGCCCCAAAGCATAAATACACGTGTACATGTCTGCACATTGCTGTTTGCTAACGCATGCTGGTTCCTTTTTTGCTTCCGTTCAGCGTTTTCCCCACTATCTGTAAAGCGGATACTTCTTTTAGTGAAAAATCGATAGTGTGCCTTCCATTCCGCTGTCAGCCCGGAGGGTACGGGTGAACATTGAACGACGGTGATGTATGAATGATTGTTTTTTTAGCCTAATTTCTTTGGAATTTCATCTCATTAGAAACTGGCCCCATTTTTCAGCGCCCAGCACAACTAAGGGTTGTCCTAGAAAATTAACATCAGAGGACAAACTTATAAATTGGTTAAACTCCCTCGGCCAGATTTTAGAGAAAAGATCAATGTTTTTATCCTGTGAAGGTGCCTGGATGTAAAACACTCCTGTCATTTTTAAATGCCCAAGACAAAGCGCAAATGAATGAAACGGAAGTTTCTCCCGCATTTAATTTGGCCGGTCTTCTGGCCGGCTCCCAGCCCTTGTGTGGAAACAGCTTTTGTTATAACAGGACTGTGGTATTTCGAATGACTGCAGTGTGATGTTGGGTCGCTTAGCTCAAGGAGTCCTGGCCGGTGCACCTTTTTGGGATGCTCCTGATGTTTGCAGTTGGGTGCAGGCCCAGAGGAACAAATAAAGGCCTTCTTCATTCCCCACCATAGACTCCGATGCTTTGAAATGATTAACAGTCCCCCTTGATTTGCACCTTCAAAAACTTGTCAGTAGTTTGGCTGTGCATTTGGAAAAAAACAGGGGTCTGAATTAACAATCCACATCTCTGTCTGAAATATTTGTGTGCTTTGAATGAAGGCAAGCTCTGTGGGAAAAGTTGCTTGTGTACTCGGTTCCCCCCAACGACCCCAAAACCTCCAATTAGAGTCACAGACTCTCCTCCTCGCGGTCGCTCGCTGCTGCTGTGTGATCGTGCGTTAAATTTAGACGCTGAGTGTTTTTAGTGTTGCTTTTTATGTACAGTCAGTGGCATGAGTGATGAGAATGCCTTGTCTGGTTGAACGATTTAGACCTTAGGAACGCAGTCAATAACAGTGTCAAACTTGTCCTCCAATGCTTCTCGCTTAATGCTGTTGATGGTGATATGAGCATAAGTACTTATAGATTAATATCTCTCTCAATGTTTGGTAATTTGGGTTATTATTATTAAGCATTTTTACCTTATTTTATTTTCAATTAGTTTTTTACATCGTTTAGTTTTTGTTAGTTTTCACTCGGGTCATTTTAGTTTACTTTTAGTTTAAGTTTAGTTTCAGTTTATTTGTTTTTGACATTAGTATTTTAGGGCTGCCTAAAAAGGTTTCAAGTTTTAAAAAATAAATACAATCTAGATTAATTTGATATCTTTTTTTTTAGGTTTCAGTATTTCCCAGGTTTGAATTATTCACTTAACAAATGTTTTCATTTAAAATGTAATTAATAACACGTTTTTGAGATAATTGCCAGTCATGGGTGGGTATAGATATGCATATCTCCATTACCAGCTGTCTCCATATTTTAGAAGCTAACAGTCTCTTATATAGTCCTCCTCCTCTCCTGAACTTCTATTCAGGGCTTGTAAAGTTTTATATGCACTTTCCACTTTGTATCTATCATCCTCCTAATGCTGCTGACCGGATCTCTGAGAGCTTAACTGGTGCACTGGAACAAAGCATAGTTCTACAAGCTTGTTTGGGAACGGATAAAAAGTCCTGGATGTTGACATGCCTTGTGTTTATTGGATCCTGTGAGCGGTCCTGAAGGAGAACTCACAACAAGGTTTTAAGTAGTTTCGTTCTTGTGTGTGTTAGTTGATTTTGGCAAAAATAGTATGGGGTTGTTTGCAGAACTTGTTGTTGTTTTTTTGTGCGTTTTTTGCAATTGTTTTTGTATGTTGTAATATGAGCTAGACTGTTGCTAAATGTTTCTTTCAGTCATACTTTTAGTTTTTACTCCATCTAGCTGTACTTAGGCTAAATGCTCGAACGTGTCTTGTGTTAATGACAATCCAAGATGGTCGACAAGAATCGGACGATAAAGGCTTAACGTAAAAATTGGCCATGTCCGATATTAATTTTTTTTGCCTTTTCCGATAAGAAGAGGATGTTGTTAGAGTAATAAAATTGGCAAAAAGTTACTTCTGTTTATATATAATTAAAGCAGTAATTGATGTGATAAAATCACAAGTCTGATTTGATTTAATGGTCTATAGCCTACATAAGTAAAACATAATAAACAAACATGACACACACACATATATATATATATTTTTTTGTTGTTTTTTTTACATAATGAAAATAAATTTAAGCAGCTTTTTAGAATTTTTATTCAAGGCTATTGCAATAATTTCCCAAAATGTCATTTGTGTAGAAATATTACAAAGTCTGTAGATATGAAACTAGAGCATAAGGTTATGAGGTGCATTATGTGAATGCTTGGCTAAAGAGATGTCTTTTTTTCCTTCTTTTTTTTTTTTACATGCCAAATGTTTTGATGTTTAAAATGATGATCAAATGAATTGGATGACAATCTATTTCCCACTCACAGATGGCTGCACAGCACTGGGAAACCAGGTTATTCTGAATACTTTCCGAAATGAAAGAGATGTGTCTTTAATCTAGATTTAAACTGGGAGACGGAGTCTGAGCCCCGAACATTATCAGGAAGGCTATTCCAGATTTTAGGAGACAGATGTGAAAATGCTATCCCTCCTTTTAGTGGACTTCGATATACTAGGTACTACCAGAAGCCCTGAGTTTTGTGATTTTAAAGAACGTGATGGATTGTAGGGCAATAGAAGATCAGTTAAATACACAGAAGCTAAACCGTTTAGGGCCTTAAAGGTCAGTAGCAATACTTTGTAACTGATATGGAACTTATCCAGTGTAGAGATGATTTAAAATTGCTGTTATGTGATCATAATATTTTCTTGACCTAGTAAGAACTTTAGCAGCTGCATTTTGGACTAATTGTAGCTTGTTTATTGAGGATGCATGAATGCATGACCTAACTTTTCTGCATCGGAAACGGATAGCATGTTCCGGAGCTTAGCGATTTTTCTGAGATGGAAGAAGGCTGTTTTTGTAACATGAAATATGAAGACAAGTTTCTCAGGTCTTTAACTGTGGAGGATGATGTAACAGTACATCCTTCTAAATGCAAATTATCTTCAAAGAGATTCTGTGTAGTGTACAGGTTTTTGGTCCAATAAGTAATACCTCAGTCTTATCTGAATTTAATAGAAGAAAATTCTCACACTCTGTCAACTTGGATAAATATAGAGATTTCATCTGGTCGTGATGAAATAAATAACTAAATTAAATGTATTATAAAAACAAATATAATCGGCATAACAGTAGAAACTAATTCCATGTTTTCTTATAACATTACCAAGTGGCAGCATATATATTGAAAATAGCAGAGGGCCTAACACAGATCCTTGCGGTACTCCATAATTTACTGACATTATCTTTGATTTTTCCCTTGTCTTAAAAAGACAAAATAGAAACTGTCTGAACCACCTTAATGCCTGTCCTTGAATACCAGTGTATTTTTGTAGTCGATCTAAGAGTATTTTATGATCTATAGTGTCAAACGCAGCAGCACTAAGATCAAGTAAAACTAGTATTGAGATACAGCCTGGGTCAGAAGCTAAAAGTGTAAGTCATTTATAATTTTAATGAGTGCCGTTTCTGTGCTATGATGGGGCCTGAATCCAGACTGAATTTTTTTATTATTATATGTGTTACTTTATACATTATAAAAAATGCACAAAAAATTATTATAAAAAAAGCACAATTGAGCGTACACAACTTTTTTGTATTTTAGACATAAATGGAAGATTATAAATGGGTCTGTAATTTGCTAATTAATTTGGATCTAATTGTGGTTTCTTAAGGAGAGGCTTAATAACTGCCAGCATGAAAGGTCTTGGGACCTATGTCATGACCTAGAGATAAAGACGAGTTAATAATATTGAGAAGAGGCTCTTCTGGTACAGGTAACAACTCTTTCAGTAGTTTAGTGGGTAATGATCTAATAAACATTTTGTTACGGTAGTCCAGATGCAATAAGTTGATTTAGCTATTCCCGTCCTGTAGTTGTAAAGCACTGCAATTGTTTATGAGTGGCGATAATTGAGCCTGAATCATAAAACACTGTCAAAGGTTGTACATTTACAATTGCATTTCTGATGCTTTCGATTTTGAAGTGAAGAAATTCATGTACTGGTAGTCATTACTACTAAACTGTGATGAAATATTTAGTTCAGGTGATGTCTGTTTATTTGTTATTCTAGCTGTACTAAATAGCCTAAAATGTTTAATTATTTTCTAGTAGTTTGCGGAGATGCTCGGCCCTGGCTGCTTTTAGAGCCTTTTTATAACGGGAAGTGCTGTCTTTCCACGCGATTCTAAAGACCTCTAAATTAGTTTGTTTTGATTTACGCTCTAGATTACAAATTTCTCTCTTGATAGCGTGTGTAGCACATGGTGCATTACTTTTCTTTCTGACCTTTTTTAATCTGATTGTGCAACACAACAGTTTCTTATGTACTAGAGAAAATGGTGCCCATACAGCTAGTCATGTCCTCTAGTTCATTTGTGTGTTTGGGTACACTGAGCAGCTGAGACAGATCAGGCATGAATCTATCTATAGTATTTGGGAGAATTGTTTTACCTGGCCGATAACACTGCACACATGGCACTTTTCAGTAGTATGCAAGTTACAAGGTAGTGATCTGTGACATCATCACTTTTGCGGTAGAATATCTATCAGTAGGATTGTTTCCGAGATAAAATTAAACCTAGTGTATGATTAAAATGATGAGTGGGTCTAGTTACGTTTTGCTTGACCCCAAAGGAGTTTAATAAATCTGTAAAGGCAGCCCCTAACACATCATTTGTATAATTATCAACATGAATGGTAAAAATCACAGACAATCAATGCTTTATCACAGAAGAACTGGGATAAAAGTTTATAGTTCAGATATAATCACTGATGTTTACGGTACCGGTCAATATAGAGCAAATTACCGTTTGAAAGTATTTCATCGTTTTGCCTCTAGGTTGCGACAAGTGACTGTTAACATTTTTTATTTATCATTGAATCATCTATTCAAGAAATTTGTTTGAAAACGCTGATTCATTCAGTAATGAAAACAAGTGAAGTATTTATGAGTGAGTCATTGAATCATTCATTCAAACAGATTTAAAAATAAAAATCATAATAATGTTAATTAATTAATTTAATATAGACTTTAGCAAATAACATTTAGTCAGGGCCTCTAGTAAATTACATGTTTTTTTGTTTAGCTGTCTGTTCAAAATCGTGGGAGAATCGCAATCTCTATTTGAAACCAAAATTATGATTCTCAATTTATCCTGAATCGTGAAGCTCTACTTACGAGTGGACATTTCTCTGAGCCCACCGCAAGTCTCGCACATCAGGCTATTTTACCTAATATTTGTGTTGTTGTGCATATTACTGAACTTTGTTAGCTTAGCAACATGCTAACTTCAAACTCTACTGTAGCCATTTATGAAAAGAGTATCCATTGCATTTCATGTGGCATGCTAAAAGGTTGCTGTCTATGTGGAACCTTCTGAATGAGTAATTTCCATTTTAATTAGGGAACCACTTTAGAAGGCAGATGAGCTCAGTATGTTGTAGAAAATACCCATAATTATTTTCATAATTTCACCCACTTTGTCTCTATCCTCTCTATATCGCCTTACACCAAAGTGACCAAACCGTTGACAGACAGTTTGAGAAGTGATGGACTAAGAATGGAGGCAATGGTCCAGCTTTCTCAGCACTTTCAAAAATGTATTGAAACGTGACTGATACTATGCACATCCCTCTTCTCTCTTGTGATTGCAGTCACATCTTCTCCCCCTTGCAGCTTTTCCCCTAGTTCCCTTTCCCAAAACCCCTCTTCTCCTGCCAAGTGTGCAGAGAGGTACTGTATGTGTTAGAGAGGGAAGGTCCTGCAGAGAATCACAATCAGATAGTTACTGCTGTTCTACTTCTGTACTCAATTGCTACTTGAGATGCAGTGTACATACAACACTACAGTCATTGTAGTCAGACTGTTTTAGTAAAGTAAAATCAAAAAGTCTGCCTTGATGTCCCTATTAATGGCTATTTTTGTAGATTTGTGTTTGGAGCTCTGTGCTTAAAATAGGTCTTTCAAATTTCTAAATTATTTTGTTGCTGATTTAAAAATTGTGCAGCATTGTGAATGCCGCTGTCATTTGATTAGTAAAACTGCCACATACGTCTGAGTTTCTGTCTTTTCCAATAAATCGATTCAAAATTAGGTTTTAGTGATTTGGTTCCTTGATTACTAAATGTTTTCTTAGTCCCTCATGTGTTCAAATGTTTTAGTAATAAACACTGATGGTTGCCTACTTATACATCTGTGTTGATTATTGGCGCATAAATGAAAATTTAAAGATAAGGTTACTCTGACTGAATCAGAGGTTTTCAGAGAAAATACATAAATGTCTATATATTATTACATTACATTATAGATATTGAGTAATGTTAAAAGATTGAAAAATATCAAGCTTAAAGAATAGCTTCAAATACATGCAAAGCTTGTGAGGATGATTGTTTTAAAAAATTTCCATTTAGCAGTTTTGTCTGAATATTGTATTTGGAAAAGGCCTGTGGTCAGTTGTATATGCAAGTGGGCCGCACCCACAGGAGGTATTGGAGCTGCAGTGTTTTACTGGGGGACTGACAGACTGAGAATGGTTTAAATACAGCAGCGGTTTTGCTGAGAATCTCTGACTTCTAGCTGAGTGGACTAGTGTCAGCAGTGGGGCAGGGCCAGATTACCCACAGTCCTGAGGCGGTTCTGCGGTTTACCTCAATAATCTCATCAGACTGACTGAGCAAAAATACTCTTCTGATTGTCGGGCTCTCTCCAGGGTTCGACAAAACTGACACATACTTCGCCCTACCACCGGCAATGAAAAGACCTCTGTCCACACATCGAGAGAAAACATCTCTTAGGTTATAAAGAGCAAAAGTGAACCACTGTTTGTAGGCAGCACTTGGGAAATAAACAAACATAAAGCACCTATGCTGAATTAAGTGATTTAATATTACAGCCGAATGAGTTTTCTTGGAATAAAAAGCACAGTTGTGAACTTGGCATGACCCTGCTGTGTTTCTGTGTTGCTGAAACCGGCCATCTTTGGCATGAGGAATGGTAGTTTTTCAGCAAAGCCTGCGACCACATCCACAAGGTTTTTCTTCTAAATGTTTTGTCCTGTCACATTTGCTTATTTTATAAGTGGTACATCTAGATGTTCTCCTCAACAAAAAATGGACGACTTATCGCAGAAGCATTTAGTGGTTGACCATATGGGTTGTTCATTGGCTGATATCTAGTCAAGATGCTGGATGATGACTGATTTATACAAATTTTTATACACAAGGTCCAAAAGTCTGAGACCACTTGTGAAAATGCTTCGATTTTGCAATTTTCATACATTTGCTTTGATTGTTTGAAAATAATATTTTATGGTATTGCTTATTCATTTGATGTCATAGCATTTCTTAGTTTTAGGTTTTTTTAAATATAAAAGTTTATTATTTGTATGATTTTATTGTCATTGTGTATTTTACATAGTATTTGTTGAATTTACTCAAATCCCATAACCGAGTCAAGTGGGAACTCGAAATGATCAAATATTGTTATAATTATTGGTCTGAAATGTATATTTCATGCTTGAAATGTATTTCTCTGTTCCAGCTCCAAAGACATGCAGTCCGAAGCAGTTTGTGTGTAAAGACCAGGTAACCTGCATCTCCAAAGGCTGGCGCTGCGATGGAGAGAAAGACTGTCCCGACGGCTCTGATGAAGCCGCAGATATCTGTGAGTAAACTGGTTTCTCTTCCTCAGACGTGAATGGGATGATATCATGACATAAAGATATGATATGATAAGTGTTATCATGGCAGAGCTGAAATGTTTTGGTTAGGGCATGTTTTGCAACGCTATAAACTGAAACCAGTCCTAGATAAATTCTCAGGTAGCCTACTTGTTTTTGTGTGTGTCAAATTAAAAATAGTTTTAAAAAATCATATCAAAACCTGTATGATCTGTTGCGCTTTGCCTAGTTGTTTTTGAAAGGAAGAACTTTCACACAAAAAATGTGAATTAAACAAATTAGGGCTGCAACAACGAATCGATAAAATCGATAAAAATCGATTATTAAAATAGTTGGCAACGAATTTCATTATCGATTCGTTGTGTCGCGCGACACGGAGATGTAAAAAAAAATTGTGCGTATATTCTGTGCTATTGTTAAGCCCCACAAAAGGGACAAAAACATTATAAAGCATCATAAAGTTGTCGTGCACTATATTATAAGTGTTCTGAAGTAGTGTTGTCACGATACTAGAATTTCTAACTTCGATACGATACCTTGAAAAATATCGATATTCGATACCATTTTCGATACCACAGAGAAAAAAAACTGCCACAATATTAAGGGGGTATTTTTTTTTTATTTAAAGCTAAATATAACATCTAGAACATGACAATGAGGTTTATTTTACATGAACAAAAATGTCCTGAGTTCTATCTGTTAATATTTTTTAATTGGACCAGGGCTAACATGACCCATTGTATTTGTATAACCTACAGTTATCAAAGATTAAAATATAGCCTACTGATAAGAGTGTCAGTAATGTATAGGCTAATAATAAGATTAAACATTAAATTTTCAGTTAAAGGCATTTCATTATTGAATTCAGAGATGCCATTGTCTAGCAGTTTAGTTTAATTAATATCCGTGTAATCAAATTGATGATAATCGCTAATGAAGGCAAATTGCAGAATTAAATAATAATTTTCTGAATAAAGTTAAATAGGCACAAGTTAATTTACATTTGACCACAGTTAAAATATTTACTTGTCTAAGATTCCTCAGTCAGATTATGTTAACTTTAAGAATTACGGTGAAAAAACGAGACAACACAGACTCATATCAACAACAATACTAGGCCATCTAGGTTTATGTTTCAGAAAAGTTAAAATGAGAAGAGTTACAGTGTTTCCTTTAGGATTTTTTTAGCAGTGGGGAAAGGTCTGTCCAAACAACAAACACCCCTGATGCTGAGCGTAGCCTATGCTTGCTAAATGGTACCCCTGGAGCCTGTTCCTTAAGTCTGTTTTCACCTATAAAATAATGTTAAAAAATGAGTGATGTGAGGAATTATTGATTGTCAAACAATCTTTTGGGTGCCCGCAGCCCGCTTGCAGTGTGAAGCGCGTGTCTGCGCTATTCTCTGACATACTCGCTCGCAGTGTGAAGCGCGTGTCCGCGCTATTCTCCGACATGCCCGCTCGCGGTGTGTTTTTACGCGTGTCCACGCTATTCTCTGACATACCCGCTCGCGGTGTTCTTTATCAATCAACCAAAGCCAGTCGCGGGGGCGCCGCCCTTGCCATCTTTCCATTCACTTCACTTTTGCTATTTAACCAGAGCGAATGAGACGAGTGCGTCACGTGTGGTGTTTGTCAACGCGCCTTTGGAGAGAAGTGAAAGTGACCGCTCGGCTAGTATCGATACTTCGGGAAATTAGTATTGGTACCGTTCAAATATTTCAGTATCGATATTTATCGAAATATCGATATTTTTGACAACACTATTCTGAAGCCATTATATAGTATAATGTGAGATAGAAATTAATATTTAAGTCATTTAAATTCAAGATCACGTACACGTTTCCCTCCGCTGCGGCTGTCAGTCATTCTCCATCCAGCATCAAACAGCGTCGCGTTCGGTTACGAGTCAACACGATGAAAAACTCTCTCCAAGATGATTCAATGTTACTATAATTATACTTGATCTGTAGATAAAGGTCTATGGTTTTACATTAAACAACTTTATCTTGCTGGACTTTATTGCTGCATCATGTTACTTTTTACCGGGTGTCTCTCACAACACTGGAGTAGAGTCAGAGCACTTTATTGTTCTTCACGCGCACAGTAACTGACATTTAAAACTGTTAAAAGAAAATGCTCAATAAACTATTGCATAGATAGATAGATACTGTATAATAGCATACACTACGCATCAATATGTCTTTCCTTTGTGATTTGAACTTTTTAATGCGGACTCGACGCGCTGCGCGCTGTGACTCGTGTTGCTTCAAGCGCATCATTCTGCGCTCGGGATGCGCATAAGCGCTGTGTGCCGCACTGTACTGGAGCCTTTCATATCATAATACAGCGACGCAATGAACGGTTATTAATAGCCTTTCTTCTGTACTATCTATCATGTTGCTGCCTCATTAAACCGATGTGCTATACATTTAAAACATGTCTCAATTTTATAGTAGACTATAAAATAATTAATCTTTTTGATTTTTGTTATCTTGTTTTTCATGAATGTATTTTACAACAATACAAAGAGCAATGTGTAACGTTTTACCAGATTTAGTGTTACACTTATTCTCATATTTGTTCCCCACTAAATGTGTTTTTCATGTTCAGATTTAATACAATTATTGTGCACTTGTGATTTTTCTAGACTAAATTGTATGCTTAATTATCCACTATTCTAGTTTATAATAGCATTTATGGTCTTTTTTATTTATTTATTTTTTGTAATGAAGTTGTCTGTATTAAGTAGATTGTGTTTAACACACAAAATAGTGATTATCAGTTCAACACACATAGTTTAAGAAATTCTACTTGATTTAAAAAAAAAACTGCCCTGGTATCGGTCGATACTCAGAATTTTTGGTATCGGATCGGATCGGTTCAGAAAAAATGGTATCGGTGCATCCCTATCAAGGAGCGACCTGTTTGTGCACTTTCTGAAGATTTTTTTTTTGCACTGTGAATTTGCACTGTCAGTTCTGTTTTTGAATAAAGGGTTGGGAATGAATGTTTTTTTTCATATCCGATTAATCGATTAATCGAAAAAATAATCGACAGATTAATCGATTATTAAAATAATCGTTAGTTGCAGCCCTAAAACAAATTCATATTTTTTCAGGTACAATAGGTTTATTTAACATGTAGTTAGAAATAGTACAGACATTTAATAATCAAATGTAAAGATAAAATACTGCATAGTCTTCACTGTATGAATCAAATGTAATATTTTAATGTATCTTTAAAAAATCTTTTAAAAATAAATGTATTCTTATTAAAGACACTATAGTGATTGTCAAGATTAGTAGGTTTATTAGGCTTGACCGAATGCACGGATCCATTATACTTTTTACTTTCAATTGAGACATAACCAATTGTGTTTACATGAACGCTAAATGTGTGTATATTCGACTGTTCAAGTACAATAAGACGTGAAAGAGAACTGAATTCGCAATCGCATGCTGTCTGAGAGACGTGGCTTTCTGTGCATGCACTTCAGCCGCGTGTCAGTCAGCGCAAGCACCGCATTGAGTTATTTTTCACCGCTTATTAAGCTTCATAACTTTTTAACATCAAGCACAGAAATTGCTCTCAGATGAATTGGACAGTAAGGTAGAGCTCAAAATTATGGTGCATGCAATCACTAAATTAACAATTATTTAGGGAAACTGCATTTTGGGATGTACTGATATTGGAATTCTACCCAATACTGATAAGCCAATAATTATGACCAATACAAAAAAATTATGGATATTAAAATTCTATACGTTGTGTATGTTTGTTTGTTTAGTCAAAATACAAAAAAAAAAAGTTTGTGCTACAAGCAAATTTAGGCATCACAAAATTATAATGTCCACTCCAGAATGGATATTCATTTTGAGATTTGCCAAAGATTACATTTTTAATACAATATTAATTATTGTGTTTTTAAAGACTAAATTGTAGTAAGCATTAGATGACTGGCTGCATATATTAAATATCCAATATCTGATAATGCCGTTGTGATTTTGATCATTATGAAATGTTTTTAAGTGTTTTTATGGTTGACCATCTCCTAATAGCCGTGACCATTTTTTGAGATTGATATATATTATATATCTGCATAGTGTTATTTAGGCGACCAAATGGGGGTTAACGGCAAACACAGACTACAAAGTGTGTTTGAAGGACGTTATGTGTGTCTCTTCTGAGCGATGGCACTAATTAAACTGCTCTGTTTAGTCTGGCTGACTGCACAGTCCTGTGATGTGAGCTCTTCTCAAACGCATTAACAGGAGCCCTGCTCTTTATATTTAGCACTGACCGGCTCCTGAATGTTAACACGTATGCAGGCCTAATGAAGCCGGTTGTACTGCACCTTACTTTACATCTGTCACATGAGCCGGGCACCCTCACAGCAGGCAGCCATGATGGTTCCACCATCAGCATTTGGGTAGTGCTTTACTGTCCAGCAGGAGAACAGACCGAGCTAGTTAAGTGTTTACGTATGCCCTTCTGTGCTGTAATTACAACCTCCTTTTCATCATCACAGGCTGAAAAACAAACTGCAAACATGCTTTCTTTGTTATGTTGCTAGTCCGTGTTAATACCTAATGGATTTTATTTATTTAGCCTCTCTATATTATACAAATTTCTTGGTGGAAATTGTGGGCGGCTTTTTCTTGATTTTTAAAATATATTTTGAGCATTGATGTTTCTAAGTTTTTTTTTTTTTTTTTACCCACTCTCCTTTCAAACAAAAAGTACTGGGAGTGACCCATGGTATATCTTATGGTCAAACTAGTGATACACTGATTTTTTTTTTTTTGGACAGTTTTCATTTAGCCGTAAACAAAAGTTTTGGCACTTTAATTAGGTTGTTTGAACTCTGTATGTTGTTCATGGTGATCTCGAATGTCTTCTCAGGGGATAAAAATAAACCAATTGCAGTAAAGTTGTTCAGCAATGAGCCGCGTCTTCATATTTCGGTCGATGATTTTGTTTGAAACCGAAAATCTTTTATTTGATTTTTTTGAATGAATGAATTAAAGAAATGCACGGTTTGATGGTAATACTGTGGTACTTTGATTTATACTATAGTACTGTATAGTTACTATATTCCAATACTGTGGTATTCCTAGGTACTTCAGAAAAAAACAATGGTATTACCATTGTTCATATCCAAGAAACCACATTTACAAAAACATACTTTAAAAGTATCATATCAACTACCTTTTTTGGCATGGCGCAACATACTACTGTAGTGTTTTGGATGTATACTATTGTAGAACCATATAGGAAATATGCCATATAGTACCATGTATATAAATACTATTGTATATGAATTTTAGTGCCATAGTACTTTTACATACAGTACACAATCACAGTTGCATCTAATGCTAGTACTGTACCAATGGTACCACCACGTGTTTTTATTTTTTTTGTAAGGCAGTTATTATTACTATTTTCTAAAATACAAAAAAGTCCTTGAGAATTACCATGAATTTTGGACATGGTAAGTGCCATTCAGTCTCATCTAAATGAATTGACAGAATGCACAGCTCCCCTTACAAAACACGTACTGTGTGGTACCATGGTACTTTGAAATATATATATATATATATTAGGGCTGCAACAACGAATCGATAAAATCGATAAAAATCGATTATTAAAATAGTTGGCAACGAATTTCATTATCGATTCGTTGTGTCGCGCGACACGGAGATGTAAAAAAAAATTGTGCGTATATTCTGTGCTATTGTTAAGCCCCACAAAAGGGACAAAAACATTATAAAGCATCATAAAGTTGTCGTGCACTATATTATAAGTGTTCTGAAGCCATTATATAGTATAATGTGAGATAGAAATTAATATTTAAGTCATTTAAATTCAAGATCACGTACACGTTTCCCTCCGCTGCGGCTGTCAGTCATTCTCCATCCAGCATCAAACAGCGTCGCGTTCGGTTACGAGTCAACACGATGAAAAACTCTCTCCAAGATGATTCAATGTTACTATAATTATACTTGATCTGTAGATAAAGGTCTATGGTTTTACATTAAACAACTTTATCTTGCTGGACTTTATTGCTGCATCATGTTACTTTTTACCGGGTGTCTCTCACAACACTGGAGTAGAGTCAGAGCACTTTATTGTTCTTCACGCGCACAGTAACTGACATTTAAAACTGTTAAAAGAAAATGCTCAATAAACTATTGCATAGATAGATAGATACTGTATAATAGCATACACTACGCATCAATATGTCTTTCCTTTGTGATTTGAACTTTTTAATGCGGACTCGACGCGCTGCGCGCTGTGACTCGTGTTGCTTCAAGCGCATCATTCTGCGCTCGGGATGCGCATAAGCGCTGTGTGCCGCACTGTACTGGAGCCTTTCATATCATAATACAGCGACGCAATGAACGGTTATTAACCCTCTGGTGTCCTTCGTTTCAGAGTCACACTTAGGACCTTCGGGACCAAATGGTCCGGGAGGGTGGGAATAATATTTATTAAAAAAAATGTAAAAAAATTTTTTTTTACTTGTTTTTTATAATATTTTTTCTTTTCTTTTTTGGTGTTTTGAGATAATTTTATGATTTGTAATTAATATTTATGCAATAATTATGACCCATTTTTTCCCATTGAATATAATATAAAAAAAATATTTATATGTAATTTTTTTTTTTTTTTTTTTTTAAGCTGTATTTCATTTTAGAGTCAAGCCTTGGCCTCATGAAAACAATTTTTTAAATTATATTGGTGCCATCTGGTGGATACACTGAGCATTTTTATCACGCAATAGCACATTTTTACCACTAGATGGATTTACAGCTTTCTGTAGAAAGGCTTGCGAATTCTAGTGGATTTTTGCACATATTTGCCAATTTTTTTTCAGGTTGTTGATTTTAAAATATAATAACAGATTCTCAAAGACTATTTTTTGTCTTTTTTGTTTGTTTGTTTGGTTGGTTAAATATTTATGCAATAATTGTGACCCATTTTTCCCCATTGAATATAATATACATTTTTTATATATATGTAATTATTATTTTTTTTTATTAAAGCTGTATTTCATTTTAGAGTCAAGCCTAGGCCTCATGAAAATTTTTTTTTTAATTAGATTGGTGCCATCTGGTGGATACACTGAGCATTTTTATCACGCAATAGCACATTTTTACCACTAGATAGATTTTACAGATTTCTGTAGAAAGGCTTGCAAATTCTAGTGATTTTTGCACATATTTGCCAATTTTTTTTCAGGTTATTGATTTTAAAATATAATAACAGATTCTCAAAGACTATTTTTGTCTTTTTTTGTTAGTTTGGTTGGTTTAAATGGTAATTTGAAGTGCCAGTTTTACTTTATAATACAGTCAAATTAGCTTTCATTTGTGTGTGTGTGTGTGTGTGTGTGTGTGTGTGTGTGTCTGTTTTGCACTCTTGATGTTTTAGAGATTCGTCCCTTCACTGTTGAGTCCTTTTTTTCTGCATCCTGGCTGATTTGTAGATTGTATGCACAAAAAAAACTCTTGTGTTTTCATATTTTTTACAATTTCCCATTCATTTCCTATGGGGGTCATTTTTGACCAAAGAGCAGAAGTGTGATGACCACTTAGCATGCTTGGATCATGACTTCAATATTTTTTGTGTGTTCACATACCTAATACCATAAAAGTCACCTAGTTTCGTAACATTCCGAAGAAGCTGTGATTTTTAAAAATTCAAAATAGATTTATGTAATCTGAATTTATTAGTGTGTATGTGTATAAAAGTGTGTTTGTGTGTGTGTGTGTGTGTGTGGATGTGTCTGTTTTTGCACTCTTGATGTTTTATTAGATTCACCCCTTCACTGTTGTGTGCTTTTTTTCTGGATCGTGGCTGATTTGTAGATTGTACGCGCAAAAAAAACTCTGTATTTTCACATTTTTGCCAATTTCCCATTCATTTCCTATGGGGGACCATTTGGACCCGAAGGTCTTGAGTGTGACTATTTTTTTTACAACCACTTAGACAATTCAAATCCTGTCGCCAATTTTTTTGGGTGTTCATATACCAAGTACCAACAAAGTTACCAAATTTCGGACCATTCCGATGAAGCTATGATTTTTGAAAAATGTTTATTCAAAAAGCTTCGGGACCATTTGGTCCGAAGAACCCCAGAGGGTTAATAGCCTTTCTTCTGTACTATCTATCATGTTGCTGCCTCATTAAACCGATGTGCTATACATTTAAAACATGTCTCAATTTTATAGTAGACTATAAAATAATTAATCTTTTTGATTTTTGTTATCTTGTTTTTCATGAATGTATTTTACAACAATACAAAGAGCAATGTGTAACGTTTTACCAGATTTAGTGTTACACTTATTCTCATATTTGTTCCCCACTAAATGTGTTTTTCATGTTCAGATTTAATACAATTATTGTGCACTTGTGATTTTTCTAGACTAAATTGTATGCTTAATTATCCACTATTCTAGTTTATAATAGCATTTATGGTCTTTTTTATTTATTTATTTTTTGTAATGAAGTTGTCTGTATTAAGTAGATTGTGTTTAACACACAAAATAGTGATTATCAGTTCAACACACATAGTTTAAGAAATTCTACTTGATTTAAAAAAAAAACTGCCCTGGTATCGGTCGATACTCAGAATTTTTGGTATCGGATCGGATCGGTTCAGAAAAAAATGGTATCGGTGCATCCCTATCAAGGAGCGACCTGTTTGTGCACTTTCTGAAGATTTTTTTTTTGCACTGTGAATTTGCACTGTCAGTTCTGTTTTTGAATAAAGGGTTGGGAATGAATGTTTTTTTTCATATCCGATTAATCGATTAATCGAAAAAATAATCGACAGATTAATCGATTATTAAAATAATCGTTAGTTGCAGCCCTAATATATATATATACAGTATAGTGTACTATGAGACTAAATGTTTACAATATTCATATACCATTTTACTGACATGGTACTCCAATACCTCTTAAATACTTTTTTCATCAAGTTTCATCAAGCCTCTTCCAAAAGAAGAGAATTACACAAGATGTCCATCTGTAGTTTAAGGGCTGTGATGAGAACTTCACACAGGACCCCTCCAAATGTGCGGCCCATCGTTTGGACATCTAACACATAGTAGCTCCTGGGCGTTTTGTGAACGAGGTCCTCAAAGCACGTAAACATCAAAGAATTTTCCACCCTCAAATAAACCTTGTGCTGCGATCCCACCATCTGCCGCTCAAAAAGCGCCACTAATATCATTTCAAGGGCGCTAATGCAGTTTGGCTGAACACACAAAGGGGGCTTTTCATTAGACTGAAGCTCTGACCTTTTGATTTATCATGATCTGTTTCTGCCAATTACACACGTTACACACTTAATCCTCTTTGTTAAAGCCATTTCCAACACTTAAAATTCAAGAGAAAGGCCTGTACCGGCTGTCAGCATTTCAAATGAGAGTGTACTCAATGTACATTTTTGAGTTAGTGTCACATCTAATCCTGGTCTTAACTGTCATTTTGTTATTAGAGCCTTTTGTGAAGTCACTAGGCGGTGTCTGCCGGATGTAACGCCACATATATTTGACTCGAGAGGATTGAAGAGATAGAATGAGATGGGTTGCCGAAACTTGTTTATCAATTGTTCTGTTTTTGAAACAAACATACTCATTCCATTCGGACCAAGTCTGGTGGCTGTAGCTCAGGGTTCAGTTGAGACTTGTCTTGTGCTCATAAGGTGTGTGTTTTGAAGGCTTTTCTTGTGTTCTACTCTCTCTTTTCAGGTTAATTTGCAACTAACAGACTGAGTTCCCACCAGTGTCATGCTGCCAGAGCACATAAATCTCTCCCTCTTTTTCATTCTCTCTCTTTTGTTTCTCTCTCACTTTCTCTCTGGGTGTAAATCAGTTTTTTTTTCAACAAACCTGGCGCCCAATGTAGGTCTTGTTTATATCTTTAAGTAGGTCAGTATATCATTATAAAAGCACTGTGATAAGAGACAAGAGCTCTGAGGAACTCCTGTTTCTCTCTCTCTCTCTCTCTCTCTCTCTCTCTCTCTCTCTCTCTCTCTCTCTCTCTCTCTCTCTCTCTCTCTCTCTCTCTCTCTCTCTCTCTCTCTCTCTCTCTCTCTCTCTCTCTCTCTCTCTCTCTCTCTCTCTCTCCTTCAAAAACAAAGAAGATTGGGAAGGGTATGGTGATGTTATCTATCACAATTTATAATGCACCTGTAGTAAAAGTCAACTGTTGCATCATGTCTAAATGTGAAGATTGCGCTCTATGCGTGTGGAATTGAAGTTTAAAAGTGTTCAGCAGTCATTTTGTTCATTTTATCAATAACTTGAGTTGAAATAACTATTTATATTAATTTATAATAATATATGTAGTAAAATAGCAATAATAATTATTTTTATTAACATATTTAAATGTTATATATATTTGATATGTAAATATTCAAAGTTAGATTTTTTTTTTATACGTTTTTTAAACCCTAACACTTAAAAAAATAAATTAGGTCCCTTTTTGGCATGTTTGTGTTTAGTTGTTTTGTTTTCATTGATTATTGTGAAATGAAACATCATTGGATTTTCTTGTTTGATAATTGCTGCCACTTCCATACATGGGTACTTGTGCCCATCGTTAGTATGTGTAAGCGCCAGCCTTAGAAGTATGCCATAGTGAGTCATCCCGCTTTTTTATTTTGTCTTGTGTCTTAATTGCACGACTGTTCCCAGGTGTCTTACCTAAGCTGCAATTACCCTCCAGAGGTAAAGACAGACTCTCACAGTCTGCCTGTTTCAGGGATTCACGCTGCACGCCAGTGGAGCTCATCTGACTCCTCTTTCCCAGGCAGACTCAAAGAAGCTAAATGAGATATCAAATTCTCTTTCTGACATTTTTCCAGTTTTGTTCTTCTGTCCTCTCTCATTTGCGGCTTTTCTGTGAATTTGTTTCTGTGTCTTTGCCTTTAATTTGACTCTTCAGCTATGTTCCAAACCCTTGTAAGCCACCTATCTAGAAGGCATGTTTAGAAATCAGTGGCTGTCCCAATCAGTAAGCAGCAAATTTATACAGTTTTACAGGGGTAGTTAATAAATTGTCATATTTACATAGACTGTAAAAAAAGTGTGAAATCTACAGTAAAAAATGTCAGCTGTGGTTGGCAGAAATGTACAGTTTTCTTTTAACTTAGTTTTAAGGTAATTAGCATATTTCATAAGCTGAAATAATATTAATATGCCGTTATTACTTCATATGTACTTTATATAATTATAATATACTGACAACCCCCTTAAAAACAGATGGTATAGAGAAAAACACTTGGTGAATCAAAGTTCATCACTCACAGATTTTTCACAAGCTGCGGTAAATACAAATATAGGTGCACAGTTTCAGTAACACACATATACTAAAATTATGCAATAAACATACAACATTTAACAACATAAGATGTACATAACTGATAAAAAAATATACCAGTATATATATATAAGAAACCGTTATTTCAATGGAAAAAAAAAATCAAATATGAGCTGCCAAACAGAGAATTTTGGGAATGTCAAATAAAACAAATTCACTGTACATGTTTAGGAAACTGTACATTTAACCATATTTTACTATAAAATTACATGAAAAGTACTGTTATATCTATTAATTTTTTTCACCATATAGAGTAAAGGAACTTGCAATTAATAGGTTTTTACCGTAGCATTTTTTGTCTTGTACCTTAAAAATTACGAATTTTCGCACATCACAAAAAAGTTGAATTTTTAATCAGGCACCAAATAGACTACACATTACATTCTTTCAGCTAATAGAATAATTTTGCAGGGGGGTATTGTTTGGATTAGCAATCCCTGTTCTATTTATTTATTTAACTCCAATTACAACCAGATTTTTCATTTTTTTGTGTGTAGAATATGACAGAATGATTTTATGGCCAGCATGATTGTGGTCAGGGCAGACGCTTTAGTGGAGAATTAACTTTCATCTGTATGGGTCACTTTTGGGCCATGGAAGAAATGTAATTTTAAAGAAATGTAATTTTAAAAAAAAGAGACACTAACTTCACAAAATGTTTTGGTAAATCAGCAGTCTTGTTCCAGAAAGCTCTGGGGAAAGGAGAGTGCTCGGCGTGGGGCCACATGCATTCGAGTGTGTATGTAAATGCTGCCTTTTCACATTCAGATGCTGTTTTAAACTCTTTGATTGAATGGGTGAGGAGGAGTGATTATTCAGTGTAATTTGCACTTGTGTAAGGCTGTTGCCACCCACAGCCGCCCCTGAGGAGACTGATATCTATCCGTGTCATTACAGCCATTACTTGGACTGAGAGAAGGTCATCAGACATGTGACCTGCAGGAAAAGGTGAAATATGGATAACTAGTTTTATCTCACATGATTTTGTCACAGATTGGTAGAGGTCAACCAATAATAGATTTTACCATTTCTGAAAGTGCGGAAAAAAATTATTTGATTTACTTTAAAAAATAAAACATCTGCATATAATTAATAATTATTTAGTTATGGAAAAAATTACATGTTAAAATGATTAACGCATTTAACGCACACACCACAGACCTACCTAGGTTATCTTGCGTTTCATACAGTGGATTGGTGATGAACATGATGCAGGGGAACAGCTCACTGCATGATGTAGCTTATAGAATGCAGTTATAAAATACACATACTTATGTGTCAAAGTGCCCATATATTTGTAAGTCCACAAAGTCATGTATGTCATAAGTGAACAAACAGTTGAGAAAGAAAACACTCGAGTATATTGGATCTGTGCAGTCACGTTTTTCTCAATGCATGTAGACATGGTCAAGACAATCGACTGAAGTTATGCGCTTCAGAATTGGGGAAAAGATGATTTAAGCAACTTGGTATGGTTTTTGGTGCCAGGTGGGGCAGTCTGAGTATTTCAGAAACCAAAGATCTACTGGTATTTTCATGCACAACCATCTCTAGGGTTTATAGCGAATGTCTGAAAAAGAGAAAATATCAAGTGAGCAGCAGTTCTGTGGGTGAAAATGCCTTGTTAACGTCAGAGGAGAACGGCTGGACTGGTTCCAGGTGATAGAAAGGCAACAGTAACTCAAATAACCACTCGTTACAACCGATGTCTGCAGAAGAGCATTTCTGAATGAACAACATGTTCTGCTGCGTCATTCAGATGGCAGGGTCAGGATTTGGCGTAAACAACATGAAAGTATGGATCCTTTCCTGCCTTGTATCAACAGTTCAGGCTGCAGATGGTGTAATGGTGTGAGGGAGATTTTCTTGGCACACTTTGGGCCCCTTATTACCAATTGAGCATCGTTTAAACACCACAGCCTACCTGAGGGCACCAATAGATCACCTTTGGGATGTGGTGGAACAGGAGATTCAAATCATGGATGTGCATCCGACAAACCTGCAGCAAAAAACTAAAGTAAACTAGCCAGAAAATGACACACAAACTTTCTTTTAGTTTATTATGTAATACACAGACAGGTAGCCTATATAGGCTCTAGCACTAGCCAAATCATACCCAAGTGTGCGTTTTCTTTTAATCCGCAGAGTTTGCTGTCTTGTAAACTTATCGAAGTATGACAAACTACATGATCTGATCCGTTTCTTGGCTGTTTATTGTTCACCCTTTACCTTCCCATGTTAACAATAGAGTTGTTTTTGCTAGACCCTCTGTTATTCTGACTATGAAGTGATTAACAGTTTGGATTTTTAGGATGTCAATAATCAGTTTGCATTGCAATATGTCTTTTTTTTATTGTTCAGAATTTAAATTAAAATTGTAATTATATTTTTGCTTTGTTCAAATTCATATCCTATCTTGAAGTGAATTAGATGGTTATTATATTATACCTGTAACAGTTGCGTTCACTAGTTATATCTATATAACATCAGCAGGTTATACTTATATCTATAACAGTTGGGTTCGCATGTTATAATATATCAGAGTAAATTGTAAAAAGTGGTTAACTGATTTTGTAAAAAAATATATATATATTTGAGCTAACATTGGTGTAACCTTCTTTTATCAGAAACGTTTATTAATATAAATTATTTTTTAATTTAGTTAAATAATAATATAATTATTGCCTATGAGTCATAAAACAATAAAAGTGTATTTAGTTTTATAATTTATTTCAACGTTAAGATTATCTTAATATGCCCACAAGTCTGTAGTATTTTAAACCAATCAAGGTCTAGTCAGATAAATGTTTCAGTTGCCATATGCATTATATTTATCAGTATTTATTTATTCATTTATTCTCCTTACTATTGTTTTTTTTATTTATTTTTTATCAAAATGATAGACATTACTTTGAATATGTCTGTCAATGTTTTTAAGAATTCAATGATAGAAATGTTTTGTTTAAACTTTAAAGACACCTATAATAAATATAATATAAAGGTGTAATAGAATATGTAAATGAATGGAAGTGTAGGTATGAACTATTCTCTGTTGTTGAGGAATGACCTTGGTAGCTATTGGGTGTAATGAGTATTCTGGATAGCAGAAACCAAGATCAGAGGTGCGTTTCAACGCCTGACCCGATTCATCTGTTATTGGGAACAGGAACAGAAGGTTTGCAAGGACATTGCGTTAATGGCATGTCATCGCTGACCCTGGATCAGCTGGACAAAGACAGCATAAAATTAAGTCTCAAAAAAAGAGACTCCACTGTGGCGGTGAAGATAACGGAAGGTCAAGGACAATTTGTTTAAAGACCAATTTGTTCTGCTCTCAAGCTTTTTGGCGAGCACACGGTAAAGGAAGTGACGGCCATTGGAGGAATAAATAATTCAGATAGTTTCTAACGCATCTCAAATATTGTAGCATTTATTTTACATGACGTGTGAAAAATGCTTGTAATATGCACAGGGCAAATGTTACCGCTGGGGCCAGTGCAGGCAGACATTATTATGGGCCTGTCAGTATGCTGGGTGTGTTCATCAGAGCTGAAAGTAGGATGAATGAGACGGAGAGACAGAAACGGACCCCTTAAGTGGGGGGAGGAAACGGTGCATCTTACACAAACACTCAATTAACAAGAGCACAACAGGGAAGCCAAATGGGAGATCATTATGTAACTAGAGGTAAGGATAGGGTAAGCTGAGTTTAGACACACATATACTGACTGCTCACATAGTATTTAGACTCCCTGTGGCTCTGGTCAAATGCTTAAGTACAGCTCATCTTGACAGAGCCCAGTTTTACTCGGTCATCTTTTCCAGCCATGGGAAAGCAAACTTCATAATGACCAAAAATTGTTTGCAAAAAGGGGAAAGATAGTTTTGGACACTTGTATTTTCTTTAATAAAAATAAAATAAAATAAAAAATAAATATTTATTTTAAAAAAAAATATTATATATTTCATCCTATATTTCTTAAAATATAGGACCATTCTAATTTTTCGCATTTATTTATTTTCATGTCTATATTATATTATTGATCGGCTTACTTTTAGAAGAAGAAAACAAAACAATACCATTCAGATTTTTTCATTTACAGTACATAATTTTTTTCAGTTGAGAAATCATATTTAAACACTTAAATTATTTTGACTTTTTTTGTAATTAATATTATTGTTATAAAGCACTATAACGATATTATAAGCATAAATTAAAGATGGTACAAATGAACAAAGTAGCACATTTCCAATTATATATAATATTTTTTATTATGTGTAATGAAAATGGCAGACTACTTAATTTTGAGTCAAATAATGTCACTGTACAAAAACCATCCTAAATATAGTCTTACTTTTCTTTCTTACAATTTTTTTGGGTGAAATATGACTTTTGATGTATTTATGAGGGTTCATGAGGTTCATCCATTTGTCATGTTCTTTTGACATGTTAGATGGTTAGTTTAATTATTTAAAGCATTTGTTTTCTTTACCAATATAGCCTTATATCTGTTTATCTGTGGATGTCCACCTCCCCTCCTCTCTCTCTTTAGTTTCCCCCTCTCTCTCTGTTGTGTTTAGTGCATGTGCTTCAGGCGCAGGAAGGAAGCAGTCGTCGCCTGTTTGAAAGGGCTCCTGTTAGCAAACGGCCAACGACTTCCCAGTTCACTCTAAGATCACAGAGATCTGCCTCCAATTCACTCACACACACTCATTGTGAACATCCGTCTGTCTGCTCCCCCTGTTTGTTTTCCTCTTTTGCAAAACCGCTTTAACATGGCCCTTTATTATTGTTCTCTTTTCCATTTCTTTAAACTTTTTGTGGGCACAACTTGAGATTTAGTAGTTAGTCATTCTATTTGCGCAGAATTCTGATTAGTTGGGGAGTTTTGTTCAGATCGGCCTCTTCTTTTCCACACTAGTCACAGAATCTTTTAGCCTGGTGCTTCAGAAGGGTAACGGTGGCTGAAGAGACGTTTGAACTTGAAGAGCTGGATTTAGGCTGTGCTTGAACTGTTATCCTGTCAGCAATACCTGAGAGGGAAGGATCTCGAAGCTTTAATATAAAACACAGAGAGGTGGGGAGAGGGTCAGAGAAAGAGCCCATAGTGATTTTCAATAGATACTTAACATCTATGTAGTGAGTACTAGTAGCATGCATCAAATTGCTGCTCGTTGTTTACAGTTGAAGGCATTATTTGCTCTGGTATACTTTTTTTTATTTTTTTATTTTTTTATTTTTTTTAAAGTTGTCATGTGATTACCTAGAGAAGTCATATCATTATGGGCAGGTAGTGTATCTTGATACAGATCAAGATTAGCAGATTAGCACTGTTGCTCATGGTAATATTTATACAAAAGATTAAAAAGAAGACAATTTCATCAAAAGTATGTGTAGTGTTGCTGCGTGGTTGTGTAGATTGTAGCTAGATAGAGTGTGTCTGGCTTCAATTCACTTTATAACTAAATGGAATAGGCAGTGTGACCACGAGGAAGGATTAGATGAAGTTTAACATGCAGATGCAAGTGACTTTGAACTTTCTACAATAAAAAAAACGTTTAATATTAATTGTATTTTATAAGCTACACATTTTCCAGGTGTCCGACCCCTGGTCTGTTTAGAGCTCTCTGGGATTTGTCATACTGGTTTCGCTTCTCTCATAACAGCTGATAGATGGAAGCCGTCATGTGATATGAATCAGAACCATTATAAATATGAGACTGGAGTGTTAATAAAAGAGGAAGGTACACAATGTTCCTTCCTGAATTTAGTGGAACAGATGAAATTAAACAGAGCCCGGTTTGGAAAGATGGGGGCTGTTCAGATCCAGTTTTGTTGGTGTTGCTGAAAAGCTTTAGTACAGAAATGGAAGTATTCATTGTGATCTTTGGAGTTACAGAAGCAAAATTGTACAGTTATGGGATGATATTCATATCTCAAGATTTAAAAATGTTTGTTATCTTTATTCAAAATGTAGAAGCCTTTTTTCCTCGTTTGAAGACTGTGTGGGTGGAGAAAAATACCCTCATTCGCCCACTTTTCACAAATCCAGTCAAATCCAGTCAAATCCCAATGGATCATATTCCACTCTAGATGATCTCACAATGAACATCTTTCCTTATGAAAATGTTACATTACATGAGTTTTAATTGTTTTTTTGCAGATCTGGTCTTTGACGGTTCGATCAGAATATTTTCATTCAGCTTTTATTCCGTTTCTTGAGAATAGAATTTGAGCACCAATGGGAGCTGTTTTATGGGTCTTTTCCAAAAGCATAGATGGAACCTTTTGAATATTCTATGTAGGTAGCATTATGAGGCCTTAAACTGCTTCCTACATAGACAGCTCACTAGCTTTTGGAACAGCTATAATGTTGCCCTTGGTATAAAAATTAAAGCTCTGCCGGGGCCTCCCACAGAAAGAGAATTTCCAGTCTGTTTTTGCCAAGCTTTAATGAACCAAATAAGCACGTTGGCCCCTTCATTTCCGTCCCAGAAGATACTCATACATGTGGTATTAAGAGAGCAGAGAAACCTAATGGACCTTCAGAAGGAGCTGTTTGGTGCAGTGTTAGCCCAGCTATATGGGAGGTGAATTCCCCCTCCTTTTCTTGTGTTTTTCTAAAATGGGTCAGCAGATGTTATGAGTAGAAGTGGAGGAGAAGAGAGAAAAATATCCAAGATAAACAATTTGCTTTGCAGTGTAGGCCGCAAAGAGAGAGAACGGCTCCGAACAAAAGCGATGCTATGAACGGTTTGTTTTCTTTTTGTTTTCTGGATGGAGAGAGCAAGTTATAGTCTTACCAATTATTTTTTTAGGCAATAGTTCTTTGTTGTGGTCTCAATTATAACTTGTGGTTGTTTGTTTTATTTAACCATTTTGGTGACAATGTTAGTAGTGTCTTAGTTTTTTATTTGGTCCTTTTAGTAACTTTTGCTCTCCTACCATCTGAAAGATGTTACTGATGCTGGAAATGTGCAAGCAGATTAAGACACGCATATTAAACTTTATAAAAAACTCATTGGACTTTCATTGAGCATTAAGAACAGTGTTGATATTGCCAACTATAATGAATTTTTTTAAAAAAATAAAATATAATATTAAATGGAAAAACTTAAATGATAAATAGAAATGTTGCCTTGATAGGTTGCCTTAACTGAAATTGTTTTTTAAAGTTAAAGTAGGCTTCTAAAATCAATAAACTTAAAACTGATATAAATAGAAATTAAAGATAAATAAAAATATGAAAATAATTTTTTTGCCAATTGCACCAATGAAAAACATAACATTTTACAAGTGTCCTTTTTTGACTAAACTTTACTGTCTCTGCCTGCAAGTTACGTCTCAAAGGTTTGACAAATGGTGAAAACCGTAAGAAGGATGATTTCAAAGAGTGATTTGAAGCTCAAATCCACATATTCTCACACTCCGTCCCATTACGAGTCTGTTGTCAATGAAGTGTGCAAGTTGCCATGAGTGGCATCACTCAGGTGCTAGCTTTGTTAACTCTCTAAAAGAAATAGACATGACTTGTTAAACTAGCTGTTGAACGGAGCTGCAACTCTTTGTATCGTTGAAGCGTGTTGACTTGTTTGTTGTGTACCTCTTGCAGGCCATCACACCCAGGTGTCACAGTGCCCTCCCAACGAGTTTGAGTGTCGAGGAACAGATGTGTGCATTCACCTGAGCAAGCTGTGTGACGGCGTCCCAGACTGCACAGATGGGCGTGACGAGGGGCCGCACTGTCGAGGTAACACACATGCAGACAAATCACAGTTTTTAGGTTTTTTTGGTCTAGTTGAAGTTTGGGATTGATGAGCTCTTAAGTCAGTTTCCACTTAATCAGTGCCATGTTAGTATATCAGTACCAGTATATTAGCTAAGCCAGTATTAGAGAATATGGGGCCAGCTGATATAACCATCATTAGCCCAATCGGACCCATACGTATGTTCTTACATTCCAACAATCTTTATTACTTGCATTCTTAATGATTTAGTTTTCTGTGGTGTTTTCTGAATTTGGCTGAATATTGCTGTTATCTAGCTGAATGACACTTGAGTTTGTCAAAATGATGAGTGACTTAATTCATTTTAGTATAGTTATTTGATTTAATATATATTGGTGATATAATATATTGTCTTACCTGCTAAGGATAACACACCGTTGCCATGAAAAACAGAGCGTTGCCATGGACACAGTGTTCTTTAGCGGAAGCAATACAATCGTTTTTAAATCAATAAACTCCTTTTTTTAAATCAATATTTTGTGTCAAATTATTGATTTATTCGGTAGGTAGCCATGTAATAAGCGGGATAATGTAGAGCGAGGCGGTTGTTATAGCGAATACAACATTATCCCTTTTATTTTTTTATTTAAAGTGGTTATATTGGTGGGACAAGTTGTTGGCAAGTAAAATATGCTCTAGCACAAGAAATCCATAGGTGAGCCCTGACAGTCTTTTAGGCAGAGCTATCATAACTAGTCGCCGTCATGCCAATATCTGTGTTTGAAACCCCTGTGTCCACAAAGATTTGGCTTCTGAGTATGGTTAGTATCAACCTCACATGAGTTATCATGCACTCATCTTGTTTGTCCAAAGTCCAGAGATACTCTGTCTGATTTGGCTGACCTATATTTTTAAAGTAATGATCCGGCCACTTATCAAGTAATGGATAGAAATCAGACCGACAGTTAAATCTCATTTTAAAAGGAAGGCTTGGATAGTCAGGTCAAATAAATCCCCGTAATGTAAGTCCTGTCCTATCCACCGCCATCATTCCATACTGATGGAATGTTAGAATGACAGACTGGGCCTGAGGTTTTAAAGCCCGAATGATAAATAATGTACCTTCCTGACCTGGCCCTTGGCCAGCGATTTGAGCCTAGACACACACACACTTCACTTGTCTTCTCGCTTAAATGCCGACCCTTTGAACCCCGAGGTAAACACTCACCCACTCTCCCACACAAACCCCTTGCACACAAACATACGCCTTTCATATGCCTTTCCTGTTGGATGTTTGTTTGTTTGTTCCTGCTTTCACAGGAAAGTTTACCGTTTCACAAGCATTGCTTGTGATTCACTGGAACAGACATGGAGAGTGTGCAAGAAACTTAGCTGCAGTTTTCAAAACATGCTTTGTCAGTCTATATTTCTAAGTAATTATCACAGAGTTGTTGACAAGTGGGGTAAGGCATGAATTTATGACTGTGTGATACTTCTAGCTGCTATGTTAACAAAGTAGTGGGTTAGGATCAAGAAATCAGTGATGGGAACGCTAACAACTCAGCCAACCTCTGAAATGAGCCATGCTTCTGCTAGTCTGGTTCATCTTATACTGTGTTTTGTAAATTCAACCCCTCACTGAGCTGGGAACCTTCTCAAAGCTGGTTTGATTGTGTCTTCGCTCCTGGCAGATTTAATTGGCTCCCCACAGTCTTGATTTAATCTTTCTGCGCTGAAGCCTCTCGGAGATGTTTCAAGGTCTGTCCAGTTCCTCCCTCTATGAAAACACGGGCCAAAATCTGTCAGCCCTCTCCAAAATGACTTTCTGATGAGGAACTTTAGATCTGTAGTTTTCACTGTAGGCTGCACTGAAAAGTTGTAAAGAATTGCAGCCTGTGCACATTTCCTACATTTTTTTAGACTCCTCAAACTGGATTATTTCACAACAGAAGGGAGGAACATCTTTATTGGGGAGCGCTAGCCATTTCCCAACTTTTGACCCTATTTTACTGGCAGAGGAATTAGAGATAAGAAATCTGGTGATGTTTTATAGCTGTTGAAGGAAGGCAGAACATTTCAGACTATTTCATTACTTTTATTGCTTTTGTTGGAGTATGTGTATGTGCACGACTGCATGCTAATTGCAGTTCAAGATGCTAACAATGAGTAGTTAAGTTAGCTGTTGATAGTGGAAGTAGCCAACTACACTACATGTTTTAGTCACTAGTTTAGCTATTTCAATTAACAGCGAAAGTCTTCTCATTTGGGTCATTCCGTGGGTTTTTTTCTGGGGGAAAAAGAGGGCAAACATAAATAGTGATAAAGCCAAAGTATTAAATGTCATGGATGTACTGTATATTTACTGAGTAATCCACTATTTTGTAGAGGGTGGGTCAAAATGACAATTTCACCATTAGGAGCCAAAATACAGGTTACACATATTATTTGTAGGTCTATTAATAAAATCCGTTGACTTTAGAAATCTTTGTTTAGCTATCCAATTTTTTTTTAGCTTTATTAGTTTCATTCACTTGCATTTATTAAGGCCCGGAAATACTTCGTTTTCCGAATTCCACAGTCGTGTCTGCACAGCTTTTTAAAGTATACTCAATGTGGATGGACGACTTCCGCACGATCTGCGTGGACAAAGAAAATGGGCTGAACGCAGACGGGGTCCACAGACCATCCCGGTGACAACCGAATGATATATTTTGGCCTTTAGTATCATCAATTTACATTATTACCTCCTTAAGTAACTTAAATGTACAAAACCTTTCAAATGTTTAGGGGCAGTTTGGGAAATAAATTAATACTTTTATTCAGCGAGGGCACATTAAATTGATCAAAAGTGACAGTCAAGACATTTAAACCTTTATTTTTAAATGTTACCTTGACTATGACTTATCTACTTTGAAGCTGTAGATTGTCACGCTACTCATAATTCAGTAATAAGTCAACCCGAAATCAAAATGAACCTATTTACTTTCTTCCTCCATGTGCAAAATTAATCACTCTATCCATGTTTTGTTTGTCTTCATAATCTTTCATCCAAATGCAATAGCTTGTTCTGCCTCTAAAACGCCGCCTTATATTTCAGTCCCTCCAAACTGACTATTTTTCACTACTTTTTCCTTTGTCCTATTTTTTTCCTGTCATTGAACATCCATTTTCTTTTGAAAATACATCCCATTACAGGCTAAATGGTTTAAGAATGCAGTTTTGTTGACTTTGTCAGCTAATGTGGCCATGGTGTCTGTGTTTATCCTGTGTTATTGCTCTGTTAGCTTCACATTAGCTGACCGTTTCTCTGTTCGGCTCATGTTTAGCTTATTCACACAAGAGGCTGTGCACACACACGCAGGCAAATACACAGCACTTACAAGAATGATTAGCCCTTTAAAGTAGAACTTTGCACTGCTATTGGCAAACGCCACTGTGCCTTTCAACTTAATCTGAGCTCATCTTTGGCAATAGCATATCATTCTGGGCAGCGGCTTATCCATTTGTTTCTATTCCGCTGTAGGGCCTCACAATGTTTTCACTGCACTGTTGGATGAGTTTGGCTCTGATCACTGCGTATTATTGCGACAGAACAGGGAGGGCGATCGGGAGTATTGATTCTTGTTTCTAACATTTGTTTGAGTTCATCTTGAGGGCACAAGAAGAAAGTTTTTTTTTATCCGGTTAGGAGTCAATGAACTTCAACATTGGTGTTTTTGTGTGTCCTCAAACTACTTTCTGAAGAAAGGTTTATTATCTTTCCCAGTCATTCCTGAACAAACACGCCACACACAGACCAAAGATGAAGTTCATAAACCCTCTGACTTGACATCTTGTTGTCAGAAAAACTTTCCCCACATTCTCAATTATTACCATACACACATACACAAGCATGCAGGGACCTGCCACCAGACAGCGATATCTCCGACATAAGAAATATTACACACACAAACATGCTACAAAGTGTATTACAAAGTGCCATAAAGTGGTTCAAGGTTGTTGTTGTTGTTTTTTTATGCATGATGGTCATGCAGAGTGGCATAATAATTACTTTCCTTCACAACTAAAACTTTTTTTTTGACGGTCTGCAGTGATTCTACACATTTGAATACTATTTAACTATATACTACAATTCAAATGTCTTGGGTCAGTAAGATGTTTTTTTTTTTTTTTTTTTTTTTAAGAAATTAATACCTTTTATTATGCAAGGATGCATTTATTAAAAGTGATAGTAAAGACATTTATAATGTGGTGTAAGTCGCTTTGGATAAAAGCGTCTGCCTAAATAATCAAATGCAATGTAATGATATTACTTATGCTGATTTGCTGCTCAAGAAACATTCAAAAGATTTTTATTTTGAAAAAAGCTCTCTTCTTTTCAGGGTTTTTTTTTAAGAGAAAAGAACAGCATTTTTTTAAAATAAAACTCTTTTGAATGTTTCTTGAGCAGCAAATCAGCATAAGTAATATCATTACATTACGTTTAATTATTTAGGCAGAAGCTTTTAGTTTTATCTAAAGATTTGTTTAACCCCATAAAGCATTATCTAATATGGTGCTCAAGAATTTCCAGGAAAGCAAGTGAGGAATTTTTCAATTTATTATTTTTAACCCGTATTGAAATGAAGTGGACAGAATTGACTGACTCACTGACATGAATAAATTGACATTGCAAAGCTTATTTTAGAAAAGCGTTTGCTGACTGCCACAGTTTGCTCTGTTGTAAGGCTGTGTGTATAAATGTGACAAATACAGCGTTTTGTCATGCTTCATAGCTACTTGTGGAAATAACTAGCTTTTACTGGAACAGATGGTCAGTAAGTCAGTAGCATCTCTTCTTTTAGTTAGTTATTCCCAAACACTGGCTCGATCTCCCACTCGTCAACTGAAATATTAATAGAAACCACCAAGTGCCAAAATAGGAAGCATGAAATTTTCAGCATTTCCTGTTCTCCTCATGAAGCATGCAGGATGTGTGTCCTGATTCTTTGCCCGTGTTAGGCCAGGCTTGAGAACGAGAGAGCTGGATGTTCAGTAACACGACACATTTCTGAAGAGGTTTTCCTGCTCCAGACATGAGGAACAGAGCTGACCCTGGATCAGCTGTTAGTAGTGCTGTAACAGGTTGAGTGGTTTGCATATGGTGCGGTTGAAGACTGATTTTAGGTCTGGCTGCCAGTGTTTTTGTAGCTGTCGTCTTTGAGAGATTCTGTGGTGTGGTATTAAACCTTCCAACCTTCTCTATCTCTCTTGATCTCTTTATTTTTCTCGCTCTCCATCTTATTTGTTAATTATAATGGAATGTTGGCCGCACGCTTACAGTTCTGAAAATCATTTTCGTTGTACCGATAAACCACAAACACTTGGGTTGCATACCAATCTAAATACCCGCAAGGCACGGCTGTGGAAATTGGAGACTGCATTGCCGGGATGTAAATTCTATCTTACAGGATTATTCCCTGAGTCCCAATGAGTATAGAAAACCTGTGTCAGGGAATTTTTAAATTGTGCTTTAGAAAAATAATTAACTATTTATATTTATATTCCTATCCTCTGCAATCTTTTAAAAATAATAGTAATTATCCAGTGATGACGAATGATTGGAAAATTAAGGGATTTCATTGGTCTAAAGCAGTGGATCTCAACCTTTTTGACCCCAAGGCCCCACATTGTCAACGACAATATTCAAAGACTCGTTTTTTCCCCCCATAATTTGTACCTGCTAAAATAATTTAAATCTTCGCACAAGTAAAATCAATTTAAATCTTGGCACAAGTAAAAAAAAATATATTCATAATTAAAATGTCCGTGGAGATATGTAACTATATTAATTTACATGACTTGTTCTATAAATTAAAATTAGGCTACTGTACAGGAAATTTTGATTCTTTAAAGAAAAAGCTCAATTTTAGCTCAATTTTAGGGCTTGACATAAAATATCTCTGGTCCCCTTGGAAGTTTGCTGAGGTCCCCTAGTAGGCCCGGCCCCAGGGTTGAGAAACACTGCTGTGTTCCATTATATTCAAATGAATGTCTATTGACCTCTTTTGTGGCATACCTCAGTTCGTAAAATAAACAAAAGAAACTCGGTGTTGATAGAAATTCACTTACAATAGACGTCATTGGGTGAACCGTTGCACATTGCTCCATAAATTTCCATTCTAAGTCTTTAACTGTCAATGCATTTTCAGTTTGTTTTTACAAACTCTGCTATTGAACTTGTATTTAACCCGCAACATTCCTTTAATGGGAATCTGTGCCTGCAGAAAGTCCTGTAGCATTCAGCAGAATCGCTTTTTATATGTCAGTTTCACACTTTGCATGTTCATAAATATTCAACTTTTAAATTCCATAATGCTTTCAGCTTTTCGGCAGAGTGTAGTACACGCATTTCACCATACTCAAATTCATTCTGCAGAATTCCACAGATTCCTCCTAAAATCAATCCAGAAGATACAGGAAAAGTCCACAGACTCCGTCTTGACCTGCTCCTGACTGACAGCTTTTCGGGTAGCCAGCGTTATGCCTTGAACTCCCTTGTCTCTGTTTGGAGTAGTTTGTGGGTGTGAGGTCAGTGTATGAGCTGGGGTTGGATGGTATGGGGGAATTGATTCGATTCAGGCCGTAGTGTTTTGCCTGCACATCTTCCTCTCTACACATTCCACAAAAGCCCTATTGTATCCCTCAGTGCCACAGCTTTTTGTGTGATGAGGACTCTCATTGTCCCTGTGCGTACATTTGTGTGTTTGAGACTCTGTCTCCTCCTCTCTGTCCTCTCTTTCTCCTACAGGGTTGCAGTGCATTGTGGGCTGATTGGACTTGAACCTTGTGGTCTCTCCAAATCATAACTGAATGACCGAATGCTTAATAGTGGCAATCATGGCATGAATGAAATTAATTTATATTAATTAATAATTAATACTGTTATTCTGATAGGATGCTTTAAATTTAACAAAAGTTTCAGTTAAGACTTTTACATTCTGACAAGAAAACGATAAAAAAAATGCTGCTCTTTTGAACTTTCCATTTATCAAAGAATCTGGTTTCCACAAAAATATTAAGCAGCATAACATATTTCAACACCGTTTTAGACGGGAGTAATGGCCGTTTTTACTGTATTTTTGATCAAATAAGTTCAGCCTTGGATGAACATAAGAGATTTCTTTCAGAAACATTTGAAAAATCTTAGTGTACTCATGTTGTAAACATTTCTCAAATGCATCTCCATTGACCGTTTTTGATCAGAATTTAAGATGTTCTTAAGATTTAAAACCCTTTTTATATTCACTGCTCTCGATTAGCGTTTATACTAAAAATGCAATTTTGCCTTTCCGTGATTTGAGCGGTTGCGTCGTGATGCATCTACCAAGACTCATCAGACTGTATTTAGCAATGCCGTCTTGTGATCAGATCAACCGAGACGGATGTGCCCGGTATATAAATCCTGTAGGATTTTACAGGAGTTCCTTCAATAAATATTACCATTGTGATTTTGTACGTCCTTGAACCGTTCCCACATTAACATATCAAACAAAAGTATGTTTTGATGGATATGGCTTTCTCAGACCTGTGTGTATCCGGTGGGCACGTAGAGACTTGTTTTTTTGTCTGAGTGAAGCCACAGTCTGAGTTCACACAGAGTTTGGTGGACAGTGATACAGTGTTTGGCAGCACAGCAATACCCACAGTATAAAACCAAGCGCACTCATCTGTGTCCACCCAAACCTTTTAATCATACGCTCTGTGTGTATGTGTTTTTGGTTGGTTGAGCAGAGAAGCCCCTGTTGCGCTTTCATATTGTGCCAAGATGTCCTAAAGGCTTCTATAAGAGCATTAAAGGCTTTTCACTGTACACTGCACACATGGAAATCACATACAATTTCTCTGATATCTCTAAGATATGTGTTACATTTCACACATTTTTGAGAGGACACTTGTAACAGATCGACCTAATGAAGGTAGATGAAGGTCTGGTTTATCTGTGTTCTAAAACAGCTTGAAACGGTTATATGACTTGCTCGACCAATTTTGAGCTAACTAATATGACCTGGTTTTGTTGGAAGGCAGGCAGTATTTTGACTGTTTACAATATTTATAATATTCTGCTGGTGATATAAAATTGTGAATATCACATTAATTGTAGTGCTCTTTTATCAGTCTAGTTTCCTGAAGGCAGTAGCCAATAGATCTTTAGAATGGTTCAATTCAATGATTCATATACTTTCTTTTAAATATTTTATTGCACATACTTAAGTAAATGTTGTTTATTGTTATACTTGTGTACATATAGAGATGATTAAATGTCATCGTTGTCCGTTGTCTGTTTTCATTTAATTTTAATACTTTTAATTTAATTTTAAAATATATCATAGCTTGATAATTTTTGATTTTGGTCAAGTTTTACTTTCATTTTAATACATTTTTAATTGAAAATATGTTTTAAGAAGTCTCTTTTGTTATTTTTTTTTGTTATTTGCTTTGTTAGTTTTCTGTGTAATCTTGTTTCATTGTATTTCAAAATTATTATTTTTTTATCACTTGATGTTGTGGTGCTTTGGGTTAAGAAAAGCGCCATATAAATACAATTTATTATTATTATTATAATATTGTGAATTTTTTATTTTATTTTATTTTTTTGCTATATTTTTCTGTACTAGTTACTTTAATCTGTTCTGACTAATATGTCATTCATATTTCTTTATTATATCCAGAGTAGTTCTTAGTGGATGATTCTCTGCTAACAGTCCGTTCTCTCTATTTCTTGTGCTATAGAGTTCGCCCATAACTGCACCATCACAGGCTGCCAGTACAACTGTTCGGTGACACTGTCGGGTCCAAAGTGCTACTGCATGAACGGCTATGAGGTGGGAGAAGATGGAAAGGCATGCAAAGGTGAGCTTTGAATCCTTCACCTGTATTTAATGACAATGTCTTTTGTGATTTTATAATATTGTGATGCATGTGACCTTTTTCCAACCATGTGGCTTACTCTGCGTCAGATTTCAACGAGTGTGCTGTGTACGGGACTTGCAGTCAGACATGCACAAACACAGATGGCTCCTACACCTGCAGCTGTGTGGAGGGCTACTTGCCTCAACCAGACAACCGCTCTTGCAAGGCCAAGAATGGTAGAGAATGAACACAATTTTTGCTGTTCCTTTGTGCTCATTTGTCTTGCTCTCTGTGTGGTCATATTCTTTATTTATTTTTAGTGACAAGGCCTCACCATGTTTTCTCATCTCTGTTTAAGACCCCGTGGATCGGCACCCATACCTCCTCATAGCCAACTCCCAGAACATCCAAGCCACATCTCTAAGCGGAGCCAACCCAATCTCCATCACTACTAAGCAGACCACCGCTATGGACTTCATCTACGCCCAGGAGACTGTGTGCTGGATCCACATGGGTGACACTCCTGCTGCCACCCAACTCAAGTGTGCCAAGTTCCCCAATGCCAAGAGCTTCACAGAGGAGAAGACCATCAACATCTCCCTCAGCCTGCACCGTCAGTACCATGTTCTTAATTGTGTGTTTTATGTCTGGTGTCCATTTGGGCAAGATGATCCAAAAAACACGTACTGAACAAATTTACTTCATGGTTTACAAGAAATCATTTTAATGAGCTACCTTATTAGTGTTGTAACTGTAATTACAGATTTGTGCTGGCAAATGAATAGTTTAACTATAAATGAAAGTTCTGGCATCATTTACTAACCCTCATTTCGTTTGACTTATCTTACACACCCCAAACTTTTGAACAGTAGTATAAGATTTTAAAATATTTTTCTCTTATACTCACCAAGGCTACATTTAAAATTTCAAAATAATTGTTACAATTTACCAATTGTCTATTTTAATGTATTTTAAAATGTAATGTATTCCTTTTGTGGCAAAGCTGAATTTTCAGCATCATTACTCATGTGTTCAGTGTTTGTGAAACCAAACCACGATGCAATCTTTTCAGGATTCTTTGGTAAATAGAAAGCTCAACAGAACAGCATTGATTTGAAATAGAAATCTTTTGTAATTATTAAAAGGTCTGTTACTTTTGATAATTTATCACAAGGCCAGCAGCCATATCACCCTGTAGCCCAAGACTGGTCGTCCACTGAAGTTAAGCAGGGTTGAGCCTGGTCAGTACCTGGATGTGAGACCCCCTGGGAAAACCAGGTTGCTGCTGGAAGAAGTGTTATTGAGGCCAGCAGGGGGCGCTCACCCTGTGGTCTGTGTTGGTCCTAACATCCCAGTAAAGGGATGGGGCCACTAAATTGTCAAAAAAGCACCTTCCTTTGGATGAGACGTTAAACTGAGGTCTTGACTCTCTGGTCATTAAAAAGTCCCAGGATGTCATTCGAAAAAAGAGTAGGAGTTTAATCCCGGCATCCTGGCCAAATTTGCGCATTGGCCTCTGTCCATCATCATGGCCTCCTAATCATCCCCATATATACTGATTGACGTCATCACTCTGTCTCCTCATTTACATTTATTCATTTAGCAGACGCTTTTATCCAAAGCGACTTACAAATGAGAACAATAGAAGCAGTTAAACTAACAGTAGGACAACAAAATGCAAGTGCTATGACCCTTCTCAGTTTAATCTAACGCAGAGCACGTAAAGCGTTTTATTTTTTTATATAAATGGAATAGAAGAGAAAGTGTTAGTATTACTGGATCAAGTGCTGCCGAAAACGATGCGACTTCAGCCGTTTCTTGAAAATGGCTATGGACTAAACAGCTCTGGTTGAGTTGGGTAGGTCATTCCACCAGCAGGGAACAGTCATAGTAAAGGTCAGAGAAAGAGATTTTTTGTGCCTCTTTGACATGGCACCACAAGACGACGTTCGCTTGCAGAGCGCAAGTTTCTGGATGGTACATACGTCTGAAGTAATGAGTTGAGGTAAGGGAGCAGAGCCAGTGGTTGTTCTGTAGGCAAATGTCAGTGACTTTAATTTTATGTGAGCTGCAACTGGCAACCAGTGCAATTTTTGTGAGGAGAGGAGTGACAAGTGCTCTCTTCGGCTCGTTAAAGACCACTCTAGCTTCAGCATTTTGGATTAGTTGCAGTGATTTGACTGAGCAAGCTAGAAGACCAGCCAGGAGAGCATTACAAGCATGCTCTGATAGGGAGGACCTGATCCTCCTAATGTTGTACAAGGCAAATCTGCATGACCGGGCAGTTCTAGCAATGTCGTCCGTGAAGTTCAATTGCTCATCAATTTCAGCCTAGCTGAATGGTGAAGTTGTGATGAAGTGTTGGGTTGGCCAACCTTTAGTTGAAGGTGGTGGTCCTTCGTCCAGCCAGAGATGTCTGTCAGACAGGCTGGGATGCAAGCAGCTACTGTTGGATCATCAGGCTGGAATGAGAGGTAGAGTTGTGTGTCATCAGCGTAGCAGTGATAGGAAAAGCCATGTTTCTGAATCGCAGATCCTAGTGATGTCATGTAGATGGAGAAGAGAAGTGGTCCAAGCACTGAGCCCTGAGGCACTCCAGTAGCTAGATGTTGTGACTTTGACACCTCACCTCACCCCTCCACGACACCCTGAAGGACCTTGACAAGACTTGAACCATTGGAGTGCGGTTCCCGAGATGCCCTTCACCAATGCGATTCCCGAGATGCCCTCTCCACCAATAAGCTTGTGTGTGGTGGACGTTCTGGCGCAATATGGCTGCCGTCGCATCATCTAGGTGTGCTGCTGCACATTGGTGGTGGTTGAGGAGATTTCACCTTCTATATGAAAGCGCTTTGAGTGCAGAGAAAAGCGCTATATAAATATTACATGATTCATTATTACGATCTCTTTAATTCATCCTTGCTTAAAAGTATTAATGTTTTTAAAAAATGATTACTGATAATAATATATATATATATAATATAATAGTGTACTTTCTGCGAAAGGAGAAATGTTGAATAATGTTCTGGTTGGTCTTGTCCATTCAGTTACAAGAGATGGAAACCGAACTTCAAACTTCCAAAACAATTTAAAAGATGCATGAACGCATCACAAAAGTGGTCCATATGACTCATGTGCTATGTACTGTACCAAGTGTTTGTGTGAGGAGCAGACTAAGCTGGAGAAACAAACAGACCAGTCTGATTATTGAATGAATCATTCAAACCGGTTTTATTACTTGGATTAAACGATTTATTGAAAAGATCTGACTCAAAAGAACATTTTAGTTTGTGAATTGGACATTGTAACTCCTCTCATGAACTCTAATGAACTCTAAAGACCCCTATATACTCACGCTTGGGGTACAAATAAGTTTGAAATGCATGATACACTGTTAGCGAAACATCCAGAGCGGTGTTTAGATTTTGTAAACATTTCCTGCACGCTTTCCTTTCAACAACAAAATAAACACAACAAAAATGACAGCTATGAGTAAACCGCAGTTAAGAAAGGATCTGATCTTCTTAGCAATGTGCATATGTTTTCACCAATTCAGTACTCCAATAAAGTCACGTCATGTTTATTTATATATAGCATGTTATACGATCGCTTTAAAGCAAGCAACTTAACAGAATTAAACATGAAAATCTCTTTCAACTAGAATTTCTACTATAAAGCGACTCTCCAGTGTATTCATGTTTTTACTTGCTGACGTCTGACCTCGATGAACTGAACAGAAGAAGATTTTTCCAGGTCAAAGAAGGCGGGGTCTCATAGCAACACCTACCTATTACATCATATTCATGGTGTTTACCAACCAGAGCAAACTTTTCCGGAAAGTTCGCTTTAGCAAGCGGTTTTAAACTCCTGAAGCGAACACGAAACACACTTTGCTTTGGCCTGATTTCGTTGGAAATTACGGCACACCAGTTCGCTCTTCGATTTCGCTTGAAGTATATCAGGGCCTTAAGGAGAGAGAGAGTTAGGGATGGATGTCAAGATTTACAGTTATATTTAAATTTCACTTAAATGTCATTAAATTATTTTAAATAGTCTAAAAATGATAAAAAAAATTCAGTTACAATTTACATTGTTGTCTGACTTTTTGAGCCTCCACTTTTATGGTGCTATTTTGTTATTTTGGACTTAATTCTCATTCATTATCTTCAAGAGTGGCCAGAGTATTTGACTTTCCATTGATGAAAAAGTCACAAGGTTTTTGGTACAAAATGAAGGTGAATTAATAATAATTTTGAGGTGAACTATTCCTTTAGGGTGTGTTCACACTTGGCCGTTTGGTTTGATTAAAACAAACTGGTAAAATTGCTTTGTTAGTGCGGTTCATTTGAATAAGTATGAACGCTGCCATCCGAACCCTGATGCATGTAGACTCCTCTACACATTTTATAAGCTCTTCGTGAGATCTCAACTGGTAAAAATACCATAAAATGTTCGCATTATGAATGTTTGGTAAGTTCTCTCGGAAAATATTCTTCATTATAGCATTTTTGTTTTTTTCATTACGTTCTGTGTTAAAATTAAAAGCAAACCTGGACTAAAAAGAAAAATTTCTCTTATGGTCTGGACCAAGTGAAGCGAATTACAAGTGTGAACGTGATGTCTTTGGTCCCATTTTCTGTCTGCAGTGACAGGGAAAGAACTGTCTGCGTCAGTATTTATTACTTTTGATACAGCTTGCTTAGTATTTGATTAGCCTTCTCTGGGAATCCTATAATTTGTTTTGCGGTGACATACTGACAGTGACATGTTTGTTCTAGATTGTATAACACAATAACTGTGATTTAGGACGTCAAGGATACACTGTTTACCGCCCCAATCATTGCAGCAATTGCTACGACACCTTTCATAACATATTGAACATCAGCCGTTACATCACCTGGACATTCCTGCCCTGTAGGGAGTTTCTGCATTATTAGGTCTATGTCTTATTTGCCACCTGGTTTGGTTTTGTTCCTACTGTAGCTGTGTTCAGGCAAGAAGTTTTTCTAAAATAATATTTCTCTTGCGTGTTTCCTTGCATGTTTCCCACAGTTTTGACACCCGAAGACTGCAGGGCTTAAATGAGTTCAACCACAAAGTGCGTCAGGAACACAAGTGTTGGGAAAAATAGGGCAGGGATAAACTATGCTTCCCCATATAACTTCCTTGTAACTGAATTGCATGCTGACATTGGACTAAATAATGCTGGCCTGCATTTTGCTGCATGTCGTCAGCACCCAGATACAATAATGACTTATTCATGTAGGCATGCATGCAAATATGGTCATGTAATGGACTACCTTTCATGTTTATATCATATGTTTTTTAAATGTATTTATGTATAATAACAATTATATATTTTTGGTCTTATAACTGTTTAAAAATGTTCACCATATATACAAACATTGTCCACCTGCTTAATATGCTGTTGGTCATCCGGGTGCTGACAAAACAGCATTGTCCTACTGAGACATAGACCCTACAAGACCCCTAAAGGTGTCCTGTGGTATCTGGCACCAAGACAGCAGATCCTTTAAATCCCCTAGGTTGCGAGGTGTAGCCTTGGATTAAACTTGTTGGTCCAGCACATCCCACAGATGCTTTATTGGATTGAGATCTGGGGAATTTGAAGGCCTGTGCAACACCTTGAACTTTTCATCATGTTCCACAAACCATTACTGAACAATGTGTGCAGTGTGGCAGAGTGTCACTTCCACCAGGGAACACCATTGTCATGAAGGGGTGTACCAGGTCTGCAACAATGTTTAGGTATAGGTGGCACGTGTCAAATTTATGTCCACATGAATAACTGAATCCAGGGTTTCCCAGCAGAACATTGCCCAGAGCATCACACTCTGTACACCGGCTTGTCGTCATCCCACAATGCATTCAGGTGTCAACACTTCCCCCAATTAAACGGCACACATGTACATGGCTGTCCATGTGATGTAAAAGAAAATGCGACTCATCGTACCAGGCGACCTTCTTCCACTGCTCCAAGGTCCAGTTGCGACAATTGCGTTCCCATTGTTGGTGCTTTCGATGGTGGACAAGGGTCATCATAGGCACTCTGATTGGACTGTGGTTATGCAGCCCCATACACAGCAAAGTACGATGCACTGTGTGTTGTGACCCATCATTCAAATTTAGTTTGACTTGTTCCACAGTAGAACTTCTGTTGGCTCGGTCCAGACGGGATAGCCTTCGTTGCCCTTGTGCATCGATGAATATGGGTAGTATAGAATTATATAATTCGCTTATTTTTTATGTTTAGCAGCAGTACTTCAGTTAATATGCTGACAGTGCATTGTGCTTTAGCTCTTACTTTGTAAAGTTAGACATTCTAGAAGTTCCTGCAGTTCATCCGTCAATGCAAATTCAATGTTTTCAGATGTTGTCACACTTTAATTTATTTTAAGCACCATCACCACCAACAATTTTTTTTTTAAACAAAGTCTTAAGAAGTGAATCAAGTTAAAAATACTTCTTCACAATCTGAACTCATATTCTTTGCTTCAAACACAGCTTGATGGATTGCAACATAATGGAACAAAAAACTAAATATCTCTCTCATTGTAATAAGGTAATCCTGAAACCAGCCAGATTATTCAAGGCTTCCTTAAGATTAGGCGACTAGTCATTCATTGCACATCCCCAAAAAAAAGCTGATTAATAAAAGCTCTTGATTGTCATTCATTCGGCATGACAGCTTCCCAGAAGCATTACATGTCACATGTCTTTTTCGTTTGTACAGAACTTTATTCCATTAATGGTATACTATAACTTTTAGACAATGATTCACAGGATACTAAATACTGTGCTGATGTGCGTGTTGATAAGTGGTGGACGTTTCCTGTAATCGATGTGTCTTGAAAGCCAGCTCAGACTAAATATTGGCTGCTCTGATGAAGATGCTGCCAAGTGTGGTTGTGTGTACCAACACAGAGGGATAATGGGTGCAGAGACACAGAGGTCTGATATGCAACACTTTCTTGTGTGTGTGTGATGTTAGAGTGCCAGGGAAAGCCACTCGCCTGCACACCAAGGAAGCGGTTTCACAGGAAGGGTGCGCAGGGTGGGACGAGTTAGCACACAGTAGTTTATTGTTGCTTGGAATAATCACACCCTGTTTACTCTTTAGGACTGATGTAGCAAACAGTTTCACATATCCCTAAGTATAAAACTGTGGCATGATTTAAGTATCTTCCCACGCAGACCGTTCTGACTTGCCCACTTACAAGGTAATAATAACAATGATGATGATAATGATAATTATAGCAACTTAACTTTTATATAAATAATAATTAAATGCATTTAAATGGTAGTTAAAATATTATATACACAAACAATTTACTACTAATAATAGTAATTTAACAAATTATTTATATTATTAATATAATTATAATATAAAATATATTGCCATTATTATAGCAACATATGAAAATAAATGTTAAATAAATTAAAAAATAAATACCGTATACAGAAAGATATTATAAAAAATATAAATTTTTATTTCATAGTTTTTACAATAATAATCAGTCATATGAATATTAATTTGTTAGATGATGAATTATTATTATTATTATTGACGGTAAGGCTGCTTACAAGGTTTTAGAACAGAGCTTCATTGTCTTAGAGTAGTCTAAGAGGAAGTCTGGACCCTGTGCTTTGCTGTCCATCTGATTTCAGACCTATCTGCATGCTAGACAGACAAGGGGAAACAGTGAGTCACAATCTCTTTCGGTTCTCTTTCTCTTTTCTTTTTAATTCGAGACCTGGTTGTGTCCGTCTGAGTAATCCAGAAGCATGGATCCTGGCTCAATCTCCCATCCAGCCCAAGCTTCAGTTGTCTACCAGAGCACACAAGAATGTGTCCCAAAGACTTAAGTTCAAGACCAGGAGCAGCATGTTGGGTACACGTGTATATATAATGGATAGTTTATTCAAAAATGATTTATAATCAAGCCTGTATGAACCCCCCAGCCTTATGTTTGCTTTTTATATGAAAATGACACATGGCTTCAGAAAATGGATGCTGAACAGTAAACATTTGTATACAGAAGTCTTAAAGATACAATACAAAGAAATTAACTCTCAGAATGCAATGTCCCTCTCCTTTGACATTGATCCCTGATGTCATCAACGAGAGCAGATCTCTTCTTCTGTTCTGCTTCACTGTTTAGTGCAGTGATCACCTACGCCACCAATTATGTAGCTTCCCAGGCCTTTTACAAAACCAGCCACCAAACTTCCTCAAAAGAGGTTATAAATCAGAGCAACCTTGTTCAATTACGCTGTGTCCAGAGGCGCTACGCCACCAGGGCTGAGATAATTGTATGTTATCAAACTTCTGATCTCTCTCTAACTGGACCTATAAATCAACAGCCTCTGCTCTTCAGTGTGAATAGGACAACTGCTATTACAGCCACATCCCTAATGACTCGGTGTGGCCGTTTTGCAGGAAAGGCAGGAGAAATGGAAGGACAGTTAGATGGATGAGTTTTTTTTTTAATGAGCACATATGCAGCAGATAGTCATGTGATGTAGAAGGTTCATTTGATGCTTCGGGGATCCGCACTGTAATGGCCACGCAGCATTGACTTGTATAACTCCGTTTTACACAGGGAGTAGTGATTTATAACTGTTGCATGCTGGGCAGATGAGCACTCCAGATGTGCCCTGGGACCGCTTTCCCCGTAAAAAGCCTGAAAACAGACCAGGACGCGCACACAAACTCATCTTCAGTGCGTTTGGAGGGGTGGTGGGTGAACCTGGGGTAGTGCATATCAGTTCTCTCTTGGTCATGCTTGAGGGTGTCACAACACGTCATCTGCTCAGGATGTCCTTGCCGCTGGTTGTGTAATAGCTGTCCTGCAGTTTTAAGAATGGCCCACATCTCATCTCAATGTAAAATTAAGGATTTAAAGTAGGTCGCTTGTACGTTTCCAGTGTCAGCAGAACTGTCTGCATCCCGTTCACACTGCTGTCAAAATAAAAGTCCCAAAGTTCCCTTCCGACACTTGTCAGCCAAACAGAAAAACCTATCAGCCGATGCCAATAGTTGAAACAAAGAATTGGAGTTGAAACAAAGAATTGGGCCGATATAATGGCCATGGCGATATATTGGACAACCACTAAATATTATTACATGTACAGTTCTTATGGCCTTATATTAAGTGACTTGACTATTAATTTCATGCTGCGGGATTATTTACTTTATTTATTTAATAGCTCTTTATCGTACACCTGCATTGGGTGTTGTGGTGTTATGATATGCATTATTTAAGCAAACTACCATAACAGGATCGTTATTATCCAGTCATTTGATGCATCAGTGTTTTATATTCCATACATCTGAGAACTTCTAACTGTTGCCTTGTTAAAAGGGTCTTCCATTCATAAGAATCCCAGACGCGTGTCCCAGGCCTCAAAGACACTCACTGCTTTGTTTCCCTCACCCTTCTTAAATCTCTTGTGTTTCTGTCACTGATATAGTTAAGCTTCACTTTACTGGTAGCTGTAACCTTTGTCTTATCTACCACGGTTACACTTGATATATTCATAGTCACATGCCTATATCAGTATCCACTTAGAGTAATGTAGATCTTGTAAGTAATTAGAAACCTAAGCAATCTTTACTTTCCCTTCTCTTTTTTTCCTTGCGTTACTTTCAAAATCACTTGCGGCATTTGCCATTACACAACTAATTCCAGTTCATAACCATATGTGGTACCTTTCGTCTGTACTTTTTTTTTTTCTTTAGCTTTCTGATTGGTAACAGATGTTCCTAGCACATATTGTTTTATAATTTTCCTATGAAGGAACGAGAGGGTGAAAAAAGAGGAGTAACTTGGTTTGATTTTGCAGAATTGTGGAGGACAAGGGTATCAGGATGAGGTGCCCTCTGGAATAACGTGTCTTTTACAGTTTTGCGCAACAGGTACTGTGGATGTTTGTTTTGCAGGCTCAGGGACGAGGGGGGAAGGTTTAGTGTGGCCTGGAGGTAGTTCTGCCTTTCCTGGCAGGGCTGCTGTTTACTGGACTTTTTAGAAAAGTGTGAGAACTGTTTGTGTCTGGTTTGCACAAGTTCGCCGCACTGGGTTGCACAACCAGTACATGTCCCTATGCCTGAGGAACATTGGTGGATGCCTGTAAAAAAAAAAAATCAGTAACAGGAAGTACGGTGGCAGCTGTTGTAACACCAAACTTCATGGGAGGCACTGCAGGCCGGCCCGCACAGCTGGAGCTCTAGACGGCACGCACAGAAAGAGTCTTATTGTCAGAGAAGAGAAAGAGAAACTCAGTATCCACTCAATTACCATTTCAAACTCTTTTCCCAGAATTGAGGATAACTGTAGGGCCAAGTCCAGCCTTCCTGTGCAGGGAAAGGTGCTGTAATGGAGAGCGGGTGTCTGTGTCAGGTTTTTTAACTTAAAACACTTTAGCATGGAATCTCACCTAGCGTGAGATTTTCATCTTTTTTTTGTTTGGAGTGAATAATCGTCTTGTGACAGTGAGTCAGAGATGGGCTGATACGCACACACATACAGTATATGCATATGCAGAGACGTGTATAAAAATCCATCGGGCCTTATTCCTAAAACACAAGCAGAATGAGTTTCTGCGAAAATAATTATTATGTGACTGTTTTACAACAGAATGTATTAACAAATGAGTTAGATACATTTGTTCTGTTGGGAGTGGGCAAATTATAATTTTTTTTTAAAACACTGTTTTTTTTATTTTATTACATTTGTCCACACTGAAAGTAAAAATCCAATTAATATCCAATTAGATATATTTTTATGTTTTAATATTAAAACTAAACTATGAGATGTAGAACTTTGTACCACTGATAATTCAAAGAACAGTCTGGCAGCAATATGGTTAGTTATGCAGAGTTTGTGTTTGACTATTGTCCAGGTTTATTGTTTCTGAGTAGATCTAATAGTGGGACTGTTTCGATCCAGCTACACTGATATACAGATACAAACACTTGTAGCTCTTCTAAAGTTACATAGCTTCTTTCCTGTTATCCAGTCCTCCAAGTTTTGCATCCCAACACGGTGCAGCATCTTCCTGCTAAGTCAGAGAGATGCTGCAGTTATGACTGACTAAAAATAAAGAACACTGAAAACTTCTCCCTTTATTCCGCCTCACTCTCTCTTCCTGTCTTGATTCTCTCACACAAACTCAGATGTGGAGCAGATGGCCATTGACTGGCTGACGGGAAACTTCTACTTTGTGGATGATGTGGACGACCGCATATTTGTGTGCAGTAAAGACGGCCTCACCTGTGTCATCCTACTGGACCTGGAGCTCTATAACCCTAAAGGAATCGCACTGGACCCTGCCATGGGGTGACAACCTAAGACCATTACTCCTTAATCCTTGTCTAGACCAACTATGTCGCTCATGTCACTTTTAGTTCTCTGCAGACATATGTCTAAAGCCAGAATTCTAGTGGGCATGTTTTTGCACCATACCACAGTATCAGTTCCTACAAGGGTCCATGATGATTTTTTTTTCCATGACGATAGCATATTCACTTTCTCAACTTTCTGTAGTTATAAGGATACAATAAAATAAAACTTTTCAACTCAAAAAAACAAAAAATAAGGAAATTTTTTGTTTAAAAAAAAACATTTATTTACCGGTACTTAACTTTATTTTAATATCGATTATGCATATTTATCTGCTAAATTCTTAATACTATAATGTGAAAAACAATATTATTCATATTACTGCAAATAAAGCATGCTTAAATGCAAATAAATAAATATGTAATTGTAAAGTGACAAAAGTGTAAAGTGTAAACATGTTTTATGTCATACGTTTTTAATTTTAATGATTAAATATTATTAGTATTAATAATATATATTAATATTATTATTATTGGTTCTGGGTAGGATGAATCTAAATGGAATCATCATATATAAAGAACATTCTGATGCATTACAATAATAAAATGGACCTTAATAGCCATCAAAATAATGTCACATTGCAAAAACTCTTACTTGTCCTAAAAAAGAAAATTCATCAAGTGTGAAAATAAGAAATCCTTTTGATTTGATTAATTAGTATTTTTGTGATATTCCTCAATTTATGAATTTTTTTGCAGTTGATTGTTGTATATTATAAAGTTCTCCTTTTCTGTCTTTTCTTCTTCCAGGAAAGTGTTCTTTACAGACTATGGCCAGATTCCCAAGGTGGAGCGCTGTGATATGGATGGCCAAAACCGCACCAAACTTGTAGACAGTAAAATAGTCTTCCCTCATGGCATCACTCTGGACCTGGTCAGCAAACTGGTTTACTGGGCCGACGCTTACCTGGATTACATTGAGGTGGTGGACTACGAAGGCAAGAACCGGCACACCATCATTCAAGGTTTACTGGTACGTGCAAAGTGTCACGCTCATGTGCTTTTGTGGAAGCCAAACACATGTGAGTTGTTTGTTTGGAGTCATCATGAACTCGATCTCAGAATGTCACTTCCATTGACGTCATCACACATGAGTTTCTGGAACATCACATGATCAGTAGGACTGAAAGATCAGCATTAGCTCATCTGAAACCTGCTGCAGCAGTCAAAACTGAGAGTTGTGCAAGTGCAGTCACTCTTTTTTTGAGGACTTTTTAATACATTTCAGATCTTTAGTTTACATTCACTGTACGATCACTGTATGTGATGTTCACATAGTCCTAGAAAAGTAATTAAGTAGAAATTAATAACTTGTGCCCTTTTCTGTGATGTCATGTTTTGAACATGTTTTTATTTACAAGACTTATCGTAGGGATGCACTATATATAATAATAGTACCATATCAGTTAAGGTAATCTTAATAGTATTAATAATGTAATGATACTGTTAAATGTAATCTTAAACATATCTCAAAATGAATATCCATTTTTTCATACTGTACATTATAGTGTTGTGATGCCTAAAAATCACTTGTAGCATATTTATATTTTAAAGGTCAGTGGTTCTCAACCAGCAAACTTTAAATTATTTAGAAATAGATGAAACAAGCTTTGAAATAAAACTATTAAAAATCAAGATATTTCTTATTTTAATTCACTGACAGACAAAAACAACTGATTGATCCCCTTTGAATAACCAGGATTCCCACATTCTTGGAAAACTAAGATATATGAGGAAGCCTTATTAGTGTGATTTTTAGACTTGGAAAAATCATGTAAACTCAGAAGGCATTTTTATAATGAATATACATTTTGTGTTTGTTTTGGCAGATTGAACATCTCTATGGTCTAACAGTGTTTGAAAACTATCTGTATGCCACCAACTCTGACAACGCCAACATGCAGCCCAAAACCAGTGTGATCCGAGTCAACCGATTCAACAGCTCCGACTTCCAGGTGGTGACGCGTGTGGATAAAGGTGGCGCCCTTCACGTTTACCACCAGAGACGTCAGCCTGCAGGTATGACTGCGGATTTTGTTTGACATTTCAAAACGTTTTTAAGGGTTCAGCAAGTGCATTTTAATGGGTGGCATTGTTTTACTCTTCTGTAAGAGGTACATTTTTCAATCTCTTACTCAATGTACTATTCAAAGTGGTTTCCCCACTGGTTCTGTTTCTGTATGTTAAAATTATGCTTTATTTTTAGTTCGCAGTCATGCGTGTGCTCCGGATCAGTTTGGGAAGGCAGGCGGATGCTCTGATATCTGCTTGCTGGGTAACAGTCACAAGAGCCGAACCTGCCGCTGCCGCTCTGGCTTCAGCCTTGGCAGTGACGGAAAGTCCTGCAAGAGTGAGTAAAACTCAACCCAGCCTGCTCAAACCAACCCAAACCAGTTCCAAACAGCATTGCATAACAGCATTCCACATTGCAGTGCTTTTTTGCACATAATGATCATTTTCCATGTTTTTCCTCAGAACCAGAGCACGAGCTCTTCCTGGTGTACGGTAAAGGCCGGCCTGGAGTCATCCGCGGTATGGACATGCACGCTAGGGTGTATGACGAGCACATCATCCCCATTGAGAACCTGAATAATCCAAGAGCACTGGACTTCCACGCTGAGACCGAATTCATCTATTTTGCTGATGCCACCAGCTACATCATCGGCCGCCAGAAGATCGATGGCACTGAGAGAGACATCATAGTGAAGGATGGTGAGTGCAGAATGATGCTGCATGCTGGGATGTTTTTTGTTGGAGTGTCATTGAAGTTGGTTGAATTAAATGAACTACTCCTTTATGTATCAGTCTCTTCTTCATCCCATTTATTTTGTCTCTCACAGGTATTCACACAGTAGAAGGTATTGCTGTGGACTGGATGGGGCAAAACCTGTATTGGACTGATGATGGACCCAAAAAGACCATCAGTGTGGCCAAATTGGAGAAAGCCTCTCAGACCCGCAAAACTCTTATTGAGGGCAAGATGACCCATCCCAGGGCCATAGTAGTAGACCCTTCTCATGGGTATATCAAGTTTTTGCTCGATTACACATTCAAGAGCCCTAAAAAAGAAAAGCAATCACCAGCAAATCATCTACTATAATGTGATGAAATATTAGTGATTTTAGATATTTTATTTTGTCAGTACACTGACAATTCTGTGTGGCATGCTAACCTTCAAAGCTGTCAAACCAGATGCAAACGTTATGCCAAAGTTATAAATTCATATCATTTATATTTGCAGAATGATGTATTGGAGTGACTGGGAGGAGGAGCCTAAAGAGACCAATCGTGGCAGTATAAAGAAGGCCTGGATGGATGGATCAAACACTGGCATCCTGCTTACGTCTAAAACTGTGCTCTGGCCCAATGGCCTCAGCCTGGACATCCAGCAGGGCATTCTGTACTGGGTGGATGCATACTATGACCGCATCGAGATGGTGCTTCTCAACACCACAGAACGCAGGGTGAGAAAATGCATACAGATTCAAGGCTTGACTTTTGGTGGATGAGTCAGTGATGGCAGTTTATTCATAAAGGTGCACTTGCACTATGGATGGGCACGACCAAGGAAACTCATGTTAGCATCTTAAAGGGTTCGTTCACCCAAAAATGTTCACTCAGAACGTAAGACTTTTGTCTGACGCAACTACCACTTTGACGCTTAAAAAAGTTCAGAGACTGTAAAACTAATCTATATGATTTGAGCGGTTGAGCATGCCACTCATATATACATATTCAACATAACGCCCAGTGTGCGTTCTTTATTCATCATCTTGAACAATTGATAAAATCTTCATGTAATATTGTTTTTAAAAAATTCTACTTTTGGTACTTTGCCATCTTGCTGTGACAAAAGTAATTTGAACACACCTAACATCATAATAATTACAACATGCCAACTCGTAAACATGTACTTCCCAGGAGGACTTTACACATTATATTTATCAACTGTAATTTTGATGTATTATTCCTGATCTTAACCTTTGTTCAGAATTTGCATTAAAAGGTCATAAGAAGCATACTTTTCTCTTTATCCAGACGATATATGAAGGACAGGAGCTAAATCATCCATTTGGCCTGTGCCATTATAAGAACTTCCTGTTCTGGAATGAGTACCGCGGTGGAGGAATCTACAAGCTGGACCAGACTACCAAGAAGGTCACGTTGCTACGCAATGAACGACCACCAATCTACGAGATTCGCACCTACGATGCACAACAACAACAAAGTACTGAACACCCTGAGCTTTTCTTGAAAAATTAGTCATATATGAGTCATATGCAAAGCATGAGCTGACAGATCAAACAAAGTCTTAATTACGTTTTGTATGGTAACATGTCTCAACAGCCTCATTATTTATATAATGTTAGCGGTTACAAACTAATGAGATCAGAGTTTCAGGGATTTTTATTGTGTGTTTAATTGGGATCTGCTGAGGATGTTTTTGTTGTGTGTAGTCATAGGCTCCAATGTGTGCCGTGCCAATAATGGTGGCTGCAGCAGTCTGTGTCTGCTGACGCCCACGGGACGCTCCTGCGCCTGTGCCGACGACCAGATACTAGACACTGACAACAAGACATGTAAAGGTGGGTATGCTGTGCTTTAAGTGGCCTAAGCATATAAAAGTTACTACAAATAACCTGAAATTAATTGAAAATGCCCTGTTTGAGATTTTTAGTTTTAAAATATTGTTCTTTTTTTCCTTCTTGCCAGCAAACCCTTCCTATGTACCGCCTCCTCAGTGCCAGCCTGGAGAATTTGCCTGTAAGAATAACCGCTGTATTCAAGACCGCTGGAAGTGCGACGGGGACAATGACTGCCTGGACAACAGCGATGAGGCCCCTGAGTTGTGCCGTTAGTGTCCTTTTGTCTCAGATACGCACTGTTCAACTACTGATACACTACTGTTCAAAAGTTTTCTAAAAGAAGTCTCTTATGCTAACCAAGGCTGCATTTATTTAATCAAAAAATACAGTAAAAACTGTAATATTGTGAGATAATTGCAACTTAAAATAACTGTTTTCTATTGTAATTATTGTAAGCCATTGCTCTAGTCTTCAGAGTCACATGATCCTTTATTCTAATATGCTGATTTGATGCTCAAGAAACATTTCTTGTTGTTTTCGATGTTAAAAACAGATGTGCTGCTTATTGTTTTTGTGGAAACAATGATAAAAAAAATTCAGGATTTATTAATGAATAGAAAGTTTGAAAGAACAGCAATTATTCGAAATAGAAATCTTTACAGTCACATCTGCTCGATTTAATGTGTCCTTGTTGAATAGGGTCAACAAGGAATTCATTTCTTTCACACACAAAAAAACTAAAAATCTTGCTGTCCCAAAACTTTTAAACCATTTAATATACAATATTATATAATAACATGTATGTATTGTGTATTAACATTAATATATATATTATATATAAACATTTTATTATCTGAGAATTATTGGCTCAGAGAATAAGACAATCATGACTGACTGAATAGCATTCTACAATGCCATCAGTAACTGTAAATTATAAGACGGGCTGTTATAACCACCATTGCAACAAACACAACGTTACTTAGTGCACCTTTAAATTGTCCTCTATTTGCCCTGTTTCAGACCAGCACACCTGTCCCGCAGACCGCTTTAAGTGCCAGAATAACCGCTGTATCCCCCTGCGCTGGCTTTGTGATGGAGATAATGACTGTGGGAATGATGAAGATGAATCTAACAGCACCTGCTTGGGTATTGTGAACTCTGAATGATTTTTAAAGGATAATTCCGGTATTTAACACCTTGAGTCTATATTGTAGTTTGTTTTGGATGAACAAGAGTGGTGGACAACATTTTTTTGACAATGGTTCCTCTCTCGAGTTTTTGACTATAAAATAATTGGCCATGGACCCATTTAACATTGGAGTCAATGGGCATGTCCGAAAATGTCATTAAAACAACCTTTAACATTAGTTTTCAAAACTGTGCAACTCACCGAGTGATTAGTGATGTTAGTTGATGTTCCAGAAACAAAAAGTGTTGCGAAATACAGTTTCTGTTGTGTTTTATTCGTCATTTTGTAAAATCCCATTGAATCCTGTTGAAGGACTGAGTGCTCGTTAATATAAATGCGCTACCGGAAACGGAAAGGGGGCTGTTTACATTTGGTCGATGTAGTCTTTTTGCTCGCTTCCGTTTCTCATAAGGCTAGCGAGCAGAGCAACTGTGCTCCGGGAGAGTAAGCGAAATAAACAAACAAAACCTTGAAAATATTGAAAGACGTGACCACTGACCAGTGCAATATGAAGTTGAACTCGACTGTGACCGTGAGTGTCCCGCGAGACATAAACATCGGTTATCGCCATCAAGTGGTCGGGAGTGCGCTAACGCTTCAGATTCAAATATTGAGCGGAAGTTACACGGTTGTGACGTGTCTGAAAAAATAGTTCCACTATAGCAAAATAAACGGATTGGAATCATATATTGCAACGATATATTGTTTATAATCATCAACGAACACCACTAACCACTCGGTGAGTTTAACAGTTTTGTAAACGAACATTATAGGTTGTTTTAATGACATTTTCGGACATGCCCATTGACTCCAATGTTAAATGGGTCCATGGCCAATTCTATTATAGTCAAAAACTCGAGAGAGGAACCATTGTCAAAAAAAATGTTGTCCACCACTCTTGTTCATCCAAAACAAACTACAATATAGACTCAAGGTGTTAAATACCGGAATTATCCTTTAAGCATTTTTTTTAGATTCAGGTGCAAATATTTCCTTGTGTACAGTTTTGTGAATTAATTAGGTTTTATTTTTCCTCCCAGCACGCACTTGTCCTTCTAATCAGTACCCATGTGCCAGTGGCCGTTGTATCCCTCTCTCCTGGACATGTGACCTGGATGATGATTGTGGAGATCGCTCAGATGAACCAGCATCTTGTGGTATCTAAATTGAACCCTTTTTTGCTTTTGTCATCATGCCATACTGACATTTTCGAATGGTAACAGTTTTCTTGTTCTCCTCACGGTTTTCCCTCTAGCATATCCTACCTGTTTCCCACTCACCCAGTTCACTTGTGCCAATGGACGTTGCATCAATGTCAACTGGCGTTGTGATAATGGTGAGTTTCTAATGCCATCCACAAAATTGCCAGCGTCATACATTGGCTAACTATGTCCAATAACCACCTTAATGTGTGTGTGTGTACTCAGATAATGATTGTGGGGATAACAGCGATGAAGCCGGTTGCAGTCACTCGTGCTCGAGTGTGCAGTTTAAATGCAACAGCGGCCGCTGTATTCCAGAGTACTGGACCTGCGACGGAGACAACGACTGTGGAGATTACAGCGATGAGACTCATGCCAATTGTACCAATCAAGGTGAGTTTGGACAAGTATCATTTACTTGTATCATTATTGTTAAAGTGAATGAAGTCTAATTCCAAACATATAGTTTTCTTCAGTTTTTGGAAAATGCGACAAACAGAAATCTGATCCTAAACCAGCTCACACCTGGTGAATCCCCACTTTTTATTTATTTGTTTTAATTTGTCTTATTTATTTATTTCCATTTCATTTAAAAAATAGTGTAAAAATGTAATGAAAAGCTAAACAATTTATTAATATTTTAAAATAAATAACATAATTATACAAATAAACACTGATTTATTTTCCAACATTAAACACTGAGGTTGGTTGATCAATATTTTCATAAGATTAAACACTTTCTTTCACTGATCATTTGTTTAAAAAAAAAAATGTATTTTTAGTAGTGCCAGTGCTATTTTTTTTTTACCCTGTTTGTATTATGTAAACTGTCACAGTTTATTCTCTGAAGCTATTTTAGGTGTGTACACCTTCTGCAGTGTCTTTAGATTTTGAGCGAAACCACAATGACTAATGCAGCTGACCTCTCCATTAACTGGAGTAAATCACAATTTCATAAACTGGACTGTCATCTTTTTCTCTTTTTTTTTCCCTCCGCGAAACGCGTAAACCACAAAATCTTGAGGAATGTCTGAGAGGAGTGCAGGGAGTCCCTCTGGAGAGCAGTGTTAATGAGTGCTCTGAGAGCTGCTGTCTTGTGGGATTACACTAGCACAGATGTGCCAGGACGCTTGACGCATGAGCCGCTGGACTATCCTCTCACATGTGCATTTTTGTACATCCCTCTCTCCTTCTCTATCCCTCTTCACATGTTCCATTCATGTGTCTTCATAGCTGTTAATTGGTACATTTTTGTCTGGGCCCTGAATGGAACAGGAATAAGAGGGTAAGGTTCTGTTTTCGGGGACTAGGCTCTGTCCTTCGCTTCTCTAATCCCTGTGGCGTTTTGCTTAATAGACTCTCAGAATCAATGCAGCAGAACCAAGCCAGAGGCCTAATGAGAGTACTGGGCCTTGTGGGAGCCTGGCAGTGTGTTTGTGCCTGTGTAAGGATTTAGAACTGTAAGAGGGCATGCTAGGGAGTTGTGGAGAAAAGTTGTGTATAAAATGTCTTTGAGTTTGATACATTTTGGAGTAGGGACATTTAAAGTAACGGTACTTCAGTACCAAGTCAATGCAAACGTTTTTCTGCAGTATTGAAAACTTAAATCAAGTTAAATATTCAAGTTAATATTCATGTTAACATTTAAAAGAATAGAGCATTTTGTTAAGTAGCATATTTATTTTTACTGAAAGTATTTGATAAATATTGGAATTTATAAAAAAGCGTTTTAGCACTATGTAACTGAGTATATTTGAGGACTTTAGTATACTTTTATTTTTGAATTCGCCAAAAATTTGAAATGTAATTTATTTAAAAATATTTGAAGGCTACATACCTTTATTTTAATTTGGCAATTTATATTTATAACTTTTTCAAACAGAGAAGTTGTTTTAACTAGCATATACATTTGTGCTAAATTATTGAAATTGACATTGAGAATTGTGATATTACAGTCAGTTTTCAGTATTGACTAGTGAGTGTGCACGCGTGTGAGTGTGCACGCGTGTGAGTGTGCACGCGTGTGAGTGTGCACGCGTGTGAGTGTGCACGCGTGTGAGTGTGTGTGTGTGTGTGTGCAACTCGAGCAGTATGATGTAATTCGGGTCAGTTCACCCCAGCAGATCCCTGTTCTAGGACACACTTCTCTCTGTTTACAGACAAGGTCTGGTTTTCCGCTTCCTCCTCTCCGGACTCTGCCAGACGCTAACCTTTGTCTTGAGGGAAAGCCTTTATGTCCGATGCCTAATGATGGCCATCACAGTGCCAGGCCTGGACCGCTGTTCGTGAGAAAGTTTGCTTTGGTTCAGAGTTCATTGTGGTTGTGCCTCACGCTGGTTACGGTCTCCATCCCTGGGAACTGATTTTTGACGTCAGAAAGCAGAGCTTTCATTACCGTCAAATAATAGGATCTGTATCCGTGGCCTTTATATGCATATTCTCACGGCTGCGTTGTAATTGCATGTCCATTTTCTGTCTTGCTCTACAGCCACGCGGCCGCCTGGCGGTTGCCACACAGATGAGTTCCAGTGCAGAATGGACGGCCTGTGTATTCCCATGCGATGGCGCTGTGATGGAGACACGGACTGCATGGACCTCAGCGATGAGAAGAACTGTGAGGGTGTCACACACATGTGTGACCCTGCCGTCAAGTTCGCCTGCAAGGACTCGGGTTAGTACAGGCTTTGTCATTCTGAATGTATCATACGTTTGTCGGTAAGTGTAACAGCGGATTGAGTCATGTTAATTCAAAACAGCACTCCTTAAAGACACAAAATCAAAGGTTTTGTCACTTTAATCTATCTGTGTTTGCTTGAACGCCTTTTATATGCAATTGCACTCCTAAAAATGTGCATTTAGCAGATTGCACATTTACAGTTTTCTCTTATAGGAAATAAACTATAATTATTGCTGGCACATCTTGCACTTTTCTGTCCAATAAAATGAGACTGCCCTTATAAAGTTATAAATACCTGACCAGCAATATTGCCAGTGTTGGGCAAAGTTACTTTTAATAGTAATGCATTACAATATTGCTTTACTTCCTAAAAAACTAGTTGCAGTTACTTACTAGTTACTTTTTATGGAAAGTACTTTACTTTTGTTACTTTTTCTCATTTGGGCTGGGCTTGCTTGTTTTTTTATATTTTTTATTTTAAAAAAAGAAAAGCAAAAGTTACATTTTTGGCAAATGTAAAGGCATTTTCACACCAAAAGTGAAATTAATAATGCACTCAATGCTGAATGCAAATGGAAAGTCTGGATACAGGAGAAGAAAGTTCAACACTCTTACTTCAGCAATAAAAACAAACAACAACAAAAAGACACACAAATGTGATGTTTATCTAAAGTCATTATTGCTTATTGGTATGGTTGAATTGGGTCATCGATGGTCAGCAGCAAAGACACTGGTTAATAAAGTGAGATTAAATACATAAAGTATATTTGTTATATTTAAGATATTCAAGTTTGCATTTCACTGTCATTATTCATTTAGAGGAATTAATCAAATCTGAATCTGTTTTTGTGCCAGTGAGATGAGTAAATGCATGCTCACATTTAGCCTAGAACTACGGTATCCATCATGTACACACAGCGCACACGTCTCTGCAATTACTCACGATTTCTCTCAACATGGGGACAGGAGATGTGGCAATCAATAAATAGGAAAACAAAGTAATTTGTGTTACTTATTTACAAAAGTACATTTAAAGGTAATGCATTACTTTACTCGTTTCTTGAAAAAAGTAATCTAATTATGTAACTAACAATACTTGTCATGCGTTACCATCAACACGGAATATTGGTATGCTGATAATATAGTTTATGAAGACATTTCTTTTATTAAATTTGAAATAAAAAAAATGCTAAATAAAGCATTTTTGCAAGTGATCTCTGAGTTTTGGGCTTCTTTTTCTGTTTCTTTGTGTGTTTTTAGCCCGCTGTATAAGTAAGGCCTGGGTGTGCGACCGGGACAGCGATTGCGAGGATAACTCGGATGAAGAAAACTGTGAGGCTCTTGAGTGCAAGCTCTCCCACCATGTTTGTGCCAGCAATGACTCTATCTGCCTACCTCCTGAGAAACTGTGCGACGGCAAGGACGACTGCCCTGATGGCTCGGACGAGAAGCTTTGCAGTAATGCACATGCACACAAACACAAATACACTCAAGTTAAAGGGCTACTTCATTTTTAGTAGCAATTTTAGCTCAACCTCATGTCATTTTAGACTCTCCCCCCCCCCCCCCCCCCCCCTGTGGAACACTGAACACTTTTAAAAGAAATGTATATTTCTTTTGAGCAAGGATGCATTAAGTTGTTCAAAAGTGACATTATAATGTTAGATTGTAGATATCTGCAGAAACTAGAAATCTACCGTGACAATCTATAGTGATCAAATTCCCGGCTGTCAAATTCCAAAAAATTAATTTTTCTATGTGTGTGTTTTATGGAGCTTGATAGTCAGTGGATCCACTGATTAAATATGCAGATTGTTTTTGTATGAACTATTCCTTTAAATGTTTCACAGTTTGCACAGAGCACGCCAATTCTACTTGTGTTTCCCATTAGCATATGATACAAATTTCAGGATTGATTTTGAATCAAATAAGCACATTCTCTAAACTCATTGTTTATGTTTTGACAGACTTGAGTTACTCACAAACAAACACCCTTTCAATCTCACCCACTTCTTTCTCTTTCTCACTTCTATTTGTTGTAGATCTTTGCACGATGGATAATGGCGGCTGCAGCCACAACTGTACCATCGCTCCTGGTGAGGGCATCCTGTGCTCCTGCCCAGCTGGCATGGAGCTGGGTACTGACAACAAGACCTGCCAGATCCAGAGCTTCTGTGCCAAGCATCTGAAGTGCAGCCAGCGCTGCGTGCAGGAGAAGGCCACTGTTAAGTGTGCCTGCTACGAGGGCTGGGCGCTCGGGCCGGACAGCGAGAGCTGCAAGAGCACTGGTGAGGGAGAGACAGGATGAAGACAACTAAAAATATTTTACTTGACCTCTAGAAATGACTGAATAAAAGAATGACATCTTTGGATGAGATGTACAATACACTGGTGTATATAATATATAGGGCATTATGAAATAAACAGGCATTTTAGTGCAGTCAAAGTACAGTCATTTTTAAACTTGTTTTTACTGGAAATTCAGCTCCAACATTTACTTTTTTAAATTATATTTGTCATTTTTATTATATTAAGTTATATTACTTTTAAAATAGTATATTATATTATATAAAAAGGCGGTAACACTACAATACGGTTTATTAGTTAACATTAGTTAATGTATTAACTAACATGAACTAACAATGAGCAATGTATTTGTTACAGTATTTATTAATCTTTATTAATGTTAGTTAATAAAAATACAGCTGTTCATTGTTCATGTTAATTCACAGTGCATTAACTAATGTTAACAAACACAACCTTTGATTTAAATAACGTATTAGTAAATGTTGAAATTAACATTAACTAAGATTAATAAATGCTGAAGAAGTATAGTTTATTCTTAGATCATGCTAACTAAGGTAGTTAACTGATGTTAACTAATTAACCTTTTTGTAGTAAAACCAAAATAAAAGATTAGATGTGTGATGTCCTAATGTGCCGTATTTGTTCTTTAGATCCATTCAAGCCCTACATCATCTTCTCCAACCGGCATGAGATCCGTCGGATTGATTTGTACAAGGGCGAGTTCAGCGTGCTGGTGCCTGGCCTGCGTAACACCATTGCCCTGGACTTTCACCTCAACCAGAGTTCCCTCTACTGGACAGATGTGGTGGAAGACAAGATCTATCGGGGAAAGCTGTCGGAAAGCGGAGGTAAATGAATGTCCTACAAATGTCTTTGAGGAGTGGTTGTTCCTAGGGAAATGTTTTTTGTTGTTAAGAATTTTTATTCCTGGTTAAATACAGCTTACACTTGCATGCTGTTCATTAGAAGAGGAAATAATAAGAGTGCTACAGATGCTATTAACAGCTTAAACTGCATTTAACCCAGAAGAGTTGAAGTGCATAGCAGTAGTCTCCATTATAGTTTTAATATTCTGTAAATAATTTATATTATATATGGAACATTTATATTTTGAATATTTAGTATAGTTATATATTTATATAGTATATGTATAATTTATATATATGTATTTGTGTGTGTGTATATATACACACAAACATTTATTTTTAGTTGGAGAACTTTATTAGTTAATGGCTTAAGGGAAAAAGAAAAAGGAACATCAATCACATTCTCTTGTTTTACACACTTGTTTAAAGTTCTGAGTTGACTTTGTTGTCTTGCTGTCTGTTTTCCCACATTGTCCTGTTCTTTTCAAGCATACCAACTTAGTCCGTAATTATTACAACTATTTTCGTTTCACAAAACCACAGCGTCTGCGTGTGATCGTAGCATAGGAATTTGGACGCCTCTGTCTTTACCCATTTGACTCATTCCTACATTGCGTGACAACAGGCAGAGTAAAAGTAAAGTGTCAGAAGCACCATGTTGCTTCAAACACGCGCACACACACCTCCCTCCCTCTCTGAACAGCTCTTTCCAGCGATACAACACACTGTCCAAGCCTTTGGATCCCTGCTGGTATTTTTGACAGAGTAAAAATATGACCAATGTGGCTGCCAACGCTGAAACAAAGTAACAAAGTGTTGTTTCCCAACCCCCAAAGGAGAGGCTTCTCTGTCTCCAGCCCAAAACAGAGCTGTTCTAGACCTTTAATTACTGCTCTGTGTGAGAGTCTCCCACAGATCAGAGAACGGCTTGCCTTGATTGGAAATGTTTTTTTGTCTTCCATATGGCTGTAGCTCAAAGTGAGGGGATATTTATTGCAGCATTGACTTATATAGCTTTCAGGCTGGAAGCAATCAAACTATTTCTCAGCCAATACACAGTCTGAGACCATTGGCAAATGCTTATACTATGCTTTCCCCCCCCTCTTTTAATACAAACTTTTCATTATCAAATGTATTGTATGCATAATTTGAGGGAAAAGTTGAACACATGAATGCATTCGGTTTTGGTTTGTCTCTCTTTTGCTTACAACTGCGCTACATGAAGTTTGTGTAAAACAATCATGTTCTCCAGCATGATTTGAAATTATCTAAAGAGCATCTTAAGTCACGTGACCAATGTAACAAATTTGCTTATTTGATTAGTGACCTAGAAATAGTGCATGATCTTAAATATTTCTTTAGGGATGTACAGTATAGTAGCACTGTATTGATTATTGGCTAGATTATTATTAGAGTTGTTTATTGGTATTGGTTTATATTTGGCAAGTAATTGTGTTTTCTCATTGCCATGTTGTTCCGTGTATTCTAATATTTCTCTTTAATAACACTGTTAAATGTAATCTTTAACAAATCTCAAAATTAATATCAATGTTTGATACTTTACATTAAAATGTTGAAATGATGACTAATTTAATTTGTAGTGTTTAAATGTTTTAGTGGTTTATAATTTTAGTATAATTAAACAAAATAGTATAGAATTGACATTTTTATTAAAAAAATGTTTGCAATTTAGAGGTTATCTCATATTAAAATTATTAACAGCTTATCGGTATTGGTCAGAATTACATTGTCGGTTCCACAATTTCACTCTTCTTTTTTTCCATCTTCTCTTGGTATGTTTTTCAACATCTTAAATGTTTTATTTCAAGGTTTAACATCTCCATGTCTTTGTGTTTCAGCTCTCACAAGTTTTGAGGTGGTGATCCAGTATGGTTTGGCCACTCCAGAGGGACTGGCTGTGGACTGGATCGCAGGAAACATCTACTGGGTGGAAAGTAACCTGGATCAGATCGAGGTGGCCAAGCTGGATGGTACCATGCGTACAACGCTGCTTGCCGGAGAGGTGGAGCATCCGCGTGCGATTGCGCTTGATCCAAGAGATGGGTAAAACACGTTATACTTCGACAGTGCTGTTATTTTTCAGTGTTCTGAATGACAGAATTAGGTTGTTACAAGTGATGTCTCACTTTTTTTTCTTTTCCCTCCCCCAGTATTCTGTTCTGGACTGACTGGGATGCCAGCTCCCCCAGGATAGAGGCTGCGTCTATGAGTGGGGAGGGCCGTCGCACCATCCACAAAGAGACTGGGAATGGTGGCTGGCCCAACGGTCTCACTGTGGACTACCTAGAGCGCCGTATCCTGTGGATTGATGCCAGGTATGCACGTACAATTGGCACTAAATGCGAAGTAACAGAAAATCAGTTGGTGTCCTTGATTCCTTGATCTTCTAAAAATAAAAATGTATCTTTAGATCCGATGCCATCTACTCTGCGGCTTATGACGGTTCCGGCCTGATCGAGGTGCTCCGGGGTCATGAACACTTGTCACACCCCTTCGCAGTCACCATGTATGGAGGAGAGGTTTACTGGACAGACTGGCGGACCAACACTCTGGCTAAGGCCAACAAATGGACGGGACACAATGTGACAGTCGTCCAGAGAACAAACACTCAGCCGTTTGACCTTCAAGTGTTTCATCCATCTAGACAACCTCAGGGTGAGAATCAGCATGATTTGAAAAAAAGAGAAAACGGATAAACTTTCCATTGCATTTGCATATGTTTTGTTGCTTTTATGTTAGTTGTGAACATCAGTTACGTTTAACTAAAACTATTAAAAATAATTTTCATTACCTGAAATAAAGCTAAAATTACTAAAACTGAAATAAATTAAAGCAAAATAATAATAAAAACTAATAAAAGTGATAAAAAACAAAATGACTAAAACATAAAAAATAAAAATAAATAAAACTGAAATCAAAAATAAAAGCTATCATTCAAACTATCAATGACTACTATAACAGTATATATAAATGACTAAAATAACACTGGTGAACATTTTCTTCCTCCTTTGCAGCTCCAAACCCGTGTGCGGCGAATGACGGGATGGGACCGTGTTCTCACCTGTGTCTCATCAACTACAACCAAACCTTCTCCTGTGCCTGTCCACACCTCATGAAGCTCAAGGCAGACAAGCACACCTGCTACGGTAGACTCCACCTCTCTCAGCCCTTAGATCCAATCAAATCTCATGTTTTATTTATTAGCAAGTTCTGAACGGAATACTGTTTTACTAGTTACTGAATACTGCACAATATGTTACTTATCCATGACCTTGGCATTGCAGGCAATGTGCTCTGTTGTTTAAGCTATAGGAACAATATAATAATTAATATACCCTGTACTATAAATAATAGTAGGTATTATTCCATGATGAACATTTCAAACAGAAATCACAGGCTGTGTTCATAATCGTCCCCTATACCCTCATGTACTATTCCCTACATTAGTCCACTAATATAGTTCATTTGAATGAGTGAATGAAAATGAGTGAGCGAATTCAGACACTTAGTGTGCCAGAAGGGCTGCTGCTTTTGCATAGTTTGTGCTTGCTCTTTAATAATCATTTGAAATTTGGCAAACTGGCAGCTCTAGAAGTACTGAAAAGATTTATCTTGAACTCTGTCATGGAAACTACTGGTATGTATAACAATTAATAATCAAATTAAAAGGAATTTATACCTGTATGATAATTACTCTGGACCAGTGGTTTGGAAAGTGGATGGTGGGTGATTCAGCTGCAGGCGGCATCTTCTGGTCAGACACGGGAATTCATTCGACGCACGACTCTAACAGTGCATTATGGGTATTCTCTAGCTGTTGAGCGCATAGATTTTTGTGTGTGTGTGTATATATATATTTAATGATATGGTTGAGCGTACAGTACATCGGTTGTATGCTTGTTATTGCGGTGCATTTTGGGATTGAATGAGTGCACTCGATAATGTCCACTATGGTTTCGCACACCACTACAAATGGCTGTCCCCTCAAATATGCCCCATTTAAGGGTATAGAGTAGCGATTTAGAACACAGCCATTGTCACCTCACTACATTTTATCTATCAAATGTCTTAACTATATCTGTTAACAATTTGCTACTGATATTATTTTCGTTTTAATCCATCTGACTGGAAATGGAAGGTTGAATGCATTGCATTGTGTGATACAGTAGTCCATGCAGTAATCTAGTGTAGGTCATCCAGGTATTCTACATAGTACATACAAACATGTACTGCAGTTATAGTACCGGTAAGCTGCTATTTGAAACGTAGCCTACATCTCAAGTCAATTTGAGTGAGCTGTAAGTAAAATTGCAACTCCACAAACCTCCTGTATTGTTTTCATTATATGCATTTCATTATAACTTCACTTTCAAGTTAATGCATTTAAACTGTTTTGGCGGCTGCAGTCTTATGGAATATCATCTTGTGGAATCTGCATCTTTCTTCAATTAAAGAGTGTAAAAAGCAATTAGAAAACACACAGACAGATGAAAAAAATCATACTTTGCTTACTTTATTGTGATTTTAAATGCATCTTATCTCACACACTTTAGGGCAAATTGTATACACTCAGAAAAAAATGGTACAAAAGTTGTCACTGTGATGTTAGTACCCTTTTAATAGGTTCTAATATGTACCATTAAGGTGCTAATATGCTCTCTTTAGGTACAGAGTACCGCCCCAGTAACAGCTTTTGTACTTTTTTTTTCTGTGAGTGCATGAATTGCGTAACAGCATGAGACCTTTCTTTTAGATTCCATTCGCGTTGGCGCTAGATCCTGAGTGTTAGATTTTTCAGGTCTGGCTCTGAGTACCGTATGTCAGTAGTCTTGTGTGGGCTGTAAATCTCGTTTAACAGTCAAGAAAACAACAGTGCACCCTGTCGCCCAGATGCAGGATCAGTGTTTAGTATTCAGCAGCGCAGCTTCCAATAATGGCTCTATGGAGAGCAGAGTGATTGGAGTAGAGGACCTGTAGGTTCAGTGATGAATTACCATTGACATTAGATAGTGGCAAACACAGGAGTTGGAGCCGCTCTCTCTGTTCAGGCTAATCTCTTTGGCGAGTGCTAATCAGTATTTCAGACTAAACTGTAGTCTTTGCTACTACGGTACATTTTTTACTTTACCAGTTTTATTTATATATATATATATGTGACTACAACTTAACAATAGCATATACTATATTGTGTATAGTGTGTGTGTATATTATATATATATATACACATACATATATTAGTGTTAAATTTTTCTGTCATTAATCGATTAATCGCTCCTAACAATAAAGTTTTGTATTTTTATATACCGGTATATAGAATTTGACATTAAATCTCCAAATTAATGTAAAAACAACAAAAAGACAGTTGTCTATTTTTTTAAAATGTAACGGCATGTTTTTATGAAATAAGGCCAGTATCACAGATATTAATACTGCTAGTGATGTGATGTCTCTGTGAAATAGATTTTTTTTCCACTCAATGTTAGCCATTCATTTGCTATTCAGCATTACAACTTTTTAATTTAAGGTAACGTAAAACAATCTTAAACCGTATCCCCATAACACATAAACCCATTATAATAAATGTCACATTTACATGTGCCCTTTAAATCTTTTACTTGCCCTGTCAAAATGCACAAAAAGTTATTGTTTTCATTGTTTTTTGTCCCATGTAACTTTGTAAACGAGGATTTCAGATTTTTAGTTGGGTCTAACAGGTCGGATATATAACGATTTAATAAAGTTATCACAGTCTTCACTGCATAAATAATAAATTAAATATAGATTAATCCTTATTAAAGCTACAAAAGTTATTCAGTCTAGAGAAGATTTTCTCTTTTTATTTTGTTCTTTGATTATCCTTAAAGTGACAGCAGCCTAATAAACCTGCTGCTGTTTGTCATTAAGACCTGCGGCAGATGACGCGGATCTGACACGTATCCTATCTTTACGTTCATTTAAGATTTCATTTAACTCATTTAAGACTGTACTTGCGCTTGAAGGGTGAGGCGAGCATATTGGCATAATTGTGTGTGGGATTTTTCGTTCAGGCACTGTCTAAAGCGGTTTTCTGTGGTTTAAAAGCATTTGCATGAATAAGAGCGTGGTCCTATAATGTAAAGCTAGCCAAAGGATGATGGGGGAAAAACTTAAATAATATTATATTTCTAATGACATTGACACATCTGATTTTACTTTGCAGAGAACCGGCAGTTCCTGTTGTACGCTCGTCAGATTGAAATCAGAGGGGTGGACATTGATAATCCCTATTACAACTACATCATCTCTTTCACTGTGCCCGACATCGACAATGTTACAGTGGTGGATTATGATGCTCTGGAGCTCCGCATCTACTGGTCTGATGTCCGCACTCAAACCATCAAAAGAGCCTTCATTAACGGGACTGGTGTTGAGACGGTTGTGTCAGCTGGTGAGATAATAGTTTGAGCTTCAAGATCTATTATTCAAAGTAAACGTTGGCCCTAAAAAGTATTTGAATAAATGGACAAATTTGAGTGCATTAGAAAGCAAAAAATCTAACTGATTGACATCTTCAAACAAATAATGCTATAAAAGAGATCCTTTTTCCCAAAACTTTTCCAATTACATTTAAACATCTGATGATCTGGTCATTTTTAGTCATTTTCTCTCAAAATCAAAACATTTTTAAAATTATTTTTATATATTTTAATAGAATATCTATTTGATCTTTTATCATTTTTAATTAAATAATTAAAACATAATAAACAGCAATTATAACCTACTGACATTTTTTGTGAACTACTGTATATACACTAGTGTTCAAAAAAAAAAATAACGTAATAAATACTTTAGTAAGTTTCTTTGTTCTGTTGAACATAAAATAAACTATTTTGAAGAATATGGGTAACCAAACAGTTGTTGATCCCCCATTGACTTGCATTATTTTTCATACTATGGAAGTCAATGGGGGATCATCAACTGTCAGAAACTGTTTGGTTACCCACATTCTTCCAAATATCTTCTTTTGTGTTCAACAGAACAAAGAAACTTACTAAAGTATTTACTTACCAAACAACCAAGAAACTCAGAGGTTTAAAACAACTTGATGGTGAGTAAATTATGACAGAATTTAAATTTTTTGGGTAAACTATCCCTTTAAATTGATTAAACATGACGGTAAAAACATTTATAGGGCCCTATTTTAACGATCTGAAACGCAAGTGTCAAAGTGCAAAGCGCAAGTAACTTTGTGGGCGGATCCCGGCGCTGTTGCTATTTTCCCGGCGGATAAATGACTCTTGCGCCTGACGCAAATCTAAAAGGGGTTGGTCTGAAGTAGCTTCATTATTCATAGGTGTGGTTTGGGCGTAACGTGAAATAAACCAATCAGAGCGTCCTCTCACATTCCCTTTAAGAGCAGACGCGCTTGTTCCATGGCGGATTGCTATTATAACGGCGGATTTGCCTGCGCACGCAGGAGCGGTTCACAGCCGAGGAGACCGACGTTCTCGTCAGGGCCGTAAAACACAGAGAAGTGACATTGGGGATGATGGGAGAAACCCACCCAAATTAGGTTAAACAGGCGTATAATTTGGGTAAATGTGTAGCCTAATCTAGATTTTTTTTTTTTTTTTTTTATCTAGATAGATCTTTTTCACATCTTCACGGACATACCAATGATTTCCCTCGTGTGTTAATATTTTTCCTTGTAATAATGTATGATTTGCAAAAATGAAAACTGCTGCATCTGTTTATATTAGAGAATCAAAGTGGATGCGGGTTAACATTATGGCCAAGCACGCGCCCTTAAAATACCACATCACTAACGCGCAACGCGCCACTGTCTTTAGACTGTTTTTTTCTTGGTCAATGGCGCAATTGCTTTCTAAAACTGGAAAATAGCACCATGGAAGTTTTGCGCCGGAACACGCCTTCTCTTTGCGCTGAACCGCCCCCGCGAGCGCAAGTTCATTTCCTAATTTACCGACGTGCGTCTGTGGAGGGAAAAGTCCGCTGTGCGCGGGTGCAAAATAGTAATGATACATGCGTCGGTGTTCAAAGTCAATTGCGCTGGGTGCAAGATAGGGCCCATAATGTTACAAAAGATTTCAGTTTTAAATAAATGCTGTTCTTTTGATGTTGGTGAGGATACGAGGCTTCTTTCAAAAACATTAAAAACACTTGCAGACCACAAACTTTTGAACAGTAGTGTATATTTATTTTAAGTAAATTACTTCAATGACTTTTATTCACATTAAATGTATTTTGGAGGAAAGAAAGCAAGTCAAATACACATTTATTTGTGCTATTTTGCTCTGTATTTCAACCTCTGTGTTCAGTTTCCAATTCTAATCATGTTTTCTTCCTTTTTTCCTCTAGACCTCCCTAATGCTCAGGGTCTAGCTGTAGACTGGGTCTCCAGAAACCTCTTCTGGACCAGCTACGATACGAATAAGAAACAGATCAATGTTGCACGGCTGGACGGGTCCTTTAAGAATGCTGTAATCCATGGGCTGGACAAGCCTCACTCTTTGGTGCTACATCCTATCCTGGGGTAAGTACAAGAACGCACACATGCACAATTGCTTATGTAGGCTTAGCATTTGAGTTTTACTGTCATTTTAGTCTCTTTAGTCTCTTTCAGGTTGTTTAGTAGGCCACATTTGGAGAGGAGCAGATGCTGTGCCAGTATGCTTCTGGCCGAGATTTTAAAGGCTGTAGATGAGAAATGTAGACGTTGCTCATTAGTGTGAGCTTTAGATCAGACAATATGGCTGCCCTCATGTTGCACTTCTCAATCTGTTGCTGTGTGGCAAATGTGAACCAGATGTGCTTGTTGCAGTGCCAGTTTCCAATAAAAATAATGAGCTTGTCCATGCAGACAATACATGTTTTTTTTTTTTTTTTCATTTGGTTGGTATGTTTTTCTCTCTACAATATTTTTTTTTGATAAATGACTGTTTATTTCTTCTGTCACTGGCAGTACATCACAGTGTTTTTGGAGCATTCTGTTGAAGACACTTCCCAGGCGTTTATTTTTAAACCAATCCAAAATAAATCCAAATAAATGTCATAATGCCTTTTTATGTGCAAAATCTTAGAAACTTCAACAAACATTTAACAACAGTGCTTTTTGGAAATAAGTATTGTTATTGTTAACTAAAACCAGACCTATTGAAAATGTTTTTGGTAATTGAAATAAAGCTGAAATAAAATGTAAATATATTAGATGTAAATCTAATATATTAGATCAAAATAGTACTAAAATAACACTGTTGCAAATCATTTGCAGATATCTACTTGATATCTACTTTATGTCTGGACTCAGCTACCATTCGTCTTATGCTTTGCTTATTGTTTCATTACAGAAAGCTCTACTGGCTCGATGGGGACAACATCAGCATGGCCAACATGGACGGCACCAACCACACATTGCTGTTCTCCAATCAGAAAGGCCCAGTGGGTGAGTGACCTGTCTGGATTCTTTACCTTCTGTTTGCCTAAAGCCAAAAGTAGGCCAGTTGGAGATGATGTTTTACACGTTGACTTCTTCCTGTGACAGGTCTGTCCATAGACTTTGACATGCAGCAGTTGTACTGGATCAGCTCAGGGAACAGCACCATTAACCACTGTAAGCTAGATGGCTCCGGACTGGAAATCATTGAGGGCGTGAAAGGAAAACTTACCAAAGCTACAGCCCTTGCCATCATGGGTGAGAGAGCACCATCAACCCGTTTCTCCACACGGATTCTTGATATTCAGGAGCGTATATCTAGAGCTCCACACTCTGCATTATTAAACATTAAATTTGGAATAACAGAATTACCTCTTTTATGTGTAGGAAATAAGTTGTGGTGGGCCGATAAGGGCACAGATCAGATCGGTACATGTGACAAGAGCGATGGAGGCAACTGGAAGGTTCTTCGAAATAACACCTCACCCATGATGTATATGAAGATTTACAATGAGACTGTGCATCAAGGTGTGTGTTTTCATATTCATATTCATATTGATTATGTAAACCTAAAATGCATGTGACTTTGTCCTCATAATTGATTATGGAAGTGAAAATGAGAAATTGGTCGTCTTTGTAAATGTAATAATAAAAAATAAAAAAATTATTAATTAAAATAAAAAAAACATATTCAATAATTTGTCATAATTAGGATTATTTTGGTGATTATTGTTGTTTTTGTGAAAATGAGACACACTTAGTAAAATTACTAAGTGTTAAAAGGAAAATTTGTTATTAAAATGGTTATTAAACTATTAGTTAATTATAAATTAATAATTAAATAAATAACAGTTAAATCATAAATATTATTATTATTATTTATTATAATAACAATTAAATGATTATTTAATTGACTAAATATTCAGTTTAAAATATCCAATTAAAGTTTAAAATAGTTCAAATAATTAAAAGGGAATTCATGAATTGGTGGATATCAAGAGAGACAAGATATTAATATAATAGTTTAATACATTTTAATTAATGGTTAAAATTAATACGAACTATAAATAATTCAAAAATTATACAGATACTGTGATACTTTTAATCACAGAATGATACAGTTTGGATGTGATTGATATCTACTATAGGTACCAACCTCTGCAGTAAGAACAATGGTGACTGTTCTCAGCTTTGCTTGCCAACTTCTCCAACTACAAGAGCCTGCATGTGCACTGCTGGATATAGTCTGAAGAGTGGCCAACAGTCCTGTGAAGGCAAGATCTCATACAAGCATCACTAATGGACCATTTGACCATTTGCTTTCATATGAGCACATTTTAACATTGTGTGTATTGTACTTTTGTATAAAGGCATGGGCTCGTTTTTGCTCTACTCCGTGCATGAGGGCATCCGTGGCATTCCTCTGGACCCATCAGATAAATCTGATGCCCTGGTACCGGTGTCGGGCACCTCTCTTGCTGTGGGCATTGACTTCCATGCTGGTGAGTACGCAGCTGTCTTTGTGTACATGGTTGCATTCAGGGCAATTTTCAGGCTGAATCTAAGTTGGTGTTTTGTGCTTCTTGTGCCCTGTAGACAATGACACCATATACTGGGTTGACATGGGCCTGAGCACTATTAGTCGAGCCAAGAGAGACCAGACCTGGAGGGAGGACATAGTGACCAATGGCATTGGACGCGTGGAAGGCATCACCGTTGACTGGATCGCAGGTGTGTAAATGTGCAAACACACAATTAAAACACATTATATATTAGTGTGTCTAACACTTAATGTTGTTTTGTTTAAATAGGCAACATCTATTGGACGGATCAAGGCTTTGATGTGATCGAGGTGGCCAGGCTCAACGGCTCCTTCCGCTATGTGGTCATCTCTCACGGTCTGGACAAACCACGCGCCATTACTGTACATCCGGAGAAAGGGTGAGGAAATGTGTCTGTTTGTTTAGGAAAGATGATGAGAAAATGGTGTATTTGCACTTTCTCCTTTGTGTTGAGGGAAGAAATGATCTTGGACTCGGGTATTTGTGTGTACAGGTATCTGTTCTGGACGGAGTGGGGTCAGTATCCACGTATCGAAAGGTCTCGTCTGGACGGTTCTGAGAGATTAGTTCTTGTCAATGTCAGCATCAGCTGGCCCAATGGCATCTCCATTGATTACCAGGTTTGTACAAACACACTGTTGCTAATCAGAATGTACTTTTAAAAGACATTTAGTTATTACTATTATTGATATTATATAAAAAAAGCAGTCAAACCAAAACGCTAAGGTGAGTGCTGTATCACTAATGTTGTATAATGTGTAGGAGGGCCTTCTGTATTGGTGTGACGCCCGCACAGACAAAATTGAGCGCATAAATCTGGAGACTGGAGAAAACCGTGAGCTGGTGCTGTCTAGTAACAACATGGACATGTTTGCGGTTTCTGTCTTTGAGGACTACATCTACTGGAGTGACAGGTGCAAACGCAGTGTTCCTTTACTATTGTCTGTTATTACCTTTTTTAGGTGACCCCTTTCATTCATATTCATTTGTTCTCAGAGATGTGTATGCCTTACTCTTGCAGTGTATGTTACAGATAATGAGCTGTTTATCTTCTTCTGTTTCCAATAGGACACATGCCAATGGTTCCATCAAGAGAGGAAACAAAGACAACGCCACAGATATGGTCTATCTGAGAACAGGCATTGGTGTGCAGCTCAAAGACATTAAAGTCTTCAACCGTGCTAGGCAGCAAGGTGGGTATTTTCATAAACAAGGATGCCAGAGAACTTCTTATTACTATAAAGCAGGGGTTTTCAACCGTAAGAACCAGGGCTGCATGATATTCGAAAAACCTGATGTATATTTACAATATACTGATGATATTTACTTTTTCTGCGATATATTTTTTGACAAAATACAGCAATGTTCACCAGATAACTTCTATAACTATATTTGGAAAGAATTGATCATTCTAGAATGAGTGGAGTGATTTTGTTGGAGAGTACAAAATAAAAAAAAATAGTTTTGAGTGCAAACCATTATTTTAGGGGTTGAACAATTTGTGGAACTTTTTATTCTTTGAAGTTTGGTTGTTCACACTTGAGTTTACAACACAATAAGGGTTGGAAGTAAACTCAGCAGTGCAGTGGCCCTCTAGAACCGGATTTGAGGAACCATGCACTAAGCCATATTGTGATATTGAATTTTATTTCTTTAAATCGTGCAGCCATAATAAGGACCCCTTCACCCAGGCTCTCAGCCAATTCATAGACCCCAGTATATATAAAAGTAGATTTTCTCTGAAAGCTTATACTAACATCTCTCTGTAGCTTATAACAAAAAGTAAATGTTAATTTAAAACATAAATTAACATAATACCCTTTGCAGGTACCAACGTCTGTAAGGTGAACAATGGTGGTTGTGAACAACTGTGTCTTTTCCGTGGTAACGGCAATCGTACCTGCGCCTGCGCACACGGCATGCTGGCAGAGGACGGCCACAGCTGTAGGGACTATGATGGCTACCTCCTCTACTCGGAGCGCACAATACTGAAGAGCATCCACTTGTCGGATGAAACAAACCTCAATGCTCCCATTAAACCCTTCGAAGATCCAGAGCACATGAAGAACGTCATCGCTCTTACCTTCGACTACAGAGGCGGCGGTGGGAAGGGAGCCAATCGGATCTTCTTCAGCGACATCCACTTCGGTAACATTCAGCAGATCAGCGATGACGGCTCCGACCGCAAGACCATAGTGGAGAGTAAGTGTCCAATCTTTTCATTCATTTTCATTGTTGTGTATTGTGCAAACCATCTGGATGAGGGTAACAAGAATATAACGGTGTAAAAAATGATAATGAAACCAAGCACTTGAAGAAAAATAAATGTCATTTAGTTTTGTAAATACAGACCTACTCAATGAAAATCTGTTGTTTTAATCGGTCTTCTCTTCAGTTTTGCCTCAGCTTCACACACGCAACTTCACACACACACAACTGTGTCAAATGTCTCGGGTCAGTACGTTGTTGTTGTTGTTGTTTTTTAGATGTTGTTTTTTTATTTTTTTATTAGTACTTTTATTCAGCGAGAATTCATTAAATGACAGTTAAGACATTTAAATTGTTACCAAAAAATTATATTTCAAGTAAATGCTGTTCTTTCGGACTTTATATTCATCAAAGAATCCTGAAAAAAAAATGAATCACTGTTTCCACAAAAATATTAAGCAGCCCAACATTTTTCAACATTAATAATAATAATTCTAATTGTTTCTTGAGCAGCTAATTAGCGTATTAGAATTATTTCTGAAGGATCATGTGACATTTAAGACTTAAGTAATGATGCTGAAAATTCAGCTTTGACATCAGAGGAATATATTACATTTTTAAATATTTTTTAATAGAAAACGGGTATAATAAATTGTAATAATATTTCATAATATTTTATTGTATTTTTGATCAAATAAATGCAGCCTTGGTGAGCAGAATGAGAATGAATGAGAATATATATATACTATATATAGACATGGAAATAATTGAGAATGACCAATCAGAAGCAATAATTTAATAGTCTTTTTTTCAATGCATTTCATTTTAGCCTGTTAGACAGGTGCCAATGGTTGTTAAAAATGTGAAGTAGTAAGAAGACAAATTAAAGGAAAAGTTCACTTTAAAATGAAAATTCTGTCATCATTTACTCACCCCTCAAGTTGTTTCAAACCTGTATGAATTTCTTTCTTCTGCTGAACACAAATATTTTTTGAAGAATGCCGGTAAAGACAGTTGATGTACCCCATTTACTTCCATAGTAGGTTCTTCAAAATATTTTCTTTTGTGTTCAGCAGAAGAAATACATTCATACAGGTTTGAAAAAACTTGAGGGGTGAGTAAATTATGACAGAATTTTCATTTTGAAGTGAACTATTCCTTTAAGTTTGGTGCAGTGCAAACATTGAAAAAGTATTGAACCTTCTATACAAAGTTTGCATTGCTGTTGTGGTAAACTGTTTATTCCTGATATACCATCATATGAATCAGTTAATAAAGTAAACATGCATGCATTCAGCAATAGTTTCAAATTTATTAAACATCTGGCTTGGATGTTTCAGGTCAACTAAAGTATGTTGCTCAACAAAGAATGATGGTTGTACAGTTTCACATAATGACCCATTATTAGATAATATCATTGATGCGTTCCCAGGTAATTCAGGTAGAAGGCTATTTCTGGCATAACAAATCAATGTAGTTCAAATATACACCTGATATTTAGTATCTTTATCTCAGGACATCATTAGTCCCATTACTGATATTACCTTTTATAGCATAAACACATTTAATGCTTCTGCATAGTCCAGTTCTTTATCCTCAGGGTTGTGGAGGGGGGTCCAACTCCACAGGGTTAAAGGGCTGCACTGTGGCACTTCCTGGACACATAATGCACCCGTATCCTTTGCAGCACACCCGTCCCAGTGACAGCAGCTCTCGCCGAAATTTGTTTGACATGAAAGCATATAGAAGCGGATTGGCTACAACTGAAGAGCTCGCTAGCAGCCGGGCGATAATGGTGAAGTCGTGATGATGTGCGTGTGTATTGCTGTTACTCGTACCGATGAGCATGAACATGAGGGCGTAGGATGGCAACCAGCAGATGGTGAAGACTAAAACCAACAGGACCGACGTCTTTGTCACCCGGTTCTGATAGCGCTCCACTTGCGGTGCGCAACCTTGCAGTCTTTTCCTTCGTAAGAAGCCGTAGAGTTTGGTGTACATGATGATGATGATGATCAGAGGCAAAGCGAAGCCAATCAGGAACAGAATAGCACTGTAGACCAACTGGCTGAGGTCTGACAGAAAGGCAAAGCAGAGGATAGGCGTCGTTCTCAGCTGCCGGAAAGCAAACTGAGGTGCTGCAAGAGCCACAGCCAGAACCCACATGAGAATCACAGAAACCCACAGCCAGCGGCGCAGTCTAAAACGATACGTCCAGGTAGGGTACACCACAATCAGGTAGCGCGTTACCGCTAATGCAGCTAGAGTGAATACGCTCGCCGAGTTACAAGCCACTCCCAAGAAACTGATGACTTTGCACAGGATGCTGCTGAAGGGCCAGTAGCCCAGTGCTATAGACGCGGTGTGGAAGGGCAGGCAAATGAGCTGCAGCAGATCCGAGGCGCTCAAGGCTAAAAGTAACGTATCTGTCCCTTGAAGAGTTTGGAGCCCATTCTTCCTCCTCCGTCCGGTCAGGACGTAGATGACCAGTGAGTGTCCTACCAGCCCGATCACCATGACTATTGCGTCCAGAATTGGTGCCAAAATCTGTGTCAATTCCCACTTCAGACTCCCAGAATCGTGGCTAATATTCATGCTTTCGCCTGCTAATCCTCTTGATATACACTTCAACATGAATTGATCACAATGAAGTGTAGAATGGCAAGGTGAAGATTGCCGTCTGCTTCGGGCTAATAATTAGCTCCTTCAAGGCTCGATAACTCCCTCACATGGCAAAGCATCATTGGAGTGTTTACTCCAAGAGATAAAGGAAGTCTCCACCGGGGTGGTTGTTAATGTCTAGCATTAGCATTTAGTTCTATATCTTCCTGGGAAGTTGAGAATTCATGTTAATGCTTTTTTTCTTGTACATAGAAATTTTACATTTCAGAATTTGTATTATTATAAGTTTTTATTGACGCACAGTCTACATCCAAAAGTGCATCTGGCTCACTGCCCTGTCACTCATCATTAAGGATCCATAATTTTATCTTTAATGATGTAGAAGAAATTCAAGAGGGGTTTAGCTATAACCAAGCAAATATTTAATGACTACAACTAGGGGTGGGCGATATGGCAAAAATATCATATCACGATTTTTTTCAGGAAAATCACGATTCACGATTTTATCACGATTCCTTTTCATGTTGGTTTTACTATTTTGCAAGTGACTGAGCATCACAGCCAAACTAATGTCCCTATTTTAAAAACAAAGCCTTAGGTAACAAAATATAAAATAAAAAAGAATGGCAGACATTTAGGCCAAAGTGGCGAAGATAAAAAATATGTGTCATTGTCTTTGTTATTAAAAATTAAGAACAAAGATACACATACACAACTTAATATACAAATTAAATAAACAGTGCTTTATTTTTTCAGCTACAGGTGTATTTAACAGCATTGAAGAAAGTAATTAAATGAACAAATATGAAAATAAAACAACATCGACTTCACTGTATACATTTTACATGGATTCTTATTAAAGCTACTATTAAAGTTCTCAGTCAAGAGTGAGGGAGATGCTCTTTGTATTTTGTTGTTTTATTAACAGGGATAGTTCTCCCAAATATTTAAATTCTCTCCAGCTGCTTTAAACCCGAATAAGTTTCCCTCTTCTGTTGAAAATAAAAGTTATTTGGAGGAATGTGGGTAACCAAACAGTTGATGTACCAGTGACTTCCATAATAGTTTTTTTTCCCACTATGGAAGTCAATGGGGACCAGCAACCGCCTGGTTAGCCACACTCCTCAAAATATCTTCTTTTGTGTTCAGCACAAGAAATAAATTAATACAGGTTTGGAACAACATTAGAGAGTGAGTAAATAATGACAGAATTTTTATTTTTGGGTAACTGTCCCTTTAAGGACAAGCGGCAGCATGTTTACTATTAGGGCTACTGTCACTTTAAGATCTGCGCGCAACGAGTCTACACACATTTGACAAGCAGATTTTTTCTTAATTTTTTTCTATTGTTGTTTCACTTTAGACATAACCAACTTTGTTTATGTAAACCTTGTGTTTATTTGACAGTATTAGCGCAATAAGACTCGAAAGATAACTTAGTCCAGTAATCAGACGCTGTCAGTTAGACAGGCTTTAGTGCATGTGCGCGTCGTGTGTTTGCGTTCAGAAAAGCGCCCGTTAGAACAGCGCATCAGCAGCGAATGACATATTTAACCGGCAAGGCTTTAAAGCACATGCAAATAATAAATTTTTATGAACTACAGTGTCCCGTTCCTCTGCATTTCATGTGGATATACGTCGCGCTGTACAGGATGTTGAGACGGAGGCGCCAGAAATGCAAACTGATAAAATGCACGATCCTACGATATTTCTTCAAAAGCAGATCGTGGAGACATTTTAATCGTCCACGATCAAAAATCGTAATATCGCACACCCCTAACTACAACTACAAGGCTAGTTTCTAGAATTTAAAATGGAAATTGAGTTGGATTATATTATATTATATTATATTATATTATATTATAAACCTATTGGATTCAGAGATATCCTGATCCTGTGAAGGCAGCCTTTTCCCCCGCTTTATTTCAGTTAACAAGAACTATTTAGTTTTTGACTAAAATACAATTTAAAGGGGCTATATGGAACTTTTTCCCCAAAATAAACGAAACAATAGCCTTTTTATTTTACCATTTATGACTCAAACATCTCCTGATGAGCATACTGACACCTTGTCTGCTCACAGTGGGTGCACCTATGAGCCTGTATCCTATTTTTCCTATTTTCTGTCGGGTCGGATTTTTCCTGCGCTGTCTGCAGATGTGACGTCAAGCGCGTTCATGTTAAACGTTTCAGATCACTCAGAACACTTATCTCAAACAATATATGTATTTGACTGTTCTTACCTCTGTAAACATAATGTTGACCTGACCTCCTTGCAGCAGATGACTTGTGAAGTGTGCACGTACGAGCGAGCAGAAAGGAAGAGCAGTTCTGTTTTTTTGGCCACAGGTGTCAGTCGCGAGTTTAAATTTCAGAAAAACGCATATAGCCTCTTTAACTACAATAGTTTTAGTTTTAATTTACAATACCAACACTGTTTCGATTGTGCCAAAGACTTGCAGGATTACCATAAACATCTGTATTTCATAATTTGTAATATGAAATCACTTCATCTCACATTATTAAATATTAAACCTAATCTTATATTTGGGATTATGGAACTTGCTTACCTTACAGCCATCCATGATTGCTGTTTGCTTGTATTGATCGAGTGAAACCAGGCAACCTTACAAAACCTGATTCCCTGCATCTGTCAAAGGCTTCCAAATTACGAACAGTCGATTCAACTTGAATCTAAGTACCCATCGCGACTTCCCTCTTATGATCAATTAAATGACACTTCAGATTCATTCCAATTCCTTGAGCTTGGCTATTCCAGGACTTTGACCTTCGGCTGCAAGGAACGCAAGATGACGGCTCATCAGTTCGTCCTAATGTGATATCCTACTGACCTTCAGGTTCGAAGTAGGATGGGTAGTTGTTCAGGTGTCCATCATCTAGGATATCGATTGTCAGATTAACTGACCTTTTGTTATCACATCATCATTTCTGTAATGATGACGTCTCACCTGTTAACTTAGAAGTGGGCAGTGGCTATTGCGTAAGTACGGTATCTTGTTATTCTTCCTTTGGCCTAAAGTCTATGTTTTACAGGATCGTTAATGTTTTTTTAGCAAAAGTAAACAGCTTGGTTGAGTGTCCTTCCTGTTTTATGGGGGGAGTAATTGCTGTCATAAAGTGTGATGCAGATAGATGCTGCGAACCCCTCGTGAGCTCATTAATTCTGTAGAGGGAGACTATTTTTCACTGTGACTTTGACTCATTGAGAATCTTTCGACGGCGTTGACTGAAGCACATTGCACCACATTGCTTCTCACCCCAGCGTTGTGTTCGGGACTCTTCCAGCAGTCCTCTCTTTGTGGAAGAACTAGTCACCGTGGTTAAAGAGATTCACCAAGGGAAGGGTCTTGTATGCACAGGCACCCATCCATGAAATGACCGGATGACACTAAGCCACTAAAACACACACACGCACCAGCAACAAAGGCTATCTCACAGCCCGCAGAAACCAACATGCGCACGTATCATGGGATTAAACCGTTCACTGGGACCGGATAAGTAGTTTTAAAAGAGATGTTTTGGACTTGGAATGTGCTAATCATATTCATTTACTCTTTGAAGGATATATGATACTAAACATGTTCGAAGGTGTTACCATCCTTTACAGGAAGTTCAAATGCCTCTTTTTTTGTATGTATCATTTTTAGCTATGTTTTTAACAGTTTTCACTGTTCTATAAGCACTGAATTAGAATTAAGAGAAACAGATTGAGTTGTTCTTGGATCAGTAACAAGCAGTCAGAGCAGGATTCTCTATATAAATCCAAATCAATTTTTCTCTATTTTTTTCAACAGGTGTAGGGTCAGTTGAAGGTTTGGCTTATCACCGTGGTTGGGACACACTTTACTGGACCAGCTACACCACCTCCACCATCACACGGCACACTGTGGACCAGAGTCGCACTGGAGCTTTCGATAGAGACACCGTAGTCACCATGTCTGGGGACGACCACCCCAGAGCCTTTGTTCTGGATGAATGTCAAAAGTACGAACCTTGTATATCAAATTTTCCATGATGCAATGTTTTATAGTCATTCTACTTGGCGAGGAATACCAGGAGTTTGAAGTATACGCAGTATGAACTATTACCCTACCAAATTCCATTCCAAAACATTCATATTTGTTTTGACTGCCAAAGTAAAGTTCACGTAATTGGTGTAGCGCCAAATGTAAACGAACAGTCCAACGTCACAAAACTTACTGAGTGCGTAAATCCAAAAGAAAGGTAGAAAAAAGGACCTGCACGCAACCAAAAAAAAGCAAAAGCTCTCCAACTGTTTATTTATTACTTCAACAGAGGCCTCAAAAAGACAAAGTGCTGTGAAGTGGAAAATGTTTTCGAGATCAACTCTTCATCACTGCCTTTTAATTGTGAATACACACCTGCGTCCATATTGTGCATGTTATAAACTCGTTAAAGTAATAAATCAACAGTTTGAGAACTATTGCCTTATTGGTTGTGTGCGGATAATTTTTTCTACTCGCATAATTAATACAATATTTTTTGTTTGTATAATTATTGAATGCTTTTTTTAAAATATGTTCATGTAATAATTTAATAACTTTACTTTGCCTGTGACAGCTTACGTTTTTTTATAATCACAAGTTGAAAACAAATCTTGTTGCGTTTGGTGTGAGAAGACAAGCACATGTCAGTGTCCATCTTTGAATTCCATTTCCTCCTGTGCTCTTTCCTTCAGCCTGATGTTCTGGACTAACTGGAATGAACAGTCTCCCAGTATCATGCGAGCATCTCTTTCTGGAGCTAATGTCATTGTGATCATCGGAAATAACATCCGCACCCCGAACGGATTGGCCATCGACCACCGTGCTGAGAAACTCTATTTCTCTGACGCTACTTTTGACAAGATTGAGCGCTGCGAGTATGATGGCAGCCGGCGCTTTGTGAGTTCCTTTGTATTTATGTCTATTTTGTTTATGTTTGTTCATGGAAAAGTGAGAGATCTATTTTTGACTTTTACCTGGTAGATCATGACACTAACAATGCATGTTCATACAATGAGTTCATGAGCTTAGTTCATAAAGAACACACACTACTAACATGTTAAATTTGCTTGCAAAATAAATGAATGTAAATTGTCTTGTGTGAATCAGGTGGTCCTAAAGAATGAGCCAGTGCATCCTTTCGGTTTGGCTGTGTATGGTGAATATATCTTCTGGACAGACTGGGTGCGCAGAGCTGTTCTCAGAGCTGATAAATACGGCAGAGATATGAAAGTCCTGCGTGCTGACATTCCTCAACAGCCAATGGGTATCATCGCTGTGGCCAAAGACACCAATGGCTGTGAGTGACTGATCCATGTTAAATCCGTGTATTTTTTTCAGCAATATGAAAGTAGTCAAAATATATCTTTATTTGTGTATTTGCTCTGAAATGGCTAAAAAGTGTGAAATGGCATTGTAGTGTTTAAAATAAAACTATAAAATGTATATTAACACATATTAACATTATTTATATATATATATATATATATATATATATATATATATATATATATAATTTCCAGGAGCTCTAGTTACTTGCATAAAGATTTAAAACAACAGAATAGAGAGAAATAATTAAATATGTTGAATTAATAAAAACAACGTAACATACACCTAGAAAAATTAGGCCGAATTTTAAGGTAAAAAAAATGAGTAACACTTTACTTTTGTTTATCTTTGTTAATGAAAAATAAAGCTGTTCATGTTAGTTCACAGTGCATTAACTAATGTTAACAAGATTTGAATAAAGTATTAGTAAATGTTAAAATGAACATTAAGATTAATAAATGCTGTGTAAGTGCAGTTCATTATTAGTTCTTGCTAAATAATGTTGTTAACTAATGAACCTTATTGTAAAGTGTTACCAAAAATATACAGATTTAGATGGTAAGTAGACGGCCTATGTACAGATCTACATATTAAGGAGTGTATATACAACTGTATAAATATAAATATTTACTTGAAAGTTATTATTGCCTGATGCCTGGATTTAATGTATTAGGAAATGTTGTAGTTAACTTAACGTATAATAAATGCTTTAGAAGTATTGTTCTTTCTTAGTCCATGTTAACTAATGTTAACAAATGAAACCTAATTGTTAAGTGTACTAATATAACAATATAACTGGTCATCTGCTGACTCATAGTAAAAAAAAAAATAGTATTAATGGTTTTTAATAATTGATTTGAACTTGTTTATGAAAATGACGGGAAATGTGAACTCTTCATAAATATATAACGATGATTGCTTCAGCCCCAATAGCAATTTTAAATGAGTCATTTGTGTTTGTTTACGTCTATAGGTGAGTTTTCTCCATGCCTCACCAATAATGGAGGCTGTCAGGACCTGTGTCTGCTCATGTCAGAGGGACGAGTCAACTGCAGCTGCCGTGGAGAGCGCAAACTACTGGGAGACAACACTTGTGTTGGTGAGAGGGACAAACAGGAAGCTACAGTACTGTCTAAATATAAGCCTGTTCTGAAAATACTCTATTAGTTTCCTGTGAGAAGTGCAGTGTAATATGAACGCAATCTCTCTCTCTCAGCGGAGAACACAACCTGTAACAGCGTGGATGAGTTTGAGTGTGGAAACGGTGACTGTATCGACTACAGCCTGACCTGTGACAGTCAAGCTAACTGCAAAGACAAGTCTGATGAGAAGCAGTCCTACTGCGGTAAGCATGACACTGCGGCTCTATTCACTGGTTTGCAGGTTTAATAAGCATTTCCTAATCTGTATTTGAAGTATTAATCAATTATTGATCTCTGTTTTTCTGGTTGCAGTGAACCGCATGTGTAAGAAGGGCTACCGGCGCTGCATCAACGGGCGCTGTATCAAACACAGCTCCTGGTGCGACGGCACCGATGACTGTGGAGATGGTTCAGACGAGCTGCCATGCAACAGTATGTGATGGATTGAAATAAATGGCGAGATTATGGGAAAGGAGAAATACACAATCTGTTTTTGTGTAGTTCCTCACTGTTTCCATCTCTGGTGTCTTCAGTGACTCTGTGCGGCGCTGCGGAGTTCCAGTGCAAAGACGGTTCCTGCATCACTAACTCTAGTCGCTGTAATCAGGTGGCGGACTGTGAGGACGCCAGTGATGAGATGAACTGCAGTAAGTATTAATCGGGAAACATCTGGGCTGTTAACCAAAAGGTTGCCTGTTTGAATGCCTTATTAAGCTTATGAGAAATTTGAATCAAGGTAACAGGCTGTATTAACATTGCATGGCAGTAGCACTTGTGCAATTCTTCATACAGTATCTCTTTTCCTTAGTTGGATATCAGCCTGCACTTTGATTGCAGATTTAGTCGCAGCAAACAGTGCAAGCGGCTCGTGACAGAACACAAAGCGACTGAATGACACTTTAATTTGCTGAACTCCAGCTTACGTGTTCGTCTGTGTTTTCATATTATTCTGCGCTTCTTCAGCAATGTAGAGAATGAAACCGGGTAGAAAACGTGTTCTTTTAACCGAAAAGCTCTGATTGGGGGATTTTAATTCTTGAAATCTGGCAACCTTAAGCATGAAAGCTCGTAAAAACAGTCTGCAATGTTTTGTCGTCTCCTTTATTTGAGTGAAGAGTGAAATTTTTATTTTTTTAACCACATTTTAGTCTCTTCTTTTTTCATCAATGATATTGCATGTTGATATAGTCACAGTTATTGTCTAATGACGTTGGTGTTGTCTCGTCTTAGTCAGGGAAAAAAAGGTCATCCACGAAAGTAACTAAAAAGTAACTATTTTTTTTAAGTAAAAATAAATCAAATTGATTCATTTTCAGATTATAGATTTAATTTTAAACAATTTTATAATTAATTCCTAAACTAAAAGACAAAAAACAACAGTACTGTCTTTTCATCACAGCCAGGTGTATTTATAAAAAGTTAACCTTTTTATAAATACAAATAATATAAAAAAATGTCAAGGGTATTTTTAATAATCACTATTAGTAGTAGTATATTATTATATTTTTTCAAATTGATTTAATTTCATATATATATATATATTTTAAAATTCTAAGTGCAACTTTGTGGACGAACATAGCTAAACATTTTCTTGCACTCATACAATCTTTTGGTACGTTCTCTTTCAGGCCCCACTGACTGCTCTAGTTACTATCTGCTTGGAGTGAAGGGCATGACCTTTGAGAGGTGTGAGTTCACTACACTCTGCTACGCCCCCTCCTGGCGCTGTGATGGCTCCAATGACTGCGGAGACTTCTCAGATGAAAGAAACTGTCCGGGTTAGACACCACACACACACACACACACACACACACACACACACACACACACACACATATATATATATATATATATATATATATATATATATATATATATATATATATATATATATATCCTATTCTCACAGCTAATGAAATATGTGATTTTGCATAATAAGACAAATTTTTCACTTTCTTTCCCACAGAGAAAAGGAAGCAGAAATGTCCAGTGAACTTCTTTGCGTGTCCGAGCGGCCGTTGTATTCCCATGAGCTGGACCTGCGACAAAGAGAACGACTGTGAGAATGGAGCAGATGAGTCTCACTGTGGTTAGTAAATATTTATATAAAAAAAAAATTCTACATTCTTCTGTTGCACTTTGTCAAATCTGTTCAAATATTTGGTGTAGTTTTTGTTCTCAAAACACTAAAAACAATACGACCATGTGCTTTCATCATAGCCAATGTTGGATTTTTATTATTATTTTATTAAGAAACTTTTTATTAAGGGAAAATATTTGCTCCCTGGAACTGATTTTCAGATATTTTTTTTATTCAATTTCTTTATTAATTATTATTATTAAAAAAAAATTATAATAGCAACAGCAACTATTGTTATTATTTTTTTTAGTTGTTGTTTAAAAATTGTATCATAAAAAAATGAAAAAGTTATCATAAATTAGATCTTATTATTATTGTCTAGTATCTCTTGTACCCCTGTTTTTTATGGCTAAGTTTTTTGAAGAACTTATCAAGAAAACAAGTTGATTGTATTTAGATTGTTTGACAGGAACAAGTTCTTTACTTGTGTTTTCTCAGATAAGTTCTGTGCATCGAATCAGTTTGAGTGTGGAAACCATCGCTGTATCTCCAAATCCTGGGTGTGTGACGGCACTGATGACTGTGGAGACGGCACTGATGAGGACAGCAAATGCAGTGAGTCGCATTACAACTTACATCAACGAACAAAGCTCTGAACTCAGATAAACCATATTTATCCTCACTGCGGGTCGCACTTTTACCTCCGTTCATGGTTTTTAATGATGAGAACGTCACGCGAGGACCAATGGAAGAATCTGTACCACCGTTAAGTTTGTTTGAACGCACTACGTTTGACGTCAACAAAACAATTTGGAAGCCCCATTTTAAAAGCTGCTTTTCTGACCACACTATACAATATTTTTATGGTTAGTTGTGTTTTATATGCATTAAGCATTGTTTTTTTTTAATCCTCATATGGACCTTGTGATAACAAAACAGTTGAGAACCTCATGGCTATTTAACTTTGCCTTTATTTGAACTCTTTACACTTTATATCAGCCATGATGAATCTCAGTGTTAATCTAGTTAAGGCTTGATGATTAAATGTATAAGTAACACTGAGTGTCTCTTCCAGAGACAAAGACTTGCAGTCCAGAAGCATTCCAGTGTCCCGGCTCCCACATGTGTATTTCTCAGCGCTGGAAGTGTGACGGGGATAAGGACTGTCCTGATGGTGCAGATGAAGGCATTAAGGCTGGCTGTGGTGAGTATCACTTATATCGGAACTTGGTTTATACCCTTAAACTGTATTTCCTTCTGTTTATCTCTTTATTCTTTCTCTCAAGCTTTCAATAAGACCTGTGATGACTCTGAATTCCAATGTCAGAATTATCAGTGTATTCCCAAAAACTTCATGTGTGATCATGACATTGACTGCCGCGATGGCTCGGATGAGTCGCCCGAGTGTGGTAAGCATGCCTTTTAGTCTTCTGTTTTTATTATTGGTCACACACACACAAATGAAGTGATCATGCACGATGTCAAATGTTGTCTTCCCTTTCATAACAAAGAATATCCCACGTGTGGGCCGAATGATTTCCGCTGTGCTAATGGCCAGTGTTTGAAGCAGAAGAACTGGGAATGTGATGGAGAATTTGACTGTAGGGACCAATCGGACGAAGCTCCCAAAAATCCACTTTGCACAGACCCAGGCGAGTATTATAACCTTGATGGACAAGGTGAAAAAAATGCACAACATCCCATTTTGTTTATCCCGTGACAGCCCCATAGGCTGAAGATAATGTATGCAGTCTGTATCGGAAATGATTAGTTCAAATTGAAAAAATTGGCTGCATTATATGTGATCAGCATTTGCGTAAGTTGTTGTGTTGGGGAATTTGGCTATTAACATGTAACATTTCAATTATATTCTGCTGAAATGAACAAAATGACTTGGAAAAAAAAATTCCATGGAGTCAATAAAATGATCCAAACTTCCCATCACTAATATGGGGCATGAATATGGTAATCATTCACTACCACGATATTTATCAGAGTGCCATAATATCACCATTCAATGTCCGTCAGTGAAATTTATTGGACCCAGAACAAAGGTTTTACAGGTGGGCATCCTCTTCCCCAGGCCCAAATGAGAACCGTGTGCTCATTGTTATTTTGTTTTTGTCTGTAGAGAGGCGCTGTAATGACACTTCCTTCCTGTGCACCAATGGCAAGTGTGTGAACGAGACATTGCTGTGTGATGGTAACAACGACTGTGGTGACGGCTCTGATGAAAACAACTGCTTCGTCAATGAGTGTCTCAACAGTAAGCAGAGCGGCTGCTCACAGCTCTGTGAAGATCTCAAGATCGGCTTTAAGGTATGTGTTTTTCCCTATACTCAATAATAGTGTGAACTTATTAGTTGGACATAACAGTATGAAGACATGACCTGCCTCTTGCCCGGCCCCCATAGTGCCGGTGTCATCCAGGTTTCCGGCTGAAACAAGATGGGAAGACGTGTGTGGATGTGGACGAGTGCACCACCACATACCCCTGCGCTCAGCGTTGCATCAACACACACGGTAGCTTCCACTGCCTCTGTGTTGATGGCTTTGTGCTGCGTCCTGATGACCCCACCAGCTGCAAATCCACATCTGGTGAGCCTCTCCCCTCCCCATGATCTCTTTTCTGTTTCAAAGTCTGCTTGTACGATAAACGTGTTGCTTAAATTTCAGAGGAGGAACCTTTCCTCATCTTTGCGAACCGGTATTACCTGCGAAAACTCAACTTGGATGGCACTAACTACACATTGATTAAACAGGTGAGGTGGCTGTCAGTCTAAAAGACCAAAGAGATTATTTGTAGACTATTGTAACTTTCTAATGTTGCTGAACTGTTACTATTTTATGTGTGAACAGGGGCTCAATAACGCAGTGGCTCTGGACTATCATTACGCAGAGCAGATGATCTACTGGACGGACGTGACCACACAAGGCAGCATGATCCGTCGCATGAACATCAACGGCAGTAACGTGCAGGTCTGGATGTGCTTTGATGATTCCTGCATGTTTAAAAATCATTTGTCTGAGTTCAACCTATGACAAATTTCTTCAGCCATGTCATCTTGTTCTGATTGGCCGATGGGCATGTTTGTGACTCTTTTGATTGGCTGATGGATAGGTGCTGCACAGAACCGCTCTGAGTAACCCTGACGGTCTGGCCGTGGACTGGGTTGGGGGAAACCTGTACTGGTGTGATAAGGGCAGAGACACAATTGAGGTGTCCAAGCTGAACGGGGCTTACAGAAGTGTGCTGGTCAACAGCGGCCTGCGGGAGCCGAGAGCTGTGGCGGTGGATGTGAGGAATGGGTGAGAGTCTAAACTCAGTTCCTGATAAGTTCTTACATTATGTATTGTATAAGTCTCTGACTATACCAGTATCCCAGTTTTCAGTAAGTTTTTTTAAATTGTGACTAAATTGCATGATGTTCTGATTAATTAGTCAAATGAATTGCAGTTAATCACATTTCACATTTGCGGAGAAAAGCTTTATTTTTTTTTTTTTTTACTGAATTGTTTTATGTATTTATTTGTAAAAAAAAGAATTTTCTTTTAATGGATCTATGTGAATATATTGTTGTTGTTATTATATGTTATATATATACACAAATATTTAATTTGGACTTGATGTGCGTTATGAGCTTGTCTGACTTTGGTGGTTTCATTATTTCCAGGTATCTGTACTGGTCAGACTGGGGTGACGTGCCACATATTGGCCGCATCGGCATGGACGGCACAAATCGTCACACCATTATTCAGGATAAGATCACATGGCCTAACGGCTTGACACTAGATTTTATTAATGACCGCATCTACTGGGCAGATGCTCGTGAAGACTACATTGCTTTTGCCAGCCTGGACGGAACCAACAGACACATTGGTGAATACAAAGACACCCATACATTGCTTATGATGTCATTTTTCTTCGGGCAATTAGTTTAGAGACAAAGAAGTGACTCAACCTTCATATTCACCAATAAATTACATCATAGACGCTCCGTATTATGTAATATTACAGTTGATCTATTGTTTTTGAGACCGCTTTGTGCGATAATGTGGCAGTGAGGAGGGATTTTGTTTCTCACATTCAGAAAGATTTAGCAAGAACGAAAGGGCTCAAATTTAAAAACTAAAACTGAAATTATTGTGTCCCGATATATATATATATATATCTGCATCAAGATAAGTTGTGAGCTTTTACACACTTATTTTATTACCTTAGAGTAATGAGCCATTTCTATCTACATACACCGCGGACCCCATTACATTGAAATAGCCATTTTGTTTGATTTTACTGAAGCCCTAAATGGATAAACTAATAAAGACCGCGTTTCATCACTGTCTTGTTCTTCATGCAAAGAAGCTAGCTAAAGTCAGTGAATAAAACACTGACACAATGATGAACGAGTAATAATATTCGCAATAACATATCGTTTTACTGAATAAATAAGTAAACATAATTTCTAAATTTATCTTTGTAAAGAAACATCATTGCTTAACTGGCTACTCTCTGCTGTCTCAGACGACGACATCAACAGAAGTTACGGTGGCCAACAGGAAGTGGTTGCAATTTGCAACCTCACCACTAGATACCGCTAAAATTACTCAGTGCACATTTAAAAATGTATTTATTTTTATGTATACAGTTTTTATCCTGAAAATAGCCTTTAGTGCTGACATGGTTTTAAAATCAATGACAACAAAATTAATATTGGGCTGTATATTTGGTCTGTCACTCAATCTTCATCTCTGTAGTGAATTTACTTTTTTGCTGATGCCATGAAGGTGGGAAAAATAATATTAACCCATAATATTATAGACCGGTTTTCATGATCCAATCAAATCTGATGGATAAAATCAAGCCTCATTCTCATTATTGTTCACTGAATATTCTGTGTGTTGCCTCTGAACCTATTAAATGTGAAGCTTGTGTTCTCTTCCCCACAGTGCTGAATCATGACATCCCTCACATCTTTGCCATGACTCTGTTTGAGGAGTTCATCTACTGGACCGATTGGGAGACCAAGTCAATCAACAGAGCTCACAAAACACTGGGCACTAACAAAACCATGTTGATCAGCACCCTGCACAGACCCATGGACATACACATCTTTCATCCCTCCAGACAACCTGAGGGTGAGAAGATAAACGCATGCTGTAAATGGAAATGTTCCTGCATTATTTGATGTGGTTTCTAAGTATTCTCTTCTCTGATGCTCTTGTGTTTGCAGTGTCGGGTCACCCGTGTCAGGTGGATAATGGTGGCTGCAGTAACCTGTGTTTGCTCTCTCCTGGAGGAAACTACAAGTGTGCCTGTCCCACCAACTTCTATCTGGCTGCTGATGGAAAACAGTGCCTGTCCAACTGTACTGCCAGCCAGGTGATTTCCTTTATTCTCAGGGGTGCTTCTTATTAGATTCTCATTATGAGATTTGTTTCTACATTATGGCGGTGTTTATTGTACTGCCATTAATGATAAAAAATAAAATAAAAAGTATATATATTATTAGTATTTCAGTCTTACTACTAATCTTACTAAAAAAAAGTATTAGTGCATTTTGTACATTTTAATAGAAAGAAAACTATATATATATACAGAGACTGCTAACTTGTTTAAAAAATGAACAGCCTTAGGCATATTTCATTAATCAGACTCATTGCCAGACCTAATAAATACTTTTTAAACCATTATTTTATTTTCACATTATAGCAGTGTGCTTATCGTTAACAAAATTAATAGAAATAAAATATAATATAAATATGAGAGATAAAATTTAAACTAAATGAAAATTAGAAATTTTGGCTAGTCATCTAACTGAAATAAAATAAGTTTAAAATTAAGTACTAAAATTACTGAAATAAAAATGTATAAAAACTAAATAGAAATATTTATTAACTAATAAATGGCAAAACGCAACCAAATGACTTAACTTAATAAAACGAAAACTAAAAATACATAAAAATAAACTCTTATTCAAAGTATTAATAAATACTTTCATATTATTTTAATAATACTGACATAATTAGTTAGAAATTGTCTAGTCGAAATTAACATGAAAATGTCAACATGCAAAAATCTTAATTTTCCTAAAAAATGAAGCAAAATATGTTTTTCTTTTGATATTGGTTGTGAAGTATGAGCTGGCCATGGTCTTGTAAGGAATCACACTCTTCTAACTGTTTATGCTTCTCTTTTATTTCTCTCTCTCCTCCTCTTGACTGTAGTATGTCTGCAAGAATGATAAGTGTATTCCTTTCTGGTGGAAGTGTGATACTGAAGATGACTGCGGAGACCGCTCGGATGAGCCTGCTGAATGTCGTGAGTATCAGCTCTTTAACGGACCCCATGGCCACTTTCAGTTGTACATAACATCCTCATGCTCTGTGTTCTTGGGTTTTAGCCGCTTTTAAATGCAGACCAGGCCAGTTCCAGTGCGGCACAGGTCTCTGCACCAACCCAGCTTACATCTGTGATGGAGACAATGACTGCCAGGACAACTCTGATGAAGCCAACTGTGGTATGATGTCCAGTCAATTGTGTAGAATTGAATAATTATCTAATTAAAGTATTTAGAACAATTTCTTAATGAAAACTCATTTTCTCCATGTTCAGACATCCATGTTTGCCTGCCCAGTCAGTTTAAGTGCTCGCATCCTAGTCGCTGTATCCCTGGAATCTTGCGCTGTAACGGTCAGAACAACTGCGGCCAGGGAGAAGATGAGAAGGACTGTCGTACGTCTGCTCTTATATCTCTCATTGATTGAATCAGTGTTTAATCTACACTATGTATGAGGCTGTTTTATAATGAGCTGAGTGTCGTGTTCTCTTGTAGCTGAGGTGACCTGTGCTCCTAACCAGTTCCAGTGTGCCATCACCAAACGCTGTATACCACGAGTCTGGGTGTGCGATAGAGACTACGACTGTGTTGATGAATCCGACGAACCGGCCAACTGCAGTAAGGAAATAAAACCAACAAAATATAGACTTTTATAAAGCCACTTTTTATCTTAAAGGAATAGCTCACCCAAAAATGGACATTCTCTCGTCATTTACTCAGCATCATGTTGTTGCAAACCCGTACGGTTTATATTCATCTTTGAAATATAAATTAATGAGATATTTCTGCCTCTATTCCAATCTATTCACCCAAAACTGATGCTTTAAAAAGACGAAGTAAATCCATCTGAATCGAGTGAATGAAATCCAAATCTTCTGAAGAGACATGATCGCTTAATTTAATTCAGATTTAATTAAAGCTTTTATCCACATCAATTTCAATAATTTTACAGAGAATTCTCATTTTTGGGGAACTAAGCTTTTAATTTGGTGGCAAATGTTGATATTGTGAACATTCATTTTTCAAATATACTGCTTTTAATATCATCAGCCAATATTATTCAGAAAGGTCTCTTTTAAGGATGATTTTTGAAAAGTGTCAACCGGAAACTTAAGAATCCTTATCCTTAAGAATGTAAACTATCCTGTTTGACTATCCATGATCTCCTTTTAAATATATTTATTTATGTGTTTATTTGCCTGTTAACTGATTTCATCTTGTTTTGGCATAAAAATATACTGATATGGCATAAACAACAAAATAAATACATATAATGGAATTATTGACTGACAGCCCTTATTAAAGCCGTTTTTGTTTTCTACAGCTCAAATGAAGTGCGGTGTGGACGAGTTCCGCTGTAAGGACTCGGGCCGCTGTATCCCGTCTCGCTGGACGTGTGATGGAGAGGACGACTGTGGCGACGCCTCAGATGAGCCCAAAGAGGAGTGCGGTACGACTGGCCATCGCTTTATTTGCTCCTTTTACACCTTTTATTAATTTCAAAATGTTGATTACTCACTGTAAAAGATTACTTGTTGAGATTACTCACTGTGTTACTGTAAAAGAGATTCATTTTATTTTATTTACATAAAAGTGCTTATTTTTATTTCTTGTGGTAGATGAGCGAACATGTGAGCCGTATCAATTCCGCTGTAAGAACAACCGCTGTGTGCCGGGCCGCTGGCAGTGTGACTATGACAATGACTGTGGCGATAACTCGGATGAGGAAAAGTGCCGTACGTATTTCAGCTGACACACCTGAGACTGCATGTACACGCACAACCATTTATAGGATTGAATCTAATGTTTTATTATTATTTGTGAGTCGTGAACATCAAACATGTCTGTGGGAGGCATTGTGGATATTTTGTCCTATGTCATCGCTCACTCACTTTGCTCACTGATGCATCTCACTTCATGTTGTCTCTATTCTTCATTTCACACTGACCCATTGGCTTGACTCAGAGGTAGGTCTCTCCTCCCTCCAAACCCACCTATTCCAGCCTCCCCTTCCTTTTCCTCTCTCTTCTCATCTCCCCATGATTCCATGTGTGTTTGTGACAGAATTGCAGCTTCTGCCCCCTAGTGGAGAAATGGTAGAGTTATTTTTCCTCCTCCAAATGAATAGGCCCTATGCACAGCTGCACTACTTCCTGAACTTGTGCAGGCTCCTTTGTTTCCTGTCTGCCAGGATTGGCCAAACTGATTAATCCAGGTGTGTCTGACCAACAACAATAATCAGACACACCTGGATTAATCAGTTTGGCCAATCCTGGCAGACAGGAAACAAAGGAGCCTGCAAAAGTTCAGGAAGTAGTGCAGCTGTGCATAGGGCCTATAGCGAAGCTTTTAGCAGTGAACATTTGTTTATAAGCTCACATCTTTTGAGGTTTGGGTTTGTTGTGTTTTTATTGTGGTTTTATTGTCTTCAAAAATAAAGTGTTTATAATGATTCTTAACAAATTAGCAGGATTCTCATGGCCATAAAAAACCCTGGAAAATATCTTACATTTATGCAAATTAATAAAATCTTAGTCATAGAAAATTCTATCAATATATTTACACACACATGCACACACAATATATTTACACAGAATTATATTCACAGATATGGATTAACCAGCTAGATATAGCTCTTTTTACTGTAGTTTTTTTATCTTCAGTACTCACAAATAACTGGAAAATTAATGTAAATTGATCATGTATGTGTGTATTTTCTCGCTCTCTAAGCTGACCTTTTGCCCTTGTCTTGAAATGTGTCCCTTTCTTTCCTCCTATGTTTTCCTTAGTCATTGTAGTGTTTGTGCTCTCTGGCACATATTTCTTTCTTCAATTTTAAGTTGTTTCTCTCTCCCTATCAGAGCCGCGTCAGTGCTCTGAGAGCGAGTTCTCCTGCACTAACGGCCGTTGTATCGCTGGGAGGTGGAAGTGTGATGGAGATCATGACTGTTCAGATGGATCTGATGAGGTTTGATTTTGTTTTATTGTAAGGATAGCCCCTTGAGATGTAATGTCTTATTTTAGAGGGGGTTCTTGAAGCACTAATACACCATTTTACAACACATAAACAATCTAACAAAACACACTACAAATATACAAATACAAATGGAATGGTCGCCCTCTCCCCCACACCCACAAACCACAACTATTGTACAAAAACATCATTACAAAGACTCCTACAAATAGATCAGTTGCATCAGCATGAAACCAGTTAATACCAGCAAGTCCTCAAAATCAAGGACCCTAGGAAAATTACACAAATTAAAAACCTAAATGGGTAGTTTTGAGGTGGGAAAATAAAGATAACCTAAAGGTAGTAGATCTCCAAAAATATAAAGGACAGTTAATATAAACATTTGAAAATGAACACAAGTGATTGAGTTTGAAATGGACACCTTAAGACAAATGTACACAAATAATTATAAACAACATTAAGAGGCTTACCTCTGATAATTGTCAGTGTTATATTGATAAACAATGTCAGCATAATCACAAGAGGTAATATTAACTAAGAAATTGTGCTTTTTCTGACCTTGAATGTTAAAATGAACTCCGACAACCATATATTCCTTAAACGATATAATCAAAATATTAGGCATAAAAGAAATTTCGGGTTCAATCCAAAGTCCGAGATATTTGAATGAATCAACTTTATCCTCAAAAGTAATATAGAAATGAAGGGGAAAAGAATGACAATGTCGTGTACCAAACACAATACTTATTCTTATTCATTATAAGCATATTGTTATGAAACTAGTTTTGAACCAAGTTAAAATCAGATCTGTAAAGAATTCTGCATTTGTTACATCAGAATTAGTGGTGTAAATAATAGTATCATCCGCATAAATAGGTACAAAACAATTTGTACATGATTTGAGTAATTAATAAAGATAAACAAAAATAGTGGTACGAAGGTAGAACCTTGTGGAACACCCTTTTCTACAATTTAAGCTTTTTCCTGAAAAATATGGAAAACTTTGCCATTAGTTTGTAAACATTTTGTTTCTTATGATTTTTAAAAACCGGTAGATCTAGGTTCATGTTTAAATGATTGAAATGTGTGTGGTAGATCAATGTAATGCACACATAATAATTCCTTTACAAAGGTGTTTTAATTCAAATATGTTCATTGTTTTTGAAAAGCATGAATTGAGGGATAGGGAAGTGTCCAGCATACATGTGAAATCTTTCAGAGGTGTTTAAAAAGCATCCCAAGATACACTTAATGAATTGGTTGAGAGAGATGTCTGGAATGTGCAGAGCTGTGGCAATGACATATAAGAAATATAATATACCGGTAGTTTTGGTTTGTTTAACTTTGTTTTTGTAGTCACTACATACTGTACATCCATAGGTCCATTTTTTATTTTATATACACTCAGTACATATATTTACTATTATTACTGTTATTGTGTCTCTCAGCATGGCTGTGATCTGAAGTGTGAGGAGGATCAGTTCCAGTGTAAGAACGGTCACTGTATCCCGCTCCGCTGGCACTGTGACGCAGATGCTGACTGCATTGATGGCAGTGATGAAGAGAGTTGTGACATTTCTGGTGAGTACACATGTCTGTTTCTTTCTTAAATGGGCTTATTTATGTGTCGTTTCCTTTTTTAAATGTAAGGATTTATCTCACATTCCTCCTTCTGATCTCTCCTCTCTCAGTGGCACGGCACTGCCCCCATGATGAGTTCCAGTGTAATAACACACTGTGTAAACCACTGTCCTGGAAGTGTGATGGAGAGGATGACTGTGGAGATAACTCAGATGAGAACCCTGAGGAGTGCAGTAAGAACACACACATACTGTTGAATTGTAATAAAAATAATTATTAAAGGTACATTATGCAACTTTTTGGTTCAAAATTTAAATAAGTCAATACATCATCAATCCTTCTCGGTTTTAATTGGAAATTCCCTATATATCCGCACAGTTACACAGAGCCAAAGCACTACCAAATCAATGTTCTTCTGCAAAATTAAAGATTTTTTTGTTTTTAACTACTAGAGAGCCAAAAGTTACATGTTGTACCTTTTGAGATACATTTGCAGTGTTTTTGTTGTCAATTAATAGAACAAAAACATAATTGCACAGTAAGCTCTGACTAAAATCTTCCTTTCTGTAATTCAGGAAACTTCCAGTGCCCACCCACTAGAAATTTCCGTTGTCTGAATAATCGTGTCTGTCTCTGGAGTGGCAAGCGCTGCAATGGTGTGGACAACTGTGGGGACAATTCAGATGAGACTAACTGTGGTTAGTCTTCTGCTCCGACATGCGTTAAAGATTTTATATCGGAGTCAGTGAGTGTTTGTTTTCGTGACCTGTGACATGGTTCTTGTTCATACAGGAGACCACACATCCACATGCGATAAAGACCAGTTTAAGTGCAGCAATGGCAAATGCATCAGTGCAAACCTGCGGTGTAACTTCTTCAATGACTGTGAAGATTATGGCTCAGATGAGATCGGCTGCAAGACAGGTGAGGTCATGAAAAACCATATCAAGGAGTTTTGAGATGATAAAATATTTCTAGGCAAAATTCTAAAATGTATTGGAATTTTCTAGAGTGAATGTTTTAACCACAAACACACACACACACACACACACACACACACAGAGACACATATATGTCCACAGTATATATACACATATAGTTACACACAAATTAATACATTATTATATTACACGCATGGTTTTTCAAATATTTTACTGTAAATCAAATATATTATGAAACCTTTAACCTTCCAGTAATTAATTAATTTGATAAAGACAGAAATGCATTTGTTGCATAGAGTACATTTATCTCAAATAGACAGTCATTGAAATTAACCATTTCCAAGTACTTTTTAATTCACATATTCACCATCAAATAGTGTGTCATAATGTGTCAATCACTGTGGATAAAATCTGCTTTAATTTGATATTGAAAAGAGCTTTTAATTTCAGTGTTATTTTATCTATCATTTTTGAAGTCCTGCTTGAATTGACTTCATGTGTCTGTATTTTTGTAGACACCATGCTGAATGACTGTAAGAGTAACAAATCCCTATGTGGAGATGGCGATGAGGCTCACTGTGTTTCCAACGGCACGGATACGTTCTGCTCCTGCAAAAATGGTTTCCAGAGCGTTGGACACAACACCTGTGAAGGTACAGCACACATGGTCTTCCATCTTAAAATGACCTAAAGAGACTTTCTTCCTCCCCGATTTATGTCCAAGATTTTTATTACCAGCTACAACGTGCATATCAACATTTCATCTCTTTTCAGATAAGAATGAGTGCAAGCAGTTTGGTATATGTTCTCACATGTGTAACAACACCAAGGGCTCCTACAAGTGCAGCTGCCACAAATACTTCACCAGGATGAACCACACATGCAAGGCTGACAGTACGTACCGATTTTATTCTATTTATTCCAATATCATCTTTAAGAGCTTGTCTTTTAAAGGGATAGTTCACACAAAAATTTTAATTAGCCCATGATTTACTCAACCTCAAGTCATCCTAGGTGTATATGACATTCTTCTTTCAGAAGAATACAATCGGAGTTATATAAAAAAAATCCTGGCTCTTCTAAGCTTTATAATGGCAGTGAATGGTTGTTTCTGTTTTGAAGTGATATTTACACTACGCCATGACGCACTACTTTACTTCCGACGTCACAAGTTGTGCTTTAGTCGTAAGTGGAATCTGTATGTTTGTTTGGCCAGAAGCTAGTTATTTTACCTAATAAAGTCTTAAATATTCATATTTTTCTTACACAAATTCATAGCTTCACTTCAGAAGGCCTTTATTAACCCCCCAGAGCCTTGTATAGCACTTTTATGATGGATATATGCACTTTTATGGACTTCAAAACAGACATTTTTTAACATAACTCTGATTGTTTTTGTCTGAAAGAAGAATGTCATATACACCTAGGATGACTTAAAGGTTAGTAAATCATGGGCTAATTTTCATTTTTGGGTGAACTATCCCTTTAATGTGAAGTTGTGTGCCCTCTCCAACAGTTTCACAAACCCTCTATTTTACCCTCTATTCCACTAAACTATTTTGTGTCCATCTGTAGGTCTGAACATTAATAAACAGGTGCTCTACATTGCTGATGACAATGAGATCCGCAGTCTAAATCCTGGGATGGTTTACGAGCAGACATTCCAAGGTGACGTCAACGTGCGCATCGATGCCATGGACTTGCACGTCAAGACCAATCGCATTTACTGGACAAACTGGCACACCTCTGGCATTTCCTGCTTCCAGCTGCCCGCTCCATCCTTATCATCAGGTCCTACTTCCAACTCTCACCGAAACACGAGGCAAAGCGAGGGCAGCATCAGCAACCTGGATGTGAGTCAAGACCTTCAATGATGAACTTCATGCTTTGCAATATCTTTTCTGAATTTTTCCTGTCTCCTCTTTAGATTTCAGGTTTGAAAATGCCACGTGGTATAGCGGTGGACTGGGTGGCTGGTAACCTCTACTGGACCGATTCAGGACGTGACGTGATCGAGGTTGCTCAGCTTACAGGCCAGCACAGAAAGACGCTGATTTCTGGCATGATTGACGAGCCTTACGCTATTGTAGTGGATCCTCAGAGAGGGTAAGAGACATTGCACTGTATGTTTCATTAACTCTAAGGTACAGTCGCTTCAAATACTCTAATGCTGTATTGTGTATTTATTTAAAAAAAATTCATGACAATTTTTGTTTCATATCTCAGAACCATGTACTGGACAGACTGGGGTAATCATCCAAAGATTGAGACGGCAGCCATGGATGGCACTCTCAGACAAACCCTGGTCCATGAGAACATCCAGTGGCCTACAGGTCTTACCAGCAGAATTGCTGCTTTTAATCCTCTGTATACATGACATTTGTTAACTATATTAAGATGAAATCCATGTGTTAATGTTTCTTCTCAACAGGTCTTGCAGTGGATTACTTCAATGAGCGTCTGTACTGGGCAGATGTCAAACTCTCCATGATTGGCAGTGTGCGTCTGGATGGCTCGGACCCTGTTGTGGCTGTATCCAACATCAAAAACAGTTCAGTATTGTTATTAGCATGATATTATACTCTAGTATTAAAGGCTGTGCATGACTATATCAGCAAAAATGTATCTATAATATTATAAATATAATATAATATCGCATCTAACATAAAAGTATTTTAATTACAGTGTGTATGTATATTTGTATGAATATGTGTATTAATATATGAGTGTGTGTATACAGTATACATACACACACACACACAGACATATATAATGTATATATAATAATATATATACACATGCATTATTTTAACAAAAACTAAGCGATTTATCAATTTGACATCACTAAATATAATATAATACCGTTCAAAAGTTTGGGGTCAGTCAAATTTTTAAGTGTTTTTGAAAAAAGATTATTATGCTCACCAAGGCTGCTCTTATTTGTATCAAAAATACAACAAATCTGTAATAAGTAATTTTGTTAGTTATTACAATTTAAAATAACTTAGTTTATTCCTAAAATGCCAAAGCTGAATTTTCAGCATCATTACTCCAGTCTTCAGTATCTCATGATCCTTCAGAAATCATTCTAATATGCTGATTTTGGTGCTTAAGAAACATTTACGAATACTGTCAGATTAAAAAAACAGTTGTGCTGATTATTTTCAGGATTCTATGAATAAAAAGTGAAAAGGCCTTTATTTGAAATCCACGTCATTTTTTTCCATGTCAAATTTTTACTTGTCCTTGCTGAATAGAACTATTAATTTCTTTACAAAAAATATTACTGAACCCAAACTTTTGAATGGTAGTGTGTATTTTTCTTTCTTTCTTTAATATTTATATTATATTTTTATTTGTTTTATTTAATACTATAATGATAGCATGCAGTGTCATCTTCAGGGAATTATTCAGCTTCTCTCTCTTTCTTACAGATCTCCTCCACCCCTTCAGCATTGATATCTTTGAGGATTACATTTATGGGGTTACCTACACCAATAACGTCGTCTTCCGGGTTAACAAGTTTGGTATAGGCCAGGCGGAGAATCTGACCACTGGCATCAACCACGCCACTGACATAGCCCTCTATCACCGCTACAAACAGCCTGAGAGTGAGTGTCTGTGTAAAAGTGTGTTTTGGATGCATTACAAATATGGGAGTCTTTTCCCGCTGTCTAATGTACTTTTTTTTTTTTTCAGTGACTAACCCATGTGATAGGAAGAAGTGTGAATGGTTGTGTCTGCTCAGTCCCAGCGGGCCAGTGTGCACCTGCCCTAACGACCACATACCTGACAATGGCACCTGTATGGAGGTGCCCCCCGCCACCCAGTCCCCCATCAGTAAGACCCTCCAATCAACTGCTTTCACACTATATATTACTAAATCATTTTATACCACAACCAGAGCTTTGCTGAAGCCACATGTTATACACTGAAATATGGAATAACCATTAAAAAAAGTAATATCAATATCAGTAATATCAAGACCAAATATTCAGAGTTCAATGTAAATATTGGTTATATGCTATTTTTTTCAGCCTGATTGAATTTTCCTCATACTTAATGTGCATAAATTAAATCAGGCATTTCTCAACATGATTCAATTATAAAGCTTCAGATGATCAACAATAATGTGTTTTTTTTTCATTTAGCTCCCACCTGTAACGTCCAGTGTCAGAATGGCGGCAGCTGTTTCCTCACCCCGTGGAACCAGCCCAAATGTCGCTGCCCCACCAGTTACAGTGGAGAACGCTGTGAAATCAACAAGTGCAGGGACTACTGTCAGAACGGAGGAACCTGCTCCCCGTCACGCACAGGTACACACACTCGCAGACATTGCTTTGCACATTTGTCTCTATAACTACATCAGCAACATTATCGGTTTCCTCTCTTCAGGTGCTCCTACCTGTCGCTGTCAGACTGGCTTCACCGGGTCCGGATGTGAACTGCACACTTGTAATAACTACTGCAAGAATGAGGGCACCTGCACTGTCAACCAGGGCAACCAGCCAACCTGTCGTTGTCCAAAGGGCTTCCTGGGTGACCAGTGCCAGTACCGTGAGTTTGATTCCTTGTCACTGTAAACAGAGGGTTCAGTCTTTTCTAAAATGTTCATTGTCTTTTATTAGCTGTGTGTGTCGACAAAAGCCTAGCTAATGAATGAAACATACATTATAAAGTGAAATAATTGCTGGAAATCAATCTGTGCAGGTCATTGTGATGACTTCTGTAAGAATGAAGGTCTTTGTATGGAGATGATGAACGGCACTAAACATTGCCATTGTAATGAGTCTTTCTTTGGTCCACAATGTGAGCTGAACAAGTGTGAATACTGCGGCACGGGCAAGTGTGAAGTGCTACGATCTGGAATGACATGCAAGTACGTACCAGCATATTCAACTGATTAGGCTTTCATAGACATTTCATAATCCAGCAGCACTAAGCCTTTGCTGCAGGTTTGAGATGCGCTGTATAGAAATGGATTTCAATCAGTTATGTGCGGTTTATGTGGGTGCTAAGATTATTCATGTTTTTTGTGTAGATGTGCCGATAACATCCAGCGTCTCACCTGCTACACCTGTGATGACTTCTGCATTGAGGGCCAATGCTCTGTAGACCCTCATACTATGCTGCCACAGTGCAGGTAAAGTGGTCAAAGCTTTATAAAGGAATTTGATTTGATTTTCTTGGAAATGTTTTGTTGCTAAAAAGTAAAAATATTAGAAGCACAACAATAAATATCATCCAAAAAGAATAAAAAATGTAAGTGCAAATAGAAAACCAAAGTGGGCCTAGTACTGAGCCTTGTGGTACACCAGATAAAACATTGTCTATATGAATGTCCTGGGTTCTGTACTTAAGATATCTGACAAATCTCAACATATAGCATGATCATAAAAACAATTAAATATAATAACAATTATTATATTAACAAGCTTCTGTATTAGAATTGCTGAAAAAATAGATTAACAAAGTTTGAACAAAACACTGTCAGGATTGCCAGTGATTTAAAGCGTGTTTGTGTGTTATGTAGGTGTCACACAGGCTGGTCAGGTTTTCGCTGTGAGCTCAATGTTGCCCCTGTTCAGAACTCAGACTCTGGAAGTAAGTACCCGAATCTCTTTCTGTTGCTTTTAGATTCAATTCAAGGTCTAAAAAACGTTTTCATTGGCAAATCTGGACAGTAATAATGCATGTTTCTCCTTTGTGTAGATACTTCGTCAGTGGTCATCCCAGTGATGTTACTGCTCTTACTTGCGCTCTTAGTAGTTGGTGCTGTCTTGTGGTACAAGAAGAGAATGCGTGGGTAAGTAATTACAGCAATTTGATTGTGTACAGAGGAACTTAGTACTTAGAGACACTCCAGGGCTCAGTCATTCTCTAGCCAAACTTATTTTGTTTATTGATCTTTTTTTCTGAGCAGGGGTCTTTAACCTTTTTCAGTCCAAGGGCCTTGGTAAATGGAGTCATGTTTTACAGAGACAATAAAATAATCATTATTTATGTACATTTAAATACATATACGTTGTTTTAATTTTACTTACGTTTTCATCTAGGAGGGAATATATATATATTTTTTTTCACACTGTGTAGGAATTACTCTCATCTAGCGGTGAAATTGTATATGACTACCAACTGAATATTAGTTTCTAGCCCCTCATATTCTGAGGGCGTTTTAGCAATCGCGAGTAATCTCTCCCTCACATTCGTTACGGTGCCACTGAGTGTAAAACCACGAAAGGAGAAGCTTGAATTTCCAGGCATGTCCCTCTTTGGCTAATGTATTTTCAAGATGGAGGCGCAACATGGCTTCCGCCATTCGAGCGACTCACTCGTATGTATTATAAATGGCAGATTCTACGCTTACGAGAATACTTGATTAGTTGGTAGAAGTAATTATACATTAATGAGCACATAATTTTGAAAGAACAAAGTGTTTTTTGCTAAGAATCAACTTTAAAAATGACACAGTGTAGCTTTTAATGAAAGACTTAGCTGAGTATTATCTTAATTTGGATTTACATTATCATATTTTTATGTAATACAATTAATTTAATATAAAAATATTATTATTTATTTAAAATACTTTATTATTTTGGTTGAAGAAAATATTTTTACATAATTATTTAATATAATAAATAGTATGCTTTATTTTAATATTAATTTGGATGAAGACAATGTTTACAAAACTGAAAATAGTAATTATATACAAAAATAATCATTTATAATTGTAATTCCATGTTAGTTTTTAATAATGCATTTTCATTTTCCCTAAAACATATAATTAGTACCCCCCTTTTGAAGACCCTTGCTTTAGAGCATTAATTTCTCCACATTCCTCTTTATTTTAACACTAAACTCTATTTCCAGATCTCTCACTTCATCTCTCTCTCTCTCTGTAGTAAAACTGCATCTTTCTGTCTCTCAGGTCTGTGAGGCGGGGCAAGCCCAGCTCCAGATGTTCGCGGTAACTCTGACTCTATAACAGCAGGGTCCCATCCTAGTCCATCCTTTCCTCTCTTCCTCCCCCATCATTATACTCTACCTCTCTTTCTCCCTGCTTCTCCTGCCTGATCCTGTGCTGTTACTGTGCTATTCCTGTGGTTTTCACCAGTTTCAACACATGGATCTATTGACCAAAAGCTAAAATAGATCAATTGGTTGGTGCAAGACGCAGCACTGGTCTGCGTCCTGTCCTGCTCTCTCCTCCTTGTGCCATCCTGTAGACATGTGTCCGTTTATATCTGTCTGTGAGAGCAGTGTCGCTGTGCTTGAAGTGTTTGGCTCCTCCTCATTGATCGTAGTGGACCATGTCTTGTGGACATCCAGCTTTCTCTAAGACCCTGCAGAGTTGCTCACTCTGGCTGGCATTCTCCTCCTGAAAGCACATGGATGGTTCCACAAAGTGGCATTGCTCCTTGCACATGTGTTTATACGGCAGGAGAGACCCTGGTGGATGTAGCTGTGTCTTTGTGTTTGTCAGTTGCTTGATAATAGGCTACTTTGTGTATGCGCGAGTGTAAACTCCTGTGCCTTGGCTCGGTCTGCAGAGGTGTGTTGCGAAGAGACATGGACAAAGATGTAACTGTTCACTGGTGTTTGTGTCTGCAGAGCTAAGGGATTCCAGCACCAGAGGATGACCAACGGAGCCATGAACGTTGAGATCGGTAACCCAGCATACAAGATTTATGAAGGAGAGCCCGATGATGATGCGGGGGAGCTGCTGGACTCCGACTTCACCTTGGATCCAGATAAGGTGACACTAATGATATTTTCTTATGTTCTTAAGCACACGATTTTTGTCATTTTGATTTTTTTATAATATTTGTGTGTGTATTTTTGTGTATAATAATATGTGTGTGTGTGTGTATATATATATATTATATATATCATTTAAAATGTTAAATAATATATATCTATTATACCGGTAATTGTTTTTAATTATTAGTTTTATCATATCATATGTCAGAATAATATCGGTTATGTGCAGTTGATTTTGTGTGCATATATATATATATATTCTGTATATGCACACACAAAATATTTAATTATTCCTTTGATTTTAATTATCTATTATACTTGTATTAAATATTAGTTTTGCCGTATTCAAATATTAGTTTTGCCTTATTAAAAGATTATATTAATTTTGGTTTTATTTTTAAACAATTTTAATCTTACCATTTTGATTTTGAAAATGTTTACATTTAGAACCTTTATTTATATAGCGCTTTTAACAATATAGATTGTTTCAAAGCAGCTTTACAGTGATAATTGATCATTACAGTAACAGAGATTGTTTTGGCTTTACAGCAGCTCTAGAATAAAGTTATTGTCCAGCTAAAGTTAGTTTTGATTGATTCACTTCCGTTGCAAAGATCATTAATTATTAACTTAGGGGCCGCTAACACGACACCGTTCTAACTGAATACACTCACCGTGGGTGTATTCTGTTGTGGGCCATAACAAAAATAATCATCAGTTTATCTGCATCGGGGAGATTTTTGATATCAGTGTCTCTCTTGCAGCCCACAAACTTCACCAATCCCGTGTACGCCACCCTCTACATGGGCGCCCACAACAGCCGTAACTCTCTGGCCAGCACAGACGAGAAGAAGGAGCTGCTGTCTGCAGGAGACGATGACATGGGAGACCCGCTGGCGTAGAGTCCCGGCCGGATGCCCACCCTCACGCAGACCGTTATGCCTTTACACGTCAGAGGAAAAGCAACAAGAGCAGGAACACTGTACAAAATGTAAAGAAAAAAGATAAGAAAAAAATGAAGGACACTTTTGTATGTGATTGCAGTATTATATTTTATTCTTCGAGAAATCCTTCTGGTCAACAAAACAGTTTTTTCTATACAATAATTTTGTCTTTTCCTTTTTTCAAATGTTTGCTTATCAAATTTCTCACCCTCCCCTCCATTTAGCCACTACCTCTGTGCTAAACAAGATGCCAACAACAATATGGGAAATGTTTTTTTTTTTCTTTCCTTTTTTTGGTTTTAAGTTTATTTTTGTATTAATTGTATAGAGATCAATGTTTGTTTCAGGAAAAGCAAAAGTGTTGCTAATGAAATATAAGGGAGGGGGGCATGGCCGACTGAATGATACTGATGCTGACTTCGGCCGTGTGTGATTTCAGATGGCTGAGAACGAATACGCTTGTGTGAGTGTTGCGACGAGTCAGCATCACTTTTATTTCTATACTGTTATCTCAGAGAACAACGCTTACGATGATTGTCATACTCCTTGCACAGATTGATTTTATATATATTTACATATATAATTAACAAAGTGTCTTGACAAATATACCCAGGAATACAAGCAGACACCCGTATGAATAGCAGTATATAACTGTCTTTGTTTTAGCTTCTTTTTTTTTTTTATGGATGATAAGATGCAAAATGTGTCACTACGTGGATTGAATGAATGAGTGAATGAATCCAAACAGATGGAAAATGTAAGAACATTCCAGAACTCTTCCAGGGTATCAGTGGCCTTGGTGTGTACGTCCAAAGGATGGGTGAGACTGATTCACGGAGAGCAGGCCTCATCTGACGCCATGTCTTCCAGCACGCCGGAAACAGCCAGGAAATGATTGTCGTCTGCTCTCGGTCTGTGTGCTTTTGACAGAACTGTTCCATACCACTTCAGTGGGAGCTGTGTGTCACTTTTACTTCACTAGTTTTGTGTCTTATGGACTTTTTATGCTCAGTGTAAGTGCATTCCTGTGAGGTGCGTGTGGATCCAGTAATAACTCACTGCCTTGCTGCTACTCTTCCATCATTCTCATCTGCCTGACCCGTAGAGAGACTCGGCTAGCCCCGCTTGCGGCCGAGTCTCCACTGCTTCTAATGGAGGTAACCCGTGTGCCATAGGCTAATGCATGGATCCAACAGCACGAAAAGACTAGCGTCTGCTCAACAGATACATGTTAACAGTATTCATCCGAGCATCTGGACTTAACGTAAAGTGTCTGCTCTGTTTACGATCAAATGTCATTTAGCGTGGCCCTTAGTGGCCTTTTACTGTCACAGATGACTAGTGTCACAACCCTGCAACCGTTTCTGTAGTTTTGTTGGTTCATTTTATTTTTATGGGTTTTTTTATATACAAAATAATTAAACTGCTTTTTATAGTAGAAATGCATGGTGGCTCAGCCCTTCTTTTGGAGAGACAGCGTGATGTTTGTTTCTTTTGTTTCCAGCTAGAGAACTTCATGAATCACAGACAATAACACAAATTGAGAAATAAAAATGTGTACAGAACAAAAATAAGTGGTTTCTGGATTGGTGTAGCTTGGTAATGGGTACAAGTGGTCAGTTTAAAAACAAAAAGCTTTTCTCAAGAGTTCAAAAACTAGTACTATTCAGGATGTTAGACAAAAAAGCCTCAAAGTGCATGCTTGTTTATTTTCCATTTAGAAAGTCAAGTCTTAACAATTGCATGTTGATTGATATATTTTGTAAGCTTTAATAAATCAAGCTAATATTGGGCTTGTAATACAAAATGTATTACCTAAAAACCCATGTAACAAATCAAAATAATCAATCTAAACTTTACTGTTGTTCTAGTATTAGATATAAGGTGGAATACAGGTAAAATGGGACACGCACTGATCATTTGTCAGTGGTGTAATTTTAAAATATGATCCCAGATGTTGTAACTAGCTACTCTCTAAAACATAGCTACAAAAATCTAACCTACAATATACAGTGGGAAAATAAATATTAAATGCAAAAATTTGCCCAATTTACCATATTGCTCCTGCAGTATATCGTGCAAACATTTATTGACAACATTGTTATAAGTCGAGTCTCAAATATTTTTATTTGCCACTTCAACAGAATATCCAGTTAACTGCTGCATTCATTGGTCCATATCAACCAAATAACATTAAAACTTTGGTACATTCATTGTGTGCTTTGCTTTTCCTCCCAAATGGCTTGATTTAGTTTATGCTGTACAACAGTTAAAAAAAGTTCAATCCAAGAAATAAATCCTAGAAAATATCACACACAAAAAAACATTAGTGTTGATTTTATTTTTGTTCACTTCGCTCGAGGTTAAGTCAACATGAAGTGTAGTACAGTAATATGACCATTTTTTTAACACCGGTCCTGGCTTATGATTGGTCAGAACAGCGTTCCACCAACTATGACGCGGTACAACATCACCTGTTGAAATCACTGGAGCGCAGAAGTTTTCGGTCAGTAAAAAACATTCTAGTGCGAAGACACCGCTTACCACATATGTATTTGCTCGTTTTAATCAAATTCTGTCCTTAATATCTTTAACATTTATAGACTGTCTATCTTATTATAAAAGCAATAGGCACTGACAGGGCCATTTCCCTCTATGGCTCTGGGCACTGCGGCCGTTTCACAATAATTCGCGGCCTCGCGTAGCTACATTATATTGCTTAAATAGAGCTCCATTTCCGAATCGCTTAATCAGTGTTAGTGCAAAGAGAGTAATTACTCTGTTAGGACAAGTGATCTGACAAATTCATCTTATAAACGTTTTGTTGTTGTTGTTGCTTAAACCTAATGAATTCATTCCTGCAAATCATGACGACTGTCCTTCATTTACTAAGTTAATTTAGCGAATTACGTACAAATTGCGCACTCAAAAGATTATATGTTTACAATCTTGGAGTGGTTCCCATTTGATATCCTTTTAAAACCAGAGTAAAATTCATTTATATACATCATAAATCTGGGGGGTAAAAAATGGACCAGAGCGCTATTCTCTGAGAAGTTTCACGGCATGACAAAGTTTGTTCTGGTACATGAGCATTAAACAGAGTAAAAATAGAGGCATCAATACAAGGCACTAAGTCAGTCAAACAGAGCACTTGTCCAGGCTCTTTTGTTAACGCTGCAATGCATTTCTTGGATAATTGCATATTATATTTACATTAAGCATAAGAAATACAACATAACGATTAACAATAGTATAAACTTAGATACATCAATATTGGCTATAGGAAATAATACTGATTCAACAGAAAGGCACTTCTTTGTGACCATAGTACTGGTCTGGGTTAAAATACTGGAGACAGGCTATTCTGCGCCAGGTAGTGGAATAGGATTAACAAATAATTTGTTCATACTTAAAGAACTGTACAAACGGACTCTGGCCAGGAAGTCAGTGACCTCAGCGCTATCCCACTAGACAGAAAGTCATGCTTACATTGCACAATAAGAGGAAATCCACGTTAATGGGCCTGAGATCCCGTTGGAAGGCTCTTCAAGGTCAGCAGGCTAGTGTTACTGCTATCTGTGTATCAACCACAACGACCATTATTCCTGTGCCAACACAAGCTTTTACCAACGCTCCTCAGGATTTGCGATTTGAGCGTTCATGAGGCCAGGGTGGCAGCCCTGAATGTCTGTGCTGTAATGGCTTTATTGAACGAGCCTCCAGTGCAGAATAAATAAATAACTTCCCCACCCCCTTAAAACCAAAGACATTGTTTTGGTCCTGCACTTCCCTCAGTCACCGTGAATTGCAGGAAGATGCCATTTCAGAAAGCGGGGGGAGAGTAGCAGAGGGTGAGTGAGTGAGGGGTCTTTAGGGTCGCTTCCACCCATTCCGGATCACCGCGTCAGCTCGCAGGAAGGGCTGGCTTCGGAGATCTGTGAGTGGGGAGGGAGAGAGTTAGAGTTAGATCAGGGAACACTCAGGGTAGCAGGGGTCATTCTCAGCACCTCAGTTGGCTGCAAATAATTATGCTGTCTCTTAATTTGCTCTTGCGTTCCCAGATCTTAAAGAAACAGTTTACCCAAAAATGTGATGCTGTCATTTACCCATCCTCATGTTGTTCATGCTTTTATCTGCGAAAGGATATATTCAGCATAATGTTGACACTGTTGTGTCCTGACTTACAACGAAAGCAGCAGTGACTGGCAATTTTCAAGCTCCAAAAAGGACAAAAAACATATACAAAGTTATCGAATATAATCGTTTTGGAGCCTGAAAACAATTGGTCACGTCTAACTTTGTTGTACGCTATCGTTCAAAGGTTTTGGTCCGTAAGATGAAAAAAAGTCTTACGGGTTTGGAACGACAATGAAGGTGAGAAAATTATGACAGAATTTAAATTTTTAGGTGAACTAACACTTTAAAGTATTAAAATATGCAGTTAATATTAATCTCAAAAACTGCTTGTAGCATAAAGCATACAACACAACAAAATATACATTACAAATACGTTTGAACTGATGGATTCAGTGTTCAGCAAGGTCTTGAAAGACACTTACATTTCTGTACATAATGAAACACTATACCAGTAAATGAGCATTACTGTAGATCTTGCTGAACAGAACACAGATTTGCATGCATGTGACGATATACAGAAGTGGACATACGTAAACATGTTAGCTAAACAGCACAGTGCAAAGATACAGCGGACAAACAGCTTTACATGCAACAGACATGACAAGAAAAAGATGTAATTCCTTGATCCTTCCAAAAGATCGAAGAAAATACTGTGGAAAAGCTGGCAACAATTATACTAGCAAAATAATATTAGGTTTTGTGCCATCCAAAGTTTAGTTTGTAATAATATTAGATATCTACAAACTATCACCACCATCATGTGGTATTTTGTTCTGTGTTATAAAAACAGCCAAATAAGGCCACAGTTTAAGGCCAAATATCTTATATTGCTTTCACACAGTGACAGTTTCATAAACTGTATAATTAGCAATGCAAAAAAAGCAATATTCAGTACAAGACTACATTTGGCCAGCACAGCTTCAGCACTGTAGCGTTGTGCAAAATGTAGCACATCTAAAGCAATTGAGCTGACGGTAAAAAGGCAGACAGGAGCAAAGCGAGATAAAGCTCCATGATGCCTTTCTTACCCTCCAATTATTTTGTGCTCAAATTTACTCAGATTAATCCCCTGTTCTGCTGGAAAGGTAGAACAAACAGTTATGGGGAGAAGATGAGAGTTAGCAGATAACAAACCAAGTGAAACATAACAAGGACTGTTACACAGGCCAAATCTCTCTGGACAATATGACAAACAAAAAGACCCATGATAAGAGCATTCTTTTAACAGCCTCAACATATATTAATATTACATCAAATCACCATTTTATATTATATTATATTTCTAATATACTAATGCATTTTCAGTTCATTTGTCATAATTCCCTTAAGAGAGATTTGGCCTGTCCCTGTTTCAGATCTGTGAACGGCTACGGCTTGTGTTTCCCACTATTCTGTTGTGCTTGGGTTAGTAGAGGATGCTGGGTAACCAGAGTGACAGAGTGGGTCATGCGAGTGGTGGGGGTATGCATGCACTTTGCGACTGGTAAGAGAACAGGACAACCTGCGGCATTAGGGGCAGTTTTTTGGGGGGGGTTTGGGAGCTAGCAGATGGACTCGTCGAAGAGGTTGGTATCGCAGAAGAAGCGCGAGCCCCGTTTGGCCGTGCGGGCTGTGAAGGGCACACTCTTCAGCACTGAGGGAGGGAGGGAAGGAGGTCAGAGACAGAACCTTATATCTGAGCTTAAGAAGGACCATGTGTTCCGAAAAAGAAAGAAAAAACATTCGTTTTGATCTTTGCAACTTCCTGGCTTTTTTGCGCAATCTTATTTAACAGCCATAGCAAACTTATTTCAACTTATGACAGGCAAAAAAATATGTTTGTGTAACTAATGTATCTTTGCATGCCGCCGTTTGGTTGTATATTTGGTCTTGTATGATCAAGCACACAAGACATCATAAAATCTTCTACACTACTATTCAGGGATCCGTAAGTTTTTTTTTTCCCCAAGAAATTTACACTTATTATCAAGGATGCATACAATTTATAAAAAAATTACAGTAAAAAAGATTTCTATTTCAATTAGTCTGTTCTTTTGAACTTTCGGTTTATCAAAAAATTCTGAAAAAGGTATCACACTTTCCATAAAAATATTAAGTATTTTCAACACTGATAATAATAAGACATATTTCTTGAGCAGCAAATCAGCCTATTAGAAGGATTTTTAAGGATTATGTGACACTGAAGACTGAAATAATGACGCTGAAAATTCAGCTTTACCATCACAGGAATAAATTACATTTTAAAATATAGAAGAAAACTGGTTTTACTGTATTTTTGATCAAATAAATGAAGAAATCATGCCTTGGGAGAGACTTATTTTAAAAACATAAATACAATCTTACAGATCTCAAACTTTTGAACAGTACTTTATACCTATAAACAATATGCAGGAATTTGGGGGGTTTAAGGAAAAACTAGTCTGTTAATTAATAATTAACCCAGGCACAGGAAGCATAGTCAACTTTTGGAATAAACCATTAAAGTACACACATGTTGAAGTTATGCTGAAACTCCTTGAAAGTTAAGCATTATTGCATATTAAATCCTGATTTCTTTGTGACTGGAGTGACAGGAGAGGAAAAAGTGACTTTTCTTCATTCTATCAGTAATATCTTTGGCTTCATAAGTCTGGTAGCCTGGGAAAACCCAGACCACTCTCAGTAACTGAGTTAGGGTCTGGCAAAGCTCCACAGACAATTCATTTCCACAGGGGCGTCACCAACGGACGTCGGATAGATCTGAAACCAATCAGAGCGATGAATGTCATGACGTATGCAGAGCGACGGAGAAAAATCTCGAGACTCTCAGCAATTCTCTGTTTGTGTTAACGAAAATGACAATTTTAAATCGCTTGAAACAGACGCGATAGCTGATTCGAACGAGTGATGTTGTGATGTTCCACGGCGGCATCCATCTTTGTAATGTACGAAATCTGCGTCACCGTCTCTGCTCTGTCGTCATCGCGTAAAGCCCGCCCCAACGTTTCCGATTGGTGCCGCGATTTCAACGGATTGGAAATGGGTTTCAATGGGCTCTTTGCCAGACCCACTTGCAGAGCAAATCTAAATTTGCCGGAAGTGGTCTGGGTTTTCCCAGGCTATAAGTCTGGAGCATTGTTTATGAAATGTTAAAGTATCAATTTTAGAATTTTAACTTTGCTGAACAAGTCCACAACCTGTTTGCCAAAAAAAAATCTGTAGTTCATAATTAAATAAATACAAATAGCCTTGTCAGACAACATTGTGTTAATAATAGATAATGATTTTTTTGTTGTTGTTAAAAACAATGAATTTAAGGGTGTTATCTTCCTGGACAGTTTCTGCAATATCTCGTATAGGCATCCTCTATGATTTCTTCACATACTTTAGAAAGAGAAGAGCTTAGTTAATACACCATATAACTAACTCTGAAGATCCCTGAGAGTTGATTCAAATTCCACTGTTTTTAACTGATGTGCACTTGTAAAGTGTGCTGATCGAGCTGTAAGGGCTGTTGTTTAACATAACAGAGTGTACATTGCTGATGCGGAGAGCAGTGGACCACCACAGTGATTCTGGACCCCTGGCTGATGGGTTTTGCAGTCCTGCCTAGCCCACCTGTGATAATGTCTTCAATGGTGCCGTCTTTGCCCTCATATACAGGCCGGTGGTCCTTGGCCTGTCTGCGCCGGAGCTCTGCGATCAAATCCTGCTGCTGCAGTCGCTTCTTTTGAGCCTGGACCTGCATTGAGGAAACACAAAATATATATTTACCACTCATTCCACTCATTTTTTTAAATATTTAATAGAATCAGGGGCAAATGCAAATTTTTTTTTTTGTTTGTTTTTTATGTTTGTACTTTGTAACAAAAACCAGAAGCACCATTAACCAATTGCATAATAACTTGTTGGTAACACTTTAAAATAAGGTCAAACACTTTAAAATAAGGTCAACTTTTGATTTTAAATATATTTTTTAATTTAATGTTGAAAATGTCCTTAAAGGGATAGTTCACCCAAAAATTCTGTCATCATTTACTCACCCTTAAGTTGTTCCAAACCCGTATGAATTTCTCTGTTCTGCTGAACACACAAAAAAAGATATTTTGAAGAATATGGGTAACCAAACAGTTGATGGACCCCATTGACTTCTATAGAATAAATTTTTTTCTATACTCTGGAAGTCAATGGTGTCCATCAACTGTTTGGTTACCCATATTCTTCAAAATATCTTTTTTGTGTTCGTAATTCATACAGGTTTGGAACAACTTGAGGGTGAGTAAACGATGAAAGAATTTACATTTTTGGGCAACCTATTTTAATGTTGTTTATATGTCTATCTGCTGTTTTTAATATGCTTTAAGACAAACCATGTGCAGAGTCATAGGTCAACACCATTGCTGAGTATTTTCAGCAAAAAATAATGCTGAAATCGCTGGTGTTTCTGGAATCACAAAATACCATGCAACCAATCACGACGTCCCTAACGTGGGGGCGAGCTTTAGCATATTCTTAACGGCGGTTAGAGAGAGAGAAGCCAGGTTATCCTGGTATATTTTTCTGCTGATATGAAAAATCAGGTACCGTACATTTAGCAATATAGCGGGTGAATTATGTATGTGATGTATATTACGATGTTATGATAAACAAAATGCCTTTCTCCGCTGACGTTCTAAGTTGTTCAAAGCCTTTCTTAGGATGCTGATTGTTAGAAGATAGCTGTCTGACTCTGAGATGGTGACTGGGAACATGGTTTGTGTAACATTAGCAACACATTATTAGCTATTTGATAACGTAGTCAAGCAAAAGGATAATCATATTAATTACCGTTGTATCCGACGTCGTAAAACGCATTACCATTCTGATAAATCGACTTGTATACGAGTTAACCGAGTGGGTCTCTAAGTTGGTGGGAGTGAGTGGAGGCGGGGCTAATTTGCATAATTATGAATCCGTGTATACTAAATGAAGCGAGGGTTTAGAGTTAAATTGGGAATTTAAATAATGTTACCAAATTGAACCCTATTGTAAAATGTTACCAATCTTTTAAATTCTAGTATGAGAAACAATTAAAGAGGATTTTTGTTATTTTTCACGGGCTCAGATTTCACCTTGGGGTCCTGCTGTTTGGCCTCCTGTGCTAGTAGTTTTTCTCTCATGGCTTCCTCTTGCTTCTTCTTCAGTTCGTTTTCCTCCAGAGCCTCCTGCAGAAAACAACAGTTCCGGTAGAGATGTGAGTGTGATCCGGGCCCTGACACTGCACAAAACACAGGCCACGACCTCACATCTAAACAATCACAGCAGCCTCTGAGAAGGGATATGAATATATGGACACACACAAACACACACAGAGATCTTGGAGCTTTTTGCAGTTCCTCATGTAGACTCATAAATCCACCAGCAGAACAATGTGAGGAAGAGGTGTGTGTAAGCGTGTGTGTCCGGGTTAAAGGCGGTGAAGGCAAAACCCAGTCTAAACAGAGCAGCTGCCCTTAAATCTCAGCCCAGCTGCCCCTTCCTGTTATTCACCTCTGCTAACGTCTGCTACTCCACCCCAGCGCTCTGACGCTGACGCTTCAACAGGGAAGACACTCAAACTAGGATGGCCAAAGGATATAAACACACATAGAAAGTGTGTGTCCATTCAGGGTTTCAACCTACAACGTTTCAATTAGCAAGCCAGATCTTTCACCACTTCATGTTTACTAAACACACCAGGTTGCAGATCATGTGGACGACTCCTTCCTGTCCTCAATGACTTGAAAGCAGGTCGGGTTCACCTTCCTCCCTGAGGCTTAGAAATTAAAAGTCTCTTCCTGACCTGATGACTATACAGAGCCACAAATGTGTTTTCTACTTGTCAAAATATATAGATTCATTATCCGTTAGTGTGCTGTGCCTAGAACTGCTGAGTGAATAACTGAATGGATTACCTTGTAGGCTCTGATGAACCGTACAAACACTGGGAAGAAGACAGAGGGCGGCGTGGTCTTAGGACTCTCCCCAAAGTAATGCACCACATTGTTGAAGGCCTCCTGAAAGTGGATACAATGTGAGATTGAAATAATCTGGTACTGTTTAATTGACAGAAAGTGTTTTCTAAAAGTCAGAAAGGACACCTCAGCAGTCTTGGCGTCTTTCTGTAGTTTGTCCAGCTGTGTATCGCTGGTCTGGTGGAAGCTCTTGAGTATGGCGTGGTCGTGCAGACTGCACTCTCTCCTGACCAGATCCATGCCCTTACCGAGCTCCTTAACATCCAACAACACGTTCTCCAGGGACACTGTCACCGAAGATTTGAAATGAATGTAGTTACAGTTCAAGTGGAAAAAAATCCAAAGAAATTCATATAATTGTTGCATAGTACATTTTCCAGTTAATTTTTCAGTGTGATATCACCCATTACGATAATCATACACAGAACTTAAAGGTATTTCCACAAACATTACATAGCATTTACACTCATTGTTTAAAATAGTACCTTTAGACATGTAGGTGTCACTTCACAATAAATGTTAATTTGTACACATTAGTTAATGCTTTATGTATCATTAACTGACAAAGAAATTTCACAGCATTTATCATTCTAGGTTATTGGTAATGTCTGCATATACTAATGACATTGTTAACATTTCAGGTTGCATTAATTATTCATTATTACTGTTATTCATTCATAACAACTTATGTTATGAATGAATATGAAGTAACAACAAACAATAATATATTTAAAAATTAACATTAATGTAGATAAATAAATTAGGATTTTTTTGTAATGCATTAAATAACTTTAATGTATTAAACCTTATTGGACAAATTTATTCATCCACTACAATTCAAAAGTTTAGGGTCAGTAAGATTTTTTTTACATTTACAAATAATACATTTATTCAGCAATATAAATTGATCAAAATAATTTAAATACACTTATAATGTACAAAATATTAATATACCGGTACTGTTCTTTTGAATTTTCTATTCAGCAAAGAATCCTAAAAAAGTTTATCACGTTTCAACAAAAATATTAAGTAGCAGATAAATGTTTCGTGAGCACCAAATCAGCATATTCAAATGATTTCTGAAGGATCATGTGACACTGAAGACTGGAGTAATGATGCTGAAAATACAGCTTTGCCATCACAGGAATAAATTACATTTAAAAATATATTAAAATAGAAAACTCTTAACTCCTGTATTTTGATCAAATGAATGATCTTATGCTTGGTGAGCATAAGAGGCTTCGTTCAAAAACATAAAGAAAATACTGATCCCAAGCTTTTGAACGGTAGTGTATTTTTCCCTATATTTCTATGCAACGTTGTCACAGAGATGCGTGCGCAACTAGGCGGCAGAAAGCAGCACTCTTTACAGCATTTCTAGCAGAAACAGAGATGACACGGAGCTGTTGTGCTGTAAACTACACTAACCGCCAAAAAGATGGATTTAAAATGTAAGAAATCAATACTTTTATTCACGAAGGATTAATTAAATTGACCAAAAGTGACAGTAAAGACATTAATAATGTTACAAAAGATTCTATTTCAAATAAATGCTGTTCTTTTGAACTTTCTATTCATCAAAGAATCCTGAAAAAAATATGTTTTATCAAATTACCATATTAGAATGATTTCTGAAGGATCATGTGACACTGAAGACTGGATTAATGATGCTTAAAAAGCAGAACTCAGCATAACACCTGTTAGCGGTTTTGCCTCTTGAATGCGCACGCATCCAGTATTATTTGTATACAAGAAACCGGTCTATGTAATACATTCATAAATAATTGATTTGACTCAATGCTCTTATTTACCCCAAACGCTTGAGCCAAACAACACAAAGCAATAATGAATTTCCTCTGTTGTGTAACTTTCTTTGAATTGCCATTCTGTACAATTCCACTTTTTGTATTTCTAATTTGAATACCAATTCAACATCCTAAGGGACATGGTCAATTCAATTCAAATTCCAACCTGCAGCAGCTTTATCCACAAAGTGCAGTTCATTGTAGAAGGTAGCCAGTTCAGGATATTTTTCTTTGACGACCAGAGCAATGTAGTGGAGCAGTGTCATCTTCCTGTCAGTAGACTTAGTATCTAGCAGCTGAGAGAGAACAAGAACAACAGCATGAGTGAGAACAGCACTGTGATTTAACTAAACCATCATGTAGAAAGCCACTTCTACAACCAAGCTCACCAGATCCAGACTCTGAAGTTTGAAACCATACACCGAGCCTCTTTTACTACTGTTCATGTAGTTGCCCACAGCCAGAATGATCTGTGTGGAGACGGAAAAAACAGACAGTTAAGCATAACGCTAGACAAATTCCAGATGATCTTGAGCCTTTATAATGAACAAGACAAGTAGACATTTACTTCAAGAATCTTCTTTAACTTTGGAGAAGACTTCACTGAAGCTGATGCCGCGATGATGGCGTTGAGTTGCTGTGGATGTCAAAGAGATGTCAATTCATGATTGGATCAAGGTGACCATGATATTGGCAAGTATGTGTTTCTAGATAAACATCTTTTGTTGGTCCAGGAATAAAATGGTCAAACAAACATACTTTACCACAAGCCTAACAACTTAAAAATCAGAGAGTAATAACAGGTTGATAAAGTCTACGCCTATGCCTAAAATGTAAATACTGAATCCAAATGTTGTTCCACAAGCAACAAGGATGTCGATAAAAAAAAACATCTCTGCAACAACAAAAATCCATAAAAAAAAATTCCCAGCTTTCCATTTGTTGACAATCATAGTTGCTCACCGGGGTCAGCATGTTGACATTATCACTGAAGTTGCCCACAAACGTGATGATGCTCATTCTCTGAGTGAGCCGCTCAATCTTGCTGAAGAAGAGCATGAAGCGGTCTTCCTCTGCAAGCTGGTCCAGAGGTCTCCTCTCCCGCTCGTACTGACGCATTAGTTTGCTCTCAGCATCCGTGGGCAGGAACCGCATCAGGCATTCCACAAAGTCCACCGGCAGGGCCTTCAGATCAAACCTGCAACATAGAAATGGCATCATATTCATCTCAGATGAGATTATTCAGAAGATGAAGACACAATATGACACATCTTGAGTATGTCCGTACGTTTGAATGGCTTTGCAAATCTCCTCTGTGGTCTTGTTGGCCTTGCGCAGAGTGATGGCCAAGTTCTTCGAGCGATTGGAATCAAGTAGCTGCACTTTATTGATGGCCTTCTGGGAAACCTTGCTCTTTGAGCATGACAGATCCACCACAGGACCCTGGGCTTTAGTCTTGAACAGCTCCTCAAACTTCTCCAGATCTAACTCCTACACGACAGAACAAAAGCACTTAGGATGAATGGAGAGTTTGAAGGAACACACTCAAAATATGTGGAAATCTGATTCAAGCTCAATATTACCTCAAGCACACGCTCATCATCGATCTCGTTGAAGACGGTGCCATTGATCTGGTTGGGTTTCAGTGCGGCCCAGTTGAAGACAGGAAGGCGGAACTTGGTTTTTATGGGTTTCTTGATGCGTATGGCTATGAGAGATGAAGAAACATAAGGATCATACAATACCTTAACTAACTTAAAATATATATATATGTATATACTATATAATTGTGTATGACAAGATCATGAGACTGATTTGTCACGCACTTTGATCTTTTTTTGACAACAAATTGGAGCGTAGATAGTTTTCTTATTACTATTTTTAATTATGTATTACCTGATAAGCCAACACTAAGGATGACTGATGGTGACGATCCGGGCAGAGGTGGAGGAGGTGGAGGAGGAATAGGAACACACTCGACTATAACACAAGAGAGATTTTATAAATTAGCATGTGTTTATTTTCATTTTTCTCTTAAAAAAGGTTCCTAAACTGTCAGAAGCTTAATGGATATTTAGTTAGTTCCAGTCCAGCTGCTTCCTCAGCAGAAACCGCTCCTTAGCTAAAGGAAACACCCTTAGCTTTTCCTTTTCCTGCTAAGCGTGCAACGACTTGTACATTTGAAGGTCTATAGCTCAGAGGGAAACAGCGTGCACAGCTTTGCCTTGTTTTTCTATTTATCCTACTCTACAATAACTCTAATAAAGTCTCCATAATCTGGAGCTTCAAGGGAAACCCTACATACCCGCCTTCCATTGACAGTGGGCTTTTTTTAATTACTTTTATTCAGCAAGGATTAATTAAATTGATTGTAAGTGACAGTAATTAAAACCTTTATAATATTGCAAAAGATTTCTATTTCAAATAAATGCTGCAATATATTTTTTATCAAATAAATGCAGCCTTGGTGAGCATCTCCCTCTCTATCCCTCTTATGGAAGGTTTATACTGCAAATACACAAGGGTAAAATTGCAGGGATTTTTGAATGTAAAACACATTCACCCTATTGTTTTTCCTGGCTATTCTCTGAGTACCTTCTGAAGGGAGCGGTGGGGCAGGTGGAGGTGGTGGTGGCGGTGGCGGGGGTGGAGAAACAGCTTCAATAGGAGCGATTGAAGTGACACCCGGACCACCAGTCCCACTCATGCTTGCAGTAAGTGAGTTCAGGTCTCTCAGAGGAGCTCCAGCTGCGGCTCCACCACCCAGAGCCTCGATGGCAATGTCCCCATCAGGCTGCTTGCGTAAACGGATGGTGCCCTGCTGCTCCATCTCCAGCAGCCGCTTCTCGATGTTGTTGTGCCTCTGGAAGGCAGCGTCCTTCTCCTGGATCATCCGCCGCAGTGTGTGCACCTGTGTGCTGGCGGACTCATACGTCTCCTGGATAACCATGGGAAGGAAGGAAGAGCAGTCAAGAGTCAGGGATGTTGGGGTACATACAACATATGTAATTTCCCCCAAAAATACTATGGTGGATAGATGGTTGTCAGTTCTGTTTTGAGTACTAAATATGGTTCTGTTCATGCACATTCTGTTTGGTTATGACTCAAAGTGAGTCATGAAAACCTGTTTGGATGATACTGCATGTGATACTATATTTTGATAAACATCTTTTTAACATTTTCGGGGTTCTCAGAAGCGAACGTTGTTATAGTTGGGTAAATGTCTGTAATGATGAACTGCAATTACAACAAAATTCCACTATCCATGAAACAGCATTTTTTATATATAAATATAAATATATATACAGAGAGAGAGATTTTACAGAGAATTTACATGACATTCAATTTACATGACATCATAATTAACTATGAATTAAATTAAATCAAAGTGTGAGTGATATAAGAAAATATTTATATTATGATGCTCTTAAACTTTTTTTATTGATAATGATACATTTGTCATAATATATACACTACCATTCAAAAGTTTGGGGTCAGTACGATTTTTTAACTACAAATTTTTTTTCCACAAAAATATACTCATAATAATGAGAAATGTTTCTTGAGCAGCAAATCAGCATACCAGCATATATAAAACCAGGTTGTACCATGGTAAACATCCCAAAAAAATCAGCATTTTATTTAATTAAATCATGGTATGTTATTAAACATTTATACATCTAGTAACCAGACCATGCAAAAGCTACAAATAATGAATAATCAGTCCTTACTAATGACATATTCTTGATTAAATTTATCACCATCATTCCTATTACTTATTCATATTATATGTTATACTTCTATGTATAAATAAATAATTATATGAGCTATTTACATGTCAAGCTAATGAGTGAAGGTGATATACTGTAAGATATTGAGAGCGAGTGATCGTGGCCTACCTTTATGGCTGACAGTTCCTTGTCTTTGTGTAACAGCTGTTTCTCCAGGTCTGCTACCTTCATTATGGTCTCATTTTCAACATCTAGAAGCTTCTCTGTCACCTAGAATAAAAAGAAAGGGAGCAAACATGACAGCGTGAGATAGGTGGCGGAACAAAAATGAGAGGAGAGAGCAGTTAAGAGCATTGATCCTAAAAACATCTACCCATACCCTTTTAAGCTACTTCTGTGTCTCTCACTCTCTTACGGATCAATAAAGAGAATTTTTTTCAGCAGTATGACAGCAGATGAGGCAGCACTTTCACTTTTGAAGCAGTGGAGATTACACACATAGTGGAATATTTGGGGAATTCTGTCCTCCACCCCCAGCGAGAGCAAAAGGATTGTTGTGGGATTCTCTGTTCATTTCATGACCTTTGCTATGAGCATAACATAGTCCAGCAGAAAGGCCCACTACTGATCAAGATCAGAGGAACAATCTGAGGTTTGTTTTCACACTGTCTGCATACTTAGATTTACAGGCCAATGTGTGCTAAACTAAGCACTTTTAAGCCCAAGTCTGCAAGTCAGATTATAAATTATATTTTAAGATCCCTCTGCACCAAAAGTGATTGATTAAGCTGTGTGTGCTGCTTTATGTTGTGGTGGTGAATGATAGGGAATAACTCTGAATTCCCTGAACTCAGTGAACTCTGATAAGGGTGAAGTCATTAAGATATTAGAAGTGACAACATGACCAACTGATCACAAAATTTACTGCTACAAAAATAGATGGATGGATGGATGGATGGATGGATGGATGGATAGATCGCCCACCCTTGTTGTTAAACAATTATATTTAGGTTAATTTGTGCTCACAGTGCACAAATTGGGATTCGTAAAAAAAAGAAAAACATAAGACAGGAGTGCAGCTATTATATTACCATTCTACACATTATTTCTTTTTTTAAATAATAATAAAATGTAGCAATGGAAGGAAAGGGAGTATCTAATGGTTCTTACATGAGACAAATGCTCTTCCAGCTCATCCACTTTCTCCAGGGCCACATTCTTTGTTTCAGCGTCTTCCAACAAACCTCCGACATCAAACACGTTATCCAGGTAAGCCTGGATCTGCACCGACAACTTATCACTCTCTGTGTGCTTGGATTTCTGATAGGAAACACAGGGGATTTCATAAAGTTTTATCATGTGGTTACTCTTTAGAGTTTAAGATTATATTCTGTTTGACTTAATTATTTAATAGTATTTCAAATAAAAAAAGACACATTTGAACATTTGACTTGCCCATTTAAACACTGAATACTTTTAGAGTATTTTGAACATTGACTAAATACCTCCAGGAAGTCATCAAGCCCCAGCTTAGTGAACTCATACTGCAGATGTACACGGAAGTTCATGTCCTCCACCGAATGGACCACAATATTGATGAACTGCATACAGGCCACCTGAGACACAGACACACCGTTAAACACATTCATGTCTCGCACAAACAAACAGGTACAACAATACCCAAGTGCTTTCATGCACCTACCATGAAGTCAATGTTCCCATCTTCACTACGGAAATACTCCATCAGCTTTTCAAAGCGGTGCTTCTCCTTACAAACCTGCAGAAATTTGTATTTAGACAATCACAGAAACACAGTAACCCCTGAGTACAGTCAGATATTTCAAGTGTTAAATATGAAATGTGATAGTTACAACTCTAATATCCTCACAAATAAACATCCTACTTTGAACACTCAGTTTTCTAGTTCTCAAAACAGCAGGGTATGAGGTTATGGGGTTCAGAGAAGATGAGATGGAGAATTCAGATCAGGAAAAAGTCAGACTTCTTTATAGACTTTGTGGAAAAAGAAAGGGGATCAAAAGGGCAAAGGAGCAACATTAGGCCTGGAAAAATGGAAACTTGCAGAATATGCTGCTATTAACAATATCACTTACTATTTAAAATACTTCAATCAGCTTCTTGCTTAGGTCAATAATGCCCCGCTGAATTCAATGTGGAACGTTTAATTCATTAGTCTAAATTCAAAGTTAGTTCAACCACAGACTCTTTGAAGACTAAGTAGTTCTGCCAGTCTGCAGGCAGCATATTATTCTAGTCTCTCTCACAGCGTTGTTGTAACTGCTGTGTTGATTATCTCTCCTACTTTCTCAGGATAGAGTCGGACAGTTACGGGATAATTGGCCCGTTTCCGGTATTTAAATGACTAGGCAAACAAAACTGAGAGGTTGAGTGAACGGTTGAGTCTGCAGGCAATTCAATCCCCCCAAAACACAGATCTTTATCAAAGATGTGGGTTTAATTAAACGACTGGCTTAAGATGTGTTTTCCCACAAATGCATTTGGGAAGCAAAAACAAAAAGGCCAGCTAATTGGCTTTGTATGTGCACAAACTAAAACAAAACAACTTTTTGAACATTTAATATAGCATCTGTGGTTATTGTAACACACATGCAGGTGTATATATCCCAGGATCTACCTCTTTGAAGTTATCAAACGCTGAGAGGATGATTTCATGACCACCTCGCACCAAACATACAGCAGCCAGCAGCTCCAGGACCAGCGCCTTTGTTCTATAAGCAGAACAAAAGCTTCTGTGAGCATTCAACTGGCCTAGAGTGGCAGAGCAGGAATCGCACAATAAGACGGGTAACATTACCAACTTGACAGATCATCACCCACCCACACCTGCTTAGATCTATCCTTCAGGGAGAACAGCAGCTTTGTGTCCATTGTTATACAATTTTCAAAATCAGAAATGTGATATCGCACTTTCATCTTGAGTCTCTCATAGGGGTCAGGTCTGATGTTGAGTATCAGTAATTGTAGGTGGGGTAATTTTTTCAGAGATGTTTTGAAATGACACAATCCAAAAAAAAAAACTTTACAGCTGTGATTGAGTGATAGATTAGTGCACGTGATTCATTGAGCTCAAGGAATGATGCTGTTCAAGATGTAAGAAAGGCTGGGGTTTTTCCATGCTTCAGTCTGAAATGATCTAAGCTTTCACTACAAATGAAATTAGTCAGACTGACAGTAATCCGCTCTAAAGAGTTCATTCTTACCAAACAAATGCACAACTCTCCAACTTCACAGCCTAATGACAACTAAAGGCCACTGAAACTATTGCATTTAACAGGCTCCTCCGTTAGTTACCTACACTGTAGAAAATTATCATAATTTTAAATTACAGGTAAAAGACTGTCAAAATGTTATGGTAAAAGGCTGTTAATTGGTTAACGGTAAGATCCCATATTCTATACAACGAAAAAGTATAATAGACCTAATGAAACATTTTATGTAATTTTACAGTGAAATACTCCTACAGATTTTGGAGGTGAAAAAGATCAAGTCATCATATAATTTACAGTGAAAACCCGACATATTAAGACATATTAAGTGACTGTTCACACATGCTTTTTAGCAGTAGTAAAACAATTTGTCTCTAGACCTTGCTTTTTTCCAATTTCATTGCCCTGATACTCTTTTTTTTTTAACATAAAAACATGTTCTGTGTAAATGTCCCTTAAAACGGTTAAACAATACCTTAATTCTTACCTTGAGTTCTTATTGTTCAAACTCAGTGCGATTTCGTTGACCGCATGCGCGTGAGACATGACGAGGTTGAAACCATACTAGGGTGACAAAAGAAAAAAGCAATGTTTGTTTGAGTATAAAAAAAAACATTTACCCCAATGCAATGGTTATTGAATAAAAATGTTGTGCTGCCTTTGTAAATTGGACAGACACTGATATGAAAAACAATCTGGATTAGTTCTCGTGTTTGATAAGGGTTCATACTACTTTAAGAAGCAGTTTCAGAATGGGCAGACATCCCTGAGGTTTTTGTGACCAATCAGGTCTGTGCATCCTGTACCTGATAGTTCATGATTGCTCTGAGGCACATGATGCACACGTGCACATCATCCTTTTGACTGACTAATCTGGAGTTCTTGATAGTTTTGCTGTTGGCAGTAGAGCCATAGCTGTAATAAAAGGACAAAGTTAGTAGTTCACAAATGCGGTGTTTGATTTGACAGAACACACACACAAACAAGCAATCATACACGCCACATAAAGAAATACTTTCATTCGTGTGAGTTGTCTACCCTCAGGAAGTGTGGCTTTGGCTCAGATGGCAAAATAATGCACGCATGTGATGTTTCGGTGCAAAGCACTAATGTTCCTATCACAACATGAGCACTCTTCTAACCAGTGAAGTGAGACAGGAAGCTAACTGTGACAAGTCAGGAACAATAGTTAACACTTTCCTCAAATAGGGTTGAATTACTCATGAAACAATGCAAAAAGAGGCTAAAGGTTTTTGATGTAACACCTATTATATTTATTATAGTAATTATCCAACATAAAATTAACCTAGGATGAGTAGCTAGTTTAAAACACATTAAATGGTTGTATATAAAAAAAAAAAACATATTTGATACATCAGGCCTTTATGGCTCAAAATGATATAGGAGAATTTGGAGCTCATTCTTAAGGAGGGGGGAAAACCCCTCAGTGTTATTCAGTGGTCAAAACTGATAAACTGATCAGATAGGGCCAGTTGCTGATATCAATATGACCAAAATGTAGATGAAATTCTGATAGCTTGTAATGCAAATCATAAGATCTTTAAAACAGTATAGCAGACTTCTCAAGATCCATATAAATATCAGTTATCACTCTATATCTCCCAATAATATTACTAACAATATGAAAGATAAAAAAATATTCTTAGGTTTACTTTTTAGAAATCAGTAAATATTTCACAGCAAAAACACACATATACCATGACCTGAAGATGGACGTTTTTTTAAATGATACTAAAAGGCCTTTTTACTTGCTAAAAAAGTATAAACTATTAATCACATGACAGAAGGCATGAACTAGATTGAGTTTTGATCATGGTGATAATTTAGAGGCCTTAGAAATTTGCATTTCAAATATTAGGGTTGGCTTTATAGGTGTTTTTTTTTTAGGACTTTGAGGCTCTTTTTTAACCCTGTTCTTGGAGTGCCAGTTCTTTAAAAAAAAAAAAATTTAATTGCCATTTTAATTTGATTAAAATTTTTATTTGCAAACCAATGCAAGTTATCACATAAGCGAACATACAGTCATTTTAAAGCGAGGCAGAGCATAGCAAGCACAAGCAGGCCAGTACATACCGGAGGACGGATTGCCGCGCAGAGCGCACCAGCGTATTGCAGCCGTTCTGGTGCAGATCCTCAATGGACCTGCTCCAGGACTTAGCCTTGTCCAGCGAAAAGTCCTCGCCAATCTCCAGCCCTTCAAAATCCAACCTGAGCCGCATACACAGGGAACCGCACAGAGCGGGGGTAAGGGTGGGGAGGGTTAGCGACAGAGCTCAGTAACAGGGGGTCCAGGGTTTTGCAGAGAGCCGCACAGGACCATCCAAGCACAATATAGCAGGGCATAACACAGCGCAAAACAAAATGCAGCGCACCTACAACGAGGCCTTCAGCACCCTCATAATCATTCAACAACAGTGAATTCATCATCACGGTCCTTATCTACAGCGGAAGCCTGGCTTCTTGTTGGGATCTTTTAGCCTAAATGTCCTAAAGATGGTGCATGGATTGGCGTGTTGTGAAGTTGACTGTGGTTGGTTGCTTTTAGGGTGTGTCACTTACATGACGGCACACTGGGCGAAGGAGAGATACTCCACCAGGATGTCCAGGCCTCTGTTCTCATCATTGAGGAACTCACGAACCCACCTGCCACATTAAAGAGACAGATGATGTTAACATCCTACTGAAATCAGTCAAAAGTTTGGGGTCAGTATGAAATATTTACTTTCATTCAGCAATGATCTAATAAAATCGATCAAAAGTGACAGTAAAGACATTTAGAATATTACAAAAGATTTCTATTTCAAATAAATGCTGTTCTTTTGAACTTTCTATTCGTCAAACAATCCTGAAAAAATGTCTCACTCTTTCCACAAAAATATTAAGCAGCACAATCGTTTTCAACATTGATAATAATAAGAAACGTTTCTTGCGTATCTTTTTTACAGACCCCAAACTTCAACAAACAGATCAGATTAACGAAGACTAAAAATATGTGAAAACATGAAAGGCAGAGACAAAGATTTTAAAAAGGAGTGAATAAATAAAACAGATATTTTTCTAGACTGTCGACATGACATCAAACTTAAACCTCTGTCAAGTGAATCTTAAAAGACTGACAAGTAAACATGGATTCTTTGGTAATGATTCATCACTGGTGGATAACATCAAGCCCCTTTTTATTGTTAAATATAGAGGTAGCAAATGTTGTTTTATGTTGACTTTAAAAATCAAGCTCAGAGTTGACTGGTTTGGAAAGACTAATATGGAAAGTCCAGAATAGAGGCTAGTTTTAGATTTCCTTCATTTAGCTCCAGATTTCTGGGGGGAAACTTAAAGCTAAAGGAATTCCCACCACGCAGAGCAAAGGAACGTGGAGATCATAGCTTGAGAGAGGAGGTTAAATCTCTGACAGTGGGAGTGTTTAGACTGCCTCCCCTGAGCAAGCATTCATTTATATACACACATGCATTCTTTTTTTTCCTGCCAGTCTCTCATTTTCATTCTTATTTTACTTCTCAAACCCAAGCTGTAATGATTAGTTGAAATCTATCGCTATTGTTAAAGGGCCATGGACGCTTCAGAAAAAAGCTACAAGACTCCCAAAAGAGCACAGGAAAGACAGACAAAAAAAGTGGGACTGAGCAAGAAACAGACTTTTCAGATTGAAAAGGTGGTGGGGGCTCACTCGATCATCAGCTTCCTGTCTACCACCTCCCCCTCCCCGCTCCCCTTTAGACTCTTTTCCTGTCCGGCCAGATGCTATTTCAGATTGTCTTGGCAAAGCAAGGAGTAGCACATCGGAAAGAGGCCAGGGATCGGACACATGCAATAAACAGTCCTCTGTTCCATTTCATCCAGCCCCAAAAAGTCAGTGAAAACAGCCTGCCTATTCTTTTCCTTTTGTTCTTAATGAGAAACACATTACCCCTAGCTCTTAATAATGCAGGAGAGGAGTGTATTGGTTATTTATGGCTCATACAGAAGACAAAGGAAGTAATTCAGAATCATATTTTACCAGTGTCTTCTGAGATTTTGCTCACATTCCATGTGTGTGTGTGTGTGTGTATGAGTGTTCAGGAAGATACTTTGAAACAGTAGTTTGAACAGCTACTCAATGTATAGTAATTCAAATTACCGCCTTTTAAACTTAAGTAGTTGGCTGTCACAAGATAGAGGAGAGTCCAAAAAGGGTCCTTTAATGAAAATAACCTCAGGTAACCAATGAAGATTAAGGCCAAAGTAACCGTGTCTACATGCAAACATGAACAACAATTGTGAAACGGAGACACTTAAATGCAAAGTGATAGTGAGATGATAATGAACAGGTGTGATGATTAGATGAGTGTCCATGACAACTGATGACTGGTGGGAAACAAAGACAAAGAAACACATGTGATTGAAGATAAACTAAAAGTCAATGAAAAAACAGAGATAACTGAGTGTTCGTGACTTTACGCCCCCTCCCGGAAGGCGCAACCTCGCGCTATAACAATAACAAACAGATGAGGGAGCAGTGAGGGTGGGGAGGTGCGCGAGGGGGCGGCGAAGGGATAGTGACAGGAGATGGCGATGGAGGAATAGTGACGTGAGGATGACGATGATATGCCGATGCAGCCAACCACGAGCGCCACAGTGCCGACATAGGGAGGAGCCAAGGTGTAACAGTCGACAACTGGGGTATGACCAATGTTGACAAGGCCGAAGGATCCACTGGCGCAGACAGAGAGCCGATGGAACTGAGCGCTGGCACTGGAGACCCAGGCGATGCCACCACCATGATGTTGATCTGAGGCGGAGCCAGAGTACCCGAGGGCTGAGGCGGAGCCAGTGTGATGGAGGACAGAGGCAAGCTAAAGGGAAGGAGGAACCTGCTGTAGCCGTAGAGGTGGAGGAACGGAGCGTAGCTGACAGCCCGCAAGTGACGACTGGCCAAGGGGGAGCCGGTGGAACTACGGAAGATGGAGCAAAGTGATCAGATGCTGGAGGCAGAGCCGCAGGATCCTCTTGCACAGGCTCTGCTGGTGGTTGAACGACCTGAGGCTCGATGTCACAGCAAGGCATCCCCAGAGACGGCGAAGGGCTGCAAACAACTAGCAGAGGCAGGGCTGTAGGACTGGCTGATCTCTGCAGTGATGGCGGCAGATGGAAATCGTTCTCGATTTAGTGAATCCTCGATAGTAGTGCTTTCTTAAAACAGTGATGAAGGGCAGATAATTCAGTCTATACAGGTCTCAGTGCGGTCTTGAAACAGCGACGATAAAGTACCGAGTTTATACGTCCGCATTGAAGACCATCAGCCAGTCCTCAGTTTCCACCAGCATTCCCTCAACCTCTAGTGTCGTGGGCTCACACCCCTGGTCAGACTCACCGCACGGTTCAGCTCTTTCCATTTCATCTCGGGCTCTGGCTCACGTGTCGCAGTAGACGGTAGCACTCCGTTATTGGGGGACTCCGATTTCTCCGTGGTCGAAGGTGGTGGAACGGGCTCTGGGTCTGGCTGTGTTCTGGACTGGGGGTAGATGCTCTCCAGACACCGGATGATGGCTTCCCTCCAGTCTAGTCCAGAGGTGTCTGGGAGGTCTACAGGGTTATGATAATTGGCCCCGATCCAGAAAAATTACTTCAGGGTCTTGCTGGTGACGGCAAGACGACAGAAATGTTCAGTGAAGGTAAATAAATTGTGCCACAGCAGTAAATTTCGCAGCATAATCCATATTAGGTCGGTTGTTCTGTCACAAGAGTCCAAAAAGGGGTCAATAAACAAAAATGGTCCCTTAATGACAACAACCTCAGGTAATCCACAAAGGCAAAGTAACAGCATGTCTACACACCACCAACAACAACAACAACAACAACAACAACAACAACAACAACAACAACAACAACAACAACAACAACAACAACAAGCGACCACTGAAGGACGAAACAGAACAACTTAAATACACAGTGATAATGAGATGATAACGAACAGGTGTGATGATTAGATGAGTGTCCATGATAATATTACTGAAATGTAGCAAATTACTGTTTTCAGTTTTCAAAATGTGTGTAGACAAATGTTTGTACTTTGGAATTACTATAAAACAGTGACAAAAAAATATAAAAAAATAATAAAGTATTGAAGCATACTGCATCATGTCTGATTCATTCTGGTAACATTTATTGCAGTGAATTCTAAACAGTAGAGAGGTAGAAGAAAGAAAGCATTTATAAAGTTACCTGTTGTTAGTGTTTTTTAGGTCATTGTTTTGTGGGTGATAAAGTGTGTTTGTTGGCTGTCAACCTTTGCTAGTGTTATGGAAGAATGTGTTGATTTGAGACATGTATGAAGTGATTTGGTAGTTTTAGTGCATTTTGAATGTGAAATTAACTGCTTGTGGTGAGCTGAAAGTTGGTTTGGAGAACTGTGTGAAGAGTTAAAAAAAGTGACCTAAGTATTGAGAAATGTGTCCTAGCGACTAAGTTCACACTAAATACAACAAACACAAACTAGAATGCAACCTAATTTATATAACTGAGTTACTGAAAAACAGACCATAGCACCAAACAGCAGCATGTAACTGAATATTTTGCTACAAAAAATATCTACAAATATTTGCTACTATGTGGAGACAGATTAAGCATTATTTTTGAATCGTTCATTTGCAAGGTCCAAAAAAATAAATAAAAAATTCCCAGTGGTTTTTGAGTGTGAGTGTGTTTGATTACTGACTTACAGTAATTCTCTCAACTGTCTATAATAATGCACAATACAATGTGACATTTTGTAATATGTCACTGTAGCATTTCGTAATATGTAAAACAGCTGGACTATTGTAAAATATGCAGTAAAGTGAGTAATGGCACTACTGCTAGTTAGTTACTTCCCAACGCTTGTGTCTGTGTATGGGTTCATCCAGTTGGTACGGATGTAACAAAGCATGCGGTCGTATGTGAATGGCTTCACAGTTTCACAACACATTGTTTTTTGTATGTATAAGTGTGTGTGTCCTTGAAAGCGGAATATAAACAGTGAAAAGATGTTCCCAGTTGTCAATGTTTCATTGTACCTCATTGTGTTGCAGATTTGTGTCAGTGTTTTGTCTGTATTCATCAATGTGAGTTATAAACCTTTGTGTGTGTGTGTGTGTGTGTGTGTGTGTGTGTGTGTGTGTGTGTGTGTGTGTGTGTGTGTGTGTGTGTGTGTGTGTGTGTGTGTGTGTGTGTGTGTGTGTGTGTGTGTGTGTGTGTGTGTGTGTGTGTGTGTGTGTGTGTGTGTGTGTGTGTGTGTGTGTACGTGTCCTTTCACACACTACATTGTTGGATGCTCCAGGCTTCCTGGCTCTCCGGCATACACTACTCAGCTTCCTGCTTGCTAAAGCTGCTAAGGGGGTTGTGTGTGAGGGACGAGATGAATAAAAACCATCTGGACGCTGCCGAGGTCTACAGACAGTGCTATAAGCACAGGGAAGCTGGCAGAACAGCCCAACAGCAGGGATTTGTGCACGGGCAAACACTACCTCTAGCTTTCTACAACAGGAAGAACAAAGAAAGAGTGATTCTTTAGAGGGGGAAAGCCAAACAATACCACAGCTTCCCACCCATACCACTAGCAGTGCTATTGTTCCCCACACTGTATACAGGAGCCTCATAACCTCACTGCATTGGTTACTGGAGGATCATGGGATGTTACTCCGGGTGATTGCTGGGAAGGGTATTTGTAGAGATCAGCGCAAGACGAAGAGATGTAAAAGAAGGATTAAATGAGAGGAGACCGGAATTAGTCACCCTATGTGATTGGTTCTCAGCGATATCTCCAGCTCTCGCAGGACTTTGGTGGATTCCTGAACCCTCCTGCGGAATTTCTGCACACAGAGAAACTGATGATTATTGGCATGCTTGGAGAAAACTCTGCAACTTCACCAGAATAAAGTTATTTTTAAACATTTCAATAAACACCAACTAGTGCCGGGTAAAACAACATTTATGGTTAACCTTTTAGCGATTAAAATGTCAACACTAATGTCCTGCACATATACTGCCATTCAAAAGTTTGGGGTCTGTAAGATTATTAAATATTTTTTTTAGGAGAAGGTTTTTATTCTTAGCCAGACTGTATTTATTTGTCTAAAATACAGTTAAAATACAGTAATATTGTGAAATAAAACCGTTTTCTATTTTTTGATATATTTTGAAATGTAATTTATTCCTGTGATGGCAAAGCTGAATTTTCAGCATCCTTACTTCAGTCATTCTAATATGCGGATTTGCTTTGAATAAGAAACATGTCTTATTATCAATGTTGAAAACAGTTAAAATGTTTATCTGCTCAATGTTTTTGTAGAAACTGTGATACATTTGTTAAGTTTTTTTTTTTTTTTTTTGATGAATAGAGAGTTCAAAAGATGATTAATTTGCATTTATGTATTAAACATAAATCTTTTGCATTGTTACAAATGTCTTTGATTTTAAATGTAATGTACCCTTGCTGAATTAAATAAAATCTTACTGACCCCAAAATTTTAAACAATTTATATATTGTACATAAATGTACTGTATATAAAAAATGTTTTACATACAGTATGTATTTTTCCTCCCTGTCTTTAGAATTAAAGGGGCTATTTTTCTCTGCTGTTGATTTTAGTCTTCTTTGTAAAGAATTCATCTGTCTTTAGTAAGTTGTGGAAGTTCAGAACAAGCCAATTGTCCAGTTCAGTTTCAATAGAAGAAAAATGTAAGTTTTAAAGTTACAATATGTTTTAAAAGAACATTCACTAAAAGAGATGAAGGGCAATTTGATTTCTCACAACAACACAAACACTTTAACTGCTGTAAATCATGTTCACATGCAACCAGCTGAGAAGCAGACATTGGTTATATTTTCTAGAGGATGATGCTGACCTTGCGTGTGACTCTTGGGTCTAAATATCCACGTAGTTTCTGGATGTATGTATGTGGAGGATTCTTCACTTGGAAACGTTCCTAACACACAGAAGAGGGGGAGAAAGTTATACACAGATTATTAAACATCTCCGATAAAATATGAATGTTCTGTTTTATCTAACACATATATTCTTAACAGTCCATGTTGTTTGTTTAAAAAAGGATTCTACATTATTCTAAAACTATTTTGTTATTGTAACTATAACTCCCTTTTTCAGCGACACAGATTTGTCAAGATGCATGACTAGACGTTTATAAATAGTATAGTTTTACAAGACATTGAAGTCATTGTTTTTTCTACATGATCCTGTATTTAACAAGACGTGCAATTTTACTTAATGGGACAGTTTCTCTAAAAAATTCCCTCATGTTATTCCAAGCCAGCATGGCAGTATAAACTCAGTTTAAAGGAGAAATTCTAAAGACTGTACAGGCTGCTCTTTTCCATGCAATTACAATGAATGGGGACCAAAATCACCATAAAATGTTCATAAAAATAATCCATATGACTAATGGAAAACATCATTTTAACTGCATGGAAAAGAAGATTCATAGAAGAATATGGATTTAAAACAACATGAGGGTGAGTAAATGATGACAGAACTTTCCTTTTTGGGTGTACTGTTCCTTTAAATGACATCCTGTCATTCAGAATCCTATTATCTACCTTTTCTTTTGAGTAAGAAATAATCTTAGTGTCTATCAAATGTAAAGCAACTTGTTCTCTTAACATTCAGAGGTATGTTCTTCTGGACTGCATTACAGAAGCAAGGGTGTGGCATAAAAGTTGGTCCCTGTGTGTGGAGGCTGTACCTGGTCACAGATGAGGTCCCACTTCTTCTCATTATCGTACTGCCGGAGGAGACGTGCTTTATCTGGCGGCAGGTTCATAGAGTTCTGAAAAACAGAGAGCGCTTTTGCATCAGAACACACAGGAAGTCATGTATTTCTCCATGTACCCATGGCAACGACCTTGCAGAGACGTCTCTGTGGTCGTTTTCCTTGGGTCACAGTGGTTTCTACCCAGACACAAGAAACCCTGCAATCTCTGATCTCACGTCCTGTGCTGACTTCTTATATCCTGTTTAAAATCATATTTATCTTCAGAGTCAGACATCAAGAAAATCTTTGTACCAAATTCTTCATCTCAAACTAAATGAAGGAAATTATGAGCAGTGCTTGCCTTTGCAAAACTCACTGCCACAATTGTGGGTGATTGCCAGGATGTTGCTATGCAGTTGCTATAGTGTTCTGAGTAGTTTGTAGTGTTGTTATGTGTTTACTAAGGGGTTGTTAGAAAGTTACACAACAAACTGCATTACATGAAGTAGCATTCATGTCCATAGTACGTCAAACACAAGTGCAGGATTAATTACGTGCCAAAACGGAATTACGTGCCAAAATTTCAGAATTACACAATTACGTAAAAGTATATGTTTCTACTGTGTTACTGTGTATCATAGCACTTTTGATCAATTTAATGCATCCTTCCTTAATAAAAGTATAAATTTCGTTAAATAAAAAATCGCACTGACTCAAGACTTACTGACGTATGATCTCATAATTCTTATAAATCAGTGTGATTGTAATAATAATGCTATTGTTCTACTGATATATGATTGTGTACTTCATGCCACTTCTTAGCAGGACATTGCACATAGGCCTACTACTCTCTTATTTCAGGTCACGTTTGCACCACAAACAGATCAGTAAGTGATTTGTCTTCTAAATGTCTTTAATGGTGGAACACACGCTGAGTCAGTTGTGGGGTGTGAGCTGACAACTGTCTCCAACAAACACTGAATTTCCCTTTATTAACCTGAGACTGTGCTGTGATTAAAGATAGCGAACAGCAGATAGGCACTGGGCCAGATTATCACAGCATGTTACAGACCTCTCAGCGGGTTTCCCTTTGAAGTTGGAAAAGGTGTTTGTTCTGAAGATGCCATTCACACCCATATCAACACCCGCCCGGGCATCTGTCTATCACCTACGTCCTTGCACTCCACATTAAAGTGATTCATCCACCCCAAAAGTCAACAGCTTCACAGTGTACAGCCAAGGCAACATTTAATCTCAGTGAAATTACATGACCACATCATTATAAACAACATGTTTTTTTTTAAAGTCATTCTGACTCGATGATTTGTGGAAAGTGAATATTGTGTGTTGAAAGAATTTGTTTTATTTTATTTCCACTGTAAAGTGATTACAACTTTCCACAAGCCCATATGAATCATATTCAGTGACAAGTTCAGGAAAGGCAGGTGGTGAATGCAGTATCATAGTAGTGTCAGAATTAAAATTTCCTGATAATTTACTCACCCCCACGTCGTCCAAGATGTTCATGTCTTTCTTTCTTCAGTCGAAAAGAAATTAAGGTTTTTGAGGAAAACATTTCAGAATTTTTCTCCCTATATTGGACTTTAATAGGATACACAATGGTTTGAAGGTCCAAATCGTTTCAATGCAGCTTCAAAGGACTCTACACGATCCCAGCTGAGGAATTAGGGTCTTATCTTCAAAACGATCGATCATTTTCTAAAAAAAAAGAAACATTTATATACTTTTAAACCACAAATGCTTGTCCTCCACTAGCTCTGCGAATAACAACGCACTACGTAAATCTACATTACGTATATATATATATATATATTTTTTTTTTTTAGAAAATGACAGATCGTTTCACTAGATAAGACTCTTATTCCAGAGCCCTTTGAAATTGCAATTTGGACCTTCCACTATATGGGGAAAAATCCTGAAATGTTTTCCTCAAAAACCTTAATTTCTTTTCGACTGAAGAAAGAAAGACATGAACATCTTCTTGGATGACGTGGGGGTGAGAAAATTATTAGGAAAATTTAATTCTGAAGTGAACTAATCCTTTAACTCAATCTGCATAAAATCCCAGCATTTTCTATGAGGCACAGCTGATTGGTTCTTGCTGTATCAGAAGCCAATGAGCTCGCTGCTCAACCTTCAAATACTGGTCAGCATTTGCTGTAGCAGCATAGCACGCTTTCAGAAACCCTCCACCTTCCCCAGCTCCACCTGTATAGATCTGCTACGGGTAATTCAAGCTATATTGTACAGCAGCAGCATGTCTTACTTGCTCACAGCAGTGTGTCGTGTATGTATTGGTAGTAGCAAGTCCCGTACTTGGTCTGCACCAGCAGCAATAATACCAGCAGCAGCAGCAGTGTAGCAAACCAAACATATCAACATTGTCATATCCATTACCATGTCAATCACACTGAGTTCTTGTCAGTTCAGAACAGTTTTGCAGCAGAGTTCATTCAGTGAAGGATTAGTCAGACTAATGAAAACTAATAACCTGTGAGTTTTTTGTGTTTCACAAAAAAAAATCAGGTCATAAGTGAATTCTCTTTTAATCAACTGAACCAATTCTTCGAAGCACTTAAAAGTCTGAACGCGAAGGCCACCTGCTAGTTTTCAGCTGCGCAAAAGCAACCAGAAGACCGAACATGTGTAAAAGTACATGTTCTAAACAACTGCACTTTTATCAAATTGTAATCTATAATATCAGAAAAATGACACAATAAAACATAATTTATGTTACATAATTAGTAAAAGTTTTTTTTAAATTAATAATAATTTATAAGTTTATTCAGGATTAAAGTCCACAGCTGTTCAATTACAATGGAGCTGTAGATTTAGGAATTGAGTTATAAATCCGATGCGTTTCTCAGACAGTTCAGCTTCCAACATTTAATACAACAGCAGACAGACTCAACTGACCATGTAGTAAATTTGTTTTGTTTGAAACCACATTCGACTGGAAGACATCCCAATTATGATGACTAGGGTTTGTAATGTCTGAAAAGCTAACAAAATTCAGCAGAAATGACAATGTGTAAAAAGAGACCCTGGAGAATGTTATTTGGCTCTGTCTGTGAAAATATCAAGCATTACCATTCCCTCCCACAATTCCCCTTCCGATGTTTTTTTTTTTTCTTCAGTAGTGACCGACATTGTGCATTCCAGATGTCCACAGTTACAGAAGGAATGTGTCATGTTTATAACAGTAATGAATTTGGGCTATAAATTATCCCACTTCATCTTTTATTTCACTCCATTTTCCCTCCATTCCCTTCTCTTTGACAAAGCATATAGATTTTACATTCTTGAAGGATAAAAGTTTGATCTCTTTCTCTAAATCTTTCTCTCTCTACTCTCTCCGACTCAAATGTCAAAGATGGAGTGGGCGACTCCTACACTTGTTAGCATGCAGCATGTAATAAATGACGTAAACGGCAGCTCTTTCTGATGAGCTCACTGCTTCCGAACATTTCACACAACAAACCGTATCCATTGTTTTTGAGGAAGAAAGGACACAAAGCCTACAAAAATACCATCATCCATGCTTAGTCAATATGAAAGCATCCAGTCTCTGTGGAAATATCAACTATACTGCATTTTTATGTTAACAGCAAAAGAGGCTGTAGATGAAATCCAGTTTGAAAAAAATATAATTTCATTACTCTCATATTTTTCACCTCGCAGAAATGAAAATAAACAGTATATTGAAACTTTTTCTTAAATGTCCCAATTCTCAGAAAATGTCTCTACATATAGCCTATGCTATGTATATAAAAAGAGAGATTTTAATGTCTCATATAAGTCTGGAATCAAAAGTCAAAAATTCCAATATGAATTCAAACATGTCCTCATCTTTTTCCCCAAAACCAAATACTTTGCTGTCCACATTAATTCCAGAGCTCTATTCTTTTACTTCAAGTCAACAGTTGCCTTGTTTGTGTATATTTATTTCTCATAAGCAATTTTATGAGAAACATCTGAAACAAAGTTGATACTTAAAGGGCTCCAGACTCCTAAGCTATGAAAGAGCCATATATATATACACCAGAAGTCGCCTTGGGGTTCTAAGCATGCGTCAAAACCGCCGGCATCTTGGAACAGGGGTCTTGTCACAGGAAGTAGCTAGGTAACGCTCCTATCTCCGCCTGTACTTCGAATTCATGGATGATGCCGGCCTTTTGTGATGCGTATGGATGTTCACACGAACGAAATCTAAAAACCAGACAGCAAGGGATTACATTTCAAAAAGTGAGAATGTGTTTTATGATATTGAATGTCACGAAATTATATTTCTGGTTACGTTGTTTTGTTTCAGTCCTTGGTTAACGACCGCAGCTAATCCATGCTAGTTAGCTAGCTAGTTACCCATTCGTTTTTGACAGTTAGGAAAACCGACAATGAACAGAATGTATTTATATCAATGTAAGATGTTGGAAATGTGGACAGTTGTTTTGGTCTCTATTCAATAGTTTCTCTGACTGGCGCTGTGTGGCCGAATTCAGTCTCCGTTTTGTTTGTAGATTCTCAAGTGATAAACAGAGACGTCAGTCATGGACAATAGCAGGCCTGAAGATTTTGACAGTACTGGACAGACCATCCGTTTACGGCAATGAGCGACCCCATCCATTGTTAATTTTACTGATCATCTTCCAAAAGTTTGTCACAGCAATTTTTTTTAACACAACATTTTTTAATTGATTACATGGCCCTATAAGCTCAAACAATTTCCCTTTTCTCCAGCAGCCTAGTTCATCCAGGTTAAGCAGAACGTCAAACAAAGCAACTGAAGAATCTCCACACCCATGGTCCAACACACCTGTCAGGGGGTTTGTAAGACAAAAAGAAGTAGATTATCTTAATATTAAAACCTTACATTTTCACTGGACTCAATGATAAATACATGTCTGACCGTTGGAACGAACCAAAAAAACTAGAAAATCGCATTCATGACGATTTATGGTGATTTTATTTCCGTTAGACCTTTTCCTACATTGACGCTGATGCATTAAAGATAAGGAGCTCCCCTGTTTCAAGATGGTGGCTCTATTGACGCATTCGTTCCAATGAACTGCCGTAGCCAAGCCGACATCTAGTGTATATATCTATGTGAAAGAGCAACCTAAGGAAGCTTCATATAATAGGAGTCAGAGTTTGGATCTGGCCATATGTCTGTTGCTGGGTTGTCAGGACTGCCTAGTGACCATTTGTTGGTCTGATATGTAATTAGGGCACTTAGAACACAGAGAGGTTCCAGTCCTCCATTCACATGATGATCCAGGATCTGGTGCCGCATCACTGATAACAGCGGCTGCAAAGAGCTCAGATGAGTCTTTATCTGATCTACAGTAGCTCTCTGAGTTTTAGGATTCTTTGTTTTCTGGACCAGAAACGAGTGTCTAAGTAAATAAGTTTCACTTTTCGGATTCAATTCTGCAGTATTTACCCTAGGGGTTGTTCTCAGGGCCCAAGAGCTTCCTGCACAGATATTATTAGCCAAACCATTGGAGAGCTACACCACCACAAAGTAAAATAATTTTTTTAAGTAAAAATAAAACATACATAAAAACATAGAACACATAAACGTCTTTGAATCAAAGGGGAAACCATCAATGCTAAAACTCACTGAAGTAAGATCAAAGAAAACACTATGAAGATTTTAATATTTATAGAGCTGAATGAGAAATAGCTTGTACACCCCGGGCCACACTGAAAACAGCAGTCCGAAATAGCAAAATGCTGAATTCGGTCCTAACCACTGAGATGGGACACAGTACAATGGAATGAAACTGCTTTGTCAATTCCTGGAAAGGAAGAACATGTTATTTTGGCATAAAAAGTCCCACACATTCAGCATGAAACGTCAGCAAACATTATACAATATAAAAAGGTGGTCATGTTGAAAAATATGAATGATAGAACAAAACAAAACAAAAAACACCAGATGTTCTACTTCTCCAAAATATCTTCCTTGCTACTCTGCTAGAGCAAAAGTATCAGCTAACTGGCAATCCCTAATCTAATTTTGCTAATCTAATTTGACTTTTTTGACTACAAAAGTCCAGTCTTGTTTTCCTGCCATAATAACTTTAAAAAGAGACCCACATCTTACATGCGAGATGAAAATACATTCAATTTTCAAAGTAGAACCAATGTCTGAAAATAAAACATAAAATCAACTCCCTAAAGCTCTTTACTTCCAGAATAGAGTGACGCTACCCACGACAGGGACAATAAGAGCCTCTGTTTGCTACTGGGTGACTGTGGGGACACAACAAAGAACCATTCCCTTTCTCTAGCATGTTGAGTTGTTTGGCAAATTATTATGTTGAACAATAGACTGTGGCTATCGGTTACACTCGCTGTTTAACACTAAAGTAAAAAATAATAATACTCAAATGTAGTGTATTTTATTTTCTGGAAACATGAGGTTTTACATGTATGACAAATCTGGAAAACCCCTTTCTAATAAGACCAAACAAATTTAAAAAAGAGGAATAGAAGTGTGGGAAAGGAAGGACCCGTAATGAGATGAACCGTGTGAATAACTGAAAACTAAAGTGAGCAAAGACCATGCTACAAATTACAGGTGGAGTTGGGAAAATTAACTATAGAAATTGGGACAGTTGGCGGATGAGGGAGTGGGACAGGCAAAAGGGGACAGAAAGATGCGTCTTAAGAGAACAGTAGCTTGATTTGTTGTTGGGTATCAGATTGCAGAGAATGAAGAGAAGTAAAGAGCCCAAGAGACAGAGAACAGAAGGGGGAAACAAACCCCAGTCACGCACAGCCCTCCTTACAAAACACCACACATGATGGAGAGCACAGTTCAGACAGGAAGACAACATACAGTCAAAGAAACCAATCTGTGCTTTCTCATCTGGAGGTTTGGCCTCCTGTTTATGAATTGTAACATTGCCAGAAATACCAATGTAAACTCTTCAAAGTCAACATGAAATGTATTCACAATTTTTTTCTTCTATAGATATAAATCTGACCTTCTGTAGTTTTCAACAATATCTCATTTTTGCCAATACACCAAAGGAAGAAACTTCAATTTGAATTCAAACACTTCTTTCTTGGCATTGTTTTCCAAAACCAAATAAAGACTAAATCACATTAATTTCACAGCTCTATTATTTTACTTTACATCAAGAATTGCCTTATTTGTCATAAACGACTTTAAGAGAAACATCTGAAAACATCTAGAAAAATGTCCCATTTCTGAGTAAAATAAGATAGAATTATATATTTTTTTAAATCATAATTTTATTATTATCATTAGTATTACTTAAGTGTTTATATTATATTACAATTAATAATAATTATGTCCTGTCCTCTGTAGTGGATGCTGGAGCCTAATACGCATCCCAGACCAGAGATGGAGAAATTTGTATTATTGTTATCAATTGATATTATTTACAATATTTAAGTTGCTATTTTTGATGAAAGATTATGAAAACAAACCTGTTTTTCTTTAAAAGAACATGCACTGATTAATCATTCATAATAAGACCAGGCACATGTATTAATAAAGTAATTATGGTCAATTTTTATTTCGTATTGACTTTAAAAGACAGATAAAAGACTCTGCTTATGGGGCGACCATCACAAATCGGCATCAAAATGTCCCTTCTTACCCATATTAATGTGGTCAAATATTAGTCTTCACCAAGGGGGACAGCTATGGCATGTTTAAAAGAGGGCCACACACTTTTACAGCCTTATTTGGCCGGTCCTCCGTCCGCTCTGAGAGGTCAGTGGGAGTTCATGTGAGCAAAAATTCTTAGCTGCATTTATAAACACAAACAATGCAAATATGTTTTGCGCCCATGCACAGCTCCGAGTGACTGCTCCCATGCCTGAGCCTAAACTCTGGGAGACATCCAACATAAACTCCTCCAGAGCCCACTTAAACCTACAAGCTTAATGTAATTTAAACCGTAAAGCCAATAAGAGTGGTTTACAAACTGATCTAAATGTCTCTTTGACTACTAAGTCAACAGGTAGAGTCTCCTACTTCACTCCATTTGATCAGTTTTAAAGGTAGCCTACTGTAGTAAAGGACAAATGAGGGGGGAAGTCTGGGATCTTACATTCTTTCAATGGATCTAGCATGTGTCTGCATAGTCGACTAGACCAGAGCAGACCGCCAGACACACACCGTCTCCCCATCTAAACCGTCTCCGCCGTTCAGCTACTGAGCTCTACCTAATAGGTCCCCAGGCGCCGAGCGTCAACGCAGGACCAGAGGAATGTACACCAAGCCTGCCAGATATAGTGGACTGCGAGTTTGAATGGGAAACAAAAGCTGTTACTGAACGTCACACTGAGCTGAAGCATTTTCCTCCCATTTTTCCAAAATTGTTTGGTACTTTTGGGGAAAAGTGTGTTTTGAAGAAACCCTTCTGTACAGTCATTAAAAATCAGTAAAATATTAAAACTTTCCAACCATTCTTTCCTTACAAAACAACCCCTCTTGCAGTACATTTGTAGACCCTGGTTGAAAAAACTGGCCTTACGACAAACATGGACTAATTTTATTAACATTAAAAGATAATACCCATCTATGATACTTAGCTGATCATTATTATACCATAGTTAGATATTAATTTAATAATATAATATAATATTTGGAATAAATGTTATTTATATTTGAACATAAAATGATATATCGGTCTATGGACCATCTTGCAGGACATTCCCGGAAGAATGACTAACAGAGTCTCATTGAAGAAAATGACCTTAAGCAATGACATCACATATCACATGTAAACGACAGTATTGGGTTCATGGGTGAATTTTCGTATTTTACAAAACCACATCAATACAAAGTCTTGAAGCTTCTGTTCCTTATTCTTTGAAACAATGTATAATACAAGAAAGAAGCGCCAGGCACCTCAGCCATGAAGGGTATCACAAGCCCAGGGGGACTTCCACCTTTAAATTTAGTTTAAAAGTAACAGTTTACTCTGACCAAAATGAGGACGGGGCAGTTCTCAAGAAAGTCTCCTGGCACTGAGCAAGACAAAATGGAGTGTGAGAAAATGCTGTCCTCCATTCACTGCAATGACACCTAATCTCCCAATCCTAACCAGTAACCTGAACCAGGCAATCACAACAAAGCAAATCCACAAAACACAAATGTCCCATCCACCCACCACAGAAAGAGAGTGAGGTCAAGGTACTAGTGAACTGCCACACCATCCCCCACCAGTTGTTTATATAAGAAACACAAACAATCCCCATTCCAAACCATTCAGGATTTAAGCCCAAAGTATACTTATTTTTGTAACGTAAAGTATACTCCATTCGATAGCGTACCCCACATGCGCTCTAGAAATGTTCATCTTTGTCCAGTGTCTGCATTATTTTTCTCCAGAAGTTATGACCGATAAAAATTTCTTTGTATTATTTTAAACTAATGTTTCGGCTTTCTCATAACCCCCTCACACAATCACTTTTCGAGCTTCTGTTGGTGTTGTAGTCTCCGATATTTTGTTGTTGTTTTTTCTGTCTCTTTACTTCCGTTTTCTACTGTGAGAAAATGGCTTGTGGGGAACAACCATACTGTCTATGGGAACAACTGGTTGGTGAAAAACAAATTCAATGCGCATGTGGGACCTGCGTGTACAAATTATGCGCTGTTACAAATATCAGGCTGCACTATTCCGGTGACGAAATTTGCGTCATGCGCACTGAACGCGGACTCTTGCATAATGCACAAAAACCGAAGTATACAGGTGGTCATATAATTAGAATATCATCAAAAAGTTGATTTTTTTCAAGAATTCAACTTAACAAGTGAAACAAATATATTATATAGACTCATTACAAGCAAAGTGAGATATCTCAAGCCTTTATTTGTTATAATTTTGATGATTATGGCTTACAGCTTATGAAACCCACGAAATCAAAATCCCAGAAAATTAGAATATTACATGAAATCACACAGTAATACCATGGTCATTGAACCAGGTTTTGGTTCTTTTGGCAGTGTGGGCAGGTGCAAATCCTGCTGGAAAATGAAGGAAGCATGAAGTGCTCTGGAAAAGTCCTGGTAGACGGCTGCGTTGACTCTGGATTTAATAAAGCACAGTGGACCAAAGTCTTCTTTTCTGATGAGAGCAAATGTTGCATCTAATTTGGAAATCAAGGTCCCAGAGTCTGGAGGAAGAGAGGAGAGGCACAGAATCCACGTTGCTTGAAGTCCAGTGTAAAGTTTCCACAGTCGGTGATGGTTTGGGGTGCCATCATGTCATCTGCTGGTGTTGGTCCACTGTGTTTTCTGAGGTCCTAGGTCACTAGGTCTGAGGTCCTTTAGAGCACTTCATGCTTCCTGCTGCTGACCAACTTTATGGAGATGCAGATTTCATTTTCCAACAGGACTTGGCACCTGCACACAGTGCCAAAGCTCCCAGTACCTGGTTTAAGGACCATGGTATCCCTGTTCTTAATTGGCCAGCAAACTCGCCTGACCTTAACCCTATAGAAAATCTATGGGGAATTGTGAAGAGGAAGATGTGATACGCCAGACCCAACAATGCAGAAGAGCTGAAGGCCACTATCAGAGCAACCTGGGCTCTCATAACACCTGAGCAGTGCCACAGACTGACCGACTCCATGCCACGCCGCATTGCTGCAGTAATTCAGGCAAAAGGAGCCCCAACGTATTGAGGGCTGTACATGCTCATACTTTTCATGTTCATACTTTTCAGTTGAAAAACCACACTCTCTAGTAATATCTTATATATTTATTTATACCATGTCCACACAGACGCGTTTCAGCCTAAGCCATCATCAGTGTGTGGTGTGAAACACCAAAAGGATTGCTTTTTAAACATCACAGGTGAACCCCATTAACGTCATCAAATCATCTGCACCGTCAGGTGCATCAGATTACCAACATTATAAAAACACACAAGAAATAACACAACAAAACAGGCCATAGATAATGCTCACATGTAACCCTTATGAACAATTACCGGTACTATAAATCAAACACAAATTTAAACACAAAAATTAAATTGATTTCAGATCAAAATGTTTCACAAGAAACAATTTAAAGCCAATTGTTCATTTAAACCATTGGAGTATACTGTTTGAACCGTATAAATCCAAAAAGCCTCTCGTTGAAGGAGATAGCGCTCCCTATCTCCACCCCGTTGAAGAGATTTAACAAACTCGATGCCTTAAAATTTCAAAGTACAAATATCATGGCCAAATTCATTCAAATGTCTAGCCACAGGTGACTTAGGCTAATGTCGTGATTACGTATGTTACTTTTGTGTTCGTGTAATCTTATTCTTAACTCTCTTTTTGGTCAAACAAAAAGAGAGTTAAGAATAAGATTAACACAAAAGTTTTTATAATGTTGGTAATCTGATGCACCTGACGGTGCAGATGATTTGATGACGTTAATGGGGTTCACCTGTGATGTTTAAAAAGCAATCCTTTTGGTGTTTCACACACACACTGATGATGGCTTAGGCTGAAACGCGTCTGTGTGGACATGGTATAAATAAATATATGAGATATAACTAGAGAGTGCGGTTTTTCATCTTTATTTGGCAACTTTTTTAATACTCGCACCCAAAAACGGTTTGGGAGTTGAGCGCGCCTCTTCTCAGTACATACTTTTCAGTTGGCCGGCATTTCTAAAAATCCTTTTTTTGTATTGGTCATAAGTAATATTCAAATTTTCTGAGATACTGAATTTAGGATTTTCATTAGTTGTCAGTTATAATCATCAAAATTAAAATAAATATACATTTGAAATATATCAGTCTGTGTGTAATGAATTAATATAATATACAAGTTTCACTTTTTGAATGGAATTACTGAATTAAATCAACTTTTTCATGATATTCTAATTATATGACCAGCACCTGTAGTTTGGGCTTAAAGTTGAATATAATAAATAAAATATAATAATTTGAAGTAGATAAAATATATAATAAAAATACGTACAATAATAATATTAAAAATAGGCTAAAGCTACAATAAAATATTAAAATAAAAAATAATAAAATGTATATTCATAATAATTAAAAATAAAAATCTATAATACAACTAAAAATAAATAAAAATGATAATAACAATATATAGTAATATATTATTACTAAAAATATATATAATTATTCATTCAAATGATTTACACACGAAAACCTTTCTGTAATGACCATATCACCAGGTTTCACTGCAGATTGTGTTGCCTTTGTTTATCAGCCCCAGGACACACCACTATTATCAGCTGTGAAAAGAGAATGAACTTGCTCATTGAAAGTAAAACTAGCAGTTCAGAACTGTTAGAGAACACTGAAAATGCACGACATACGAAATTTCCTTCTCAAATTTCTCAACAACACAGCGAGCGTTAACTGGTAAACACAGACGTTGTAATGTTGATGAGGCCATTAACGCCTCGATGGTCTACAGCTGTGGTGTGCCTCCTGCAAACTAGTGAACTATGCTCTTCTCCACCAACAGATTCCCTGGGGCTTTAAGCAACTTAGCATGTCCGCCACAAATCATAAGTCAGGTCAAAGACACAGAAACACATTTCCCTTTAAAACAGAAAAGTTCAGAAGCTCATAAGACAATCTGGCTATTCTTATCTAAAAATGTTGAGAAAAATGTACACTTTTTTAAGCATGCTATGTGAAAGTGTCTTCTTGAGCCTCATTTAAGAACTATTCTTTTCAGTGATGTGGTTAATTAGAAATATTTCCTGTGATTTCAGGAACTGCTGAAGATCATGATGAGGATTCCAGATGTGACGTCGCAATTCTCTTTCTACTTGACAGGATCTCCGGCGCATTCATTATTCAGATGCTCTTTAAAGGGTTAGTTCACCCAAAAATGAAAATTCTGTCAGTAATTACTCACCCTCACGTTGTTCTAACCCCGTAAGACTTCCGTTCATCTTCGGAACACAAATTAAGATATTTTTGATTTAAATCTGAGAGCTGTCTCACTCCTCCATAGGCTTCTATGGGATTGAAACTTTACGGCCCAGATAAGTTAGAACAGACATCGTTAAAAAAGTGCTAGTGACTACAGTGGCACAACCTTAAGTTTATCAAACGACGAGAATACTTTTTGTGCGCAAAAAAAACAAACAAAAATAACAACTTTATTCAACTTTAAAAATATATATTCTTTTTTTTATTATTAATTAATTTTCTTCTCTGTGGGCCTCTGAGTGAGTTCACGTAATGTAACAGCGCAGCGCTTCTGTGTTGTACGTCAGCAGGTAGGCTCACTATTGGCCGACGCTGGTCATGTGTGTGACGTACAACACAGAAGAAGTCCTGCGCTGTTACACTACGTGAACTCATTCAGAGGCCCACAGACAAGAACATGAAAAATTGAATAAAGTCGGGTTTTTTTGTGCGCACAAAAAGTATTCTCATCGCTTGATAATCTTATGGTTGAGCCACTGTAGTCAGTTGGACTATTTTAACAATGTCTTTAATAACATTTCTGAGCCGGCAAGTTTCAATCCCATAGAAGCCTATGGAGTGAGACAGCTCTCAGAGTTAATCAAAAATATCGTAATTTGTGTTCCGAAGATGAACGAAAGTCTTGAGGGTGAGGGTGAGTAATTACTGACTGACAGAATTGTAATTTTTGGGTGAACTAACCCTTTAATGGTGTCATAATCAAACAGATCTCAGTTATTAAATAGGAGCAGGATTAATTTGAACCATGTGAATGTGTCTGGAGTTATGAAGAAGGAACTGAGCTTATAGTGATATAAATTTAAACATTCTGCAAATATGATAGTGAATCAGACCCTCTGGCTGACTCTTAAAAAGAGGATGTCCTGTTTGCGTCTTCGGTCGGCCACACAGGAGATGGAGAGGAACAGGGTCATAACGGATATACACAGAGTACAACAGGAATGGGAGAACAGGAGACAGCTTCACGTTGACATCGAAACATGCACAACTGCACACACTCTTGTACACATACAGTATTTTAGCATATATTTTATGGCAACTGACCTGATATATTAATTTATATTTATATATGAATCAGTCATGTTTTTTTTCTTTCTAATTTTCTAGTGAGGTGTATGCTTACAACAAGAAAAAAGTAGAGAGATCGATAGATATTGTATTATATTACAAATATTTCATATTAAACCATTGTTGCTGTTTTTTGCAGTGCATTAATCATCTAAAAGAAAGCCACATCTATATATTGTCACATTATTTAACACACAGCAGAGATCTATCCATGAAAATCCCATAGTGGCTCCAAATATTGCCAACATGGAAAAGTGGAACTTGCTAAGCAGAATCCTGAAGAAAATCTCTAGTTGAGGAGGCCACCAGACGAGAGCCATGTCATAATGATGTGGTGAGTAAATTCACCCTGAGATAATAATAATGGTGAGTTCTAGTGCAGAGTCACCACCCACTCAGTCCTGCCAACCTTAAAATACACGGAACAACGGATGTACTCTTTCTTTTCTGAATGTGAGTCTGAGAAAAGGAGTCAAAAAAAAGAGGAAAGAAAGGTTTCCTTTTCACAAGTTCTGTGATACTGATAAAAACGAAACAACATTTATTAACAGAAATGTGCATAAATAGTATTTATCTGCAAGTAAGAACTCTTGCAGCAGTTCCTGCGAGCTCTAGAGTAAAAGAAATGAGCACAAAGGGCTCAGGGGGGAGAGGCCCTTTCTCTAAAACAACACACACTCACAGAGCCTCCATTGTGCTGGGGAGGAAACCACTGCTCAGAGTGGACCCTCAACACAGCTGCAAGAGAACAGCCTGACACACACACCTACGGCCAAATATAACCTACAAGTAAATTTGCATATATTGTTCGATATATTGTACATGGCAGCTACACTACAAAAATGCTATCTTTAAATTGGTGTTTATGACTTGAGTAAAAAATCACATCAGCAACAAAAAAATATTTGAAACAATATAAATTTACTTGACAGGCAACACTGCATAAGAAATGTAGACTATAGTTGATTTAATTGAATTTTTCTTACTGTGCAAGCTATTTTTTTTCTTGTTTAAGCAAAACGTTTGTTCGATTTATGCTTAACAGGAAAGAAAATAAATATATTTTCATTATACTTTTAATGAATATCATATAAACATTGATCAGCAAACATAAACCAAAGCTCAACCATAGTGGATTGACGTGCGAGAACAAACCTCAAACGTGCTGCGTAACACGAGAATGAACCTCATTGGTTCTCGCACGTCAAGCAAACATGCTTGAGCTTCCATTTACCACAACTGATGTGTGCATTGATAAATGTTTGTGAATGAAAGCTTAAATTAAATTTCTTAATCATAAAGCGATGGAGTCTCTTTTCAATTCATGTGGTTTAATTTTACGATCTAGCCTATTTATGAACTTATAGATTGTTGGTAGTTGCGTAGACGGTCAATCGAGGGACAGAAAGCTCTCAGTTTTTATTAAAAATGTCTTAATTTGTGTTTCGAAGATGAACGAAAGTCTTACGGGTTTGGAACGACATGAGGGGGAGTAAAGTATAACAGAATTTACATTTTTGGGTGAACTAACCCTTTAAAGTGCCCCTATTATGCTTTTTCTGATATTACTTTGCATGTAGCTGTTTGTGAATGTTATTGTCTCCCAAAAGAAGGAATCAATTATGAACTGCCCGAAACAAGTCGTCAGTAATTCCAGGATGAGTCTACGTAGGTTTGTAACAAATTTGCATAATTCCAGTCTATATGGTCTTTATTGGCTGCACACGAACAACTTCTACTTTGGCCCGACCTCAAAACACTGTAGTTGTAGCTGAGAGTTATGTTTGTGTTGTCGACATGTCAGTAAGATACAGTTGTCTGCGCTGCAAAAGCAAATCCACTTTGTATGCATTTCCAAAGCATGAGTCTCGAACTCAGGCTCTCACTAATACGGTAAAACCGAAACCATTGTTACTGATCATATAACTGTGTATGCAATTGCTGAGGAAGCCTCCAGAGCTGAAAATCAGATATAGTGCGTTTCATTTACGACACGCACTGTAAGTGGTAGACCAATCACAACCAACTGAGCCATCTGACCAATCAGAGCAGAGTAGGCTCTCGGAAAGCAGATGTTTAGAGAGCCTGAATCCTTGAGTTGATGCTGCAAACCTTGGATGCGTGTAAAACTTATTGCAGCAGACCTCCAAAACAAAATTAGAACATTTTAAAAAAAGCATAATAGGGGCACTTTAAACTTAGCACACAAAAACCTGTCAGACTTAATGCATACATGTGTTATCGTGTAGGACAAGAATGCCCACAGAGAGGAGCCTCAGACATCCCAGCACTGACATTGCGACGGGGCCATACGAGAGACAGATGTAGGCTACACTCCCACAGCATGAGTCTGCGGCATAACAAACAAACAATGGCCGATTCCTCCCCACCTGCAGGCTCTTTAGAAGCGCTCCACTCGGCCCGAAAGCAGGCTGACCGGACACACAGAGCGGATAAACGAAACACAGACCAAACTAATGAAAATTATTTAGGATTAATGTCCCATAAACAGGAGCCACAGCTTGACTCCATTAGTTCCACTTGAGTGACATCTATCAAATACTGTGACATGACGGACAGCACAGTGTCAAGGGTCACACTGACAAGCAATGGGGCTGGAAGGGTCACTATGTTGCTTCTTCCTGTGTGGCAAAGCTCGCACTTAAACACTCACACAACTAAAGCTCTTTGAAAATCCGAAAAGTAGAAGTTTACTACAATAACCAAGATGGCAAATCTCTCTGCGTGTACTTCATAGTAGACAAACAAGACAATAAACCCAGTAGGTCTTTGAAATAGCCCCACAGTATGGCATTCTGCTAAAAGTGTTGGTAAAGTCATTACAACGGTGCATAGTGGCAGACAGCCAGTTCAAAGGGAATTTTCCTCCTCTAAAGTTCTCCCGTGGCTTTAACCGAGAGCAGACCGCAGGAATCTGCCGCAGCGCAGTCGAGCGGGAGCACTTTGAAAGAGGATATCACACACACACATCTCCCGCTCCATGGCTGCACCTCAGAAAAAAATTACACCTCCTGTCTCTTTAACAAAACAGAGGCCCATATGGAGAAGTTTAGCCAGGAAGCCAGACCCCAACTTCAGTTTCAGACAGAGAGTGAGGTGTAAGAGTGTTCCATTACCATAGAATATTCCATATGGATTTAGGGTTCCACCTACATTGTGAAAGCTGCCAGATTAAAATTAACACAAATCCATTATTGGGCAGTTTTTTTGAGCTGTCAGTTCAGATTTTGGTGGGAAATATTTCAGGTTTACATTGTTCCCCTACTACATTGTTCTGAACTGCCTGAAACAAGTCATCAGTTATAAGTTTTATTTTTCATGCAAGAATCTATATTGGTTTGTCACAATATTCACACAATGCCAGCCTGTATGGTTTTCATTGATTGCCCCTGATATTATTTCTGTAATGTTATGTAGCCTATTTCTGAATGAAAAAGAATTATGATTTTTGATGAGAAAAATTTTTTAACGAGACCTTATTTTATAGATTGCGAATTTATTGGATTGTGAAAAGCTCTCAGAATGAAGCCAGGTGGTTAGAGGAGAAGTGTTGAACATAAGAGGGAATGGTGATATCAGGCAAAAAAGGAGGAGCCTACATTTTTATGAAGATTATAAAGACAAACATCTATTTGGAATAATGTGTGCTGATGAATCATGCACAATAAGACCAGGATCGGATTAAGAGAGAGAACAGTCTTTACGTTTACTTTAACACACCCACTTCGTAAGCTTGCGAAACAAACAAACAAAAAAACTCTTCTTAAAGGGATAAATCATCCAAAGAAATATTTTATTCACCCTGGCCTGTAGTGAAATGACAGAATTTTAATTTTTAGGTATACTATCCTTCGAGGGAGATTCGAACCTGGTCTCCAGCATGGGAGGTACTCCAAGGGGGATTTGAACCTGGTCTCCAGCATGGGAGGTACTCAAAGGGGGATTCGAACCTGCGTCTCCAGCATGGGAGGTGCTCGAGGGGGATTTGAACCTGCGTCTCCAGCATGGGAGGTACTCAGAGGGGGTTTTGAACCTGGTCTCCAGCATGGGAGGTACTCCAAGGGGGATTTGAACCTGGTCTCCAGCATGGGAGGTACTCAGAGGGGGATTTGAACCTGCGTCTCCAGCATGGGAGGTACTCAGAGGGGGTTTTGAACCTGGTCTCCAGCATGGGAGGTACTCAGAGGGGGATTCGAACCCGCGTCTCCGACATGGAAGGTGCTCAAGGGGGATTCAAACCTGGTCTCCAGCATGGGAGGTACTCAGAGGGGGATTTGAACCTGGTCTCCAGCATGGGAGGTACTCAAAGGGGGATTCGAACCCGCGTCTCCGACATGGAAGGTGCTCAAGGGGGATTTGAACCTGGTCTCCAGCATGGGAGGTACTCAAAGGGGGATTCGAACCCGCGTCTCCGACATGGAAGGTGCTCAAGGGGGATTCGAACCTGGTCTCCAGCATGGGAGGTACTCAGAGGGGGATTTGAACCTGCGTCTCCAGCATGGGAGGTACTCAGAGGGGGATTTGAACCTGGTCTCCAGCATGGGAGGTACTCAGAGGGGGATTTGAACCTGCGTCTCCAGCATGGGAGGTACTCAGAGGAGGATTTGAACCTGGTCTCTAGAATGGGAGGTACTCAAGGTGGATTTGAACCTGGTCTCCAGCATGGGAGGTACTCAGAGGGGGATTTGAACCTATGTCTCCAGCATGGGAGGTACTCAGAGAGGGATTCGAACCCGCGTCTCCAGCGTGGAAGGTGCTTGAGGGGGATTCGAACCTGGTCTCCAGCATGGGAGGCGGGCGAGCTAACAATGATGCAAAATACTCTTGAGGCTAGGGGAGTAATGTTTACTCTTACTAGCTTTCCTCTGTTACACATATTTAGTCAAGATGTTGCTAATTTAAATAAAGAAGACCATATTCTTCTGACTGAAGCTTGAAGGCTGCGTGACCAAAGCAAACTAATGTAATAGTCTAGATTGAGAACATCAAGAAAGCCAGTAGCCAACACACTAAACTCTCTAGGCACTGCTGGAGAAACTAGCCTCAGCCAGCTCCACAATCCAATTTCCTTTCGCAAACGAGGGAAAAATGTCAGGCAGCTGTTTCCAGCCGCAGAGAGCTGAGATGAAGCAGAGTCTGAATCAGCCAGACAAAGGAAAACGAGCAAAACGATGTATACGGCACATGCGCTCGGTTAGGCCTGAACCAAGCGTTTTATTAGCGGGGTGCATGAAGTCGTCTGATTTAACCCAAGTTCTCATCCCCTGATCCATCTCCACACACAGCCCGCCCTGCTGTGTGCTAAGCTCCTGTTAAAGCCATCACTACACGGATATTACTGTGCTGGCACAGCCTACCTATGACATCACTATGCGCTGTCCGTCTGAGAGCGTGTGTCTGAGGGAGGAGAGATGGAACAAGCAGATACAACCTTACCTCACACTGAGCTAAATGTGCATCACAAGCAGTTGCACATAGGAAATCAAAGGCGGAAGTGAGAGAAGGAGGGTTACGTCACTGATTGTAATTGTATGCTGTCAGGAAAGTTATAAATGCACAATAGAAGAGAGGTTGTTGCTGTCAGAATCACATTTTTCCTATTTGTTTCTTTTGAGTGTACAATAATGCATATAAACATGCGCATATGTGAATACTGTGTAAGAATGTGGTTTTGTTCAGACTGAATGAATTGATGACGGAAGAAACACTCTCAACCTGTGTAAGTCTAATCAGTATCATAGCGTGAAGCCGAAGGCCTGTTTTCCTGAGTGGAGCGCTCTCTATGAGACACACACTTTGATGTTCCGTTATCTTTCAAGTGGGACAGACAGAGCCCAGCACATGCTGCCATTCGATAACAGCACTGAAACAAATGTGACTCAAAATGTTATGCTTTCCCACAAAGTTAAAGCAGTGAGAGGAAATCTGGCCGAACTTAAAGACTGCCGACAAGGCTCTAAAACTGACCTCGGATCCACCCTGGGATGGTCAGGCTTTCCATCATCAGTCTAGTATGGAGAGAATGAGGTCATTTTGTTGCTAAACTACAACTCTTTGATCAATTTTTAAAAAATCTGTCTATCTATGACTGACTGACTGACTGACTGACTTTTTGCCCTCAGAGAACAACAAGACTGAACAGTAAGGAAGTAGTTTAATCAGTTTTTTTTAAAAACGCAAACAGAGATAAACAGCTGGTTAACACCAAAGTCTAAATAAAAAACTACAAAGACTCTACATGATGACAGAGGGGCAGGCGATGTTTACAAAATCTATGATGTTGATTCAGTTACTGTATTACATAAACACGCCTGATTGCCTCATAATGTCAGATTCATAATGACAGATGAGTGTGTAAGTGTGTGTTCAACACAGATCTGCTCAAAACGAACAGCAGGCGCTGGATAGAGAGAGAAGGAGGAGGCGGATCTTTCACCATCTCTCGCTCGTAGGAGTTTTGGGGGAATTCAGAAAATGCTGCGCTCTGTGAGAAGATGAATTACATTATATCCCTCACAAAATTACACTCTTTGCCTGTGTAATTTTACCAAAGAAAACTTGTGGGATGTACAGTGACTTTTGTGTCTGTCTTTCACCCTCGTGCGAAATATCACATCATTTGTCAGCGCTCGTGAAGCTTCAGAGACAAAAGGACTGAGGAGAAGCGTGCGAGTAACAAAATGGGGGTGGCAGTGAAACATTTGAGAAAGTCATAAAGCTGCTGACATACGGAACATATCAAAGAAATGTCAACACGTCTCTTAGTCTTAGCTCGTCTAAGCGTTGTGATTACTACTGTATAGTTTGAGATGCCAAGCAATATCAATAGGAACACTGGATGAAAACAATAATAGTTACTTTAAAAACAAAAAAGGAACGCTAACATTATGATTTCATGTAAATACACGGTGTAAATACTTTTAAGATAAAGTGAAAATAAAATTAAGAATTTTTCACATAAGAAAAAGTTTGAAATATTTGTTTTAAACGTAAAAACACACTAACGTCACACTCTATATTTATACGCGTAACTGTTGCATACTCACCAAAACTATGGCAAATCTTTCTTCCAGCTCTGTTGGGTCAGGCATTGGAACTTTCAAGGGCATGATATGATGCTTCATCTCAGACTGCCCGTCCACGCTCTCAATATTCCCCATATTTACTTTTATAAAGTGAAGCAGGATTCAGATGATCTATGTCTAATTCAGTCTTTGCCTCCCGGCGTCCTTTATAAATCCAATATACATCCAATACGTGCCATCACATTCCACTTTTGTTTTGTTAAAACAACTAAAAAGAAAAAAGTGATCCTTTTCAGAACCGATTCTGATTTGCACGAATCTTAAATAATGATGAGATCATGTAAATTATGTAAGTGAATACAAATCCCAAAAGTATTACTTTGCTGTCCTCCTGAAAAGTATTGTATTGCAGATGTCTGGACAATCCATGTCAAGCAGTCAGTCCTCTTAATTCTTCGTTATTTTGTTGGCTCTCTTCTCTTGTCTATGCTGTAGAGTTTTTGTTTATTTTGTGGGATCCCGATTAATGCTCATCTGTGAACTCACTGCGTCCACAATGAAGCTTTCGACATGCGAGATGCGAGTGATCCCACCCTCTAACTACAAGAATACAAACTGCACATCGCTAGCGTAGATGAATGGCTGGGGTTTTCCGTTCTCTCTGTCGCCACCTGCCCACAGAATCAGGAACTACAGCGTTATTAATTGGGAATCCCAGTAGCCCCCGCTGTGGCATTTGAATGACTTCATTCGGGACTATTTGGCGGTAGCGAAGCCTAATACTGTTTGTTTTTTTCAGCCAGTAATCAAACATCGAATATCACAACTGTATATAATTATTTAACTCATTTTGAATAAAGATTTTTTTAATTTAAAAATGCATGTTAAAACATCGAACAATAAAGCACATGTATTTTAAGTGCAAATGGCATATTTATTAAAACTGCAGTACAGGCTCAGAATAAAAGCACCACATTTCAATGTAAAAAACTTTATTTTCCTCCCTACATCTGTTTATTCAAGTGTCTTTCTCATCAGAAACCACATATTATTTACTGCAAGACACAACTCAAGCATTTTTTGTAACATTTTTGACCAACGTCTCTCAGAAACTCATTGGCACTTAAAGTTTAAATATTCATGCTACCTTTTGGTTCAAACATACATACGCAAAATATTTTTTTAAAATCTTTGGGAAAGTACAGACTTTGCACAGTGATTGAAACTTTTTTGATATGTGTAAAATTAATTGTCAACTCACAAACATGAAGCAAAAATATGTGAAACACAAATATATAAAGAAGTGCTCATATAATAACTAAACAAAACCCTTGTCATGCCTTACATTTCAAAGAGGAAACCATTAAAAATGTTCCTTTAATCTGGGCTTCTTTATAGACTTCTTTATAAAAAAATAAAATAAAATAAAAGGAATACTGAATACTATTATTTAGCTATTTGGTTATTTTGAAATGCATGATGTGGAACTAAGCAATTCCAAAAGTATTTTTGGTGAAATGTTGGAATGAAATGTAATAAACACTGAAAAATCAAAGCTGAACAGAAGCTCCAACTTCCCATTGCTGCATTCTCAATGACCCATAAAGTGCAGGAGCTTTTTCATTGTAGCTTTTCATTAAAAATTAGAAGCTACAAATTAAATACTTAAAAATGTAACATTTCTCCAACAAGCTGTCATGTTGACTCAAGGTGGCATCCTCGTAGCCTTCGTGTGCGAATATTCTTTATGATGGGAATCAAGCAGGCTATAGTTTGGGTCAAAGCATGTTGCACACCAAGATACAATCTTAGTCCTTACACCGTCAAACTCAGGACACTTTGTTTTAGGAACACTCCGACCCCCTGCTAGTGTCGGAATAAGTAAACATCCGTGAAATCGACCTTCACTTCAAACGACTGCGAATAAAGTCAACATGGGAAGGCCATTCAGTTGGTCTCATGTGACAAGTCAAACCTGAAATTATACAAATAAGAATAGATATAAGCAAACACTCTGTAATCTCAGAGTAATCTACAGTGAACAACAGTAGAGCACATACCACTGTGATACTCCTGTCTTGAGATCCAGCTGACTCAAGTCTATCTGAAGCTGAAACAGAATGGCGATTGAAATTGAGTCATTTTAAGAGGGTCTATGATGTTTGTGGTGTTATCTGACACGTCACATGACGAATACCTTGCCAAGAAGCTCTTTTTCACGACTCATGAAGGAAACGCTGTTCTTGACAGACACTTCAAGATGTTTCTGCTTAGCTTCTTTAAGTGGCATGTCAAAATCAAATCTGTAGGAGAGAGTGAAAGATGGTTAACCTTTGGCTCTGTGTGTCATCAGATAATGATTTAATGAATGTTCTTATTAACCTCTCATTGAACTCAGGTTTAAGGCTTTTCTTCTTAACACTGGTCTTCCTTTTGGTGTTACGATTCTTGTCCGGAAGCAGAATGAATGAGATGTAAGTGTCTGGAGGATCCTTAGAATAGGACGCCAAGTTCCTGTGCAAGAATACAGAATTATGAAAATAAACTGAGGAGCATAACCAGTAATAAGGCTCTTTTTCCCCTTTAATATACATTAGTCGTTATTTTTTGTTTTGAGAAAAATGATAATTTATGTAATAATATATTTTTTTAATAATTTGTGGTACTTGTATGATTCCTACCTGCAGGCATGGATGGTGATAACCAATCGGTTCTCCTCAGATGAGTAGGCAACAGAGAGCTTCATCTGGGCATTCCCGGATGAACTGGCATCCTCACCTCTGTATTTGCATCCATCCACAAACATAAACCAATACATATGTCAAGGTCAGTTACTCTTTAGCCTCTACCTATGAATACTAACTTACGGTTGCAAATGAAATATAGCTCCTTTTGTGTCTCACCCTTGGGCGGGCACACTTCTGTGTCGGAGCTCACGATTGGCTGCAGCAGCTGCCTCTCCTCCGGGGATCACATGACTAGCATCCTCCGCATCAGTACATTGTGCCAGCTTGCTGTGTAGGAGCTGATAAACAGATAAGATGTTTTTATTTTATTTACATACTGTCAAGAAGTTTGGGGTAAGTAACATTGATAATAATTTGAAATGGTTCTTGAGCATAGTCGGCATATTAGAATGATTTCTGAAGGATCATGTGACTGAAGACTGGAGTAATGATACTGAAAATTCAGCTTTGCCATCACACGAATACATTACATTTAGAATTATAGAGAAAACAGTATTTAATATAATATAATATCATTTTTGGTTATGTTTATTTAAGTGTCTTTCTCATCAGGAACTAATTCTTTATTACAAGACACAACCCAAGCATTTTTTTTTACATTTTGTATAATATAATATAATATAATTTTAATTTAATTTAATTTAATAATGTTTTTGGTTAAATACATGCAGCATTGGTGAGTTGCAGCATCCATGTTGAATAGAACACTATATGGCAAAAAAGTATGTGGATGTTGCTGAATGTAAATGTGTCCTGCTGCTCAGCACATGTTGAAAATATGTGTGATTTCTAACCTTGAGTTCAGCTCTCAACAGAATCTGACTCTCAGGCATGGCTCCATCCAGACTGAACCAGCGGTCCAGCACCAGATCCTTCTCATTCAGCAGCTCCCTCAGTGGAAGCACAAATGAACCCAGAGCCTGACCCCAGTTGTGAGAGAGCTACACACACCAAACGCACATTAAATACACTCCAGAGCAGAAAAAATCATGTCAATATTGTCCTTCTGACATAAATGCACACCTCAAAATCAATATTTATTGTAAAATGCAGCTTCTCACTTTGACTACAAGTGTGTCTTCTGCTGGATTATGGATCAGGAAATGAAAAGCTTCATCCCACTGTGGAGAAGTCGAGCGATTGAAAACCTAGAAGAGGAAAAATGATCCCTTGTGAGTCTTTGATATTTTAATAATATCAGCATAAATGACCCATGATTTAAGGGCCTTACTTTGGTCCGGTAGGATATGTTTTTTAACGACACTTCTGCTGCCGCCATTGGCTCTTTCCCGCTCTTTTTTAACTGTGAACAACATTCAATTTTTTAATGCTGGGTGCTCCTAATATATTCATACAGTTCATTGAAGCAGAGTCGATGCTAACTACTGGCTATGGCAAATTAAGTATAACAAAATAAATTAAATATTTTGATGAAAATAAAATGAAGCTTACAGGCAGACCATGTGCTCTCTCGATATACACAAAAAGAAGCGCAACAGACGGAACCGTTTTATTCAGGTAAGACTGGCGATAGTTGTAACGTAGAATCTGGATACAAAAATCACAAAACCAATCAACAAAATGTTAAATTCAGATGAACAATAAAAGCATATATAAACTGTTACCTGTTCAAGTCTGGTTGGATCTGAAACTTTAGGCACCCATTCTAACACAAGGTGAAGTCGTCCAGATTTCACTTCATTCAGAGTATACCACTGTATGAGGAAGCCAGCATTAATAAACAAGCATACAACCAGATATAGAAAACATTTAAAATCAAACAAACATGCACTGAGACTCACCTGATCAGTAAACTGAGCACTGATGAGGTCTCGGAGACTTACTTTAACCCTGCAAGCAGATATTAAACAATACTGATATTCATCAAAAGAAGAACTGATACTCTAGTCTAGATACACTAACCAAAATATTATAACACACAACACAATCTTACCTGCCACTTTGAAACAAATCAGAGATTATCACTAGCATATGTACACTTGGATTGTATTTATCTTATCCTATCTCATTCACTACTCTTAAAACCATCTGTCCTCTCACCATAACCATAACATGATTCGTCAACTCGTTCATACAAATTGTAAAAGCAATTGTTTCAAATTTTAATAAGGTACTTCTTAAATACTTATTTTAATAGTACAAATATTTTTATTCGATAAGTGACAATACAGATATTTATAATATTACAAATGATATCAATTTAAAGCTTCTATTTCTATTTTATAAAAAAATTCACAACATCACTGTTTTTACCGTATTTTTTTATCAAACAGATGCCGACTTGGTGAGCATAAGGACTTCTTTCAATAACATTTCCATTATTACTCAAGAATCAGTCAAATAAAACTAAACTACAGCATAACATTCGAAAAGCAGAAGAGGAAGGTTGTGGTCTCACCTCCCAAGGAAGTCGTCCTGGTCAATGTCTTTATCATAAAGGTCAAACTCCACCTCCTGACCTGGGAGCGGGGTCAAGATCACCTACAGTACAAGCAGGCAGGTATGGATTACTTTTGCATATCTTTGCAGTTTGCAGAGATGAAAATAAATGTTTGAACATGCCTGCAGCAGTGGAGGAATGAAGCAACTCTTAAAGCAGAAATCAAGATGGAATCCTTCTGTTTTGAGAAAGAAGCCATATCCCTCCATGTTGCACACAAAATAAATCAGCATGCATACCTCATAAAGTTCGTTCCAGGTGGGGTCGAGGTTCTCTTTGATGACCTGACTCTTGAAGGCTATTCCTCCCACTCGGATCTTCACATATGGGTCACTCTTTCCCTTTACCATGCCACCCATTAAATTGTCCTTAGCGATAAGACTCTGGGCTTCCACCAGGTGGATCCGCAGAACACCCTATATTGACAATTACAAATATTGTCTTCATGTCTGTATTTTTATTTTTATTTGTCAAAGTTCTACACTTCTCTACAGGCTCACCTCAGAAGCAAAATTGCTGTCTGGACTTGTGTGCTCGGGACGTTTTGAAGTAGGGGTCACATTTGTTGCCCCTGGAGATACTTCTGATTCAACATCTCCATCTCCGGGTAATGGAGACACAGGTGTGGTAAGGATGGCTTCTTCATTTAGCCACAACAACTGAAACCAACATCACAGAACTCCTGCATTATGTGTCCTCAAAGTTTTTAATTATAAAAAAAATAAAAATCAATCCTACCCTCAGCATAACTGTGATGTAGATACGGCTGGCCGGTCCAGACTTTTCTAGCTGAAACCACTGATCCATAGTGAGCTCAGCGCAGGAGAGCAAACGGGACATGGGGATAGACAGAGTGCCCAGAGTCAAAGCCCTGTCATCATCCTTCACCTGGAGCAGGTGGAAACAAAGATAAACACAATTACAGTGAAGAAAAGGGTGTTAACATAAATATATACAATTAAAGTGCCCCTATTATGCTGTTTTAAAGGTTCCTAATTTTGTTTTGGAATCTCCTACAAAAGGTTTATATGCATCAAAGGTAAAAAAAAAAAAAAGCTTTCATTTTCTCATTACACCCAATATCATCGCTTTTCTCACAGTGTCTGAAACAGTTCGATAAACGGCCTCTCTAGGGGTTCCCAAACTTTTCCAAGACAAGGCCCCCCAAATACCACTAGGTTCTGGCCAAGGCCCGACAATACTACGGCAAATATAGAAATAAATAAATAAAACATCTAGGTGAACATCAGATTATGTGATGGTGTTTGATACCAGCCAATCAGAAAGATTATAGAGATGCACCGATTACAATTTTCTGGGCCAATTCCAACTTTACAGCACACACAAATATTTATTTTCTATATATATATATATATATATTTTTATAAAACACCATATACTTTTACCCAGACTGAATAATAAAAACAAGTTTAAATGAGTACATTTTCTGTAAATATTTTTTAGTCTTCATTTTCTGACATAGCTACTCCAGTTCTTGTTAAAACACACTAGACATGCAAAGTATGTGCATCTTAGGCACTTTTTGTGTGAAATCATATCTATTTTGTCCATCAAAAGTGGGCTTTCACTTTAATTGAGCGCAGCAAAAAATAGACTCGGCGCCGAAACCCCCGCTTCTGCTCACGCGATTGGTCAGACGGCCCAGTCTGTTGTGATTGGTCTACCGCTTACAGCCCGTGTCGAAACGAAACGCCTATTACCATATCTGAATATCAGCTCCGGAGGCTTCCTCAGCACTTGTACACAGCAATATGAACAGCACAAAAAGCAGCGTCTTCTCGACATGTCGACAACACAAACCAAATTCCAGGGGCCTGTTTCAATAAGGAGGTTCAACCAACTCTGAGTTAAAACTTGAACTCTGAGTTGACTTACCCTGAGATGGGAAACTCTGAGTTTTCGGTTTCAGATCAGCTGAAATTAGTTAGTTCAATCAACTCTAAGTTGACTGACTCTGAGTTAAGCGCGTGCACCACAACTATAAAAAGCCATTATCAATGGAGCGCAGATATTATGAGTCACCATGGCAACAGCGCCAGACACAAAGAGGAATTACTGTTATACAGTGTTGGGTGTAATTAATTACCATGTAATCTAAATATGCATAGACTATAGAACAATTCTGTATAAAACAACTGTGGATTTAACATACATTTTTAAAAGGTATATTTTGAATGTAACCTTCTCCCTCTACACACTTTGGTCAATTCAAGAATAATTCATGCAATTGTATATTGTTCATTTTGAAAGCATTAAAAGTGCAGTTTCTTGTCTCTCCTCATTGTATTGTTCAAGTGGTTGAGGTTGATATGGGACTTAGTAATTAATAATAAGTAGACCAATACTTTCTAAAGATAGTAATTATTACATTAATCTAATTACACTGTTGAAGATGTCATTTGTAGGTAGTAATTAATTACTATTTTAGAGTAACTGTTATAATATCAGGTGAAACTGGAAGAACAGTTATTCAACCTAATTTTAATTTTCATGACTGCAGGCATTAAAAGAATGTGGCAGCAGCTGAAAATAAAAAATATATAAAAACATAATTCAATCAGGTAAGGCTTGAGCATATCATGGGTGTATGCTATCTGACTTTACAAACATTTGACATATTACATTATTATGGTTTTATAGGGTATTTTTGATATTTCCATTTATTTTTTGCCTACTCAATACACCAGAAATGATGACAAATAGTGTAATAAAGTGTACAAATGCTCATCTTCACAGGATGATGGGTATGAAGAAACAGTTTCTGCGCCACAGAGAGGCCTACAGGGTAATGTTAATATTATGTGTCTACACATTAGACAATCTACACATTCACATTTGTATGTGGCGTAGCATATAGAATCGAAGTTTATATCTAAGTATAAAAGGACATTCTTATCCCCCAAGTGATTTTCAGTAAATGCCACAGTTTAATTCTGTAGAATTTGTTTAGAACTGCATGATGTAACTCTAATGTACTGTATTTTCAGTTGCCAGTCAGTTAACGTTAAATATACTTCATCTTATTAATTTCTTTTTTAAAACAGCGGAAAAAACAGCAATAAATAAATGTACAGAAAGAATGAATGAAGTGTTTAAACACCGCTTCCTCTTTAAAAAAGGGGAGGAGACCGCAAGAAACTCTGGGTTTACCGAAGAAAACCTGCTCCCGACCAGGTTAGGTTCACAGAGTAAGTTGCCATGGTAACTGACTCTGAGTATAAGTTACCTCTCTTTCAGAAACGGGCTTGACTTACTCTGCTTTCTCGGGTTTGATATACCTCCCATTCTGAAACGGAAAACCCAGAGTTTCCCTCATTTCAGGGTTAACATACTCAGAGTTTTCACTTAACCTCCTTTCTGAAACAGGCCCCAGGTCTCAGCTATAACTGCAGTGTTTGAGGGCAGGTCAAAGTAGATGTTGTTCACGGACAGCCAATGAAAACCACAGGGTGGCATTAAGCAGATTTGTTACAAACTCTATTGTTCACTTTGATCTATGAAACTTTGCAGACATTTTACTGGCACTTTAAATAAGCACTTGGAAGGATGTTAAAAACCCCCTGGGGTCGGCAATCACGCCGGCGTGATTTGCGCGTTTTTTTTCACATAGCAGCTGAATAAACTTAAAATACTCCGTCATTTGTGGTCATACAGACTTAATAAAAATGAAAAAAGAATCTGTGAGATGTCTACTTTTGTATGTGTCCACTTACAATCAAAACAAAACGTTGTGCTTTTGTAAAATAAAGAAATTAAACAGGGTGTGCTTTCTGCCTCTCCGTCTCGTGAACTTTTTTTTCTTGAGCATGTCTCTAACGTTAAACATTTAAAAAAACTCAGCGAATACTTGTCACACATTTGTGAGCTCTATATATTTATAATCATTTAAGTGTGTAGTTTTAAATTATCTGATTCAAAACGAAAACAAATATTCTCTGTTTAAGTAATTTGTATAAAACCAACAAGATATTCAGTTTCTCTAACCCTTCCTCATTAGTTTTAATGTGACCACACCCACACGCGCAAAACATATAGAGATGCAAATCGTCCATGTGTCGCGCGAACGCCCCCATTACCTCAACAACAAAGCGGCAAACTTTATCAGTCCTCTTCAGTCGTCGAGTTTGGAAGACATGCTGTGAGATTATTGGGTTTACATCTGAAGAAGAAGATCGCGATTTGAAGACAAGAACGATTTTAAGGTAAGAAATAATCCTGAATTATATTAGTTAGTGTTATTGTTGCATAAACTTCATATTGCCATTGAACTGTTGCTCGATGCTTCAGTGAATGTCCCCTGCACGCGCTGTGAGAGTTTGAAAACGCAGTCGCGCGACGTGCGTTTGAAAAGCAAACCATGATTTTACTCCAATCTCATTTCATAACGTCATATCGATGTAAACATTTGAAGTAACATATGATAATCAATATGTTTTTCTCTAGTGTAGTGTTACTGAAGTGTTCCTTTTTAACTATGCCTGCTATACTGTTCTTATTATTTGATTCAGCCCTGCTGCAAAAAATACTTTCTTAGTTAGTATTTTTGTTTTGTTTCCAGTCCAAATATCTAAAAATTCTTAAACCAAGAAGTGTTTACTAGAGAAGTAAAATGACATAAGAAATTCTATTTTGTTTTAAGATAAAAAGAAAGTAATTTAAGTAATTTTTGCTTAAAACGAGCAAAATTATCTGCCAATGGGGTAAGCAAAAAATTCTTGGTTTCCATTTGAATTAAGATTTTTTTTCTTGTTTTCTATTCGAATTCAGATTTTTTTGCTTACCCCATTGGCAGATAATTTTGCTCGTTTTAAGCAAAAATTACTTAAATTACTTTATTTTTATCTTAAAACAAAATAGAATTTCTTATGTCATTTTACTTCTCTAGTAAATGCTTCTTGATTTAATAATTTTTAGATATTTGGACTGGAAACAAAACAAAAATACTAAGTAAGAAAATCATTTTTTGCAGTGCAGGTATATGCCTACAAGGCACAACAAATATATGTATATATATATATATATATATATATATATATATATATATATATATATATATATATATGTGTGTGTGTGTGTATTTTGTAAATTTTAAAAAGGAATTTTCACCAGAAATCTAAAATGTATTCCCACAATCATGCAGCCCTGGTTTCCTCTTGATATCAGCATGCTCACAGCTTTTTTATATATATATTTTTTTTTTAGGTAGCTACCCGTCCTGCTGACTTCAACATGAGCATGAGGAGGTAAAGTGAAAAATCAAACACCTTGGAAATGACAGGTATGCACTATGTTTCAGGAAAGGAAAGGTGTGTGACTGGTTAAGTCTCTGTCTTTAGTTCAGTGTGTTAAATAATGTGCTTTTTGCCATTTGTTGTGTATCTTTGGATGATGTTGTGTTGTAAATAAATTCAAACAATCAAAAAGACATTTTTTTTTTAAAATCTCCTCATTCTTTGTGCAAGGTAATGTAATGATAGTGCCTGAGAGCTCCTAATAGGGCCATTATGGGAGGCTCTTTGTCTCTCTCAGGTGTGAAACACTCAATATTCATGGTGGTTAACGCCTCCTCGCATAAAGCTTTCTTACACAAAACATGTCATACAAATTTTAAATCAATATATTGTCTTATCTGAATGAGTATTCAGGATGATTTTCACATAGTTTTGGAGCAAATATTCTAGGCTACGTGATACAATTTTCAAAAGCCTTGCGACGAAATAATTAGTTTGTCTTTCATGACATTATTTCAGTGACTTTTTTTTTGGTCATTTTCACAAACCACGCATAAATGTTATTATCTCAAAACTACAAACTTTTACATACATGCTGCTGACATATTATTGTAGCAGAGTTTGTGCTGAATGCAGTGTAATAATACTTTAGTCATGAAAATGCCACAAGTAACAGAAATAAGCACAAATGTTAGAGCATGTCAGAACACCTCCAGGACCCAGAAAACACCTCAGACCCCTGAGGGTTAATGAAGTTACATCATGAAAAACAATATTTAACAATATTTTACTATCACAGAGACTATACCTACTGTACCTGGATGTCGATATCTTGTTTGCGTGGGTCCTGAATAAAAAACGTAAAGGCATCCTCCCATACTGGATTATTAGTCCCATACACCGTCTGGATTATTAAAAATGAGAGAATATATGTAATAGCGTGACTCCAAAATGTATAAATATGCCATAAAAGTTTACATATGATGTATAATAAGAGCGATGACATCATACCCTGCTCTCTTTGGTGGTATCCTGCACAGAAACCTGCACCATGGGGCTGGGGTCCTTGTTACCTTTTTTAAACTGAATAGAAATACATTGTACTGAATAACGTCAACATCTAAAGTACTCTTTTATGATGTTGAAAGAAGGACAATAGTGGTTCAGGATACAAACTTACTAGTAAATCTTGTGCCCGGTCCAGATAAACAGTTAAAATGGCAGCAGAAGGAGGATCTGCTGTCTTACCAGATATCCTAATGTTTTGATTCCTCTCCAGCACCTGTATTTAATAAAAGGTTTAGTATGGAAATTAAAGGAGCAGAGCAGCAAATACACAGTTTTTTTTATAGTCTAAGATCTTACTTCACTAAGGCGCTCTGCAGAGGGCAGCAGAGAGAGCCATTCTAGCTTGAGATGAACCTGACCAGATGTTGCGTCCTTTAGAGTGTACCACTAAAACCACAGGGGAAAAAAGCATTACATTACTATTATAAACAATACTGACTGCACAGCTGAAAGGGTTGTGAAATAAATATGATCGATAGACAGGACAATAATAGAAAGGTTTCTTGGTATAAGAAAAACCTCTAAAATGATATATAAATAAAAGAAAGTCAGTGTAAAAGATGTACCTCATCTAAAAGAACTGCTTTCTTTACAATACCTAAATCCAGCTTCATTCTAAAAAGAAAATAATTCAGAGACAGGGGAACACAAAAAATAGGAAAGCATAGTTCTTTTATTAATAAAGATATTAATAAAATAAGAAATCAAAACAATGAAATATAAGGAATATATATATACATGTATATATATATATATTCCTTATATATATATATATATATATATTCCTTATATATCATTGTATATATATATATATATAATGTATATTTATATATAAATAATTTGTTTATTCATAATAATATTAATCATGTTTAGGTCATATTTTGATCATTTTATATTAATTATAAAATATACATATATATATTATTTTATATATAAATAAGTATATATTATATTTATATAATTATTAATTCGAATTTTATTTACAATCTGTAATATAAAATAATACCTCCCAAGAAAGTCATCCTGGTCAGGGTCTTTATCAAACACTTCCAGCTCCAGCTCCTGACCAGGTACTTCATGAACAATCACCTAACAAACACACAAACACATACATATAAAATATGATCAACAGTATTGAGCAATTAACATGCTGACATCTTTAAGATTTGGAACAAATAATCTTGTAGTTGTTTTCTCTGAGCTTGTGCTTTTGCTCAATGCTCATCTGATCTCAGCACATGATAGTCACATCACACTGTGTTTTTGTTTTTTCTTGCTGTTTCCAGCAGTTACAACAGTCACAACACAGCACATACCTACATAGTGTTAGTAGCTTGAAAAACCACAGCTTCCTTTTACTCAGAAATGAGACACATTTTTTAAGCACATAAACCACACTGATCACATGATACCCATACACATCTTTCTTTCTGACCTCGTACATCTCTCTCCACTGAGGATTAAGGTTGTTGTCCACGTGGTGAGAGGTAAAGGTCTGGGTTCCCACGCGTAGCACTGCATACGGATCAGACTTTCCAGATATCACCCCTTTAATGTAGTTATCCTTGGCAGCAAGGTTTTCTGCCTCCAGCAAGTGGATACGCACAATACCCTGTTGGAAAACACAAAACAAGTGTAAGCAGAGTTCATGAGGTGGGTCTAAATTAGCATATGCAATTATGTAAATGAGAAACACGCCCTTGCAGTTCAACATTATGAAGCAGCTACACTGGACAAGCATGCGTGATGAAACTATGGAGTATTAAAGTACATTTGATGGATCATGAATAGTTCAAATAAGGAGGTTAAAATAGTTAAATACTCCATTAAAGCACAGTGATGTGTTACCCGTGGGAGAGGGGAACGCAGCTGTGCTACGTGCAGGTTGGCCACCAAAGGCACAGTGAGACGATTGGGGAGAACCAGGAAAGAGGCGATTGCATCCATTATCATAGTGTCCGACATGGCACTGAAAATGAATGCAAGGGGTTCGTACAGAGGATGGAACACAAACAAAATACATTTAAAATATTTGACAGCATGGCTTCTGGGTGATTATAATGGGTTAAGCTATGATAAATATGAATGACTGCATGTTTCCCTGCTTTATTTGAATAGAGGGAAGAAGATTGAATAATCAGACCAGTGCTCAACTGATTATCAATGAATGAAGCATATGAGAAGAAAGAGTTACAGTGTTAACAGGTCCAGTGGAGTTGTGGTATATCTGAATCATAAACCCAAAAGACAACGATGATACAGAACAAATGCACTCACTTCAAACCAGGTATGTCTAATAAATTGGTAAGGCCAGTCCAGTTGATGTCAAGTGTCTATGGGGAATAGAAGTAGAAACAGAGACTGTGTAGTAAAATGGGGTTATTATGATGTGATATAGTAATTCAAATGGAAAATGCTTGACTAACCGGTCTGCGAATGAAGAACATGGTGACGGCTCCAACAAGAGGAACATCTCCAATTAGAGGTTCCAAGATCACCCTCAATTTTCCATGGAGCTATAGAAGGAGGGATACTGGTTTCAGTCAATGAGTTTTTAATTTGTTATCTTTAAAGGACAAGTTCGGTATTTTTTACACTTAAAGCCCTGATTTCAGATCGTTTCTGATGAAATAGAACGGTTAAGATTGAAATTTGGACACATGCTGCTGGCCCGATAATTAATTATTTCTGTGGTAGCACCCGCCCACCTCCACAATGGCTGCATAGGTGCACTGGAACAATCCTTCCTAAAACGCATTAAACTTTCGTTTACAAAGACGTGAAACTCACCGAGTGGTCAGGGGTGTTCACTGATATGCTCACACAAAAGATGCTTTCCAACAGGTCTTATCGTAGTTTTTGTAATACCGTACCTCACAGCACATCCAATTCAAGTCAATGGAGTTGGACAAAAACTACGATAAAACCTGTTGGAAAGCATCTTTTGTTTTCATCAGAAACGATCTGAAAACAGGGCTTTAAGTGTAAAATACCGAACTTGTCCTTTAAGGAGTACCATTGTCTTCTTCCTTACCTGAATGCCTTTCACTCCAGCTTTACAGAAGTACTTCTTCACCTCAACGTTAATCTCCACATCTCCAGCATAACTGCAAAACAGACCAAATGTTTTAAATATGGCTGAAAGGTTCACAATACTCCAAGACCTATTTTTTGGCCAAAAGGTCTTGCAATGTTCCACATGACAGACACTTTAAAGGGGTGGTTGATGTTTGAGCATAAACAACATCTGCAAAGTTACAACGCTCAAAGTTCAAAGCAAAGGAAGATATTTGCTTTTATTGAAATTGCTTTTTAAGGACTACAACAAATGGCTGGTAGGGACTACATGACATTCCTCCCGGGTTAGTGACATCACTAACCCAAACATTTACATAAACCCGCCCCCGGGAACGTGATTTATAGATTATCAAGACAGAATATGCTAATCAATGACTAGAAGATAAATACAAATAAGCTACATAAATTCACCAACTAACCATTCAGAAATGTTGACTACATGTTGTCACTTCTTCTTGAGTCTCTCCATCTTTCTGACTTCGGTTTGAACATAAAAGGCTAAAGGTTTTTGAAATTTTCAGTGCATGTCTGTGTGAGGTAAAAGGACACAAGCTGTTGTAGCTCCGCCCCCTGTGCCGGGAGCAGAAGCTCATTTGCATTTAAAGGGACAGACACAAAAACGATGCGTTTTTGCTCACCCTCAAAAAGTGACTATTTTAACTTCATGCTAAATAAAAATATCTAAAACTAAGCTAAGACTTCACATACACACTCTAGGGACATCAGAGACTTATTTTACATCTTGTGAAAAGGGCATTATACCACCCCTTTAATATCACACAGCCAGGAAATTATAACAAATATTATAATTAGTCAGACCAGATAGCTTCATGGGCATATATATTTATAGTGTTTTTATGCATTTAATATTTTATCAAATAACTTTATTTTAAAATAGAATAGTTTATAAAAAATACTTTAAAATAAGATGCAGTCACAACTCCAAAGTTGAGAACCTGTTTGTCAAGAAAGAGACCAAAGACACTACCTGATATAAAGATCCAGGATCACCTGACGCTTATCATGCTCAGTGTAGGCCTTCACCCCAACTACCTTCAGAGGCTGTTAAAAAAAACAATACATAAAAGTATGTTTAAACATCTTAGTAATAGTCTGTGTTTTAAAAAAATATCTCTGGCGAACAGCAATTGAGAATCAAATGTAAATAAGAGAAACACATGCAAATAACTTTAATCAGAAACAGATTTGTATACCCTGTCGCCCAAGTCAACTTTGGTGAAGCTGAGAGTTTGCAGATGAGCGCTGGCGGCTCGGATCGAAGGGGCAATCGTCTCCACCAGCAGCTTTTCCAGATATTGTCCAATAAACGGCCAGGCCTGCTGCAATATCTATGAGCCAGGATAGGTACAAACAATAAGAACTGGTGGAGACTCACAAAGATGACAAGTCAATTAAGACATTTTTGCTGACAATCATATTATATAAATATGTAATGGGATTTTATTTACTCCATGAGATAAACAAACATTAGAGCATTACATTTGTTGAAACGATTCCATTCACATTAAGTCTAATTTGCCAGTCAAACCTCAGACGGAAACCATAAGCACTTAGGAGGAAACCCCTAGAGCATTTCTTTTCTTTATCAGACTGCTGCACTCAATAAACTCTAATAAATCCTTTTTAGATTGAGCATCAATAAAACTAGATTGATTTTCTATACATTGGTACAACAACTTAAATATGTGCTGTTCGTTTTCACAGCAAAAATATGGTTAAATCGAAATCACAAGACCTGCATCATAACAGACTCACATGTAAGAGTGTTTGCAAATGTCATCAATTCAAGAAGTGTGTGTTTGTAGTGAGCTTTAAAAACACATCCCACAATCCACCCTCCCAATCTCACTATCTAAACGTAAAAGGTTATTTGAGGCAAACCTTTGAAGCCTGAATCCTGACAACAAGCCTGGTGTGCAAGAATAATCTGTGAAATGTCTGTCCCGGTACTCTTAAAACAAAAGCTCTTATATGTGAACAGACTAATTAAATCTCGAAGCCAGCATTAATTATTTTTGTCTGTGGATCCTTTATTCTAAAATAAGGTATATTACACCAATGACAACAGAAACACCACTAACTTAATAGACATTGCGCAGCCTGGAGAGCTGCCTAACCGTTCAACTATCTATCTTCAGGCACTGAATTTTGAAAACATACACAGTGCCCTCAGGGACACCGAGCAGAAATAATGAGAACAGCGGCTGCGGTCACATGCACATTTGTGTATTTGAACAGAGTTTAATACCTTGTTAATCCATTCAACCTTTTCCACATCAGGGAAGTTCACCTGTGGAAAAACAAGGAGTACACTTTGACTTCCGATGTCAACACAGACTGTATAACAGATCGGTTGTACATGCTGTATGCAAGAAGACCTCTTATTTTGTACACTTTAAGTAAACACCGTGAAGGTCGGGAGCTGCTGTTAACAAAACAGCCTTTTCCAGGGAAGAGATCAGCTGTACATACACTGGAATATTAATTCTGCCAATTCTTGAAAATAATGTCAATGTTCTTGCACAAATATGACAAAAATCTATATGGCAATGGTAGATCATAATAGTAGGCAGAAAAAATCATATGAGAGCATGTATAAAGTATGATGTGTTTACAAACAAGTATTCGTTGGCAATGGAAACCTCGATTAAAGATATTCTTTGACTTCATATTAAATGATTAACTGTAAATAAGTAATACATTCGATTCAAATCAATACAATTAAATAATAAAGGTTTTAATTATACAAAACTATTTGAATCCTTGATCCTCTACATAAGTGATTCCCAACCAGGAACTTTGAGATATACATTTTTAATATCTAGAAAAAATATATACGTATTTACATATGCAAAAATAAATAAAGACACTGGAAAAAGGTAGATTAAAATATATGTAATACATATTTACCTATGAATATATTTAAAGACACTGATGTTCTTTAAATTTAAACTCATAATTTGTAACAGGATGTGGGTATGTTTAAAAAAAAAAAAAAGCATTAGTTAAATAATGCCACTATGTACAAGCTACTGAGGTATGTGAGGAAAGTGGCACCACTGTTTCTCTGAGCACAGGTCAAACTTTCCCAAACAATTTTCAACTTCTTCATTCCCATCACCCCCTCACCAAATTCTTGCTGAAAATGGCTCGTTTTGCCATTTTGCTGCTGGTGACTCAGTCCCATGAGACTGGACACTTCAATGTTCCAAATATAGCAAGGGCTGGTCTGACTTTGGAATGTAATGAAGTTAATGAGGGACAGGCAAAGAAAGGAGCGAGGAGAAAAGAATATAAACATGAACTCTATCAGAGAGGAATGCTTATGAAAGGGACAAAACTCTAAAAAATTGAATTGTCAGAAGTGGAAGCAGGTTTTCCCATGGTGTTGTTGTAATGCAGGGGCATGATCATGCATTTTGAGTCTGGCTGAAGATAATGTTGCAATATTGTTAGACAGTTCATTGTTAACAAAAATCCAACAAACCTTTTTTATGAGAGGCGAAGCCCACTTATCTCACTACTTTTTTACCTGTCACATGTAGACTAGTCAGAAAATCTACTTTATTATTCAATTAATAATCTTACTAGTAAGAATAACATGTTACTACTACACATTAATAGTGCCTAATACACAGGCAGCCGTCTCTATTCAAGTACTGCTAGGAAACCTGGAATATATACCAGAAACTATTTTAATATAACAAACTAAAGACTAAGTAGCCTACTGTCACCTAGTTATTAATAAAACTGAAAAAGGTAGGCCTACCAGCTACTGGATAGTTAATATCTGAACTACAGGTCCTTAAAATTCAGTGGTAAATGTAATGTACCAGTCACAAATGGTATAGGACTATTCTAACTAGTTAATAGGATAGTAACTATGTATTAGTATGTAATGAATATCTTACTAGAATGCATATGTCAGAAGTTACTTTTTATATCTGAATTACAAGATCTAAAATTCAATAGTAAATATGCATTTGGTTAGCAGCAGTTCAAAATGGGATATTTACTTGTTAATGGGATAGTGACCGTAACAGGTAAATGTACTAGCAGGTAATACGTTTTAGTGACTAATTTAATAAATACTAGTCATATTGGAAGTAGGCGTACTAAAATCAGTGGGAAATAGGAAAAGATACTCTAGTACTAGTAGGCCTACTTAGTCACTACTGGATTAGCTACTTAGTAACAAAATAATATGTACCAGTAAAAAAAAAAAAAAAAAAAAAAAGTTAAAGAAATATCTATCATTTGCATGAAAAGTGTGTAATTATGAGTGGAAATATTCACACTTTGAAGAATGATGAGATTGTTTTCATAGCTAACAATGTGTAGTAGGCTACTGTGGGCTAAAAGTAGGGGAACAAATATTAAAATCATACCAATAACACGAAATCAGGCTGTCAGAGCCACGAGAGTAGGCTACCCATTCACTTCTTTTTGTAAACAAAATAGGCCTAATAGCAAGAAATTGCATGATAAATACTGTCTTTCTATCTGCGCAAAGATTTTGCTTTGTTGCAGAGTGCAGACTGCGGTGGTGAACGGTTGACAACCAGTCCAGAATGATACCAATTATGGTACCAAAACACTTACCCATGCCGGTAAATCCCGTTTACTTCGAAACGCCCGTGTAGGGATTACATCCTGCTCATTCTCCAAAAGATACATCGCGCTTAACAGTCGCGCTTGTTTTCCATCGCGACTGTGTTTCCATCCCGTATACACCAGAAGACCGAGCAAAACTACACAGATGCTGAATCCGAAATATCCAGCCAGGTAGACTGGCAGTAAGGCAGCGACGCACTTTCCGAAGGACCAGAGAACTGACACGGCGTGTTTCCCAGCGGAGTCTTGAGCCTCCGCAGCCTCCGGAGAGGCACCCGCTCGCGGCCCCGCATCATCAGATGACATCGGCTCTTTCTGCATCAAATCCTGTCTACCGTGAGCGCTAGTCAATAACAACCAAGCAATACAGCTCACAACTAACGAGTGCTATACACGTACGATTAAATATGAACAGAAAATAGCTTATAATTTCTATTCATTTGTCATTCTACAAAAAAACAGCACCAACGTCAGCTCCTTTGCAGCGGAAAGTTGTGGATTTGTAGTTTGCTAAGAGAAGGGCGTGTAGGGGCGTGTTTTAAAGGCTTCAGTCCTTCTTGGTTCTTGTTAAAACCACAGCGAGAACCTTAAATGTCTGGGTGTGTGTGATAATGCATATTTCACGATGACTGCAGCTGTAAACTCAGCCATCATTTACCAGTCACTGAAGCACCGTTATGTTGTGCTGTGTCTGTGCGCTGCCGCTACAGATAATACTAAACGCGAAATCAGGGAGTTTAAAGTTATAAAAAGAAAAATACTGTAGGCTACGTTAAAAATATTTATCCTCCAGCACCTTTTCTGTCGCGTGGGTGTTTATAGCACTGTCGTGTGACAGCGTACACGTTAAGCAGAAAATTAGCGTAAAAAGTGTAATGCAAACGAACATTGTCAAAATTCAAGTAAATTATGTCCCACCGGCAAAGCTGCAGTGCATTACAATCAAAACACTGAATGCATTGCAAACTGTAGTCACCGAGTTTGTTGCTACACAAAACCGTAATTGAGCTTTAATTTGTAGCCTACTAATGCAAGTTTCAGAAATCTTAAAAATCAATGGCATTTTCTATTCAATCATACGCTTCCTACAATTACTCTGTCCAAAGATCAGGTAATGTCAAGACCAAATACAGCTACCACTGAGGTCAGATTACTAAAAGCACTATTGATTTAATCTCAAATAGTTATATAAAAAATGTCATGCACTAAAAATCCGCATTATGTTAAAAGCTGCAGTCAACTATATCGGTGGTTCTCAACCTGACGGCAGGGGCCCAGTAGGGGGCCTCAATTGTTTAGACAATCATTATAACACTTAAACGGATAGTTAACACAAAAATAAAAACTTCTGTCATTATTTACTCCCTCTAATGTTGTTCCAAATCTGTATTAATTTCTTTCTTGTGCTGAACACAAAATATGATATTTTGAAGAATGTGGGTAACCAAACAGTTGCTGGTCTCCAGTGACTTCGATAGTATTTTTCTTTCCTACTATGGAAGTCAATGGAGACCAGCAGTTATCTGGTTAGCCACATTCTTCAAAATATCTTCTGTGTTCAGCACAAGAAATACAGGTTTAGAACAACATTAAAGTAAAAAAATTTATATTTTTGGGTGAACTATCCCTTTAAAGCAAAAATGTATAACAGCCATTTAAACTCATTGATATAAATTTCATTCTCATTGAGGCAACTCGATTTCAAAACAACATTATTGATTTGACTACATTGACACTAAATGAGATCTGAACTGGATTAGTTTTATGCAGATATACGCCATAGATTAAATTATATAGCCTACAATAGAACTGAATCACTGAACTTCAGCTGAACAATGACACCATTTTCACCAAAATTAACTTTTTGCACCAGTCATGTTATCACTGTAAAGCAGCTTTGAACCAAAACATACTGTAAAGCACTATATAAGAGAAAAATAGCCAGACCTTGAACAATATGCCTGTAAATCGTTCTGTCCTAGGAGCTTAAAAGGGATAGTTCACTTTAAAATTCTGTCATCATTTAGTCACCCTCAAGTTGTTTCAAACCTGTATTAATTTCTTATGCTGTTCACAAAGATATTTCGAAGAATGTCAGTAACCAAACTAGTCTGTACCCATTGACTTCCATAGGAAGTCCATATGGAAGTCAATGGGTACAGACTACTGTTTGGTTACTGACATTCTTCAAAATATCTTTCTTTGTGAACAGCACAAGAAATTAATACAGGTTTGAAACAACTTGAGGGTGAGTAAATGACAGAATTTTAATTTTAAAGTGAACTATCCCTTTAATGTCTAGAACACTATGAAATGGTCTTTTAAAATCTTATAAATTAAGGTTGAATTGCTTAATTAACTTAATCCACTGTAAAAGTTTATTTTTAGCACATCCATGCTCCTGCAAATATAACCTTTGACTTATCCTGTAATTCATAACATTAACAAACTCACTTCATTAATAACACATTACAAAAAAAGGATCCTTTCAAACCAAAAAGATTTATTGAAGACATTAACAAAAACACGCTGAGCTGACAGGTCTGAGGAAGGTCCAAAAGTTCACATGGTCATCAAGACCAGGATGCTTCCGCAGAACCAGGTGATGAAAAACCAAATCCTCATTCAGATGAAAGCAGGCCTCATAGATGGTGCTTGAGATGAGCTTCAGTTGGGCTTCCAGCAGACTCGTGCTGATGAGATTGAAGTGGAGGAGCACTCCCAGCTTCAGCGCACGGCGGCCGCTTTACTTGGACCTCTGCCTCATCTTTCGCCTTTTACGCTTCAGCCTAAAGAACAAACATGGGACGTTATTTCATGCTTATTCCAAAGCAACAGGGACAAAGTGAGCTAATTTAATGAAACTCACCTGCGCATGCGCTTCTTTCGCCACTAAAAGAAAGCACAATCATTAATACATTTTAATTCATTAGGTAATTGACAAAAAAAACATTTAAGAGAAAACCTGCACATGCGCATTAGCAACTAGCGCAATGGCTGCATTGTCGCCATGCAGCATGGCAGTTCGGAAAAAATAAATGCAAAAAACAACGACAATGAAAACGCCTTAGTTTCTAATAGTGTCATTTTAAACCATGGATAAGCAATCAGTAAAACCAACATGCGGCAGCTGGAAATTCAACGTGGTCCTGCGAAATGTCTCCTGAGAAACCAACGCCTTATTAGCAGGCTAGCAGAGAAGGCCCCAAAATATAACAACTGCGTGTGGCTATTCTACGCTCATGTCAAAGTAACATTTAAAGCAAAACACTAAATGTAACAGCCAAATAATAGGCATCGTGTAAAAACTGCAAGAAATAAATGGTGTATTAGCATCCTAGTTGCTATCAAGACTAGCCAGACAATGACAAACAAAATTTAACGTATACATTAAAGTTGAACTTACCTTCGCTCTCATGATGACAAGATAGTTCTGTAAATAAACAAGTAATGTTATAGATAAAGCTGGATGGCACGTAAATATCTTGGATTAATATGGATTGTAAAAGATGTGAACACAAGATCAGCAGAGACAGCTTCCTTACCTCGTCAAGCGATAACGACTACAAGAGAACGTCATGAGGAGGACGGACCCTTTTATACGTCTCGATTGCGTCATTTTTCAGCGACGTGAAAGAAACGTGTGCGATTCACATATACTGTCTATGGCGATTCACCTGTCAATAATCATCAAATGAACGCATCAAAAATTAACACACAAGGTCTGAACTAAAATAATACAATTAAATTGAAATGTAAGAACGTCTAGAAAGAAAGAAACAAGAATGCTATTTTTTCGTTTCGACAAATTAGTTCCCCATACAAAAATAGGTGTAGGCTATCACGTGACCACTGATCTACAATAGTATATATTAGTGGGTATATAATATATATATATATATATATATATATATATATATATATATATATATATATATATATATATATATATATATATTTGTGGGAATTGCCTACCTTAAAAATCTATATAAATATAAATCTTCTATGTGTAGGCTAAACACACACACACACACACACACACACACACACACACACACACACACACACACACACACACACACACACACACACACACACACACACACACACACACACACACACACACACACACACACACACACACACACACTGCCGTTCAAAAGTTTGGAATCTGTAAGATTTATAATGTTTTTAACAGAAGTCTCTTACCAAAAGGCTGCATCTATTTTATTAAAAATACAACAAAAAACAGCAATATTGTAAATACGATTTAAAATCACTGTTTTCTATTTAAATATATTTTAAAATGTCATTTATTCCTGTGAACAAAGCTGATTTTTCAGCATCATTACTCCAGTCTTCAGGGTCACATGCATGATCCTTAAGAAATCATTCTAATATGCTGATTTGCTGCTAAAGAATAAATCTTTCAGAATCTGGCAGTAAGTTTTGGGGGCTAATTTTTAATCCAGCTCCTACCCTGAAGTCCGTTCTGCAGAGATGGACTGAAAAAGGAACTCCAAAACTTACAGCCAGATTCTGAATGAGGAATTCCTCAAACAGTGGTATGAGAGGATATGGTCCTTCAGTCACTCTCAATCTGTCTGTCTATAATGCCTATTAAAAAAACAGTCTTCATGTATTTCACTACACTTCAGCTTGTGATTCTTATTAAGTGGAGGTCATGTTTTAGGATTCTTTACCTAACCTTTAGTCTCTGAGATCCTGACACCTTGCACTTCTGGAGACTCCAGGTAGGTTGCAGTTCTGAAAAATAATGGCGCTGGAGACTGATGGTTTCACACTTAATTCTTCACCTTAATTCTTTTGCATAACGTGTCTTTTCTTCTCCACCTGTTTTTGTCTCACCCTGCAGACCCAATTTCACTGCACAGTATGGTCATAACTTAACTGCAAATTTTAGTATTGCATCAGTATTGCATCCTTCTCATGGGGATTTAATAATTTAAAAAATTGTTAAATCTCTTTTTTTGGCTTATTTTATCTGTAAAAGAAAACGTGCCTAATAATTATGCACACCTGAATTTAAGGCGTTCTTCATTTCCAGCCTTCACGAACAATTATATAGCACTTATAAATGATTAAATACAAAATGAATTGTAGTTATTAAGATTAATGTGGTTTGGAATTGGTAAAATGTGCGTGGAAAAAAAAATATGATCAGAAAATCAACGTGCCTAATAATTCTGCACACACTGCACATTCATTTTGAACAATACCCGTTCTTGTCTTAGGACAAATTTGATTAACTTTTTTGATCCACTTCAAATGTTGACACCCCTAATATATAAAAGGGGTGTTGTGTATAATAAAACATATAAATATATATTAGGTTATAATAACAATAAATCGTGTCACAATATATCGCAATACAAAAATGCAACAATATATCGTGATAGTGACAATCTGATTCTGTATAGTTCACCCAAAATGAAAATGTATATAATTATATATTTTAAATATTATATCATTATAAAAGTTGTTAGAGTTTTAAGTGTCAGTACTACATTAAACTACTATATATAATGTTGAATATAATGGGAGAATATTTTTGGCTCCTGATAATGCCAAATATCTTATGTTACCAGTAAAAAGTGGCCTAGATTATTTTAGAATAATTCTGTATTTTCAGCTACAGAATCATGAATATTTTTATTCTGGTGTCACTATTGTTCTGTGCATTGGGTTACCAGCACAAAGTCCAAGCCTAATCATTTACACCCACAATGTAATATCACATTTAGCATTTTAATCAACAGTAAAAAAAAATTGTTAACCTTTTATCATGTCTTGGAATATCTCAATAATATTGTATAGTGAGTTCAGTATCTTGGTATCAGAATTGTGACATGAGAGTATTGTTACACCCCTAATTTATATATACACTGTATCTATATAGAACAATTTGATGATTCGGAGTAATTTGATCCTCTCATGGAAATATTCTTAATTGTTTTATATTTCTGTAAAAACAACCATGTTTTCAATTGTCTAAATTACCAACTTGACGATTTTGCCACAGCATTTAATCATCCAACTTAAAAAGTTAGAGATTACAGAGTTTCAGGCATAGTTGGAGTAAAAACAAATATAGTAATTTGACTAATAATAATAGTAATTTATATAAAACTGTGGACCTACAACCACTTCCCTCCAACACATTCAATAAAGTCTTTCCCTGTTAATATACAATAAGCAGTACGTATGTATTTAAGCACTTGAGCCACTCTTTAATCTATGAAACATTAAAATATCATAACAAATGGCACTCATTTTAAGAAAAAAAGTTTGAGCAGAACATTTCACTAGATGTGAATTGTAAACAATTCTAATTGTCAGATTTAGTAGACCATGTCCATAGTTAATATGAACAAACTTATGGATTCTCTACTAGGACACCTTGGGACCAGTTGGTTCAGTTATTGCAAGAATGGCTCAGATAAATTTAAATGTATAATTAAAAAAAAAAGTGTATAATGTCAGATTTTGCAGATGCCAGCCACGTGATTTGACATTTTGCATCTTCCGACATTCAAACAACTTTTCCCTTTGAGGCCACTGCTTATCACATGACTGCATTCTGATGGATTCATGCATCACAGTTGTTTAGAAGTACGTAAGGTTATCCAGAGTAAAATTAATAATATGAATTCATATTTGAGTGCTTAAATTGAAACAAACCAGGCTCTGATCCATAAATTGGCTAATTAAATTTATTAGATGTACGCTTATAAAATGGCAGGATAATTTGGTCAGTCAGTTTAGTCAAAAAACAATGGTTTCAGGAGTCAAACCAATAAGATGAAGGGAAGATCTACATTTAAACAATTTTGTAATTTGTGAAATACTAGAAAACGAATGCTTAAAGTCATCTTAACAGAAATCAAAGCTTACCAAATTGATAAACAGTGCTTCTATTGTAGTTGTTTGCTATATTTAAGTTGTGGTGAGGCAGTTACTGCTCCAAAGACTCATTACAGGTCATCAATACAAACTATCATTTCCCAAAAAACAAAACAAAAACTCAATCTTTAACAGATTTCAAACAGGGATCTCATTTGCATGGACATGAATGGCACTTCACAGCAATGCTGCCTAAACAGTGCCACCATTACACTTTTATTGTTCATGATGACTTGTACAATGACAGAGAGGGTCAAAAGAACCCCAGCACTCGCCTCCTGTAAACACGGTTGGACAGTATCTGCCTGCTCATCCGTACACTCCTCTCTAAGAGCAGTCTCGTTTAAAGACAACCAATTGCAAGTAAACTGCACAAACCCTGTAGCAGTCTTATATATCTAATGAGGAGGTATTCAGAAAGACAGAAGGCTTGGCCGGAAGGCCTCTCAGTGGGGCAGGTCATAATTAGCTTTAACGGTTCTGTTCTTTGGGCTGTGCAGAGGCTCTGTCAGTCAGCTTGCTTGGCAGTGGGGGTCTATGCAGCAGCTTCGCTCTCAGCCTCCACTGGTTGTCCTGTAGCACTCTCCACATTTTTGGATGCCTGGGGGACAAGAATAATTATGTAAATATGGTCAATGTATGTCAATTATTTTTTAAGGCAAGTCATTTCACTTGACGGACATCTTTGAAACGCCTCTCGGGCAGCTATTTCAGTCACGCAAGTACAGCTCTTTGAATGTTGAAAGATCATATTCTCCAAAGCTGTTCACCAAGCTTACGATTCAAATCTGACAACAACTGTCTCATAAATGTTCTGTTTTAGCATTCAGAAAGTCTCTGAATGCTAAAAAAATATATCGTATTTTTAGGTTGGACCAGCCAAGGCGCATAAGTGCACGTCTCAGAACACTGACTGTTTCTATAGCACCCCAAGCTTCTAACGGCAGCTGCAGTGACTTTACCAGTTGGTGAGAGGCTCTTTTATTTAGAAAGCAGAGTGTATTTCACCATATTGAGCAGTGCACTTTCTCCCATTCATAGTAATATGAACAGTCAGTCTTTGTATATCTTAAGTCTCTGATATGGTTTCATATTCACAAGAAAGTGCCATTACAAATTGTGTAAGCAGCGGTTGACACAACCAACCTTCTTTTTCTTCTTCTTCTGTGCCTTGCGGCTGGCCGAGCTTTGCAACAATGCCTGCGGGAAAGAAAAAAAAGTGAGATTTATACATCATCTGAATGCTGAATAAATAAAAGTTCCATTGACGTATGGTTTGTTAGGATAGGACAATATTTGGCCGAAAAACAACTATTTGAAAATCTGGAATCTGAGGGAGCAAAAACATCGAAACATTGAGAAAATCTCCTTTAAAGTTGTCCATTTATGTTCGCGATTGTGCTGCTTACACTCACAAAAATTAAATTGATACATTTAATGTATGAAATTTACAAAATAGATTCATGGATCACGATCTTTACTTCATATCCTAATGATTTTTGGCATAAAAAAAAAATCAATAATTTTGACCAATACAGTGTTTTGTTGGCTATTGCCACAAATATAACCGTGCGACTTATGACTGGTTTTGTGGTCCAGGCTCACAAATGATAAACTATGATGGTTAACTTTTGGAATTATTCAGCGAATCACATGCGCGCTGAACCGTTGGGCCTGGTCTGTCTGGATCACGGATCAACTATAATCTGTTGCACCCACATACATATATATTAGGGGTGGAACGGTACACGTATTCGTATTGAACCGAATCGGTACGGGCTTAATTAACGTTATCTTACATAATTTCTAAACATTTTTATTTAGTTTTGTTAACCTTTTTATAAAATATGCCATTTACTATTATTTAAAGGGCTTATGTCTGCTATTGTAGGCTCATTTAGTTAATGTAAGCAACTAATTTAGACGCAAGAACTGGGTGCCGGTGCGGTGAGATGTACATGCTCGGCCAGATTCGGCTTGAAGTCGTGCATCTTCGGATGCGGAGCCGCGCACGCTGTTACAAAAAAAGCCGTGCACTGCACACCGCCACGCGAAATGGGGCCTTGCGCACCCAACGCGCATGACCGCCCACACCGCAATGACGACATTTTTGCCACGTGCACCCGCACATAAGAGATGCTGTATTTTCAGTTTTATAGCTGATTGTCTTATTTTGTTTACATCTTACTTTACACACTTCAGGGCAGGCTGTCGCCGCTGCTCAGGGGAGAGACTGTATCTAGTGGTACAGCCTGAGATATGCACAATAAAAATAAATGCCCGCTGCATTTTTGTTTTGCCTTTCCCTCCATTGTACCGAACTTGTACCGAACTCGTACCGAACCGTGATGTCTGAACCGAGGTATGAACCGAACCGTGACTTCAGTGTACCGTTCCACCCCTAATATATATATATATATATATATATATATACATACACACAGATACTGTCAATTTATTTATTATTTATTTTTAACAATAAAAATTGGGTAGAAAAAAAGCTAAATTAAATATTTTCTTGATATTATTGATAATTATTTTCATAATTAGACAATATGTCATACTTATACTTATTTATTTATTATTGAAACATTTGTTCTGTCAATAAAATTATCATGATTTCCAAACAGCCCATGGAAATCAGAATAAAAATAATGTAAAATTCATTCTGTAAATAACTTTACGTTTACATTTAACTTACATTTTCCATAGCCCCTTGGGGTTAAACACACTCTAGTTCCCTGCGCTTAAGTCTCTTACCTTGAGCTCTGGGTCTTGTACTTCAAACTCAGACTTGTAAAGCTCTGGTTCAAAAGGCCCATTGGTGATACGCAGAGGGCCGTTTGCCATTAGCATCACTGTGAATTTAAACTGCGCAACATATTCACCTTGAAAGAGAAAAAGAAGAGACAGAAGGTTTGACAAAGTGACTCTTGAAACTTTGCGGATGGCACCAAACTTCTAAAATAGTAACCGCCTTTGACCTGGTCATGCGGAAAAATGAGCTGGATACGCTATTCTGAGCGCTTCTCCGGCGTGACAGGAAATTCTTTTTCATTTGCATTTAGTGATTTGTTGTAAAAGTTTAACCGTATTATCTTCATGCTTGGTTGAACATTTTACATATAGAAGTGAATTTTAAGACTGAGGTACTTGTGTCTCACCTTCCTTCTCATGTAGGACACTGAAGGGCTGAAGCAGCTCATGCTTGGCACACTCAACCACACCCAGCCGAGCTTTACTCTCATCCTCAAATGCCCTGAAAGCACACAGGCATCAGACAACACAAAGACAAGGAGAGACTAAATTAAATGTGATGAACAACAGAGGTGAATAGTTTGTCTTGCACATGTTTGATTGGGAGGGAAATGCACATACACAAATAGATAGTCAAATACATGAATCTAATATCTTATTTATATAATGCTAATCTAATATATTATATTATAATAATTCACATTATTTATTAATACACATAACGTCCAGTAGAGTCTGTTTTTTTTTTTTTTTTTAGAAATTAATACTTTTAATACTAAGAATGCATTACATTGGCCAAAAGCTATATTTATAATGTAACAATTTTTTCCCCCACAAGAATATTAAGCAACTGTTTTCAACACTGATAATAAATGTTTCTTGATTTCTGAAGGATCATGTGAAACTAAAGACTGGAGTAATGATGCTGAAAATTCAGCTGTCATCACAGGAGTCAATCAGTTTTAAAATATATATATATTAGGGGTGTGCAAAAAAATCGATTCACAGAATAATCTAGATTCTCATTTGCAACGATTCAGAATCGATCTGAAATGTCCAAGAATCGATTTAATAAATAAATAAAATCAGCTGGCTGTTTGCCTCCATTTTTGTAACTAATGAGAGGGCGCGCTTGAGAGGGCAGAGAGAGAGAGAGAGCCCCGGCCGCGCGCGCGCACTCACCTGAGCGCTGTCTGCTCTCTCTCTCTCTCTGAAACTCCCTGCCAACTCCGAGAGGGCAAAACAAAATAACAACTCGGTCTATCGCTGCTTCATCGCCAGGTAGCTTAGGGGTACTATTTTTCATTTTGAAAGAAGCACTTTATTTTCATAACTTGTTATTCTTTAAGTTACTGAGTCTGACTGAGAAATATGTTTTTTTGTCTTCACCGGTTGTGTTCTACATGATATTTGTGGTAAACTGCAACTTTCCTGGGAAATGCATCTATTTTCAACCATTTTGTATTATGAAGAAGCACTTTATTTTTGTTCCAACTTATTTTATAGCTAGCTACCAATGAGTAGCAATTGAGAACCAGACATTTTTTTTTTATAAAAGGCACTTCCCTGAGAATTGAACTTAATAAATGTGAAAAAGACACTTTAATGTCTCCGTTTGTCATTCTGTATAGCAAAGCAGATGAGATCATGATCAGAAACCCGATTAGAAATCATTATGGATAAAATCGAATCGTTTTGAATTGAAAATCTTTTTGAATCGAAAATCGATTTTGAATCGAATCGTGGCCTCAAGAATCGGAATCGAATTGAATCGTGAGAAGGTAAAAGATTCCCACCCCTAATATATATATATATATTGTTTTTTAAACATTACTATTTTTCTGTATTTTTGACCAAATATATTTAGCTTGGGTCAGCATAATATATATATTTGATAAATCGTACCAACCCTAAAGTTTTGAACAGTACATATACTTAATTCTGTCATTTTATAAATGAAAAAAAAAAGACCTTTTAATTGAACTTTTTATATGATTTTTATATTTATCCTTTTATAACTAATTTGAACAATTATAAATATCAAAAACAAATAAGTAATTTGGCAAAAGAAAAAAAATTGTCTTAATTTTACATTCAAGCAACATTTAAACACGAAATAAAGAAACCCTTAAATTCAATTTGAAAGTGATACATCTTTTCACTCTTTTACATTTGCATTACTGAAAAAAAATCAAGTCATGTAATGGACTTTTGACCGCTCCAGGGCTGTTGTGAAAATTACAGATCATACTTCCCTATTTCCCCGTTTTCTTTAGTCAAGTAGCAACTATTTAAGAAAAACAATTTTGTACTTTTCTAGCCAGGTATACCTCTGTGATTTACCTCTTTAATAAAGGGATTTATTCATTTAATTTTTAAGTGGTTGTCCTTCAAATAACTAAAGATACTCAACTAGTGATAGCAAAATATTAAACCGTGACTTAAACTGAAAATAAATTACCTCAGAGTAAATGGCATGGCATCAAATCGCCGCTCCACCTCACTGAAGAACACCCTGGAGGTCTTCATCTTTAGGCCATACTGCTTACTGGGGTCTCGCTTGTAAACGGTGGTCCTCTGCCCGGAGTCTCTAGCCTGCAGGCAGAAAGAGAGCGAGGTTATCAGCTATCTATGGCATGTTAATGGTAGACATTGAGGGAACACCAAGACGAGTCTTCACCTTTCCCTCTCCAGTGCTAATGAGCACGTCCACAGCGTACACCTCATGCACTTCAAATTCTGCCTTCTCATGGTCCTTCCTTGGAGCAGACAAGGACAGAGAGCATTTAGCATAGAGGAACACTCAATCATTTTCCAAAACAATCTAGCGCTTCATCGTCCTGACCTTTGCTGGTCGGTGGGGTTTTGAATGATTGTCTTCTCTCCGTCAATGACATGCTGCTTTAACTGATGAGACAGCATGCCTGTGTAGAGAGACACAGTGAGTTTTAAAAACCACGCCATGCTTTAACAGTGAGTGAGTTCAGGTTATGTTCAACTCACCCTCTATGGCCATGCATTTGAATGATTGGGCAATCTTGTTCCAGGCCTCTGTGACCTGAGTGTTCTGAGAGACAGAAAAACAGATGAAGAAAATATTAAAAACCATTTTTGGTAATTGAAAAAACTATTTTACTATAAATTACTATTAGCCAAAAAACCCATGAACTTAAATTAAAATGAGAAAATGTTGCCTTGGTTTAATTTGAAGCTGTTTAAAGGGGTGGTAAAATAACAAGATGTAAAATAAATCTCTGATGTCCCCAGAGTGTGTGTGTGAAGTTTTAGCACAAAATACCCCACAGATATTTTTATATAGCATGTTAAAGATGTCACTTTTTGAGGGTTTGCAAAAACGCACCGTTTTGTGCCTGGCCCTTTAAATGCAAATGAGCTGCTGCAGAGGGCGGGGTTTTAAGAGCTCCAGTGTGTTAGCAGCTGCGATTACCTCACGCAGACACACTAAAATGACTGAAACTGTTCTGTCTTTAATGTTAAAACGGGGTCAGACAAAGATGGAGAGACTCAAGAAGAAGTGACAACATGTAGAATGCAACAGGGCGTCTCTGAATGGTTAGTTGATGAATTTATGTTGCTGATGTGGAGTTAACTATCTTCAATTAGGATATTCTGTCATAGTAATCTATAAATTGCTCGTATAGGAACTGTTGTGAGATGCACACAGTGACTTTCTATTGCATGTGAAAAGATGAATGCTAAAGTTTGAGCTGACTCACAAATGTACTCTTATACAACCACCCCTTTAAGTACCATACTTCCAAGATATTGTCCTTACATGTAGTTAGTTAACTAGTAATTAGTTCAAATCTCCCGGAATCTAGAGCGAGCGAGCAAGAGCGCACATGCGTAGTGCGTGCACGGCAGAGAGAGGGAGCGAGAGACCTTGCGTGTGTGTGCCTCGTCAGTGTGGGCGGGCTTTTATCTCTTCTCCCGAACCGAATTAATTAGAACCGTTTGTCAATGTTATGTTATTTATTTGAAATGTTATTTATTTATGTCTTTCAGTGCCTTTTTGTTATTACTACTGTGATTTGCACATAGCTGCACTGTGAGGGATAGTTTTGTATTTATTTGTTTACAATGCTGATGTTTAAATTGTTTTAACTTTAAACCTGTTGGTAGCTTTAAGTACTGAAGTACCTGTATTTTTTTGTGTGTGTTTGAATAAAGGGTGGCAGTCTTTCATAATCAACTGTTATTGTGGACTATAAACTGGATAAGTATTTGTTCTCCATTTGAGTGAGATGTTTTTAAGTGGCTAATTGAGCAAAGTGCTTTCATATATTTTATTATTATTATTAGTTCAAGAATCATATAAAAATATCGGATTGATATCAGTATCGGCAAATAGCCAAAACTGCGGCATCGGTATCAGAAGTGAAAAAATGGTACCGGGACATCCCTATTATTCATGAGGATGTTATAAGCAGTTATTTACAGGACCAGACTGATTCTATCTAACCTGATTCCCAGGCTTAACCAGCCGAAGAGCAGCTTCTGCACACAAGTTGGCAGCTTTGATCACATCCGCTTTCCGTCCTGTCACAGGATTGTCCTAGAAGAACAGCAAATTAAACATTAGTGCATGTTTAAACAGAATGAAACAGAATGTGGCATCCACAAAGAAGAGAGACATACCTTGGTTGCACCAACTACAAAGCTGTGGGCAACGTTGGAGATGAAGCCATCCACATGCACTCCAAGGTCACTATGTAAAAACAGAATGCAGTAATGAAGAAATGTTCTGATAACCAGATGAACATATATATTAATATATACATAAAGCAGAAATAATACCTACATTTTAACCAAGTCACCATCTTTAACCGTATAGTCTGGATCGCTCTTTATTGGTGAGAAGTGGCACACACAGTTGTTCACAGACACACAGGTGGGAAAGGCAATCCCTGTCACACAAGAAGAATACCACATTTATTTTGATATATATAAAACAATAAGAAATAATTTTTCTACATTTTGTAATTTTATTTATTTATCGGTATTTAAAATAATTAAAAAGTCACCACGTTTAAGATTTTAATTAATAAAATGTAATGGAAAAACACTGAGTTTTCAGAAACATTCTTACCTTTCTTTATTTCTTTTTCCTTCTTGAAGACCTTGCCTGTTTCGGCAGTGATGAAAGCGTCTCCTTTCTCACACAGACTGAGGACAGACAAACCAGGCTTGGCTGCTTCGATGACAGCCTTCAAAGCCTCTGAGGGGAAAGATTTCACATGAAACAACAAAGTTTGGAAACCCTACCTAAAGCACTATGATCAGGTCTGAAGGAGACCAATACACATGAAATCTGGAAGCACTTCTAAAAGGAATCGTGACAAACAAATTTAAGACTAACATTTGCTGAAGCTTTCTCAGCACCTGGCATTAAATTTACTTGAAGACAATACAGGACACTATGACACAATTTTTTCAAACTACGATATAGCACACAGAAAACTGTAAAACTCTACAGGAGATAAGTAGAATCACAGGGTCAGTCGCCACTCACTCTCATTGTAAGGAACAAGATGCAATGAAAGTGAATGGTGACTCAGGCTGTCAGTCACTTACATTCTGTCAAACATTTCCTTTTCGGGTTCATAGTCATACAGATTTAGAGCAACATGAGAGTGAGTAAAAATGACAGAATTAAACTTTCTGGGCAATCACTTAATGTCCATACGTTACTTAACGTTACAACTAAAGCTAACTGGCTAACCCGCTAGCCGAATATTTAATAACATAAAATAACGCAATTAAGATTACAAAACATACGGTGCTCATGCTTGTCCATACGATTGCAAGTTACGCCAAGTCAAATAAACATACATGACTGGCATCGATGGCAATCTCACTACAGCTCGCAGACACATGGCCGAGCGCTGAGCTGAACCCCCGCTCGGTCAAATTCAACCCTTAATCGCGCATAAAGCCCCAGAATCATTCTTACGGTTTGCTATGTCGGCCCCCATCTTGTACTTGGTGACCACCAAGTCATCAGCAACGGTCTGCTCTTGCTGTTCGTCGTCTCCTGACATGCTTGTCAGTGTTTGGATTCAAGTGGAGCGTAGTCGTAACTTTTTCCCTCGCTTCGCTTGTAGGATGATGGAGCACAGCACGCTTCAGATCTCACAGCCTGCGCCACCAGCAGCCGTGGAAACGCGCAAGATGGCCGCTTACTGCACTGCTCTTCAAAATAAAAGTAACAAACATGCGGACACACTGATAGAGTGACCTCTGCGGGAGCTCGAGGATATATTAATAACGTCAGGCCTTATATCTCATCATTTTCTAGTTCGGCATTTTACTATAGCATTATATATAGGCTACTATACTATAGACATGAAAAGTAAAACTTATGAAACTCTAAATAATATTTATGAGATAAAGTTTCTTTTTATAGATTGCAAATCATATTTTCGACATTTATGTCATAAATATGATTTTACAAAATCATGATTTTTTTCTTATGTGGTGGAAATGTGCTTTCATAGAATTTAGCCAATGTGTGAAGAAAATGAAGAAAAACCAAGGTAAATATCATAAACAATAGTTTTATTGTGAGACTTTTCAGTAAAGCTGTAATTTTGTCAAAAACTGAAATATAAATGAATTAAATAATTATTTTATTGCCTCCAGATTTTATGAGGTCCTAATCCTCAGAATAACATGCAAGTTTCTTTTATGACAATAGTTTGGACTTTAGCCCCTGGTATCATAGACAAGGCTTAAACCTAGTCCCAGACTAAAATGCATCTTTGAGCTGTTTTAACTCATATCTTAAAATATGTCAGTGCCGTTATTTTGTCTCAAGATTCACACCAGTAATGTTTTTTTCTAAGGCACATTTATAAAAGCTACTTAAATATCCTAATTGAACTAAGGCGTAATCCTGGTTTTGTGAAACCAGGGCTAAATGTGCCTTTTTTGACGAGTCCATTGTGGTTCATGAAACACTTCTAAATCTGCTGTGTATTAGACGGCGAGTACATTAATTTCATTATTTATCAGAAGAATTTCTAAATCTGAAAACATGTCATTAAGCTTGAGTGGTGTGAAATTCCCAAATAAATTACTCTTAAGAGTTTTAGTGAATTAAAAACTCTTACAGAATTAATCTGAATCTAAAAGGTCTACAGACATCTTCAAAAGCATTTTGTTTGTTTTTGACAATATACGTTATTTTTTCCATTGCCATATTTGACGCCATTTCTTTAATCCACATTTCAATTCTTGGCTCATTGATATTTTTTCAATTAAGAGCAATACGTTTAGCCTGTAAAATACACGTCTATGAATCTGACCTCTTAGTTCTGTAAGGGAGAACCGATAGGATATGTACACAGGATAAAAAGCTTAGGATCCAGTGGTAGGTTCTTGGATAGAATTTGGTCAATCATATCAATAATACCTCGCCAAAAGGGTTTCAGTTCCACACTTTCCCATATACAGTGGTACAATGAATACCTCTTGCCTTGTTACACTTTATGCAGGTATCAGAAATGTTATTAATAAACTTGTGCAACTTAACAGCAGTTATGTATGTCCGCATCAGCCATTTGTACTGTACTGTATTTGTACTTTCTTCATCTGAGCCTCCTTACATGCCTCATTCCAGTCTTCTAAAGATATTTCATCATCTATATCTTAGTTTTGATTCTGCGGATCAAACAAATCATACAAATTAAACCTTTATCATAACAATGTCCTATAATTACTGCCACTAATGAAAATTATGAGTTTTGATGCGTGCAGACTATTATGTATTGTATAGCTTAATAAATAAATTAAACCCGATTAACACATAACATGTGAACAACAAAATAATATCTTTATTTCAGAAATAAAATGTTCTAGATTCAGTTTAGTTTTAAACCCCTATTTTCTAATTGTTGCCTATAGATTAATAAAATTTGCAACAATCTAGCTCCCACAGAACTGGAGTTTTTAGTTAAGTCTTTTTATCTCTGATTAGAAAGGTATTAATTTGTCTCCAATTTGCACACATTCACGCCTGTAATGTCTGATCACGGCATGTCAACCCTCATTCATATTTTAGTAGCCTTATCAATACTTTTTATTCTGAAAATGTTTCAAATGTACACTGTAAAAAGATAAAATAAAGTTGTAAATAAAACAAAAGATCGTTTTACAAGAAAATACTATTTCAGTCTTTCTACTACAAAATTGTACGTTCAATTCAATCTTACTTGCCGTTTCATTCATTTGTAATTATTTCTGAAATGAATAGCTGATTTCTAATTTCTGAGTGAAAATTGTTTTGTGTTGTTGTCATTAAATTAATTTTTAATGAATTAAAAAAAAAAAAAAAAAAGACCTACGCTTGTTTTACATTGGTTCTGGCAAAATATTTACATATAATAATGGGAACAATTACCTATGGGAGACAATAAATGTAAGTAATCAAATTACTTTATTTATTGAGAAAATCAATATACAATTTATACAAGTTTTCTTCCAAAAAGAATTGTTCCTAATGGAGTAAATAAAAATCATCGTCTTACAAAACAAACATTAATCTGTATACAAAACCACAGGAGTTGGACTTCAGATACAAACAAATAGAGGTAGGCCAATCTTCAACAAGACATTACATTTCATACTATTATAAAGTTTATTTTGTTGGCACATTAGCATAAATTCATGTGTTCAAATACTGAACACATGGTAGATATACATCCTTAGAAACATCCTGGTTATCCCAGTCCATTCTGTTTCCCTCGTTCATCCGTCACATTGTTTCTGTTAGTGAGTTGAGGTCAATAATTACGTGCATACAGCGTCCTGCTTGTGGAATAATCTGCTGTGCCAGTAGTCTGGGTTGTCAAATGAAGTGTTTTGCGCCTCCACTCCAGTACACACTTTTATGAAGGATCTGAGACCAGGCTTTTGTGACTCCTCTCCCACAACGGGCCTTCCATTTAGCGGAATGTTCTGATAATCAGCCTGATGCCCATCCTCAGAGCCAGTTCTCTCAGATGCCTCCATGTCCACATATTCACTGCGCTGTGTAGTGCAATCAGAATCCTCGTGTCTTGCAGTCAACCTTGGCAGATTGCTTACATTTTGGTAAATTGCTTCTTTGACGCCACTCTCCACCTCATCCGTACTGCTCGCTGTGCTCTCCCCTGCTACGTTTTGCTGGTGTATGTCTGCACGTATGTCCATGTATTCATACTCAACCACCGCTTTTTGTGGCTGCTGCTCCTCTGAGGGTTCTTCCTCTACAGCGCTGACCTCAGGTTGACTCCCGCCAGTACATGTTCCTGTTTCATCCACACCGGATTCACAAGCAGCAGCAGCAGACTCCAGGCTGTCCTCTTCAGAGGGACTAGTGGCCTTATCTGACTGTTCGGTTTGTGTTGAGTCAGTGTCTCTTTTCTGTGGTAAAATGTTGCATGTGTAAGGAGAAGCAGGGGAAGATGGTTTGCTCAGTGCAGACGAAGCGTCAGCGCTATCTGTAGCTGAAGTAGAAAGCCGAGGGGGCTCTTTGTTCATTAGCTCGTACTCTTGTGTGGTGTCTGTTTTCTGTGTCGAGAGAGCACTCTTGGAGTTACTGGATATCCTTTTATGAGAAAGAGTGCTTCTGGAATCTAAATAAGAAAATATGTCATAAAAATGCACACAGTTGAGTCCCAAAAAACACGTACACACTGCAGCTAAAGTCGGATGTCATTTCACCTTTTAGTGCTTAATTCTGTAACACCCAGTTCAGTAATTTACAGGAGAGACAGCCGCATTGTCATGTTTATTTACATCACGTGTATTTGTCTCACTTCTGTATGCATAGTGCAAGAAATCACAAGAAAAGAGGTACAGGCCTTGACTCATTCGTGTTGCTAGGTCTTGCTATAAAATCAAGAACAAGCCCATAATAAACTGAAATAAATCCAAATGCTTTATATTGAAAAAAGACCAAAATATTGCAACCCGCATATGTCCACTGTATGACTCCATAAACTTTATCACTTTATGAGCAAAGCTCATAGAATAAGCCCAAAGACGCTCATAATAAGCGGACATGGCAACACAGCAAAAGAGAGCACTGCAAAGCAGCCTTCTAAGCATAAACACAACACAACGCTGCTGTTGGCAGTGGTTTTGTTAAAATTGCAGAACAGAACAAGTCTTTGGTCGCTGTAATATTACTTTGATCAAAATTAGCGGATAACAAACAAACGAGATGCCAGAATGTTGCTATGGTTACCATAGTGTCAATCATCGCAATTTCGGGAGTTAGTCGTATTCCGTACACACACAGAATGATAATTTAGGGAATTCACTCATGTATTTAATGCAGTTGTCACTCCTGAAATTTTACAGTGTGGCCATGGAAAGTAATAAATTTGAGGTCAATATTGTTTTACCTCTCTCCGTGGGCAGCACGTATCCATAATGGTCCTCATCTACACCCTCCAGACCTGGCGAGAACGGATCTGACGTCACAGACACGCCGTTGGACATGTAGGCGCTGTCCATACGACTACGACCTCTGCGAAGACTACCTGTTTGAGAAGTAAGTTCAGCCATTTCAATGTCCACCATGGTCCCCCTGCCATCTGAGCACTCCGAATCTGTCCTCACTGAGCCAGTCTTCCTCCTCTGGCCTCTCATCTGGGTGGAAACAACGCAAGTATATCATTTCACATTTTGTATTAATTTGTGAAATCATGCAGTGTTTTTAAAACAAGGGTCCACAGAAAAAAAAGGAGATTTTTTTTTAGGACTCATTATTATTATTTTAGAGCTTATTAATCCCTTGGGGCAGTTAGTTCCCTCTATTGTGGTGCTTCACATATATAGACAACATTTAATACACACACATACAAATACTATAATATATAGATATACATAGCTAAAAAATATATATATATATATTAATAAAATAACAATATTGAATATTTGATTATTGTGTTGGACAACGTAGGACCTTCAATCTTTGAAGGTTGAGAACCAGTCAGTATGTTTTAGATAAATTATTTTGCTCCACCAGTACAGTAACATGCTATGACATATTTTTAAAAAATCAATAAAAGTAATATAAAAGCAATTTTGCACTATTATTTAACAGTATAAATGGGTCTTTATACAAGAAAATATATATGGCTGCCAATATAATTTAGGAAAGGGGTATCTTGGCATCAAAATGTTTGAATTCTCCTAATCTGTCCATACTGTGATATAACAAAGCAGTTATTTAAGATGAAAGCTTGTAGTCAAAGTCAACATGATAGATGATATATAAGCTGACCTGTCTAGGGTCGTCCCCTGGGCCAGGGGTCATAGGGAGATAACCTATAGATGTTGTGTGTTCTGAGGTGCCCTAATGAGAGAGAGAGAGAGAGAGAAAGAGAGAGTGAGAAGAGAATCATTGTGCAGTTTATATTTATACCAAAGACATGTTACTTTATTACTATTAGTTCTATTCAGAGAAGAATAACAAACATACACTACCATTCAAAGTTTTAGGGCCAGTACAAGTGTTTTGTAATTAATATTTTTATTCAGCAAAAATGCATTAAAAAGTAAAGACATTTATAATGTTACAAAAGATTTCTATTTCAAATAAATGCTGTTCTTTTGAACTTTATATTCCTCAAATAATCATGAAAAAAATGGTGTCAGTTTCTACAAAAATATTAAGCAGCTAAAATTTTCAACATTGATAAAAAAACAAACAAGTTTTTTATCACAAATTCAGCAATAATTATTGAAGGATCATGTGACACTAAAGACTGGAGTAATGGCTACTATATTCTGCTTTTCCATCACAGGAATAAAAAAATATGTATATATATACTAATATAGAAAATAATATTAGAACATTTTCGCATTACAGTTTTACTGTATTTTGATTCAATAAATTCAGATATGCAAATAAATGCAGAGAAATGCAAAAAAATCTTACCGACCCCAATCTTTTGAACGATAGTGTAAACATGATAGAAATGATGGACATCTCACCCTGTAGGAGGCCATACGGAGGCGAGAATGACTTCTAGTTGGTGACAGCTGAAGGGGAGGAGTAGCAAAGCCACCCTGCAATCCCTCATCATCATCATCTTCCTCCAAGTCTGCCTCTAAATGAGTGCCTTTGACACGTTGGTGGCTTTCCTCTGAACCAGTGCAATTCTGAGCAGGCTACATTATGGCACAGAAATAAATGAAATCAGTCACAAACTAGTGCCTATATTTGACTACTTGCAAAGAAAATCTTGGTTTCTTACATTCACCACAAGGTATCGAGGTGGATCCCTTGCCATTCTTGTAAATTCATTGGTCAGTTCTTTAAATGTAGGCCTTACATTCTCATCAATCATCCAGCCTAGGGAAAGATGGAGAATAAAAAGTGTTTATAAGCACCTTCAATGTTTTAACAGTGCATTAAATCATTGCCCAAATGCGTCTAGCATCCGCCTTACACTTGACCATGACCATGTAGACATCTATGGTGCAGATCTGTGGTTGAGCCAGCCGCTCTCCTTTCTCCAGTAAACCTGGCACATCATGAGGATGCATAGTTGCGTATGGCTCTGCTCCATATGACATCATCTCCCATACAGTCACACCTGGAGTAAATAAGAAGAACATTCACTCAGATAAACTTCTAAACAACTAAAACTGATATTCAACAGTACTGAGACTCACCATAGCTCCACACATCACTCTGATGAGTGTATCTTCTGAAGAGGATACTCTCTAATGCCATCCATTTAATTGGCGTCTGAAAAAAAGAGATCATTTCATCAGCAACCTCAACCGATGATGCCTTTTTAGTAAACCTATTTCTCATATACATCATTTTATATTAATTGTATTTATATTTAAAAATATATAGACTAACATTGAAAACTTTGGGGCCAGTATAATATTTTTATTCAGCAAGGATGCATTAAATTGATCAAAAGTGACAAAAAAGATTTTGAAATTTCTATTTAAAATTTAAAACATCGAATTCAAATAAATGCTGCTCTTTCGAAATTTCTATATTGATCAAAGAATCTTGAAAAAAGTATCACGATTTCCACAAAAATAGAATAGAAAACAATTATTTTAAATTGTAGTAATATTTCTCAATATTACTGTTTTTACTCTATATTTATCAAATAAATGCAGCCTTGGTAAGCATAAGAGGCTTCTTTCAAAAACATAAAAAATCTTACAGACCCCAAACTCTACGGTAGTATATATATGTTATTTCAGGAGAAATTGAATCTGTATATTACCTTGTGCTCACTGTACACATATTTCTTATCATCTGGATAGAGAAGGTCTGCAACCCCAAAGTCTGAGATCTGTACCATGTAGTCACTCTTGAACAGCACGTTGCGTGCAGCAAGGTTCCTATGTGCTATGCAGTGCTCCTCCAGATAATACATGCCCTAAAGATACATACAGATGTTGTGTATAAACATTTTGCACCAAAGAGCTTTATATAAAGACCATTTGTAAAGAATTTATCAGGACACTTCAGTACATAGTCTTCTCATCTCACCTTTGCGATCTGCACACACCAGTTGAGCAGGCGCTGGGGGTCCAGGCTGTCTTTGTTTTGGCGAAGGTGTTGCAGTAAGGATCCCTGAGGACTGAGCTGGGTGACCAGCTGCAAACTTGTCCCTGGGCAGATCCCAAGGAGACGCACAATATACGGGTGATCCAGGCTTCCCATTGCAAGCATGTGCTGCGGACAGGTGAAAAATAAGTACGAAGGCATGAAGCAATGCATGTATGAGTGTACCTTTAGTGCAAGCTGATGTCTCACATCAGTCATTTCTGTGAAGGTCTGCCGGCCACTGCGGTCTTGGATCGTCTTTATTGCCACAGGGATTTTTACAGAGTCTCCCTCAGGGATCCAGAAACCCTGAGGATAAGTCACTTAAGCTTAATCACAGGTAACTCAGTTCAGGTCACTCAGTTAAGAATTGAACTGACCAAAGGCAAACTTAAATGTGAGAGGCATTCCAACCTTATTCACAGTGCCAAAGACTCCGTAGCCCAGAAGTTTGCCCTTTCGCAGCTCTTGTGGTTTTAGGATGCGAGCATGCACTTTTGTCCCCTTCTCTCCAGGATCCAGCGGCTCAATGCTCTGTGGGGAGACGGGAGGAAATGCGCATCATATAATATTGATAGCCAAGGAAGTACAGTGGCCAATAACACACTTATAAACAGAGTTAAAAATGTCTGAATGTTGCTTTCCACTGTTTATTTAGTTACTCTCCGCATGCAATGTTCAAATACAATATTAATCTGTATCACTAGACTCTACATTTGCGATGTACTGCATGTTTACATTACATGCCTTTAAAAGGGTCTTCGCTAGTTTGCTATATACACTACCGTTCAAACGTTTGGGGTCATTAAGATTTTTTAATGTTTTTAAAAGAAGTAATATTATTAAAAACATAATATTATGAAATATGATTACCGGTACAATATTACAATTTATAATAACTATGCAAAGCTGATTTTTCAGGAGTCATTAGTATTCAGTGTCACATGATCCTTAAAAAATCATTCTAATATGCTGATTTGGTGCTCAAGAATTATTATTGTAAATGTCGAAAACAGTTGTACTGTTTTATATTTTTGTGGAAACAGAAATACATTTTAAATAGGATGTCAATCCTTAACAAAAACTTTGAAAAAAAATGCATTTATTTGAACAAAAATATTTTACATACATAAAATACTTCATAAAATCAATTTAACAGGTATTTTGCTGAATAAAAGTTTTAATTTCTTTTAAAAAATCTTACTGGTAGTGTGTATCCAATATAATTAGATAATTGTATTAAAAAATGGAAGGAACCTTATTTTTTAAAATTACATATAGGTTAAGCAAAAAGCGTTATATTCAAAGAGACCAAATGACTTACCTCAGCGCTCTCAAGGTACCTCCTCAGAGCTCTTTTGCGACGGATTGCCAGGCCTCTGTGATACAGCATGCCAAGCACAAACAGTGCCAAGAGCACAATGATACCGGCAAATACAGCAACTGCTATAACTGCGATCTGAGAGCTGAGAGGAAAATGCTTGGTGAAGGAAAACTTTTGATGTGTATATCTGAAAACGTTTGTACTTTCTAATTGTAACCAGAAGATGGTGCTACAAACCTGTTGACAAGTCTGTCATGATCCACACAGTTTCTGAGCGCAGGGCCTGTGCATCTGGTGAGGGGACAAATACCACAAAGGAACACATTCACATACCAATACACAGTGTTTTCAGCAAACTACTTTCTCTCAATTGGACTTACCCTCTTGTGCAGTTGAGGTGACATAGCTCACAATGACGTGTTGCATTAGGGTACTTAAATATGGTCTGACCATTTTCCCCATTCACTCCATTAGGACACGTAGAAACGCAATGAGGGCCATCCATCAGGTTTAAACATGCTACACACTGATCAGCAGCCTGATGCGCAGAGAAGGAAAGAAGACAAACTTATAAGTTATATATTAATAGAACAAATATTCCTGTCACTAAGCACCTGCACTAGGACAAACAGTTCGAATGAATTTTTTTATTAAGTCACTGTTAACAGTGATGTATTGCACAATGAACAGATCTGAAGCAAAGAGCCAGCAAAGCCTGTCTGGCAAGTTACTGTAATCAACCGAACATGCAGACATTACACAGAGAGTGTGTGGGTTGGATTTTTTTTTTTTTACCGTAAAAAAAGTTATCACATCATTATCATAACACCCTTTAGCACTATCATACACAGTTAGAAAGATGTGAGAGGTTGATTAAAAATGTGTCAAATAGGCACTGGTAAAAACAAAGACTTGGATACCATAAAGTTGAAGTAAAACAAATCACTAGAACAGCTGATCTAAGTGGGGAAAAATCTGAACTATTTCAAAAGACACACAGACTGCGTTATTTTACAGAATACAAAAGCGAGGATGTGACTTGTGCACAGGAACAGAAACTTGTAGTGTTTAAGAGTCTACATACCTAAAATGTTTTCCCAGACGGATAGAAAAAATGTATGAGAAAGCTATGGGACTCCAAATGTGACACAAAAAAAAGAGAGAATCTAAATTGAATTTAAATTAATTACTTATATATTATGATAGCATTTATTAATATTCAGAACGAGCTTTTATTTTAAGTAATGTTGTTGTGCTTTTGTCATTTTTATTCATTTTGTTCTTTTAATAAAGCTTTTTTTTTTTTTTTTAGCTTTAGTCATTTTAGTACTTCAACTTAAATGAAAATTAGAAATGAAGTTTTTTAAGTTTTTTTTTTATTCAAAAAAAGCACACAAAAAATTATTCATTTGATTTTCAATCGTTTTACCAACAATGATTTGAATCATAACAAAAGAAAGAAAAGTTTGAAGTTGCATACTTCTCCTTGGCATGTTTGTTTCCCATTTTGGGGTAGACACTCAGGGTGACAAGCAAGGCACTCTCTATTAGATGCTTTAAACTCCCGTGGCTCTCTGTGGACACACACAGTCCTTCATACACTGAACCAACTTTCAATAAACTTATAAATATATAAAAAATAAAACAAATCTACTAAGCACACTGACCCGGAGTAGAGATTGCAGTGAGATACACAGGTACCGTGCCGACTGTGGTTCCTGCATGACAAACACTGCTCAGGCCCTGGGCCCCAGCATCCTGCGTCAGAGCACAACGGGTCACACACATGGCCCTCTTCCTCTGTTTACACGAAATGCAAAGACATACAAGTTATCAATGGACGACAACATAATAACATATGTGATACAGACAGCACACATTCTGCAGTTAGGGAGGAACTTAACTGACCACACTGGGTCTGGGGTTTGTTGTCCTTGATGTCATTGTTATTACGTCTGGGATGCCGGCGGTTACCGGTGAAGATCCGACCCCAGTCGACAGTGTCGAGATAACACAGGTTTATATTTTGAGTGATGTATACGCTGCCATCGCTGATCTCACGCAAGGAATACAGTCCCAGAGATGTGAGGGAGGGAATCTTCATCACCAACAAAGAGAAAGGCCTAATGGAGAGGACAAAATGAGTGAGAAACTGGAGCATAAAGGGAGAATGACCGAAGGAAAGGACAGATCCACAGTGATTTCCCCTGAGCACACCACCACAGGCTCCCAGTGCCAGATCACAAATGAAAGCACATGAACCATTCATGACCCTCATCTCATGTCAGTTTGAATATATGCTCATACATGCCCCTGTTATCCTTACAGAAACATTTCACAACTTATCAGGAAGATTGTCGTCATTACTTGGCACCCACAGCAGGAAAAAAGACAATGTTTGCACATGTGATTGAGAGAGATTTGGCGATACAGGAATACCGGTTTTTAGATGGGTTGCAGGGAGTACATACCTCTTAGGGCTGCAGGACAGACATAAGCACATGTGGAGAATGAGGGGAGTAACATACAAAACACAGGGAAAACAAAAAACAATGGTGAGACGCATGCACAATGTTAAACACTGCAGGAATAAAAAGCAATAAAACACTTAGTGGAGAGACAAACATTTAAAGCAATGAAAAAAAACCAGGATGTGACTGGAATAGGACACAAAATAATGACTGATGTGCAAAACACACACACACACGCACGCGCGCACGCACGCATGCATGTAGGCACGCACGCACACACAGGTTAAAAATGAATAAATTAATACTTTTATTGAGCCGGAACTCAAACTCAGGTCATCTGAAGTACTACAAAGCCATGGAAATATATCAGACCATAGGCATCAACTGTTTAATGAAAAAACAAAAAACAAAACAAAAACACTAGCATTTTAAATCTCCAACCCGAAGGTAATAGCTAATATAGGTAATAAACAGCTATTACTTTCGGGTTGGAGATTTAAGTTTTGTTTTTGTTTTTTTTAAATAGGGGAAAACAACCCCTTTTGCCACAGGCAGTACAATGCTTAAATGAAAGACAGTGTTTTTGTAGAATTTACTGAGAGGGTTTCAGTGATGATGAGTTAGGGGGGATTGTTTTGTCTTTTTGATTTTTAGATTTTTATACTGTATGATTTTCATATTTGTGTACATTGTTTTTTTTTTTTTGTGTGTGAATGGATGTTGAAACAAAATTTCTCCATGCGCATAATAAAAGTCAACAACAACAACAACAACACAACCGTACTACATGTCGCTGTCCACAAGGCTATTGACTCTGACATTTTAAAATATATTAAAATAGAAATTTCACAATATTACTAATTTTACTGTATTTTTGATCAAATACATTAAGCAATTTCATCAACCCCAACCTTTTGTGCATCAAATATCGGTAACACTTTATTTTACAGTGTCCTTGTTACATGTACTTACCACAGTAATAACAGTAAATTATGCATAATTACATGCAATTAACCCTCAACCAAATCCTAATCCTACCCTAACCCTATAGTAAGTACACGTAGTTGCTTAATATTACTCAGTACTTAAATAAATAATTACACTGTAACAATGACACCTTAAAATAAAGCGTAACCCAAATATCAAAGTAAAAGAAGAAAATGTTTTTCTGGAATAACAATAATGCAATTTGAATTTACATTTCCATGGCCGGTAGGAAATCTTTACGTCAATTCACCCATTTGCGTATGTTGCAAAAAGTTAACATTAGACCATGCAAACACACATAAAACACTCTCACACACACTCAGTCTTACTTGTGATGAGATCTTCCTTGAATGGTAGTGAGACTGGAGAAAATAGACAGATCGCTGAGTTCATCGGGCCAAGACTGAATGTTCAAAGTGCCTACAAATCACACACACACACACTGAATCACAACATGAGACGGAATGATGTACCAAAAACTACAGCAACAAGAACACAAACAGAGACCAATCAGTGTATGCCTAAAGTAAAGTAGCATACCAGTAATTTCTCTGACAGTGTTAAATACTTTGAGCTTTTCAGGCTCCAGAGGTGGTATGTTATGATAGACGTCTCTGCGGAATAAAACAGTGCAGTTATTAGCATAAACAATCTCAGTAATGGACTCCCTGTGGGCACTCATCAATCTGCTCTCTGTTTAATCATTAATTAATAACCTGTGGAAGGCAGTGAAAGAATCTGAGCTGGAGTCTTCATGAGAAATAGCCCATGAATCACGTGTAAAGACCTAATTAAAACCTTCAAAGACATTACAGGGCAAAGGTCTGGAATATACAGTAGGACAGACTGTTTATGGCACAGTGTTGTTCAGGTCTGAGAGAGCTTATCAAAGTGTGTTTGTGTGTGTCTTACCCTGTGATACCTATGATCAGAAAATGTAGACTTCCTTGAATCTTGGTACAGTTGATAAAGCTGTCTATGTTACTGGAGTCCACTGTTTGTCTATGATTGGGTCCCGTTCCCTCACATACTAAAGAGAGAAAGAGAAAAAATATGAGGGGTCACATGACAACAGATTAATTTTCTTTATTCAAGACTCTTAAGCACATTGAGTTCAATGCATTCATCTGCTATAATCCAGTAAATTAAAAGGGTTGGATGGACACTTTACCTTTGGGACACAGGCCAATGCAAAGTTCACACTGTTTAATGCCATTTTTCTCTTTTTCTGTTTTACCAGGAGGGCAACTGCTCACACATGCGCTGCCATCCACAACAAAGTGTGCTGAAGAAAAAAATAAGAGGAAAGATCACTGATTCTACATGCTGCACTAATTATTATGTGCCTTAAGAGAGTTACAAGATTCTCTTTTTGTGTGAGTGACTAACCATTAATGTGCTTTGTAGACTACCATTTTTACAGATACATATATAGGCATAGTTCCCAAAGAAGAGCCACCTGCCATGAAAGTGTATTTTGTATTTCTTCTTCTAAAAAAATAATAATATATATATATATATATATATATATGTATTTTTGACACTTAAAAAAAGGAATAATTACAATTTTTATTTTATTATTTAATTAACGGTTATTCATGTTTTCTTTTTCTGTGGTTTTCTGGTAGACTTCTGGTATCTGATTGCTCTCGTTGCTTAAGTCACATAAAACATTTTTATATGAATAACATTTCTATATATATAAAAAATAATATATTATAAAAAAGTTTTTTATAATAATTTTATTTCTAAAGGAATTATTTAGTGGTTATTTCTGTTTTTGTTTCGGTGTCTTTCTGGCTATCTTTTAGTGAAAATTGAAACTTTTAGTTTGTTTTCTTCAGTAGTCTTGTATCTCTGATTTGATTTGTTCATATTGCTCAAGTCAGATTTAGCAATCATAGCCTAACAATCATACATTGTGGTTTAGAACCATGTATTATGTTGAAATTCCTAAAAATGTCAACAGCCAACTATCCTGTGTTTTATTTACTTTCCAACGCCAACGCAAGTGGTGTTTGGCGAGTGTTAATTGTGGACTCAAATTTAATCTAAAAGTAAAACACAGTAAGGGGAGTGGTGTAGCACCATTCAAATCTGGCATTTGTTTAAACTTGTGTTATGTTTAACGTTGTTGTTTATGGTCTTCCATGGATACGTCAATGCAGTTCTGATGCACTGTCAATGAGGCATGTCACCCAAAGCTCTCGCTGAATGCTCCAAGAGTTCATTCACAGTTCATTTACAATAATTTACTAGACCATTCATCAGTTCTACCAAGTTAAAAAAATAGTTATCTTTGAATTACAATCCTAGATCTGTATCCATCAAGCCACCAAACTATTTATTTTCTGGCTCATGCTTTAGTGAACGGCTTCTCTGTGGTAAACCGGGTTTTGTGGCCGTAACTCACCGGGACATTTGGGTACGCAGATTGAACCAAATTGATACATGGCTTCAGAGTTTGGCTCCACCTGAAAAGTCTGTCGGTTATACACCAGAGGCCAAGGGCAGTGAGGGACGCAAGAGCCTGAGTGATTGACATGCCGACATGCCTTTTTGAAAAAGTATTAAGAGTTAAAGTTTGTTACAATGCTTTGTTTTGTTTTCATTGTATTTGTTTCTTACAATAGATGTGACAGATCTTGAGCAATGCAATGAGAGCATTATGACAATAGTGCTAATACTCACAAAGCAGTCTGTGTCCTTTGGTCCAATGCAGCCTCCAGCACACTCTGTGTGGCAGCACTCATTAGGGTTGGTCCCAAAACAGTGGCCATGACACTGAGGTGCACACACTGTTTTTGTCACTGAAACACACACACAGACAAAATACCTCCGTATCATTGTGTATGACTAAAAGAAAGTTATTAAATTATTCAAACAATATCATTTAATGAATAATTTTATTCAGCAAGGATGCATTAAATTGACAGTAAAAGTAACAGTAATTTAAAACCTGAAAAATCACATTGTTAAATTCTTATTCTTAAATGTGTCACTAAATCAGCATATTATAATGATTTCTGAAGGATCATGTGAAAATTTAGCTTTGCCATCACAGGAATAAAATGAAATTTCCAAATATTTTAAAATATAAAAAAACTTTATTTGAATATGTTCAAATAAATGCAGCCTGGTTGAGAATAAGAGACTTCTTTCAAAAACATTAAACCAACCCCAAACTTTTGAACAGTGGTGTATGTGAAATGAATCTCAGTTACCGGTACTTACATTTCTGGCACTGATCTTTGTTTGGACCCCAGCAGAATTCTCCGCATGCAGAATCACATGACCCTATGAACACAAAGAGAGGTCAAATATCTAAATGAGAGAAGTCAAAGGAATAGTTCACAAAAGAAATTACACTGTTATCATTTATAGATTCCTATTTGGTTCTAACCCAGTATTGTCTCATTTAAACTCATTTTGTGCTTTTGTTTCAAAAAAGCATTTTTAAACAATGAAATCATTGGTGCTAAAGGCCATTGGTTCTTGAACATATTCAAGAGACTGTTCCTCAAAAAAAAAAAAAAAGATTTAAAAAGGCTTTGTGGAAGAAGTCAGGCTACTTTTCTTTCATATCATCATCATCCACATTCTATACATGGTAGATAACATGTCCTATTGTGTTTTAAAGAAGGAACACAATATGGGGATGGGACATCATGGGGGTGAGTAAATGATTAAAACATTTTCTGGACATGAATATAAAACATAATTCAATGATACATATCTATCTCACACACTCAATATATAACCACCCAATCAGGGTGTGAATGTACAAACCTTTTTCTCCATTGTTCTGGATCTGGATGCGAGCATCACGGTCTCTGACAATGTCCTGCCAGTTGATCCATGGAGCATGACTGAGGTTCCTGTTATGGACAATCTGTACACCACCTTCCAAGATCTCTGCAGGGGACGCATAGATGGGGAACAAACACCTGTTTGTACTTCTGCTTGTCTAAAGAATTGTCTAATGTAAAGCTGGCTGCACTGTATTGAGCATGAAGGTTAATGTTAAGTTTCTGTTTCCCATCAAGAGGTGCAGTTATAGTTCTTGGAAATGTCTCAGAATGTCCAGGGTAATGTCAGCATACCTCCACGTAGAACAAACCACATCCAACAGGACTAACAGTCGACTCAGTCGGGATGTCCTTGTACTAACCCAGATTGTATCAAAAAACTTAAAACCCCAGCTGCCAGCTACTCACTGTAGAATTAAATGCACACCTCGACTCTCCTGTTTCCACCAAAGCTGTTTGTCGGGAGATCCACACAGTCAATATTCATGGTTGGGCTGCTATAGCCAAACCTTTGGTCACGAGGTTTCAATGGTTTCAATTGTACCAACAGTGCAAATCTTGGGCTGTGGACAATGTGAAACATATATGTGACCCACTCTGGCGAAATGAGAAGTCAGAAATGTACACAAACGCTGATTATTTGTCAATGGGAAGCCCCGTTTCGACTGACCGGCACGCGATTGGTCCAGCCATCCTCCTGTCAGACTCGCAGCGCTCTGTGTAAACAAGCTAGCAGATCTCCTCAGAAAGATTAAATATTATTAATTTGAGAAATGTCGTGTTATATATTAATGTCTTAGGTCAAGTTAAGCTGTAAAATAAATAGTTTATCCCTGTAAATGCAATGGATTTTGAAAGATATCAACAAAAAACGGGCAAAAAACTTTAAAAGCGATTTTCTCAGGTTTTCAATTGGAAAAAGAGGGCAGACTACCATAATTCAAATGTGTATATCTTTACAACCATTCAAGGAAGGACTTTGACTAGGATATCATTTGAAAGCTTGGTCTCCTCTTTCCATTAATACCAACATCTCAATTTTGAAATTTGGGTCACTGTGACTCATTTTGCTGGATCAAGTCACATATTGTTCTCTGATGAGTCCACCTTCACTGTCCCAAAGAGGCTTAACACCCAGACAGTTGCGAGCCCAGAGTGAAGCATGGGTGGATCAGTGATGGTTTGGGCTGCAATATCATGGCATTCCCTACTGTTCTTGATAGGCACGTCACTGCCAAGGACTACCAAACCATACTGGAGGACCATATGGTTCTAACATTGAACCCTGAAGGGGGTGCCGTGTATCAGCATGATAATGCATCAGTACACACAGCAAATCTTGTGACAGAATGGTTTGATGAACATGAAAGTAAAGTTGAACATCTGTCATGGCCTGCACAGTCACCAGATCTAAATATTTTTGAGACACTTTGGGGTATTTTAGAGCACATCAGAAAATGTTTTCCTCCGCCAGTATCACAGTGACCTGGTCACTGTTCTGGAAAAGAAATGGCTCAAAATCTCACTGGCCACAGTGCAAGACTTGTTTCTGTCATTCCCAAGATGAACTGATGCTGTATTGGCCGCAAAACAAGGAACTACACCTAACTAATAAATTATTGTGGTCTAAAACCAGGTATTTTAGTTTCATTGTCCAACTCCTGTATGTGCCCCTTCAATGCGTCTTTTCTGACATCTCATATGAGTCTGGACAGGCCAAATTATATAAAATATGCAGTTTGAATGATGTGATCCACAAAACACACAGACACACTTCTGCCATGCTCAAGCTCTTTTGAGGGCCTGTCTGTATATCAATTTGCTCTATTGAGTGAAATGGGTGTGCCAGAGCTACACTATGCAAATCTGCCAGATTCCTAAATACTCCTACACACTACTCAAATCCATTTGTTTTGGGAAGGTAGCTTTACAAGATCATAAATGCTCCACAGAAAGGAATTATCTAAGGAAGCATTTTTGATCCAAGAGATTTGTGTCCTAACCATCCACAACCAATGAATGGCAGGACTTTTTGTTGATCACTTGGTTTCTGTTTCTGCAGTGGGACGCTGCATGTTCAGTTTGGACAAATTACTCCTCGCTGGAAACTTTTTACAATCTCGTCTCACCTGTAAGGTTGGTGAGGCCCAGATCCTCCAGGCCACTGTGACTCTCAAAGTTATGCAAGACAGAAAGGGCCCATTCCTTCTCATAAGGGCTGCTACCACGAATCACTCTGAGCTGGTCCAGAGGCAACCTACGGAACTGGTTCATAGCAATAAGGATGTAGCCTGTGACTTCTCGGATACTCTGAAAGAGAAGCATAAGACAAGCATGTTGCAGTAATCAGTATTCAGTAATGTTACAGCCAAATCAACCATTTAATATATATATATATAAAATTATCCTACTCCAAGAAATGAAAAATCGAGGTCATCCTCCATCTGTGTGATCTCAAGATTGCCCATTACGATCTCACATCCGGTGTAGCGTTCCTTCAGGTTGTTGTAGTGTTCTGCAGGGGTGCCAGTGGAGCTCAGAGCATTCTTGGTGCCAGTGCAAACTGGTGGGGAAAGAGATTGCTTACATCTAATTATGTTGTAGGCTACTGTATATGAGTTTGTGGATCATTTGAAAAGAAATGTAAAGTCACAATAAAAAAAGGGGGAAAAAAGAAACAAATTAATACTTTTATTCAGCAGACAGTAAAGTGACAGTAAATACATTTTTATTTATTAAAAAATATATATATTTATTAAGTGTTTTTGATGATGAAAATGTTTCTTGAGCAGCAAATCAGCCTATTAGAATGATTTCTGAAGGATCATGTGACACTGAGAGCTGGAGTAATGATGCTGAAAAGTAAAAACAATTAATGGAAATTGTAATACTGTTTTAGTGTATTTTTACAGACCTTAGGCTACATTTTTCAATTGTATATTATTACAAAGATTCATTTTAGCACAGCCCTTAGTTTCGGCTTATGAACTAGTCTGATTCTGTGTGTTTTAAACATTTACTCGTGGTACTGCTCACTTGCCTGCATGACTTCCAAGTGCAAGTATATGAATGTTCATGCATTTCCCCTATACAAACCAAAGGGCAATGTAAACTTCCTGGAGTAATCAACGGCATGCTAGATATGCTGCCCACAGACATGTTAAGTAGTAAATAACCCAGAATACTTCTTTATGATATACCGTTCAAATATATACACGGGTTTCTGTGCAACGTCATCACACAGATGCGCGCGCATCTAAGAGGCAGAAAGCAACAGTCTTTACGGCTATATCCAGCAGAAGCAGAGATGACGCGGAGCTGTTGTGCTGTAAACTAGCCTAAATGCATAGGGTATGTCAGGTTTTTATGATTCGCAAACTTAGTTGGACAATTTCATTCTAGTCAAGTAACTAACGTTTTACATAATGTTATATTAATATGCAAATGAAACACAAGCAAACAGATCCAACTCTGAAATTGCAGTTTATTATTGAGTCAACAAGAATTTACAAACAATGCGAAATCTACGTTAATTACAATGTTCTTTTACAGAACTCGGCATAACATATAGCGGTCTTGCCTCTTGGATGCGCGCGCATCCGGTATTGTTTGTATACAAGAAACCTGTGTATAGGCTGATATCAGTTTGATGGTCTATTTGTAAATAGCAATAATGTACGAGACTGCAGAAGAACAGTCACAGAGGCCTCTGTACACATATATAGCCCTTTTGAAGTGGCCACTTCCACACAAGGCTTCCACTCACAGCGCACACAAAGACATCATGCAGCAGCCACACCACAAGATCATTAACATAATGAGGGCAAGGTCAGAGGTCACCAAGATGCTGCAGGTCAGGATGTAGTACAAGACAACTGAAAGTCCCCTAACAGACTTAAAAAGAGACGAGCATAATAGTGGGAAACGGCTTCAGACTGAGATGGAATCTAGGGTTAGTGGCCTGAGGTGACTGAGACATGACAACTGATAGAAAAGTCTCTCTCTTGCTCTCTCACTCAGACTCACCCCACCTATAAAACACTCAAGGGTCTTCCTGCAGTGAGTGTACTGCAGTGCACGTTTACCATGAGCACATGTGTGCATGCACTTACTTAACTGACACTGTGTATCACTCTATAATACCGTGGCATCCAAAATGACCCAGGATGCATTGTAGCATACAGATTTGAGATCCTGGTTTTGTGAGCCATGAAAATAAACCTACTCTACTAGTTATATCAAGAATATTCCAGGTTAAATTCAGCACAAATTGAGTTTTAGTAAAACTCAACTACAGAGAATGCGTCCACTGTACACTGAGAATAAAAACCATCCAGCTGAAGGCCTGTTCACACCAAGAATGACAACTATGGCGATAACTATATTGGCGTCCACACCAACACAGGATACCGCTTTGTTTAATATAATCGCGAGCTGTGGTCATGACATCTGGTACTCAAGCTCTTTTAAGGTCCGGTGGATTCTGATTGGCTGTCAATGTTTTTATTGTTCATTAGCTGGAAAATATAATTCTGAGAAAGTGATTCCAACAATATTGTTTTCCTCATCATCATTACATCTATGTTGTGGACTTCCCTATTCTCACAGAATTAGTACAATTATTTAAAGTTTATAGTTATCATCTTTGGTGAATGGCCCTTAATAGTTTTATGTTATAAAAACGTTTTATTAATGTTCTTGCTGCTTTAATGATAACAAAAACATTAATTTCTTATGTTTAAAGAAAATTTTTCTTGGTAATATGAACATTCTGGAAAACATTTGCATACTGTAAAGTTTGTATTGTTGTTAAAGCACCTTCTGTAAAAAAAAGTATTTAAGCTTTATTTACTGTTGCATAAGTTTTGCTCAACAGAGGCAAAGCAATCTAACACAGGAACTGAGCATGTTTGAGCCAAACCTGTACGTCACACAACAGATCTCTAAGACTTCTCAACCCTGTCCTGGGGACTCCCTACCACTGCACATTTTGGATGTCTCTCAAATCGGACACACCCATTTTGGGTTTTTGCTGTCTTTATTAATGAGCTGAATCAGGTGTGTTAGATGAGTGAAACATCCAAAATACACAGTGGTGGAGGGCCCACTAGTTTTAAAAACTGGCCTAAAGCCAGGTGCAAACGATTTTTTGCCATGATTTGGTCGTCTGAGACAAATTTTGTCGATCTTAGGCCAAATTATGAAGTCTTTGATTGCTTGTTTGACATGTTCACCAACATCAAATCAAATTTGACCTCCGACGAGATTCTGGCAGTGCAGGTTTGAGGTACAGTCCCTGCAGTGTGGCTCCTCTTACGACAAACGTAAAATCAAAAACCAATAGGAGCGCAGAACCACATGACCCAATTAGTGAGACAACAACAAACCACCACTTGCTCCACAAACATCTACGTTGTTGTTGTTTTTTTTCTATCCCACCATTTCTATCCCACATGTAAATGCAGCTCATAGTCACCGAACATGTCACGGATTGATGATGTAAAACTCCGGACGAGTATTCGTGTGTGCGTCTGTTTTTAACGTGTCTTGACTGCCGTACGGTCTGACTTGAATGAAAACTGAGATCCTACAGTGTGACATGGCTAACAGCAGGAATCATGTTTGTACAGTCAGACAAGCAACAATCATGAAGGACTATTATAAATTCTACAGTGTGCACATGGCTTAAGAAACCCAAATTAATTTAATTTAGACAAAATCTGTACTGTGTTTGGCCTTTATAGAGCAGAGTTGTGTAAATCAACCTTTAAAGGTGGGATGAGGCAGCCACAAATATGTAAATGGGCGTGAGTTTAACTTTGAATATAGGTTTTAAGAACATAGGAGAACTTGAAAATGACATTGTAAAACAAACACAGCAAGTTCTGGCTGGTGAACCTGCTTGCGTTCGCATTCAATAAACCCATTAATCATCGTGTTGCTGTAAAATATTAGTTGTGTGCAAACAACACTCAGGAAGAACAAAAAAAATCCTTAAACATTGGGAGGCGGCAACTGCCTGACAGCCAAGAGAACCTAGTGTGCATTGTGGGTGTATTTTGCGAGGGGTTAAACGGTATATTCCCGAGACTGGCAGAGTGTAATGCTCAGCTGCATGTCTGGGGCCTAAGGCTCTATCTGGCTATGAGATCTAGAGGGGCATTATTAATGAACAAAGCACAGTATTGTCACTTAGCTATAAATGTGTGGCTCTGTTAATGTGTAGCTCTGATTGACACTGACTGTGTGTGAGTGTGTGTGCAGGGCTGAGATCATACAACCAGACAATAAGATGAGTGTGAGCGTAGTACTCTATCAAGAGGAGGGGGAGTCCGGAGGGGTGGGGGGTGCATAGGGACATAATCTAAGTGTGACCACTGTCCTTTACATTGCTCCAGTCTATATGTTACTGCATCCTGAAATGCACACAACCAGATACCACTGAGTGACTTTACAACAGCAGTCAAACTCACTGAACTGTGCTTCTGATACCCCGAGGAATGAAGCTGGAGGAGGGGACGAGTTATAGCAGCATCTATTCTGGGAACGCATAAAAATGTGCTGCTTACAGGAAGTGCTGTCACACTATTCTGTATGCAAATTCTGAAGAACAAATGCAAAATTTGAATAATTCATTAATAATTAATACATTTGAACACGTATGAACATTGTAAACTCAATAAATATCTATAAACATGGCCCTTTTATTTCTAGTTTCTGCAATATAAGTTATATATTGACTTTACAGTGGACTTTGAATGTTACAACTAGGGCTATTAGGGTTGCACACTTAATTGTAACCACGTTTGTTATCAGCCAATATTTGATTGATATCAGTGGATATTTATATTTATTATACACATTTTTATTATACACATATTTGCTGACCAATTTTGGATATTAATCTATAGATGCTCTTTCCTGAAAATTCTTAGATTTTAATCGACTTTTTTTGCTACTTTTAACCCACATAATGCATTCAAATTCGGCATACAAGTTTTGCATTCCCGGGTCTGGTTATTATTGATTCTCTGTAACACTTTACAATAAGGTTCGATTAGTTAAAATTAACTAATTTATTAACTAGCAATGCACAAATCATTTGTAACAGTATTTATTAATCTTTGTTAATGTTAGTTAATAAAAATACAATATTTCATTATTTGTTCATGTTAGTTTACAGCGCATTAACTAATGTTAAGAAACACAACTTTTGATTTTAATAATGTATTAGTAAATGTTGAAATGAATGATTAATAAATGCTGTAGAAGTATTATTCATTCTTAATTCATGTTAACTAAAGTAGTTAACAAATGTTAACTAATGAAACCTTATTGTAAAGTGTTACTTGATTTTCCAACAAAACAACATCCAAACAAGATAAAAATGACTCTGGAAAGTTTTCAAACTAAATATATTAGCCTAATTTTACCTGCAAAAAACTTTCAGATGAAAAAGAGGATTATTATTTTGTGCTGCAATGGTTCATTAATTGCATGCATATTCATGCTTATCAACAAAATTCAGTCCCAAAAGTGCTTGTGAGACATGGTAAAAATGCTAAATATAATTTACAAAAGTATTTTTGGGACAAATTTATCTCAAAGATGTAAAAAAAAAAAAAAAAAAAAAAAAAAGAAGGAAGGAAGAAAGAAAGAAATAATAGACAAGATTGCAAAGGGAGTAAACCAAATTTAAAGGTTATATCTCTTAATAAAAAATAAAAAAACATCCAAGTGATATGTATTTGATGATAGTCTTGAGTCTTGACCCAAAGTTTGGTTTCTAAAGTATTGTTTTTAATTTATCTCTTCAAGGTCAAAATAGACCTGAATGTGTTATGGGGTTAAACTGACAGTGCGAGTTTACAGAAATTTTTTTATCCTTTAAGAGCACTTTTTTTATATTATAAGACTTTTCATCCCTTTTTTCATCATTCCATTCTTTCCATATTGTACATTATAATATTGTGATGCCTAATTTCACTTAAGCATTACAACATGAATTGTATTTTTAAACATTTACCTGCCATAACATTGAATAATTATTGTACTGACCATAATTTTAATCAGTGCATCCCTATTATCTATCCAGCAGTCAATGATAATGAATGAGGAATGAAATCTGAGAAACACCCTAATAGAAAAAGCTATGCAGACATGCACATGTAAAGGTGGACACACCCACATGACATATTTGCGGTTGCGTCAGGTATTGTCTAGATAGCATGCGCATATTCATACACACACACACACATGATGTTTGGATGCTAATAATGTATGGATTTATGGAGTCCTGTTCATTCACACAAGTAATCTTAAATCAACAGTATCAGAGACAGTGAGCAGAAACCACTATGGGACATACAATAGAATCCAGCAGCACACAATGATTATAGTTCAAAGAGAGTCAGGGCGGGGACTGGGCACTCATGACAGACAGAACAAGAGACAGGGGAAAAAAAAGAGGGTGAGTGGAAGAACCCATGAGGGAAAGCAAAGTAGACACATTGAGAAAGATATGACACCAGTACTGTCAAACTGAAAGAAGAGCCGACGTTAAACAAAAAAAGACAACTTCCAAAACACACATCCACGCCTATTCACGTGAACTTCTGCAAGTACAGACTGCTCCAAATCTGAGGCCATTACGTTCGGCTGTTGGATGGAAGTATGCATGGTTTCGGTCTTCTCTTTTTGAATCTGTTCAATGTAGAGTTGCATTTCTTTTTTAAAACAAACAGGCTTTACCTATCTATACTATCTTGATATTGGATATTGTGCTTTTATTAGGTCAGAGCAGATGTCTTCCATTCAAAATCTTCTCTGTTTTTTTTCTCTCCGGAAGGAAAGGGTGATTAGATTATAATAAACTTAGTAAAGTCCTTTCTATCAAACCGCTTGTATGCTTAAAAGAGGCTGAACTTTGGAGCCATGACTGTAAAGGAGTTATTAAAGAGCGGTTTATGATATGGCACTATAGTCCCACACCTTATTCTGTTCAGCTGAGTAACGTGTGATTGGCAGGAAATATATGGTGTTTGATTGGCAGCAAATATACGGTAAGTGATTGGGACTGGCTATTAAGGGACAGTGCTTGAATCTAATGTTCTGTGAAAAATAGCTCCTGAGGAAAAAAGATTTGTGCCCTAAAGCTGTTTAAGTTGAAACTGGTTTAATAATTTCAAGAGTCAATATATCAAGTCAACATGACTCACCAGTCACCACTGTGCCACGTGTTATAGTTGAGGGTCATTTAAATGAACAAGTATGCATAATTATAGGCTAATTATTTTGCCTAATATGTTGTCTGGCTAATGGCATAATCAGAGACTCAAAAAGTCCAAAAAGAAAAAGAAATCCAAAAAGAAACTAGAAAGTCCAAGAAGTGAGTGCACCGTCAAGCAGTGACAGCAGTGTCCTGCACTGGGACATGGCAAACTTAATATAAAACATTATATATACCACTATTATGATTTCTACATACATTTTAATGACTACACGGAAAGTTTGTGTTTAAAAAAATCCATTTGTTACACCACAGGACTATTTAAGTGCAAAAAGCTGAAAGTTGTTTAAACTGGTGAAAAACTTCGCCAGTCAAAGCACCTGCTTTCAGATAAATTGGCTAGTAGCCTATAGCCTAACCTTTACCTGGGTAGTAAAGCAATACACATTAACTTTTTATATTGATATTTATATTACATAGTTTAAATGTGAAACAACCCATTAAATCTAAACAGGGGCATAAACCCAGGGGGTTTTAAGGGGGCATAAACCATGACAAGAAAATCAAACAAATCGTTAATTTTTAAACTCAAACTAAGAATTGTTAGGAGAGAAAAGGATAATTTCCTACAGAAATTCACATTATTCTATAAGTGTGTATCTTATAAAGCCATTTCAACAATAATATGTATATATAAGAGAATTAAGACTTTTATACCTTCTAGTGTTTGTGAAGTTACTGTCTGGGGTAGACAGAAACACATCAGCGCGCTGAGCGCGAGCACCTGCTGTCTCATCTCGTCTCGTGAGTGAGTGAAGAATCGTCTCGAGCTGACACGAGCGCGCCCTCAGACATACCGCGCGCTGCGGAAAATCCAGACACCAAGTGCTACCCTCTCAAGGAAGATGGACAGCGTGAGGGTGATATTCCGGTGGACAAAAAAAGGTTTATGCTAAAATAAAATATCCATGAAATGCATTTAGTTGCTTACTTCGGCTGTTCCCTGTTGAATAATCTCTGTTCCCTGCCAACCGCGTTGTGTGTAGGCTATCATCAAAAAGTTCCGCTTTGCAGTAGCACCATTCCCATTGGATTTTCCCACTTAGTAAACGGATAATAAACTATTTACTAGGCTAAAACGAGATTAGGAGAGTGAGAAGGAAAGTTGAAAGTATGACGCAGGCTCACCACTCCCTGAGTGTACACTTAGCCTATGATGTTGAGAAGATGTGGATTGGCCCGATAGAGCGCTGCGCTATTTACCAATCACTGCATGAACGCTGCTTCTCCACCCTTCGGAAACTGGCACAACAGCCTGCCGTGACTCACAAACCGATGGGCTATATAATGTTTCTTCATGAAGTTAAGAATTAAAATTAGGGGCACCTTTGACTAACTTACTTACAATCTTAAAAAAAAAAGAAAAAAAAAAGTTTTAAAACAGTCTTCATAATTATGAAGCGTTTTAATATCTCTGATCAACAACACAACACTTGTCAGTATAGTAAATACATGGATCAAATCGTTCGGTCTCACTTTTTTGGTGATTCTTCGTTGAGTTGTATTGTAATATTTAAAGTTTCTCCTTACCTGTGTTAGTGTTGAAAGTATGATGACGCACTAACGCATTTATAAAAGCTGATTGGCTTGAATGATTATCTCTGTCAATGATTGGATATATATGCGGAAGGAGGCACATTTCTTTCTTTCACTAATTCAATTGAGTATCCCCTCTATTAGCTATTCGTGACTACGGGTATGAAATAATAAACTGTGTAGACTATAAAGCCTATATTTATAATTGCTATATTTTGAGGACTGTAAAATGATTGATTGAACAAAAAAATTATAATTTTCAAATAGTCACTCAGCTCTGTAACACTCAGCAACAATGTTTCATATAAAGAGGAAAAGTGAAAAATCACCTAGTTCTACAAACTTCGCTTCGCTCCCCCCCTTTCAAATTTGGCAACATTTACATTTCAACACTCATAAATGAAGTAGCCTTATCTAGGGAACAGAACGTTCACCTAATCGAAGAATGACTCATTTACAAGGCCATTAAATACCTTCCTTGAGGACATTTAGTTATGCTAATTATATAGCCTAGGGTTGGTTGAGTGGTAATAATTCTACAGGTAGCCTATCTTGTCAGAGTCTCGCAGAGTTTTATGAGCGGGTCGTCATCAGCCGGGGGTCTTGCATGGGTTTCTTGTTCACAGTGAAGAGCATTATTGTACTCGTGCCGTGCCATGTCCACTGCTTAATCCCCCCATTGATGCATATAGACCGAGCTATCACAATAGGCACATTGTCAAGGGGTTTGGCGACTTCTGGACCCACAGCAGAACATGCCTGATCTCAACAGACTGTCCACTGTACAGTGGTAAACGCACACATCGGAGAGAAGAGTAAACGCTTAAGATCACGCTTCGTTATATGAATTTAGTTATGGCAGCTAATGGCTGCTCATTTTCTTATCTGACAGCAAAACCTTGCTTTGTGGTACTTATTTTCAACTTTTTAAAAGTCTGGCTAACATGTTCCTTATTGAACAGTAGCCGATATGCGCTTCTTGTCTTTGCATTGATGGACATTTTAAGTATATAGCCTTTTATCACTGATTAGAGATTGGCAGAAGAAACAGGTCTTGTCATATTGTGATTGTATACAGTAAAGTAAATAATGCTTGCTCTCTTTTCAGAATATTAGGCCAGTGAGACCTCTACCGGTATCACTGAATATTACAGGCATCACTGAATATTACAGGCAGTGTAATCAGTTAGAAACGGCGTGTTATGAGCATATACTACACTTCAAATGTTTAGGATCAGTAGAACTTAAGCATTAACGCATTAAATGTATAACATTCTGTTGGGTCACATAAAACGATCCTTAACACTTTGATATTCAACATTTGATGTTTATTTTTGATTAGTTACAAAACATAAATAGAATCAACAGTTGAATTAGTTACAATTTACAGTAGCTAAATCACCAGCAATACGTTTAGTCCTCTATAGATTATTTTAACTTAAATAACCTTCAATTATTGGTGGTCCCCCTAGTTTTACTGAACAACTTCACCCAAAAGTTACTCCACTGAAGAAATGATTTGACTTCTAATTTTCCCAATGATTTGCATTGAATTAAAATCCCTCTAAAAATCAAAATTTTGTATCAGCTCATAATCTTTGAACACTTTTGGGGTAAAGCTGTAAGCCAGGGGAACTCAAGAAACTGTTTAGGACTTGTGTCTTATCAGATATCACAGCTTTCTCAACACTGATCAGTACACAATTTTACATTTTTACAACCCCTTTCAAAATACAAAAATAATGGTTTCTTTTTAGATTACATTTTTGTAACACTTCAGCAGAGGGTTATCTTTACATTTCCCGTTTGTACAGATCAAATGGCTAACGTTGGAGCTTTCTTAGACAACAGCTTTTTGCTCACCACTACACTGTGGGTTTCCTGTAAGGAGGTGGGTCTTGTCTTTAGAAAAAGGACATAAAATACTGAAAACTGTATGATCCCAATCGTCTGTAGGCAACGGTCATGTTGACTTCTTTTTGTAACATCCACGATTTCTAGCATTAGCACAATTTAAAAAGCTTCACAAAACGAATCCGTTCCTCATTCCCTGTGCACTTTACACAATACATTCCATCCTGTTCATCTCTCACCTACTTGTTGAAAAACGCAGGATGCCTCTTTCATACCAACCTTCAGTTCCTTTTTTCAACAAAACATTAAAAACAGCCAGTTTTCTGTATATGGGCATTGCAGGTTTACGAATGCAGACTGAATCTTCAGTAGTCTGGTTACAGGTCTGATTTAAAGTCTGGGCACTGATATCTTGGTCTAGATGAATCACGTATGATCAGTGTAGAAAAATACACTGTAGAAGGCAAACTATTTCTGAATGTTCTCCCAATTGTAAATTTGCATGGCAGTACTATATCTTATTTAGCACCAGAGCAGTATCTGATGAAATGCCAGATTCAATGAGGAACATCTTTTTGCCAGTGTTTTGCTGATTGATTTGCTGCGTTCACGAAAAGCAAACTCACAGATCACAGTTCGGTGTTCACGGAAGCACGTTCATACGGGACTGTGCAAAAATAGACAAGAACAAGAACAAGCTGCGTTCACTTCACTTGAGCTTTCCAAACAGCCGTCTAGTCTTGCACTCTTCATCATGGGATTAATGTTAATAGTGTAAACCTTAAAAGTATGAACGCCTGCTAGTGAAAAATACTGCAATCATATTAGCTAGTTTCATTTGAAATCAAATGAACTGAAGAACTGTTTTTTTCTTTCTCAGAATCAATTGCAGGACCGTAAAAGGAATTAGTCAATGGCTATTTGTTATTCTAGAAAAAAATCTTGGCTAAATCTAAAACGTTACCGCTATTTATCATTGTAAAATATAATACATGAGAAGCATGCCTTATCCGTGCACAACACGTGTTTTCGTAGCTAAGATGATGGCTGCAGGGTTACCATGCTCTGCGCTGGAACATGCGATTGATCTCGCCCACCGGCAGAATCCGTTGTGCTCTATTAAGATGGCGCTTCACTGCTGACGTCTGGTTGTTGTCGTTTCTGTGCGTATATATAAAAAAATATTTCTTTTAAGCTATACAGACCCACGTCACAACAACACAGAAAAGAATTTAAATATCTTTACTAATTGCACTTTTTAAAATTCAAATAGTCCTTTCGTTTGAAGCACTGATAAATAAAAACAAAGAGGATCATATCTCGTCAAAAATGTCTCTATATAGGGCGAGTTCAGGTCCAACTAAGTCAGATATAAAACTTGACGGTGGGGAAACACACAGAGGATATGTATTGAAAAATGCAACACAAACACACACTCACACAAATACACACACTACAGTATTTATACACCCCCATACCCACACACACCAACACGCAACCACTTGCTACTAGTGTCCTTCCTGTACAGCATCGGGTATTCCTCTCCATCTTCTCAAACAGACCTCATCTCACTGCTGTCCTAAAGGAAGTGTGGACGTGGAGGGTTTGGAGTGAAGTTTGGCACTGGAGGGCAGAGCGGAGGTGGAGCACGAGCAGAAAATGGTGTCTTGATTGGCGGTGGCGGCGGGGGCAGAGGCAGCTGTGATGCTGGTGGCGGGGGGCAGAGGAGACTCCGCTGCAGTCATGAGCAAGGGGGAGGCGCTGGGGGGAGGCGTGCCAGACACCAGGGGCTGGGATCCTGTCAGGAGCTGGACCTGCTGCGGGTGCAGGGGACACGGGCTGTACTGCAGATGTGCATTCTGCTGGGGTAGAGGAGCGATGGGAAATTGCGTTGAAGGCGGCTGCGTTTGTCCACTGATGGTACTATAGGGGGTGGATGCCATTGTAGTCATGCTGACTGATACAGGAGTACTTAAAGGAGCCCCGGAAAACCAACCCGATGAAGCTGTTGTCTGCAAGATAGAAACATTATTTACTTATTATTTTAGTTTAGTTTTAGCATCACAACTAACAAGACAGAGGAATCCAGACGTCTGAAACTATATTTAAAATCAAGGACTGTGAGTCTAAGCACACAGGTGTGGTAATGGTATTGAATTACTTGAAAATGCTCCTATTTTGATTTTCTCTAGTGTTCTTAAGGTGAAGTCTCGATTACCATTGTTAAGTTTTCGTGAGTTTTTGAGGATGAAACAGTGATTTCATTAGATATCCACGCAAACAGGAGGGTGAAACATTTTCCCTGTCAGATTTCGCCACGGGTTCATGTTGGTCACTCTAATTTGCTGCACTGACCAACAGAAAGGTGCTTGTTTTAAAAGAGACTTGTGTGAGCGGTGCTTCATACATTGCAACACTATTGACAATAGACAAGGAATATTTTTTGCTTGCAAAATTTTACTAATGTGATCGTACCTTTAGACTTTTGAATCCCACTGTATAAATCACAGCTAAATATTTTAACCTATAGGTACAGGATAGTGCAAATGGAGACACTGTATTTGTTGCATGAATGCTTTACCTCAGTAGTCTGACCCCATCCGCCCAACTCCTGCACTTGTTGGATCTGTTTGATTTGATTCAGTGAAGGCTTAGGCAGAGCAGGGCAAACAGCTTCTTTTGACCACTCATCAACAAGCTTATGCAGTTCATCTGTGAATGTGCTCTTTCTATTGGCAGAAACCTGGCCTGAAGGACTCTGGTCTGAAAACAAAATGATGGAATTGTTAAAGATGCCATTAAATAAAGACAACATAATCCTTATTAATTACAATACCATTCAAAAGTCTAGGATAGGTAGAGTTTTTGAAAGAAGTCTCTTATGCTCAACAAGGCTGCATTTATTTGATCAAAGTAAATATTGTATTGAATATTGTGAAATATTATTACAATTTAAAATAACTCTATTTTAATACATTTAAAATAGTTATTCCTGTGATGTCAAAGCTGAATTTTCAGCATCATTACTCTACAGACTACAGTCTTCAGTCACATGATCCTTTAGAAATCATTCAAATATGCTGATTTATCTTTAAGAAACATTTCTTTTTATTATCAATGTTGAAAACAGTTTTGCTGCCTAATGTGTTTGTGGAAACCTGATAAATATTTTTCAGGATTGGTTGATGAATAGAAAGTTGAAAAAAAAAACCCTGCATTTATTTGTATTAGAAAACTTCTATAACATCACACAAATCTTTGCCGTCACTTTTGATCAATTTAATGCATCCTTGCTGATTAAAGTATTAAAGTATTTTTTTTTGAATGGTAATGTATTATTATTTTGAGCATGTTCTATAGCTTTAGTACCTCTATTAGCAGTCAGTGATGGGGTTTTCTCAGGCTTGCAGTATGAGTGAAGCCTGCTTTTCTCCCTACCAGAATAACTACTAGACTGCTGAAGACTCCCTGAGTGTGTGTTTTAAAAGCAACAGGAAAACCGTAAAAGTGGATTATAGTAAAAAAAAAAAGAAAACAAAAAAAAAAGAAGCTAATTCTAACTCTTCATTATGGCAGTACCTTGGTGTGTGACTCCGTTGTTATCCATGTGAGAGTGGGGTCGGGGCCGGAGCTTGGCTTTGGCGGGTCGGGGTCTGCGTGGGGAGATGGCGAGGGGTGCAGCGGGCAAAGGAGAGGTCCGGGGCAGGGTCATGGACAGAGGATGTCTGTGGTCTTTCAGAGAGCGAAGCTGCCTGTACAAATCCTGCAGCTCTCGGTTCTGCTGTGCCTGCAGGGACACCACCTCTTTGATGTGTCTACAAAGATAAAAGAGATGAGGAAGTAATAGTAGATTTAGAAGTATTAGTATACGAAGAACAGCAGTGCAGAATTCAACTGCTCTCACTTCTCTCTCAGCTTATGGAGCTCTTTCCTCAAATCTTCATCCTCCACCTCGCTCTCATCGTCGCTGCTGCCCAGGGGCGATCGTGCGTGACTTCTGGGTGGGTGGGTGGGCACTGTAGTTTTCCTCTCCTCTTTCTCACCATCCTTCCCTTTGGTTTTCCTCCTCTCTCGCTCCAGGTCAGGTGACACAGGAGAGCTGTCAGTCAAATTTTCCTCACTTTGTTCGGCTTGTGTAACTGAAAAACGGCCAACTTTTCTTTGCGTGAATCCTTGGCTTGGTGCAGCTTCCTGCGGTGAAAGGGGCTCTGCGGACTGGGACACTGGAATCACCTACAAGAAAAGAGAATAGGAAGTAGCAGTTACTTCACAAAGTATAAATTATTTGTGGCAACTAGGATCACAATAAAGATAAAAAGAGACAATATGCGTAAACTGACCAACAGCTAAAAAATTGGATTGGATGGACTACTTGTCATATATAAGGGAAAGTCACTCAGTGATCTCATGCTTCTTATTAGTCATGGTGGAATGATTGTGTTTATAAGGTAAGCACATGAACACCACCATAAGGTTGTAAATGGAAAGCGTTATTCAAACAATCAGAAGCAAGAAGCAAGTTATTATTGATTTTATGCTACCGTTCCAATGTTTGGGGTTAGTAATTTAAAAAAAGAAAGAAATTAATACGTTTATTCAGTATGGATGCATTCATTTGATAAAAGTGAGAGTAAATACATTTAACATTACAAAAGATTGCAAATCAACAAACAAAAAAAATGTGTTAATCAAATAATCCTAAAAATTGTACCAGTTTCCACAAAAATATTAAACAGCGCTACTGCTTTTAACATAATAATAATAATAATAATAATCAGAGATGTTTCTTGAGCTCCAAATCTGAATATTAGAATGATTTCTGAAGGATCAATGATACTAAAAATGTAGCTTAGCCTTCACAGGAATAAATTAAATTTTAAAAGATAAAACAAAAATAGATATTTTAAATTGTAATATGAACATAAGCCACCTCTTTCAAAAAATAAAATTAATAAAAATCTTACCAAACAAACTTTTGAAGGGTAGTGTAAATATGTTGTAATAATAAATGTTGATGATACAATTTAGTTATGTGCGCACTGTTGATGAAGTAGAGTGTTAAAACTTTTATTTTTAAAGAGTTAAGAGTTTTTTATAGCTGGTTGACGGCTATCTTTCTATTTTAACTGTGTCTATGGTGTATGTGGTTGTCTCAATGTTTACACTTCTTCCTGTCTGACAAGAAAGTGAAAAGATTGAGCTATTGCAAAATGAAAATGGCAGAACAATGGCTGTACCTGGAAACGCCCTCTGTGCGAGCAGGGTTGGTTATTTGCAGATGCCTCCCTCTCCTCTTCCAGGCCTTGGCTGAAGTTGACATCTTATCAGAAGGAATAAAGAGAGAGACGCAAAGACGAGGGAACACAATGACAATAGTAAAATGAAATGGGAACATACAGATAATGAAAAAAAATATATAACACAAATAAGCACACAAACAGAAGACACCACAGACACAGGAAGATGACATTAATAACTACACCACACAACAGATCTTTGACTAACAAGCATCCATGCATGTTCACATGGTGAGATTATAGAGTCAGCATGTCAAATTACACCATCACTGGCAGTCGGTGGACATGAATACGGATATGATTATCATCTCAAATGCCATGCTGAGTGGACGCAGAGTGTGATGGGGAATGGGTTTGGGGAGGGGTGGCAGGGAGCAGATTTAACAAACAGTAAAGCCAGCTCATAGAAGAACAATCTCTGCACCATAACTTCTAAAACATTAGAGAGTAATAAACAGAAGTATGCCCCCATCCATCCACACTCACACGATTGCATTCATCTGTCAGACTCTATCACCACTCCCTAGAGAGCGGCAGTGATACCAGTCAGCATGTGTGAATAATCTACATCTACTGCGTGTTCATGGTGTGTATACAGAAACACTGTATCATTCCAGTGACTATTTCTAGTTGATGGTCCTAAGGTGCTTTTCATGATACATAGCCATATACACACACACATATGCATGTTGAATATTTAGTCTGTAGGCTATGTAGGCTATGTTAGGAATGGCATACTACCATATTACTTATACTAAGCATGTATATTGTGCAAAGAATAAAAATTATCAGTATTTATGGATCATCCAGATTACTTAGATATGACATTTTCACCTAAATGTGTTGAATACAAACAGAGAACAATACAAGGAATACTGTATCCCATCATACTTTTTATACTAAGTATTTATACTGTGCATAGAATGCTAATGTTCCGTTTTCATTCAATTAAATAATAATTTAAGAGCCTGAAACTATATTTGAGTACCTTGATTAGACTGCCATTTGTACTACAAAATTAGATAATTTATTTCCAACATGCCACTGAATGTTCACTACTGTTCAAAAGTTTGGGGTATGCTCACCAAGACTGCATTTATTTAACCAAAAATACAGTAAAAACCGTAATATTGTGAAACATTATACAATTTAAAATAACTCTCAACTATTTAAATATATTTTAAAATGTGATTTCAAATATTTGCTAACAATGCAAGTCTTTACTGACACTTTTGGTCAATTTAACGCATCCTTGCTGAATAAAAGTACTAATATCTAATTATTTCTACTACTTTTTTCTTCTAACTCTTACTGACCCCAAACTTATAGTAATGAAATGGTGAAATGTTTATCATTGCATACTGTGTACTTTTTCCACATGCCAGTTTTTAAACAAAAACTGTAAGGACAGCAGTATGCTAGTATTCCATTCCAAACAAACCCATGGACATGCAAAAAAATAAAACATTCTAAAAGTCTGCCCAGATAGGAAAGAACAGGATATGATCTAAAGTTCAGGGATAAATAAAATCTACACTTATATGAAAAATGGATTGCTACTGCAGCACCTGAAAAAATGCTGTTCGCTTTACTAGACATTAGAATGACTCACTTGCTAAAGCTTAGCAAGTGACTTACTTGCTAAAGTTAATTCATAAATATACAGTGTCAATGGTGCATAAAATGTAAATTCAAAAATGTAATGAGGGCCAGATTCATTTCTCAGTATTAACATTTTTTTTGCAGCTGTTATTTTTGCATTAGAATGGACAGAAATGTAATTAGAGTGGGCATGATGAACAATATGTAGTATCTAGTATCACGCCTCTTCAATTCCTAAACAAATAAAAATGAACAGGTGCAAACTTCAGAGTCTGGCCCATGTAACTTGTAAACAAGTGTGCTATTTCTCAACTGCAGGTGCTCTGGGTGAGTGAGGCAGGGTGCAGGAAGGTGAGGGGCACGGGTGCCGCAATACTGCACTGCATACGCTGGGGATGGAGACTCAGATCCAGGTGCGACGCACAAGGGTCATCCCTCTTAGATTCTCTTTCCTTTCTACACTCCTCTGTTCTTACCCCTGGGTAACCCATGCAGACAAAACAAAAAGGAGGCTACAACATAAATGTTAATGTACAGCAGAGCAATTCCTTTTAAACAAAAACTCAAGCAAGAAAAATTGATCGCTAGATGATGTAATGATTTCAGTACAGACTAAGCAAAGCAACAACCACGTCACCATGGAAAGACTATTAGGATTAATAACTAATTATTAATTCTAACAGCATTTTTAGAAATTAAGAAATCCCTATCTAGCAAGATAAGACTCAGCTATATTATTGGCTACATTAATTTTAATCTAAACATTTGTTTCAGGTCAGTGCCCACCCACATCCCTCACTCGCTCTCTCTTGCGTGCTTCCTATGGACACTACCTTGCTGGACTCTGGGCTTCTTGAACAAGCTGGCGGAGTGGCGCAGTTTGCATGCCCAGCTTTTGAATTTGCGAGTCCAGGATTTCTTGCTAACAGGATTTCTGATACTAGGACATGTCAGGTTTAGGCCAAAATATCCACCTCCTTCATTGTGCTGCTGCTGCTGTCCAGGCCACAGTGGGATGGGCGACTGAGAAGAGGAAGGCAAAAGAACATCTCCAGGGAGGGAAGGGGGAGCCTGGACACAACATGTGAGCAACAGGGATTGAACAAACGTAAGATGTGAGAATAAAATCGCTGTCTTTATGAAAAAACACATTTTGGCTAAAGATTTTCTTATAAAAAAAAAGCAGTTTTTTTAAATGATAAAATATCATGACAAACTATTAATAAAGTTCTCTTTAAAAAGGCTTAATTTTCATTATATGTGGACAGCTGTAATACCTGACATTTTTTACCTTATGTCCCGACGAAAAACAAAATTAATTTTAATTCAGAAAAGAAAAAACATCCTCACTATTGAAGAGATGCATTTGTTTGTTTGTATATATGAACTGCATTTTAATGGTTTTTTTAATAAAATGGATTGGGGAAAAAAATAATAAGCTTCCTGCAACTGATCTGTTATAAACACCCCACTTACGCTTACTGATGTTTCACTGGGCACTTTCGGGGATCCAGGCTCCTGTGGAGGGGAAAGGAGGGAGCATGGAGGGGATGTAGAGGAGAAGGATGATGCAGGCTGTTGTTGCACGGCAGAAGGGATTGTTTCCTCCTCACCTGCTCTCTCCCGCTCTCCATCTGGAGAGGTGGAGGAAGAACGAGGGGTGGTGGAGGAGGTGGTGGAAGAGGTGGAGTGAGGGGAGGTGTCTGAGGAGGAGACAGGAAGTGGGGAGAACGTATAGGGGGGCTCTGAAGACTCATCAACTGCTGTGGAGGCTGCAGAAGATCCCGAGGGGGCAGGAGCAGGGCCGCCCGTGGAGCCACTTCCCAGAGCTGCCCCGCTGCCGCTGTGCTCCTGATACAGCAGAGTCCTCAGTTTCTCATCCAAAGTCTTGATTCGGTTGTCCACAAACTCGATTTTGGGCGGGCCTTCGCTGTCTGACTCGGCAACCGAGGAGGGCTGGGCAGGAGAGGGTGTGAATGTATGGGAGAGGGCGGGAAGAGTAGTTTCAGAGAGTGGGAGGGGTGGGAGAGCGGTGTCCGAAGAGGGATAGGGTGGGGCGGAGTGGCTGATGGTGTCCTCACCAGTGGACAGCTCAGACTCCGAGTGCTGGACAGATGCCTGCTTCTGCACAGCCGGAGGCACTACGGTTTGTGCCATAGGCATCATATCATGCGGTACCTGCTGAAGTAACATCTGCGTTTGCTCTGTGGAGAGCTGCTGCGGGATTACAGGCTGAAACTGAGCTCGAAGCTGTAGGGGATCCTGGGTCTGGAAGCAATGCTGAGGATGCATGGACAGCATCGTTGGGGCCGGTGTGGTTTCTTGAGACACGTACTGTTCTACCGTGTGGTGTTGGATCTGCTCAGCATTGGCTGTTTGCTGGAGGCCATGTTGCTGCAAGAATGCGGTCTGTTGCATTGCTAGCTGTTGAAAATCAACTGGTACTTGTTGGTGAGGGACCTGCTGAACTTGGGCAGCTGGAAGGCCTTCCTGCAAAGGGACCGTCTCCACTGGTATCGGCTGTGATAGTGCTTTTGACTCGCTAGGCTGGAGTTTAGGTGGCTGTGGAGTGACCTGGAGCACTGGATGAGGTGCAATCTGTGGTTGCTGAGCCTGTTCGGTGGTGGCCATTGCTAACTGTAGTGTCTGGGTCTGTTTAAGTATATCTGGTGTCTGTGAGGATGCCATTTGGGTTTGAGCTAGCAATTTCTGTGATGGATCAGTGTGGGTCACCAGAGATGCTGGAGGGGTCCCATAAGCAGACAAGTTAGAGAGGGGCTGTTCACCCTCACCTTTAACTGCAGCATCTCCTTGTTCCACATTGGAGCCTGTGAGGGCTGCAACTGCAGGGAAAGGAGCGGCAGAGGTGCTAGAAGCCATGACAGGGATTGAGCCTGTAGTCAAGGTAGCAGAGGAGACTTGCTCTACTGTTGGCAAGGCAGAGGGTGTTATATCTTTTTGGGCAGCAATGGCTGAGGCTGACATGGATGCAGGGGCTGATACAGTAGAGACCAGAGGAGAGGATGCAGATATTGAAGAACTCGGGGAAGATGCTATCCCAGCAAAAGACTCTGAGCGCTGAGGGCTCTCATGATCTGATAATACATTAGACAGAGTAGAAAATTCTTCAGATGTCATGCTAATTACTATCCATCTTATTAATTATCATCACTATATCGCTATCTTAGCTGAAATTAACAACAGAAATGTTGTAAACTGTCACTCAATCCATTTTAGTTTGGGTTATGCAAGTATTTCAATTTCAAATTTCACACCAGACAAACAGTACTGTGCGTCACAGTGAATTCTCTACCTTTTTCCATTTCTATGGACTTGGGAACTAGGCTCTCTCCCATTGGTGGGGAAGTGGAAGCTCCCTGGTTGGACTGTGAGTCACGATGGCGAATGGTTTGGTTAATGAAGAATCGCCAGCGACCCACGGGGGAAGACTGAGGGGCTGAATCCACTTTGCAAATAGGAGAATAACACAGAAAATTTATTTTGCTACTAACTGTAATAACAGTGTAAAATTAAAAAAGTCTTGGTTAATATGTCTTTTTTATTTTAATCAAGATAAAAAGACACCAAAGTTACAAAGACAACACAACTTTAATCCAAACTTTATTCTTCAGTTTCATTTATGACAAGATCAGAAGGTTTTACACACTTGTTGCACTGGATGGGGTGCCCACATGGAGTTGCTCCAAGGACCCAGTCTGAGACAGGAAAAAACCTCATAAAATTAGAAATAACAAACCAAACATACTCAAACGTTCAAAAATGTGTGCTCAGTTACAAAAGAAAGAAAGAAAGAAATTTTTAGCAAGGACACATTACAGTTTTTTGATCAAGTCACAGTAAAGACTTTTACATGTACCGGTAATATCATTTTTAGAGAAACAAATAACTGCGGTTTCTATTGATATTGCACAACAGTTTCCACAAAATTATTAAGCAGCACAACTGTTTTCAACATTGATTATCAAATCAGCATATTAGGAAGATTTCCCAAGATTAATGTGTAGTACAATAATACACTGAAGACTGGAGTAATGGCTACTGAAAATTCAGCTTTGCCATCACAGGAATAAATTATAAAAATACATTTAAAAAAAACTTATTTTAATTTGTAAATACATTTCAAAATAATACCTTTTTTTTCTTTCAACCTCTTCTGCAGGGACCCCCTGACAGGCCATGTTTCTTTTTTAACCCTGAAATGGCACACCTGATTCAATTAATTAAAGGCTTAATGAGTAGTTGACTAATTGATTAATTGACTAATTCCTACTCGAATAACTACTCATTAAGCCATTAATTAATTGAATCAGGTGTGCCATTTCAGGGTTAAAACAGAAACATGGCCTGTCAGGGGGTCCCTGCAGGAGAGGTTGAGAACTATTTGAGCATACTATTTGAATGTTGGCATATATTCAATGGCATTTCAGAAACAAAAAAATAGGTTAGGGTTAGACCTGTGACTGAGTGCTAAGTATTCCTTGAGCTTTCTTCACTATAGCTCTCAGCTCCCCAACAAATTTCTCTTTCTCAGGCTCAAGGACAAAATCCTCCTCCACCTAAACAAAACACATTGAGAGGATATTTACCAGTGAACAACAGGTCAGGATCAGCTATCACAAATTCTCTTAATATGTAGCTTCTTAAGAAGCAAATGATTCACATAGCTGCTGAACATATTTCACCATGTAATCTGCAATGTCTTCAGGTGCATCTCCCTCAATGTCAAACTTGAATGTGACCATCTTGTTGCTGTGAGTCTCCAATTGACACTCAACCATGTTGTCCCCTGTTCCTGAGACCTAAAACATTGACAGTGTTCATAATATATGATTCAATTAATTAAAAAAGCTCAGAAATTATTATAAATATTGTGATTTACATACCTGCAACATGCTGAGTTGAAAATGAGTTTTTTCAGTCTTTTGACAGGATGATCTCCTCTGAGATTTTACCTTATCTAGTTTTCCACTGGCCCACAGCGATTGAGCCTCATCTCCATTGGAAGGAACAGAGCTGGATTCATAAAATGTTAAACAATAAATACATAAAAATATGTTTGTGCAGTTAAATGTATACCAAATATTACACAAAAGTACACAAAACTACTTACCCTGATGAGGAGCCCCTGTTGGCAGACTGGTGTGGGCTCTCCTGTTTAGACAAGAGAAAAGACACAAACAAACAGACAGGAACCACCACATACCAACAGAAGAACAAAAAGAAAAACAAAACATCAGTTATGTAATGAGATATGCAAATAATAAAACAAATAATAAAAACTCCATAAGTAAAAAAAGCAAATAATTACACAATACTTTGTGTAAACCAAAAACAAAATAACTGTCCTGAATTCAAGAGACACACATTTGGTTTGATTTTTGTAAGTTAAACTGGTTTTGCAGGTGTTAAGATGTGTTAAGAAGTAGTGGGTCTTGTATCTCAAGTTAACGGAGTTAGAAGAGATAGATGTTTGTCTTCTACCTTCATTAATCTGCAGAAACTTCATACATGTATATTGGTCACTTATATATAGCTATACTCGCTGGACAAAAATGCTCACTGTAATATGTTATATATTTGAAACTAATATAAAGTGCTTTTGTACCTGAGCAATGCCCAGCAATGCAGCATCACTTTCTGCTAGCGAGGTGGTGGGCAACACAGAGCCATTAGAGTCATGGGCCTGTGAAGCATTGACAGTAGGAGGGAAATCAGGGATCATGTCAGCAGGCCTTGCCTGGTTTAGCTGTGCCTCTGCTGGGAGAGTGGCAGAGGGCTGTAGGGAAGAATGAGATGGACTTGGGGGGATTTGTGATGGTATAAAGGCAGTTTGGAAGTAATGAGGCTGCTCGAAACTCCCAGTAGCCTCTATGTGGGTCTGTGCCTGTGCGTTTGAGTGTGTTTGTGACTGCATGGTAGTCTGTGTGTGTGTTTGAGCAGGAAGAGTTTGTTTCTGCTGGTTCTGGGGCAGGGGTGGTAGACACGAAACCACCTGACTGTACAGAGGTCCCGTTCTAGCTTGGGTCTGACGTACCTGACTGGGAGCTATGTTTACCGGTAGCATATGTTGGGGCACTGATTGAGGCTGACAAGGTTGTTGGTGGAGATCTTGTGGTAGAACAGCATTAGGGGGCAAAAGCTGCTGCACAGGTTGGGTCTGATGTTGATGGTGGAGTGGTTGCTGTTGCTGCAAATGTTGGGCTTGAGGCAGTTGCTGCTCATGCTGTTGGATAGCCTGAGGTTGCACAGGAGGCATGGGCTTCAAGACCGCCTGCATCGAGGCCACACTGACTGGATGTTGCTGAGCTTGGATGACGGGAGGAGCCTGCATTTGTGATTGATTTGTCTGTTGTAAATAGCACTGCATTGATGAAGTGGCCATTGGGTTGATGGCAGGCGCATGTGACACAGGAGAAAGTACTGCTTGCTGATATTGCTGCACAGGCGGCTGTTGTTGTTTCACAGGTTGTGTGAGGTCTAGTTGAAGAGACTGAATGGTTTGCGGACCGACAGGTGCTTGAGCATATTGTGTGGGCATAAGTGTAGAAGCAGTGGGCACTGTAGCATGCACAAGAGGAGCAGGTGCAGGTGACCCTACCACGACTTGACACTGGAGAGAAGTTGCAGCTTGAGGTGGTACCAATTGAGTTTGGGATGTAAGGGTTTGCCCTTGTGAGACCATTTGTGTTGGAGTTGGTACAAACGAATGAATGGATTGTGGTGTAGGAACTTGTGTTGGAGATGTGATTTGTTGGGTCGGTTGTGGAACTTGCAGCTGGCCTGCTTGAATATGGCCTCCCATTGACTGTGGTGCAGGATGACTTTGAGTCTGCAGGAGAATCGGACCATAAATTCCAGGGTCCCCTTGACTCTGGATTTGAACTTGCGCTGAAGGTTGAGCTGGTATCTGAGGTGGTACCTGTTGCTGGATGAGTACTGGGGCTGGAACTTGACTAGGTATTTGAGCACTAACCATTTTTGGAACCGCTTGAACTAAGGTTGGAACTTGTAAATCTACCAGAGAAGGTCTATGCGATGCTTGGGGAAGGATGGCTTGTTGCTGCTGAATCAAGACCTGTTGCTGCTCAGTTTGTGTTTGTTGTTGAGAAAGATGAGATTGAGGTTGTGGGGACATTATTTGTTGAGAGTGCTGCATTTGACTAATCTGCTGGACCATCTCAGGAGGCTGTGATTTCCCTAGGTTTGCCTGATCTACAAGAGCTGCATGTTGCTCTATATGCTGTTGCTGCATCAAAACTTGTTGCAGTTGTTTCTCGGCTTGTAGAGCTTGTTGTCGCTGTAATTCAATCTGGTGTTGTTGCATCAGAAAATGTTGCTGCATCTGTGACTGACTCTGTTGTAGCAATGTCTGTTGTTGCTGCTCAGTCTGTTGTTGAAATATCTGCTGCTGCAATTGTTGATCTGTCGGCTTCTGTAGTTGCGGCTGTTGCTGTAAAACATGTTGCTCTATCTGCTGAGGCTGCTGTTGCTGCTGGCGTAGTAAAGTTTGTTGCTGTTCAATGTTTGTCTGCTGTTGAAGCTGCAGCAGTACCTTTTGCTCTAACTTTTGCTGCTGTTGAATGAGTGCTTGCTGCTGCTGCTGTTGTTGTTGCTGTTTAAACAAAGCCTGCTGTTGCTGCTCCAACTGTTGCTGATGTAAAAGCGCTTGTTGCTGCTTTAACTGGAGTTGCTGCTGTTGTTGTAGCAAAGCTTGCTGTTCCAACTGTTGTTGCTGCAGAAGAGCCTGTTGTTGTTCACGTTGCTGCTGCTGCAATAGTGCTTGTTGTTGCTCCAGTTGCTGTTGCTGAAACAAAGCCTGTTGCTGTTGTCTTTGTTGTTCCACCTGTTGCTGTAAAATGGCTTTTTGCTGCTGTTCTATTTGCTTTTGTTGCTGTAATGCTTGCTGCTGTTGCTCGATCTGTTGCTGTACGGCCAAGTTTTGTTGTTGCTGCAGAAGAATTTGTTGTTGCTCCACTTGTTGTGGCTGAATATAAACTTGTTGTTGATGTTGTTGCTCCATTTGATTTTGCAAAACGGCCTTCTGTTGTTGCTCAATTTGTTGCCTAATCAGAAGTTGCTGTTGTTGTTGCTCCGTCAATTGCAATGGCTGCTGGATTGTTTGAAGTACCGGTGGCTGTTGTACCATGGTTTTTATCATGCCCTGCTCTTGTGATTCAGCTATTTGTTGCACATAAACTTGCTGTGCCTGTTGCTGCTGAGTCTGGTGTTGATATTGTTCTACTGAGGATTGTTGTACTGACAGCTGATGCTGCTGTATCACAACTTGTTGGGGTTTGCTTGGAGGTTGTTGTATGTACACCTGCTGTTGTAGCTCACTTTGCTGTGGATTGGACATTGTTGGCTGGTTCTGCTGTGGCAATGGGATATATGGCTGCTGAGATGCACTGGAATGTGGTAGTTGTTCCTGTAGAACCACCTGGGGTTGTTCTATATTCTGTGGCTGTTGTAATAAAACGGACATTTGTTGAACCTGGTCCGTCGGCTGTGGCAACACCACACTCTGGCGCTGCTGCATTATATTTGCCTGCTTTTGTGGTGTTGCTTGCTGAATGTTCAGTTGCAACGTTCCGGGCAAGTCTGACATCACCTGCTGTTGCGTCTGAACAATTGTTTGCTTGGGCAAAACATCATTAGGTTGAACAGGAGCAATACTAGTTTGGGTCTGCATGGGTGGCATGGTGTTGCCTGCTGATGCTATGGGTTCTCCAGCTGGGATGGAGGAAGTGAGGACAGTCATGGGTGCCTGGGGTGATATTGGGGGGATGTATGACTGCGACTGTACAAGAGAACTGTGGGGAGTGGAAGCATCAGCGGGTCGGGAGTGTAACATTTGCGAGGATGTAACATCTGTTGAGTATGGTGGAAGGGACTGGTGGGAAAACACATTTGGAAATTATTTGGGAAGGATGGATAGGTCAGATCATGGAGTTGGGTAGCAAGTAGTGGTGGGAGGGAGAAAAAGAGAGAGCGAAGCATTAGTGCACTTCATTAATCATCCAAAGGAAACAAGACATTTTGGAAAGCAAAAGACATGAAACAACATTCTGCACGTGCAGTTATTAGGTTATTTTTAGACTGGTCACACTACGATCAATGCTGTTGTTTTTTGATTATACACCACCTCAGATCAGAGGCAGCTATATTCCAAGAATGAAAGACATTACAGATGGTGTTCAGGTCAGACCAATCCACCATTAAAGCTGTACTATACTAAATGCAATTTTAAAACAAGTTTTAAATCACAACAATGCATTTCTACTGGCAAATATTGGCCCTGCAATAGACTTTATTCAGAGCAGCGCCATGACAGGTATGAAAGCGAGGCTGTGAGGGATAGACTTACCTTGTTTTTAAAGTCATCTGCTATAAAAAGCCCCTAGATCACTACTAATTTTCATGTTGTCTTTTTTTCTTTTTGGTCTACTGAAATTTCTTGGAAAGATATTTTTGCAGTGTTTTGTCAACAGAAAATTCCAAAAACATTAAATAACAGTACAACCCACTGAAGAGATGTACAGTATGTCTATGCCTCACAGCCTCGCTATTATTTTCAAAGATGATGCTTCTGTGAATTAAGTCTAGGCAGCAAAGGTTTATGAATGACTGCAGCCCATTTGTTCAGGTATGCCAACTTTTCACAAAGTTTGATGAAAACAAATGATACTTGATGTGAACAGCTATGGGGCCATTTTTGCAGTCAGTTTGCTTTGATTCGTTGTTTTGTATTTACCTGTATTCTTGATTTGACAAATGTCTTACTGTCTAGCACCATACAATTTTATATGACAATAAATTGATCTACGAATTATATTCTATAAACACTTCATATTTACAATTCAAGGACTAAACAGCCAATACAACCATTATTTCTTATTATCAGCTCATTTGGTTCAGCATACAGTGAGTGAATTTCAACAAAAAATATGTTCTCTGGACCAAACATTAAAAATGTAGGTCAGTGAACATCATGTAACTCAGCACATGACCTAAATCAAAGTCACAGACTGCTCAGATAGATATCTTAGGAAATTTAATTCAGTATTTCAGTAACAGAGTGCTATGTCTATACATTTACACTTATCAAAATATATATTTTTCTGAGCCATGTCTATATTTTGTCAAAGTCACATAACTTGAGGAGTGAAATACTATCCTAGCAGTCGCAGTCCCTCAACATATTCCTCTAAAATACCTTAACATTTGACAGACTGAATGAACCAAGTCTCCCTGGATTGATTTGCTTTAGATATTAATTATTGTGTCCAGTGCAACAGTAAACTGAGAGAAGAAAAACACACAGCGAAGGGAGACAAACAAGGGAGACAATCACCTGAGAATATTGTTGAGGCACACTTAACGGGACCTGTGATGCCATAGCGACTGGTTGAATGAAAGTCTGTGCCACAGGAATGTTAGGAGCCCCACCACCACTTTGGCCAATGGAAATGCCAGATATCCCACCATTCTGGCCAACAGGCACATTTGAAACCCCTCCGCTCTGACCAATAGGGAGCAGCTGGGGGTGAGATATAACCCCTGCTCCTTTGACTCCCTACATAAAGGAAACAATTCTTATCTGACCAAAGAGTACATTCACACAACAATTATTTTTTTTATATTTTTTACTGTATAACAAAGGTTTCAAATGAGCAAGAATGGTGGTGATTCAGCAGCAGGGAATGTACGGCACTAGCTAAGAAAATTGTTTTTGAAGTAGTGGTACTTACAGATGTGCCAGTGGGGTAGCTGGTTTGAGCATGAGCACATGGGTTCCCTGACTCAGGTACGGAAAAGGCTTGGCTTTGTCCACTGACAGCAGGAAGACTCTCACCCTCTGAATATGGAAAAGTAAACAGCCAAATCAACATTTATACACCAATTTCGAACAAATAATAGTTACAAGTGCCTGTTATATCCTGTTAATAAGATTGTGATTCTAAATTAATTGTGCACCTGTGAAGCCCAATGCAGTCCCTTGCTGTTGGACATGTTGGTCTACTTCTGGCAGCTCTTCTGCCTCTCCCAGACCCCCAGCAGCTGCAGCCGCTCCTGTGCCCTGTGAGGAGGTGGTGCAGGAAGGATGAACATAAGAAAAGGAGGAGGTAAGGACTGTGGAGTCACGGCGGTCATCAAGACTTTGTTGTTGCTGCTGAAGGAGCTGCTGTTGTCGCCGTTCACGGGACTTCTTAATTAGAGTCACCCTGTCTCTAATGGACTTCCCCACCACCTTAGCATCACTTTCATGGAAAAAGCCAGACTTCACCTATAAAAAAGCAATAGAAATGGAGAATGAATAAATTAAAAGAAAAAGAAAAGTTGTCTTAAAGAGCTAGTTCACCCAAAAATAAAAACTGTCATCGTTTACATCGTTTTCATGTCATTCCAAACTTGACGCAAAAAAAAACAGAAAATAAAAAAGTAGTAGTAGTTTTTACTACTACTTGTAGTTCCCATTAATTCTGTTTTTACAGATTTATAAAAAAACACTTTTCCTCCTATCTGTTTCTCACCATCTCCAGTGCAACTTCTTCGGCAAAGTCATTCTCCAGGTCATAGCTGAACTCGATGGCCTCATTGTCCTTGTGCTTGCCTTTGAGTTTCTTTGGATCTTCAACCCAGATGCGCAGGGCCAGGCAGTCTTTGCAGCCAGTATCTTCCTCTGCAAGCTCCACACGCACGCCGGTGTCCTCCGCAAAGAAGGCATGATTTAGAAGGTCCTTCACGGAGAGCCTGAGGGTGAAAAGAGTGAATTTAGATCACTTTGCATTCTTGCTTCAGTTACACAAGAACTTCAACCATTTAAGTGCTTACCGCTCTAATCGGTTTTGGCGAATACAGCCCTCAATGATTTCTTTTACCTCGGGGTCATTTACTTTGTCAAAACTGGCAGGCTTGATACCCTTCAGAGAGAAAATTGTGTGTGTTAATCCCCCACACGATTCTTAAAACACCTGGATGCTAGTATGTGCATAAACAAATTGTGTTTAAATATTAATAATAAAAACAATAGGGTGAATTCACTAAAAATTAACTTTGCCCACTGAGAGAAATTTTTATTTGTGACTCTTTGCTAAACAATATGCCTGGCTCACTTCCCAATATTGTATTAATATTGCAATAATTTAGTGAATTCACCCAATAATAATCTACAAATCAAGAGTCATACAAAGACTTACACTGGTGACTTTGCGGTAGATCTGTGCAGCATTTTGGCATTCTGAATAGGGGTACTCTGAGGTAGCCATTTCTAGCATGCACATGCCAAAGGCATAGACATCTACTGACTCGTCATAGTGCTCCTCGTACATCTCTGGTGCCATGAATTCCGGAGTACCTAAGAAACCAATACAACATTCATTTGACATCCTATCTCTTTTGGCATCTGTTTGTCATTTTTGCTATCTTTGTCTTCAGTTGCTATGATTAAAAATAACTACTTTTTTCCTTGACAACAGCCAATCAATGCACAAGTAGTCACGGAAACTTCTGAAGCCTATAAATGTGAATTCTCTATATTTGAGACTTTTTTTAAATCTCAAACAAGCCAAAACGAGTGCAAATCATTTCCCTCGGTCTTAACTGCAAAACACAAGTATATAATCTTTAAAACAATCAAGAAGGCTTGATCTCACAATTACTGAAATTCAAATGAAGGATTTTAGCCGCTGCAAGCAGAAATCATCATCTATGCAGCACCCTGGTGCTTTCACGGATCTTGCTAATCATGATACCCTTTGCAGTTACCTCAATCTTAGTAAGACTTCAATAATTTAATACTTTTTTCCAAATATGCTGCTGCTGGGAGTGTTCAGGTTTACCTTGTTAAAAAGAGCAATGCTATAAATTGGAAATGTTGCTTCCTTTATTATGTTTGTACTAATATGAATCTCCGGTGTGCTAACTCTCTTCTTAGCAATTTTTTTTTTAAATCAATAGATATTGACGTTTTTATGTGTGCACATATTGCGGTCAATAATATGGAACAGTGCTCTTTAGTTAGCTCCAATGTGGCAATACGAGTTAAGATAGCTAAAGAGCAAAGGAAGCAAGAATACCTTTCCTTGACAGTAGGGCTTGACGATAAAACGATAAAGATAATTATCACAATTAAATTTTCCTCGATAAATGTATAGCAAAAGTTTGATAAGTGTTTTATATAATGTTTATGCAGGATGCAAATAATGCATGCGCATGCGTTTTGCAGAACATCACACTGATAAGTGCTCTTTTTCTGTTTCATCTGAGATGCCACAAATGGAATGAAACAGAGATGCTCGTTTGAACCGCGCCACAAAGAACATTTATCAGCTTGGCTCAAAACACACTATAGTGAGCTTAGAGCGAATATATTTACTCGCGCTGACCGTCTCGATCACTTGCTCACTAAACATCGCTGTGAGATCCAGTGAGAAGCGTTCGAGATCGGTGCAGAGTTCTCTCATACAAACCACAAATCAAATGCCTCGTGATTTAAACTAGTTTAAAGTCATATGAAACAGCGACGATATTTGCACCAAGGGTGACGCGGAAAACAGGAGAAACATTGAGCCACAACAAAACAGTTAGAAAGCTTTTCACAAGTTGCCAACATTTACCATTATTTACTGTAGTAACACTTACTGAAACCATGTTATTGTGGCATAAATGTAGTTTATTCATATTGATTTTGATAACATTATTAATGTAGACGCTGAATGTAGGCTATTAACGGAGTAATGGAATATAATTTCAGTATTTTAAGTTATAGTCTAGCAGTTTTTGTGCATTGGTATTATACTAAATGTCTTTAGGCTACGGTTTTTCATAACAAATACTATAGAAACAATATAGTTACTATTTATGGTAGTAAGGGTCCAATGCGTGATTTTTCCCTGTGGTTAACATGGTCTAAATACTAGGGGTGTTGAAATGCGGATGTGGACGATTTATTAACCATAATCGATTATAGTCTACTGCCATTTCTCTGACGTGATTCGTCCAATACGCACTTCTCGCGCTAGCGTAAAATGACGGAGGGAGACGAAACACAAAAGTGACTAATAAAAAAATGCACCTAACTATTTTAAAATGTACAGCTTGAGCTCGAGTATGTGCGTGCTGTGTGAGGCGGCGAGCGCGGCTACATGCGTTTTTAATTTTTACTAGTGTTTGTTCTAAATGGTCCTGTTGAATCGAAGACATGATAATTGTAATCGAATTGAATCGTGAGACGAGTGACGATTCACACGACTACTAAATACTATGCAAAACAAAATTTTACCCAATAAAAATGAGGTTGTTACAATTTTTACAGATGTTTTTTTAATGAACATAAATTTACACCTGCATCCAAACTCAAGTTACTGTACAATCGCCCAGCCCTACTTGATAGTCATCGTAATTACAGCCACTAGTGTGAAGGACCTGCACCCATTCAGGAAAAGTGTCTCACCAAAAGGCTATAAAGGGGTCTGTCACATATCAAAGAATAACTTCTACTATACACCGGAAACTAAATAAAAGTAACAGACCTATGACACTCTTGGCAAAAGATGTCCGCATGAGGGTGGCAAGGCCCAGGTCACCAATTTTCACTGATCCGGTTGGACCTGTGATGAAGATATTGTCACACTTGAGGTCACGGTGGACAATGGGTGGCGTACGCGTGTGTAGGAACTGAAGACCCTTTAGGATTTGCCTGCACCAGCTGCGTAGAACCTTGGGCTTCATCACCTTAAAGCGCTTAAGGTACCTGAAGCACAGGAAAAACAGTCATGAGTTCATAATAAAGTAAGAAGTTTGTAATCTTACTGGATGTTGATAAATTGATAACTAGAATGAATATTGGCAGCAACAGCCTAAATGGTTAAAAAACAAATGATAAACATTTTGCATGTATACCAGAAAAAGCTGACAAGTCGGCCAGATTTACAAACAAATTGAATAGAATAATGACGGAATATGGTACAAAACATTGATCGTTTACAGCCAGGGCCGTAGCTGAGGTATCTGGGGCCCTGGTGCAGGTTGTTGGCCCCCTTGAAATTGGGTTTCTGATGGGGTGCTGGTGGGAGGGGTTGGGGGTTAGTTTCATCCCCATGAAAACGTGTTACAGCAGGGGAGGGTGTGTTGTCCCCCTCGGTTTAAATATTTCAGATATTTTATTCGATACTTATCAAAAAAATCTATTTATCTATAATATACACACATTTCACAATATAATATCATCATATTTATATCCATACATTCAATTACAAATAGATAAAAATACAAATGTAATGATACACACGTTTTGAGTGTTCCTGATGTCATGAGCTCAGTCACTAGGACGATGCACTTCTTGCCTCTGAGAACAGACTCCCAGGAGTCATAGAAACGCACAATGTTGGGGTGCTGTAGACCCTTCAGCATTTCAGCCTCCTCTTTAAACCGCTGCTGCTCCGCCTTGGTCAGCTTTCGATCCTGACACATAAACAAACACAAAACATTAAATACAGTATTAAATGTAAGTAAAATGCAGTCTGCAATGATTTAAAATTCCATTAAATTGGTTTAACTCTTGCTGGTCTAAATCGTCACTTTACAATAAAAACTTAAAATCCCACTGACTGGGATCGAAAGAGGAAAAAGCAGATTAACTCAACCACACACATGTCTCTGAACCAATTATGACTGTACGTTTAAGCAAAAATGACATAAGAAATGGAACAGCTCTTGATTCAACATCCTCTTCATGAAAGATATAATTATGTCCACACCCAAAAGTGCTCTCGACTGTCCTATTAATCATGTTAATGACCAAGTCATAAATATTATTAACTATTCTGTGATTTCATATAAATGTGATTTAAATTATCACAGAAAAGTACTCATAAATTATATTGTATTGCCTCATTAATTATAAATGTCAGCATACCATGATAGCACAGCACACATCCAGTCACTTGCTGCTGAGAGAAAATGAGTTCCCCTTTAAAAAATGTGCTGCGAGAGAGGAATGTTCAAAGCTTTGTATCCATTCAGTTTTACTGCAAGAATGTAACCCTCCCAAATATGCAACATTATGTCGGTCATCAGCGAATCTGCCATCTTTGGTGGTTTCAATACAGCACTGTAGCAGGTGGGGTGAAGGGAGAGATATTTGGAGGTGTATTCCGACGGCTGATGATCACAGCAAAACGCTTGGTTCACCATTGGCACATACACTCAAGCACAGCTTCATAGACCATACACTACCAATCAATGGTCACCAGGTGGCGCTGGCAAAAAGGAGATGTGTGACAGGGAGGCAACACCCAGCATTAGCCTAAAAATCACATTTCAGCCACAGCGGCCACCATGGCCAGATTGACCCAGTGTGGCGGATGTTGACTAAATCCCTTCGCTGGCACACAGTGGGGGAAAATGCCACACTGCCAACTCCAAGCACACACTCACTCCACTGACGAACAGCACACGCTTATGTAGACATGCAACATTGTATGATTAACTATGCTCACTCTGAGCAACCCCACGATACTAATAAAACAATATTAATGCATCAAGGCTGCGTCAAATATAATGCATGAGTTTTTAAAGAAACAGTTTGCCTAAAAGTGAATATTCTGTCATCATTTAGACTTTAATCAGTCTAAACCTGTATGACTTTCTTTCTTCTGTGGAACAGAAAAGAAGATATTTTGAAGAATGTTTCAAATGTCTGTCCGTACAATGAAATTCAATGGGGACTAAAACTACATTGGACCCCTATGACTTCCATTGCATGGACAAACATTTTTTTTCTTATAAAACATCATCTTTTGTGTTTCTCAGAAAAATAAATTAAAATCAACATGAGGGTGAATAAATGGTGACAGAATGTTAATTTTTTGGATGAGCTATACCTTTAAGACAAGCTGTTCTTTGTCCCCTTTCTCCACTAAATCTGAACAGATGTTAAAACAAGCACCCAAAAAAGGCTTGTAATCTGTAATCTGCAAGATGATGAAACATCTCTCTGGTTTCTGATTTCATAGACAAAAAAAAAAAATCATCTGTCTAACTGTGATAATCTACATTTGGTTATCACGGGTCATTTGGTACATGTAGATTAATACAAAAGAAGTATTGAGATTCCTTGGCTTTGAGTGTTTGTCTGTGTGACCTACATTGATAAAATAAATCAAAGATGTCTGGGTCAAAGGCCATAACAATAGTTACGTAAGCAACAGTAAAATAAACAACCAAATAAAAGCAAAAAATTCCAGCTTTCACAGCTCAGCAAACTCACTGCATGAGATTTGAGACATAATCTTACTTTAATTTCTGTAAACAACTTTGCAATGGCCTGCTGTCTATGCATCAACAAAGAGGGCTAATTTCTGGAGGTTATTCTGTGGCATACAATCTGATTTGCCATGTAATGAGGTTTCTCTCTCGTTAAACTTTCATCTGTATAACATGTCATCCTGTCTCCTCTACTCCCTCCTCTCTTAAGCCATCAACTACCTAGATGTTACTTTGAGGAAGTATTCTGTGGAAGCTGAGGCTTCTTGTTTTCTTTTCCTCCTTTCTATGCCAGTAAATCATGCGTAGGCCTACAACCAATCGGCCCGCAGAACCGTGACGAAAGCACTGCATGATCCAAACACCAGTCATTCACAAAATGTTTTGCATACATTAGCGTTCACAAGTTTGGGGTCAGAGTTCATTTGTAAAGACATTTATACTTTTATTCAGCAAAGGTGCATTATAAATGTCTTTACTGTCAATTTTCACCAATTTAATGTTACAAAGATTTAAATGTAAAATAAATGCTGTTCTTTCTAAACTTTATTTTCATCAACTTTCTATTCATTCAAGAAACCTGAAAAAAGTACAAGTTTCCACAAAAAAAGAGAAAGTTAAGCAGAAATATTTATTGAGCAGCAAATCAGCCTATTAGAATGATTTCTAAAGGATTATGTTAAGTTGAAGGGTTTTATATTGTAATATTTCACAATATTTACCATTTTTATTGATCAAAAAATGCAGAATGGTTAGCATAAGGGGAAAAAAACCCCCTCAAACTTCACTTATCACCTTCTGCATTTTTTATTTTACTTGAAAGTTTTAAAAGAGCTTATTTGAAAATGCTTTCAGCTACCAATAAAAATAATCAGACTTCAATGAGTCAAATTATTCCAAAATGATCCTAAATCAATTCTACAAGCAACTTCAGCAACAGTGTAAAGGCACAACATATTTGTCAAGGTGTCTCCTTGCTAATGTGTGAAGGTTAAATAACATATAAATAAAGTGTTAATTTGATTCTGGAGTAGTATTTTCTGTGTAGATTCTATGCGGTGTTTGTTCAGTTCAAGCATACTTTTTCATTGTATAAATTCCACTGTGAATATGCGTTCCGTGCCATTTTTGCAGCGTTGCACAGCACACATGGCACTTAAAATGTTTGGCCCTGCGTAAGCATTTTCAATAACCAGAATTATTAATAATTTATTTTAATTCCGATGAATTTGAGGATCGATCCAGAATTAGGAAAGCATTACGATGCATCAGGAAATCGATTTCCCCCCCACCTCTTGCGTGTATACATTAGTGCTGGCATAGTCAAGGTTGCAACCAAATATATTTAACTGGTGTGACCAAATGTTTCAGTTTAAGAATGTCTCATTAAAAAAAACAATACTGATCTAAAAGGTTTCTCTTTCCTATTTTCCAAAGAAACTATCAACATAAAGCTTCTAACAGTTACAAACAAACCTACACATCACTAAAAGTATCACCCTATTCCTTGAACTTTGACTTATTATTTCCTGTGCTATAACAAGGTTTTGTGTTGACAGATGCTTCCTGTTTTCTGGTGCACTGAAAATTCGTGCTGAGCTCTGTATTTTGTGGCTGAAAGCTAGCATGAGAGCATCTGTGCATGTGTTTGTCTGAGCATCCACGTGCAGCCCTGAACGCTGAGTTAGTGTCTAAGACTGTCTCGTGAGGGCGCCTCTGTCTGTCTGGGTTTCACCGGTCCTTTGCCCTCTTCATACAGCACTGTCTTGACCTTGCATTAAAACATTATGTTCAGCAATAGCTAGGAGAAAGTCATTAGTCACATCATGCAAAAACAAATGGACAGTGTCTTTGCTCTCAAACTATTGTCCGGCTGACATTTCCCTTTTAAGGAATAACAGTTAAAGGATTAGAACCTACACCATTTCAAAGCCCTAGACCTCCTTGACCTTGACAACATCATAAACTGTATTATGAGATGTTGAAAGTCACCAGAAAGTAAATTACACTTAAAACAAAAAAGTTTAGTTCACTGAATTTGCACTGAAGCTTGGTAATAATGAGTTTGGATTACTAAAAGCTGTTCAATATCTATGGCTTATTAGTCAGAAGTCACACAAACCACAGCAAACAAAGAAACGAGAAACAAACCGGTCAGGCAACCCGTCAACCACACTTTAAACATTATGCATGTTGAGTTCCCATGCTGAAGATGTATCTGCTCAGTTTGGCAGCGAGTTTGTTCAGTTGTCAGGTGAGGCTGCAGTCCCTCAGGCTTTCGTAAAGAGCATAAAGCCTAAGCCAGCCTGACCCTTTCCACAAAAAGAAACACTCAGGACCTGTCACCTGTTCAGCCTGAAAAAAGTCCCACAAAAACATGCATAAATGCTTGCTGAGCTACCGCTCGTGCTGATGAAACATAGAAAGAGAAAGTATGCATTAGACAACACTGCGTGCATCATGGCTTTTAAATTGAATTAGCTCTGCAATCCATGTTCACTTATTTAACGGAATTCTCTGATCCCTATGGATGTGTAAAGCAATCGTGACTATCATCTTTTTATTATTGCGCTAGTCGATATGCCTTATGGGTTTAACTTCAGTGAAGAGGAAAGGGAGGGTGGATGATCAGCTCATATTACTAACACATTCACTGTAATTCAGCAGCATGGCAAAAGCAACATAATACCCGCTAGTTCAATGCACTGCAATGAAGACACATGCCTGTCAGTGTATATGTGTGTGCGTTAGTAAAAAATAAGACAACCAGATTGAAACATTTAGATTTTAACTGAGCAATCCTCTAAAAACAAATCAATTCAATAATATGAGCAACTGGTTGCATGTCAGAATTACTCCAATATAATTAGGCTAACTCCTCAAAAGTCTAATACCTTGAACAGAAATTAATACATATTACTCATAAAGTAAAGCAAATCACATATTTCAGAAATAACTGCAGACTGATGCTTGTGTCACTAATATCAAATTTAGTCATTGTGTATATCTAGGGCTGCAACTAACGATTATTTTGATAATCGATTAATCTGTCGATTATTTTTTACAAATATTTTTAATATAAATTAGGCTACAATTTTTAATCCATTATTTTATATTCCATATCCTGCCAAATCCTGTCTTTGAAACAATATGCAATATAAAGCATATGAAAACAAATATAGTGAGTTTATGTAGGCTATGCTGTACATTATAAGCAAAAAAAGGGTTAAAATACAAACATTACATTATAAATTTAAAAATAAGTAATTGCTTACTATTTTAAAGCAGAAATTAAACCAACTAGCCTAAATTAAAAATGATGAACAAAAACAAAAGCATAAAATGTTAACTTGTACAGGGTATGAACTTAAGAACACACACATTTACTCGTCTGATCATAGTAATTATATTACATTTAACAATAGTGCCTTTACGGTTACTGCTCTCATAAATATGATTACTTATGTTACATGTAGAATTTTAAAACTACACATAAATTCTAACAAAACATATTTTAGCAATATGTGTATTTAAGTCAGAATTATTGCGCTCCTTTTCTATTTGCGCACTGTCTGTTTGAGGTGTATGCGCCCACCGGAGCTCATTTTACTCTGTGAAGTTTAACAAGACTCGCTTTTTGTCCGAATATGAAACATGGAAATACTCACAGGACTTTCTTTAAGTTTATGATATTAATTAGCCACTAGTTGACTAATCGCTTAAATAAATGACTAATAGCCTAAGTCAACTAGAAAAAACTTTTTTTGTTTTAATGTTTAACTTTTAATGTTATATAGTTATTAATTTACAATTATTTCAAAAAGTACTTATAAATTATATTTATTAATTTACTTGTATGATTATAATATATAAAATAATAAAAAATGCATCCTTTTGAGCAGTCAGTAAACTCATTAACTAAAATGTAAATTAATAATCGTTTTAGAATCGGATCGATTGTGGAGTGCCAAAAGATTCTCTCACCCTCACTGAACACACACCATATGTCTGAATGTGATCCTACTGAACATTGCGGACACTGACCTTTTGCACAGACGGGGCAAAACGCCAGTGGGTTGGTCTCTATGTTTAATAATAGAGGGTTCAGAGCTCTGCCATCAGAAGGAAGATGTTCACACAGAGTCATTGCCTCAGTTTCTCTTTTACTCAGAGCCACATTATGTCACTGCACGTCTGACACTAAATTTGACAACAACTGATGGGGTGAAAAGTTCTGCTGCACTCACAGTACATTACTCTAAATTAAATGAGTTTAGACTGCGACAGAGAGAAAGAGTACGATTTAGTATTGCGAAAAAGCTCTTATTTCTGACTTCTCTTCATTATGGACCTTTTGGCCAACTGTCTGGCTAGAATAACATGATGCTACAAAAAATATAAGTAAGATTCACTTAAGTCTTGTCATTACATTTTGTGACCAACGCTTGACTCTCCTAATAAGACCCGCATCTGAATTAAAACTAAGAGCCGAATCCCTTCCATATCAGTAGCAGTACATATGAATACGATTATTGTTTTATAGATTAGCGTTTCAGCTAGTGCTGCTACTCGTCCATTTTTACTCTTTGTAAAATGTCTAAATCAAACAATTTTTCTATGGTCTGGAGAGTTTTGTTGTGGCAGGAGCTGAGCTAGGGCAGACTGGTCTGGTTTGGGCTGCTTACATTCAGCCAGTTGTGTTTCTGCGCGAGTTGTGCTGTCTGTGCAGGCTTTTTGTTCAGGCCTGACAGGCACCCACTGTAATTAACTCCCTGGATCACCCTGTATACTCAATCACACGGTCAGATAGAACATCCCTCCAACACTGTACGCCCCACACACACACGCATAACAAGGCACACAACACTGTAGTAGTTCACGTGCCAGTATAGAGGAGAAGAGGAGCATACTAATAAATCTTTAGTTGTGTGTGGATTTAAACAAATAAATGAACAAAGAAACACCTAAAGACATAAATTGACAAAGAACTTAGTAAATAGTTGCTTTATATGGAGAACAGAGGGAGGAACTGAAATATGAACATCTATTTCCCACTCTTTCAAGTGTTTTAATATAGCTTATCCTTAACTCAACAGTCCATTTCAGTGTGTGTAGACATTTGTGTGTGTGTGTGGGGTTAGGTGGACCAAATGTGCCCACTAATAAACACTGAAAACTCACTGTTGGGAACAGTGAATGGTCGCGGTGAGGAAAATGTCTTAATAAACATAATTAATAATGTCTTAATGAATCCGTAAAACTGCATATCATAACTAAAAATGTCAACTCAGACAGACTTCTCTCTCAGATCATTTAATCCTCTTAAACCCTCCACCTTTCTTACAATCGACTGCAAATATTTAATATAAGAGTGTGTGGGTTGAGGTTCTGATGGGGCTTTTCAATGAAGGAAATTAGGTCTTGATTAGCTAATGAAATTAATAAATATCAGATAAGTTGCATATAGCCTAAGTGATCATTTGCTCTTGCGCTGATGATATAACAGACTTTTAGCTTTTAAAGGTAAAAAAGGTGTCATTAAAGGATATGCTGGCCAGACAGAACCATCTTCAAACAACCTGGAAGCTATGGAAGAATATCTGTCTAGCCGGCTCTGCTCGCCTTATTTAGCTGCAAAAATAGCCAAATTTACATTACAGTGTTATGCACTTGTCCAAGTTTATCTGGATCCAGGCCATTTAATAGAGAACAAAATTGTCACCGAAATGACAGAACAACATGCCTTCTAACCATCACTACTGCTCTTACTGGCACCCAGTACAAATGTGTTTGGACTCAGTGAGGTCGTAGAGAGTTGCACTGTTCTGAAATAACCTAAGCTGTCCTTGTCCTTATATCATAGTAAAATGAATGTAAGAAACAGGGACAAATCTCATACAAAATCAGAATTAAAAGTGAAAGCAATCCAGGCCTCACCTCAGCTGACATGAACAGGTTATTCAAAGGAAGGCCAAACCCGAGACTCAAGTTATTAATCATAGATCAATATAAAGGATTGTTTCATGATAATTCATAATGTGAAAGAATAGGCTACCCAAGAGAGCAATTTTGCTTATCATCAGTTTTGTGCTTAACTGTAATTAAAGCGGATTTTTGCTGTTTTGCCTGTGGCGAGGAACTAGTTTTATGAAAGACAGAGTGTGCATGTTTTCTTTCACTCCAGGATAGCTCAGAGTTTCTCTCACTGGGGAGTGAGTGAGAAATGGAAAACCCAGAGTGATTACAGAAAGCTTTGAGTGGTGAGAGGAAATCCTGCTGTTGTACTGAATATCTGCAAGGCTACCTGTGCCACGAGGCCACTAATATTCAGTACAAAAGAACTCTTTCTCATGTAAGACAGCTCAATTTTATTTTTACTTTCGTCTTTAGGGTCAATTGTAATTATAATTGAAGCTTTGAAAAATGAGTGCAGCATGAAAGGCCAAAGGCATGATAAAGGCCTTGTGTTCTTATGATTCATTGTAAGTGCATTAAATCAACTTGTTATAAATTTGTAGACAGCGAAAATATACATTTTGTTTATATTATATCATGATATATCGTATCGTGACACATGTATCTCGATATGTATAGAATTATGAGGCCCTTGCCGATAACCAGCCCTAATAGACTTCTATGCAGGTTTGGCTGATGATTATTGAAATGCAAATCATTCTGATTGCCAATTCAGTAGACTTTTCTGCTTATGTTATGTCACTTAATTAATAAGCATCAGTAATGTATGATAGGAGCAAATACTTGTAAAGAAATATTGCACAAGGTAGAATGACATAAATATAAGGGCTCAACAGAAAGGACTTTTTTCAGCTGGTTTGGTCAGTCCAGTGTTCAGATTTTTACTTGGTTTACTTTCCAAAAAAGTTTCATACAAACAAAACAAAAAATAGGTTTTAAACTGCCAATAATAGCTGAAAATTATTATACCGGTATGTAGCTATAAATTCATAAACACTTCTGCTAGCTACATAAGCCTACATTGGAAAAGTTTAAACAGCATCAAACACATGGAGAAATCTCTTCCTCTCTGTAACCGGCTATTTTTGTTGGAATTATAGGCTATAATGAGGAAATGAAGTGAACACACAGAACTTTGCGTTTTAACAATGTAGCCTAAATTATAAATGACTCAAAGCAAAATACACACCTACTGTGAACTTGAACTCACATAATGAGTAGCTAGCCTACAAGACATGATTTTTACCTTCAAAATCCCTTATTTGGATGACAATGTGTGGTGTGAAATCTGTGAATGTAAAAAACACGGTACTCTGAGAACACACAATAGCACAATCATCACACATAGGCTACAGTTTCTTAACAGAGCACATTGTCTCATTCTGGGTTTTTCACTGTTCCTTGTCCAAGATTTTCGCAAAACGGCAATAACCACATTGTTCAAACAGCTGAACATCAGGAATCTGTCTATGTCACAGGGTTTCTCAAACTCGGTCCTGGAGGGCCACTGTCCTGCACAGTTTAGCTCCAACCCTGATCAAACACACCTAGCTGTGAGTTTCTAGTGATCCTGAAGACATTGATTAGCTTGTGTTCAGGTGTGTTTGATCAGTGTTGGAGGGACCGAGTTTGAGGAACCCTGGTCTATGAGTTGGATAGTTTAGTTGTGCATCACATTACTCTCTAAGCAGCAGTGTGGACTGTTGGGGGTCACAGAGGCTTGACACAATGCCTTCTAAACATGGATTCATCTGCTCAATCTCAGTCAACAGATTAGGGTAAGCGTACCTATTAAGCCCACCAAAATCTAAGTCTAGGTTTTTTTCATAGATATTGACATGGTTTATAAGAAAAATTATTTGTTAAAATGCAAGATTAATCTCACATTTGAAAATGTGTTTATTAGTTGATGTACATTTTAGAATATAAAATTAAGATATTTTATGAATAAAGTCAGAAGTCTGGCATGGGCTTAATTGGTACTTTGGCACCATTTAAGCCCGCATGTGTTCTAAATAAGCCCACATCATGATTTATTTATACAATATACATTTTTTTATTTTTTTTAAATAAGTAAAACATTGATATATTTATTCAGTGACAGGGAAGCATTAAAAAAAGTAATTTAGCTAATGTTTGATTAGAGCCCTGGGTGTGATTGGTACAGTAGGTGCTAGTGGCTGGGGGTCCAGGCCGGTGGTCTGGAGCCTTCAGTCGGCTTGACTCTGGAGCATCTCAGGAGCCTAGCCGAGTTGCGGATCCATACTCTTGGCTTTCAGGGGGTATTCTAGTGGGTATGGAGCCTTAAGTTGGCTTGATTCTGGAGTTATGCCTGGTCAAAGCTGGAACTTTGACCGAGTGTATCCTGGGAAGGAAGCCAAGTTGGGATTCCAGACTCAGGGGTTAGGGGGGTCCACTAGTGGTCCTCCCATGTCCTAAGTATGGAACCTTGAGTCGGCTTGGTTCCACATGAAGTCAAAATTCCACATGAAGTATCCAATTAATAGGCCATTAAACAATTTCTCTCACAAAGTTGATTAAACTTTGTAATTTGAGGGATTCCTCATTGAAACACATAAGGTGGGCTTAAATGGTTCCACAGTCAGTAAAGGTGAAAAAAAGACAGTTTTCCTTTAAAAAAATATAATATATGTTTACACAGACATGCAAGGAGCTTAAATATACTGTGGACAAAGCATCATAGTAATTTCCATTGTGCCCACATTGAGAAATGTTATGTTTTTTTCATTCAAGGTTAGCTTGTGTTGACTCAAGTTTGCATGCGTTTTATGGCGCTGTACCATTTAAGCCCATCTTTAAAAAAAGTTAATTTATGAAAATAATCTTCCCAACAAAACAATTTATAATGTATTTATTTGTATATTAATGTAAAATAAATCACAAAATATTTAGTGTTTGTAATTCACATGCTTAATTCTTCAGCAGTCTATCTTCCAGTAAGGCTAATGGTTTGACCTTGAGATTAGCTTTGAGCGCAAACTAATAAAATTCATCTTTCCATTTAAAGGAAAATTATATAAAATTATGAATTATTATTTGTTCATACACAAAAAACAATACATTTATCTCTTATTTGACATAATATCAATGTAGTTACCAAAAGAATGGCTGAAAATTGCAGAAATGTGTTTATTTCTGAAGGGTCCAGAAACACCAAAGTTTTTGGGCGTCTTTGTTTGAGGTCCCCTGAGACCGCATGCACATGAGTGGGGCTAACTTAACATTGCCAAATGTGTTTAACATGCAATAAAAAATGTCAGGTAAGTTACAAATCACTGGATTGGTTAAAATAAGGAGCAGCAAAAAATATGATTTTCTCTTTTTTATATTAGACTTCAAAGTTGAAAGTGGGCTTAAAGGGTACATGGGCTTAATAGGTACACTTACCCTACACCAAAATTCATACTATACAGTTTAAAGTGAATTATATACAACCTCTGTATCTGTGCACAGGCCACAGTCTTATGTTTTTGTCATGTCAAGTACCAGGCTGACATAATAATAAAGAGGAAAGTGAAGGAAGGATGGACTGTTTTAACACATTATGAACTGTTTATTTGCAAATGCTGTCCACATTGATTTAACTCTAGGCTATATCAGATAAGCAAACACATGATGATATCACAAACTAAAATGGTGCAACTGTTTAGTGAATTGGCCATTTAGTGTGTGTGGGATTAGCTCCAAGCCAAACACATGACTCCCAACCTTTCAACACAAAGCAACCAAACAAACCACACATGATAAAGAGAGAACTGAGAACAAATATCTGACTGCTCATTCAGTCCCTGCTTTGCCATTTTTCATAATTCCCCTTTTACTGTCAGAGTATCATAGATCTGTATTCCACCATGGTACCCTTTGCTTGTTTTTCTGTTGTTTGTTTAAAACCGAGTGTTGATAACATCCTGGAAAACTAACTGCTTACAGCAACCATTTCATCTTTCTACCATTTAAAAAAAGAAATCTACAGCTGAATTATAACTAAATCACCCTTAATAGCTTTTTGCATTAGTAGAATCATCAAAAGTACATCCGATTCTTCATGAGAAATGAATAATTATAAATTCAAGACTAAAATGTCATGAAAATAAATATGTAGAAAAGTACTTCCTTCGGCACACTGAGAAGTTGAGGCTGAATATCAATTATAGCCTTGGTCCACTGAGAAATTTGAATAAGGTAGTACCATGTAAATGGTAAATCTATAATCTCCCTTGATCAGACCCATGATTTACATGCCACTTCAACCTTTTAATCAATAATCTGATTCACTAAGCCTCTTACATGCTGATATTAACCTCCTCAAATGGACCTTATTGGCTAATTATTGTCCTGAGTGCCATCTTAGTGCTGAAATGCAGCAGGCTTTCCTCTCAGCTGGTGGTTTTGCATGCGCTGAAAGACTTTGCTTCACGAGACGATTATAAAAGGACACGTGGCACAAAAAATATTTCTAATGGCATGCTGGCTAAGCTATTGTGTGTTATACTCTTGTGATACAAGAGCAACGCGGTCCGCAGCCGGCATCTACTTATGCGTGCCCCTCTGTTGACAACTGCATCATAAAACAGTTGGGTCCCTGTCACAAAACCAATTATTCAATGACGACTTTTCTGGGAAAATACAACATAAAGTGGGCAACAATAGGTTCAGCATAGAGGCAAAGTCAAATAGACTCCACTTCACAACAAGAGAGCTTCTTTGAGCCTTGTTGTTTGTCCAGTTCATTGCGCCGTGAGTAGGCCTGACCCTTCTCTCCCACGGATAGTCTCTGTGTAATCTATAAAGCTATTGAGCTCTGACTTTGAAACTCTTTTTTTCTTTTTTTACTACTGTTCTCACAGCACTCAACTGTAACAGCCTGAAGAGAGAAACACAAGAGGCTAAGATTTCACCAACAAGCTTGGAAAACTCCTGAGTAACAGCATCCTAATTCAAACCGGTAGGGCTAAAGCACTTAGACTGAAAAACATGATACAACTCAAATTCCTGTCCAAAAAAAGTAACCAATACTAAACGCTGCTATCGGCCCACCCTATTGCAATGATGTCAAATCCTTTGCTACTCAAGTGCATTAGTTGTATTAATACAGTAACCATAATTCATTTTTGGGTAAACAAGACTCACCTGCAGTTCACACCAGGCCACTTCCACCCAGGTTTCTGTGTCCAGGCCTTTGTAAACAGTTTTGAACGCTCCTCTGCCAAGCTCGATGTCAAATTTTAGAAAGCGGCCACTGGGCGAAGTGGCAACAGCCTTCATCTCAGCCTCTTCTTCCTGTTCTCTATCTCTTTCCTTCCCCTTTAGAGTGGGCGCCGAAAGGCCGGTCTTATCAGGATCCTGCGTGCCAAGAGTGCCATCCTCACCCAAGGCAGCCGAGGCACTGGCGGGTAACTGTTGGGCTCCGCTGGTAAAAACAGAGTCGGAGGCACAAAACTCGAGGTGAGGGGCGCTGTGAGGGGCATCGGGGGTTCCTTCCACCTCATCATCCTCTTCGCATATTTCCACGCTCTTTCGGAAAAAACGCTTGTTTTCCCGTTTCCTGCACGGTTCGTGGGCTGCTGGGGAGGAGGGCATGAAGAAGGTCAGAGGTCTGACCGGAGCATCCATTTCTTTACCGTCCACCACTCCACCTCCTCCTCCTCCTGCGCACCACGCTCTCTTTTCCTGGGACTGGGAGGAGGGGAAGTCAGATGGCGTGCTGTGCGTCCTCTCTCTCTCACAGGCGGCCCTGTTCCCCTGGTCATTCTCCTCCTCCCTCTCTCCATCAGGTTTCTCTCCAGAGGATTCCTCCGTGGCAGTGGGCTCTCCCGGGTCCGTAGCCATGGCGATTGACCTTTCCCACTCCTCCTCCGCCGCCGCCCCCTCCTGCACTCTGGCTCTCTGTCAGTCCCCGTCTCTCTCACTCAGTGATCACCCTCTCACCCTCTTATGAAGTTTCTCAGCCGTCCTTCCAGTCTTGCCAGCTGTCAGCGACAATAATTACTCACTCTTTTCTGCAGCTCTTATCTTCCACGTTCCCTTAAGTTCACAGGAGTATCAGAGGGTGCTTGTTTTGTTAGTATATCCGTGCAGGTTAATTTAGTTTTTGATGTGTACTTTCCTTATCTCCATTTCCTACATAGAGTTTCTTCTGGCTGGCTCAGGTGACTGATTCACAGGTAAATTACCTTCATTGAGTGAGGGGGGATTTTCAGGTGTATCCTATGGAAGAAAAACACAGAGAATCATTTTTGAGTATAATAATTGAAAATAATTAAAAAAACAGCATTTATTTGAAATAGAGATATTCTGTAACACTATAAATGTCTTCACTGTTCATTTTGATAAATTAAATGCTTTATTTAAAACAAACAAAAACAAATCTTACTGCCCTGAAACTTTTGAATGGTAATGCTATATTGTATTGTTTTTTTTCAATACAAAGGATGTTTTTAAAATAGCTTCATGAGCAAAGTTCTTCTTTCATCAACAACCTTTATCATAAACTGCAGTGGAAATGCTCAATTTAACAAGCTTATTAGGCTAGTTCTAGATGCATACATAAACTTACTAAAGTATTAGGCTAAATAAAATAAAAATATGAATACAATTTTTGGTACAATTAAGACCAGGGACATTACAAGAGAGTATGACTGTTTACAGTCTGTAGCACTGGGCCTGAATTTCACAGAAACACCTGTGGCTATTGTGTCCGTTCACAAACAGTCACTAAAAACTATTCAATGTTGCAATTCAATTATGCAACTATGCATAATTGCCAAGGGCACTCAGAATAACTTGTGTGAATGAATAAATCCATTAAAATGATTAGTAGTCCAGCTATATTCTAAAGAAGAGCCCTCAAACAATGAGGAAAGTAAATTACTAATCCAATTATTAATTAAGCTGTCCAGAATCATGAGGGGTACCTGGTGCATAGCATAACAAATCTAAAAATGGCAACAAATATTAGCCGTTAAAAACTAAAGGAACACAGCAGATTGTGATTGATTAATAATGAATGACGGCATAAAGGATCTTTAGGGTTAAATAATTCAAAGGCAGAGCAGATACAGAATGAACATGAGTGACCACCACAGATCATTGCTAAGGGACCATATGCAGTAAAACCATATTAATTGTAGTCAGCAGTATTGGTCCACATGGGGAGCATTACAGCTTCTCATGTTTACAGTGAGTGGATTTTCATTGTTCCTCTAGTAGTGTTCTCCGGGTGCATTCATACAGAGCAACACCTGACACTGCCTCTCACAAGATTCAATGATCTTTGTGACCCATAAAACAAACTTCTGCCTCCTATCACAAAGCTCAATCTCCCTCTTTTTCTCTCTGGTGACATCATTATCTTCAGCTCTCCTCTTGTCATGCTCATCTGTCTTCTGGCAGGCCACATCCACCAGGTTAGATTGCTACAGGCAACATGCTAATAATAACACTGATTCAGAGGTGGAAAAAGATGCTCCTTGCTTTCTCTCAGAAAATAAAACTGGGAAAACAAAGGTACCGGTAACTATTTATTCCAGTTGTTATGGAAGTAAAGTAGCCTGGGTTTCCCCACTGCCTTTGCGCAGCGCAAATTTATTCACGCTGAAAGGCAGTCTGGATACCATGGACCAGATTTTCACCTCATCTAGTAAACCAATCACAGAACGGGGAGGGAGCAGCAAGACGATGACGACATCTATGCGACACAACTAAGCAGTTTGTTTATATCTATGGATTCAACATGGCAGCAGACGCGAAGCTACCTTTTGATGCAGCCTTAGATATTGTTCTAAGTAGTTTAGAACGCAAGTATATACCTTCGACCCTCATGTTTATCTTGCACAAACGGCAATAGTCGCTGAACGTCATTGTTTAAACAAAAATATCTTACCCATCGTCTTCTTCCTTGTCTAATTTCTGTCGCTCTACATACGTCATCTGGTATAATGGAAACGATTGGCTATGAGCTACGTACAGGCGCATTTGATAGACATTCTTAGCACCCAATAAACGGCGACGGGCATTCGTAAACCACGCCTCAAATACGAGAAAATGTACATGTGGTTCCCAGACCCAAGTCTCAACGAGAATTGGGTCTGGCGTTAGCCAGGCTAGAAGTAAAGGTGAAATAGCAGGACATTTCTGTTGTGCTTTGAGCATGTGAGTGCAAATTACACAATGTTACAAAACTACGTCTGGAACCGAAAGCTTAAGCAGCTGACTTGTTGCCTCTGTCCTTTCAGGCAATGACTTTGCAGGCAGCATTTGCGCACGGAGGTACCTCACAAAACAGCATAGTGGTTTAATAATCAACAGAGCTTTGGTGATAACTTAGCGAATACTTAAAGGGATAGTTCACCCAAAAAAGAAAATTCTGTCAGTAGCCTAATTACTCACCCTCATGTTGTTCCAACCCCGTAAGACTTTCGTTCATCTTCGGAACACAAAAAATATATATTTTTGATGAAATCTGAAAAACTGCGCAGCGCTTCTGTGTTGTACGTCACACGCATGACCAGCGTCGGCCAATAGTGAGCCTACGTGGTGACATGCAACACAGACGCGCTGCGCAGTTATACTATGTAAACACACTCAGGCCCATGGAGAATATAATGAATAGTGGAATAAAGTTGTTCGTTTTGTTTTGTTTTTTTTGCGCACAAAAAGTATTCTCGTCGCTTGATGAACATATGGTTCAGCCACTGTAGTCACTTGGACTATTTTAACAATGTCTTTAATAACTTTCTGGGCCGGGAAGTTTCAATCCCTTAAGAAGCCTATGAAGGAGTGAGACAGCTCTCAGATTTAATCAAAAATATCTTAATTTGTGTTCGGAAGATGAACGAAAGTCTTACAGGGTTAGAACAATATGAGGGTGAGTAATTACTGACAGAATTTTACTTTTTGGGTGAACTATCCCTTTAATTACTACAATAATTTCTTACTAGAAATGGCATCAAATGTGGAAAACGTTGTCCAAAAACATACTTTTACCCACAAACTAATCACCAACCGCAACTTTCAGACACCATATTTATTTCTTGTTCAACTGTCATGGAATGGAATATGTACACACAGGATTGTGGGATATTATAGGCGAAGAATACATATATGCTGCCTTCAAAAAGTTGATAGATGAAGGCATCTCAGAAGAGAAGTTGCACGATCATTGGACTCGGACTAGCCTTGTTGCCTTTAAAATAGCTTAATTCTGTTTTTTTTTAAAGAACATTCACTGAAAGCTCTCTCTACGTTTTGTTTTTGAGCTTATAGATTTCATGAGGAAAATATCTTGAAATGCAGGTTTAGCAGGCAACTCTGGTTTATTGAAAAAACATTTGCAGATAAGATTAAAGTAAAATGCAAATTGAAGTAAAAACTCTGTCTGTCCTTCTCCCCCCCCCCATACACAAATGCGAACTTAAATGCAAAGTGATAGCAACATGAGGTGCAAAAGCAAGCAGGCTATTCACATTAGAATAGTTGTACTAGTTGACATCAGCAACTCCATAAACTGGCTGCATTCTTACAATGATCATGATATGAATGGAATGTCAGGAAATAACTGAAAAGTCTTTCAGATTCAGATTATATGTGCCCCAGTCAGTTTAATTTATATATAAAACTGACTGTTTGGATGTAAAGGGATATCAACAACAACAACAACAACAACCCATGAGAGGAGGAAGTGCTGCTTTAAACACAAGCGTATTCGCCTGTGTCCTCAGGGAAAGGAGTTCCCATAAAAACCACATACCGGACAGACTGAATACAGAACGTCACAAACGTACATCAAACACATCACTCACACTCTCTCACTCCCTTCCCAAACTCATTTCTGACACAGAGGATTCGGATCATGTCACAATCAGATATTCCTTCATTGCATCTATGGCTGTATTCCCACAGCAGAATATGGTTGTCAGTACTGTTTAAGAGAGTTAAATACTGTTTTTCTCAATTTATTACAAAGTTGTACTGAACACACAACCGTAGACATGAGCTGATTTAACGACTACCTCTGAAAAGTCAATCGACGTAACGTTATTCTTGAGATTCTCAAGCATTTTATAGGGTAAAATGTGAGTATATGTATAAAAAAAATAAAAAAAGTTTGTACATGTATGAAGATGTTTTCCAAATAATATGAAATATTTTAAAGGAGTCATAACCTAGTATTACCTTGGATACCCACGCTCTATTATAGTCTTTCAGGCCCTTCTAAAAAAGAAAAGTGGAAAAAATAAACAAACACAGAGCTCCTCTGACCCTTATTTCTGAAGGCATTATTGTCTCGCGAGATCTGATGCGATATTTTGGCTGTCGTGGCCGGTCATTTTAATAATGCAAATGAGGGGCGCGTTGATTGGTGGCAGGAAGGAGGGGAGTTGACACCGCAGGTAACTTCAGCATATCATTCCAAAATGACATCATGGCGCAAGTTGTGAATGAACCCGACCTGGCCGCGACCTACGGACTTCAACTGTAAATGCACGAGCCGGACTCTGAACCTGAGCTGGAAAGGGAAGATGTAGAGTCGATGGAAGGACGTCTACATCAAGATGTCTCTGAATGGTAAAGACAATCCTTTTAACTGAGAGATACATTATACCTTTTATTTAATGTAGATTACATTAACGGAGATGTAGCCTACTTTTTTTAATCAGCTTACAGTGGTTATTGAGATCAACGTTTGCTATCATGTTGTTTTTTTACATCCAAATTTGTGAACGATTCCGGCGTAAAATGATTAGCACAGACACCTAACGTTAAGCCAGTGGGAAGGGTTGTATGAACCGCGTCATTAAAATTAATTTAATCCACTGGTCCCTGACAGCTTGGTCCGTTCTTGGGAGAGAAAACACATTTAAGTTACATGTTGATTCTGGCAGTCAACAACAGAGCAACTCACATGTGCACTGTTTCTGCATCTTTCTCGACTGAATATGAGGGGGAGAGGGGCAGGGCGGGCTTCCTGCAGCATAGGTCTGCGGTGTCCATATGGTATATCCGGCCCCGTCTTGACGTCAAGACGGGGCAGAGATTAAAATCTCGTATTTGAGTGCGCGTGCACGTGGGCACGCTGGTTTACGAACCCAGGGGTAAACAAACGCTTCACTTTTAAATATCAGCTTCCCGGCCAGTGTATAATCGTTAGGCAATCATAACATACATTGATTCTCGTGGAAAAGTGAAAATTACAGGTCATGACTCCTTTAAAAAGTAGAGCATAGATGTTATGGTAGTAAATTTCAGCATTACTCCAGTCTTCAGTGTCAAACGATCCTTCAAAAATCATTCAAAAGCCCCTTTCACACAGCGCGTTGATCCCGGGAAATTGCCATAAAATTGCTAGAGTGCCTTCTGTGCGAACACAAACACGTCCCGGGATTGATGTCAGGATCGGGACCTAGTAACATTGCCGGGATCAGTCCCGGAACCAATGCCGTAAGGGGTGTGTCGTAGTGATGGCGCACAGACCATCGCACGGGCCTTTTAACAACCTATGCTACTACAGCATATGGGGAACGAGCCACTCGGCAAACCCAGTGGCGCTACTGGGGAGTATGGACTCGTCTCCGTGTAGAAATGACGAAGAGGAGTTATCAGCAGAACTGACATCTGACAGGAGTTATCATATCCTGACCAAGCGGCAACCTCCCTGTCTCTCTCTTGAAACCAACACGGAAGTGAATTAAACGGCAATTCGTCGACTGGCCGCTTGAGGCTGGCTGCAGAAGGGAGTCAAATCTGTATCTCCTGCATGTTAAAATGCCCAACTTTACAGCAGAAAAAAACATGTTTACAGCCTGGTTCTCTCTGTGGCTTTGGTCTATACAGCTAATTTTGCCCTTCATAACAACCGTGAGGGGGGTGCATTTTTTTATAACTCACCCGTTTAGTTGATTAATATTTAAAGTTCTGCAAAATTAAGGGTGTATCCACTTTTGAGTGACAGGTGGATTCCCGCTGATGTAAATGCTAGCCTGTTAGCCGTCACTTCACCTCAGCAAATTCCAGCTGCTGAACTTGCCATCTCTGCCGTGTTTGTGCTTTTTTTCGGGATTATTTCATATAACGTTAATTTAATACACCCATTACCTCGCCCACGCCTTTGGATTCCGCCGTTGTCGTCGAGTGTCGTTCGAGAGAACCAGCGCTGTATTTCAGTTGTTTTCCTCTGTGAACATGCACTAATGGATGCCTGACAATTTTGTTGCTTTTTGGAGTTTTCAGATTTAAAAGCGTCTATAGATATAAAGGCTACACTCGTTCTGCGGTGCCGTTGCTCTGGAACAGAATCATGCTTATGTTCCGTCAGATGAAATCCTGCAGGTGTCTGTGTTTCTCCGTTCATGCAATAAATGCACATCCTTGAATGAGCGCGTATTTCTAGCGCATTTAACGTTACTTGAACTTCATAGGTAATATATCTATGTTTTGACCCATTTGAGAATTGAGATGCGGCCAAAATCAGAATTTAAAATGGACTGAATAATAAAGCTCTCTACGAACTTGACGAGCGATGCCGCGCTGACGGACCATAGACTGTAATAAAAAAGTGACTGACATGCACATAATCACGGTCCCACACACACACACACTCTCAGAGTAATATTGTAAAGTTACTGCATAATACATTTTCAACTAGCAGAATAGCTGTACAGAATCACGATACACAGTCTCACTTGTAGCTATGTCTTTTAACTATTATAATATTTCGAAGGGTAAAAACAGGACCTTTTAATTGGCATTCTGATTTTAATCATCAACTGTCAGTGTCACTTTAGCGCGAGCCCCTGTGCAGTCGCAGACTTGGTACTGTGAAGTAGCATATAGCATTAGCTCCCAAGCCTGCGCTAACCATGGAGCCAACTCCATAACGTTGCGCTAGGTGGGCGTGGTTTCAGATAGCCAGGCTCCTCAGCTCCGCCTCTTTGCCCATATTCTGTTATCCGGGAGTGACGAGCGGTGACGCGAGGCCAAGATGGCGACGGCCGGCTCCGCCCACTTTAGGCTTCAAAAATGCTCTTCAGAAACCTACGGGTGACGTCACGGACACTACGTCCATATTTTTTACAGTCTATGATCCTGACGTCACGTGTCTTTAGTACGGGATCTTTACGGGATGTGTGTGAATGTACTCACAGATTCTGGAAAATCACTGGCAATGTGAATAACCAAAATTAAACGACACATTCTCCGTGTATTTTCCGGAATCTCTATGTGAAAGGAGCTTAATATACTGATTTGCTGCTCAAGAATAATTTCTTATCAATCTTGAAAATAATTGTGTTGCTTAATATTTTGTGGAAACAGTGATAGCCTATGTTTTTTTTCAGTATTCTTTGATTAATAGAAAGTTCAAAAGAAAATAATTTATTTGAAATAGAAATATTTTGTAACATTAGAAATGTCTTTACTGTCACGTTAAACAATTTAATTCATCCTTGCTAAATAAAATAAATAGGTCTATATATATATTTTTTTTAATCATATTTATCCCAAACTTTAGAACGGTAGTCTATAATCACTAAACAATTTCTTTTTTTTGTTTTCAGGTGTCCAGTGTGTCCAGAATTTCAGTGAATCACTAGCTAGAAATAAAATGCATACTCCATAACAATGGAAACATTTTAAAGGTGCAGTAAGCGATTTCTGAGAATCACTGTCGATATTTGAAATCAACCCAAACAAATGCGACCCTTCCTTCATTGCTGCACACCAAATGCACACACAATGCAAGTGTGGATGTGTCTTTATTACAGCATAAGCGCAGCAAAATAAAGTTTCGCAGAACAAAAAGAGAAGATGATGAATGAACAACAAGGAACAAAAAAGTAGTGAGTATTTTTGCTGGTGCGCCCGGTGAGCGATTGGGTTAGGTGCCTTGTTCACCTCAGTTGTGGGTAATGAGAGTGGAAGAGAGCGCTGTTCATTCACTCCCCCACCTACATTTCCTGACGGTACTGAGACTCGAATCCACGACCTTTGGGTAACAAGTCCGACTCTCTAACCATTAGGCCACAACTGCCCAGTACACATCCAGAGTGTACGCCCCCTACTGCTGATTGGCTACAAGTGTGTTGTAGTGATAGGTCTGAACCACTTTCAAAAGTGTTTTTCAGAAATCGTTTACTGCACCTTTAAGGCTGCACACATTCTGCACTTAATTTACACAGAACCAAAAGCACAACCAGAACCGCTTCTGTCACTAGGGTCTGAGGCGGATCAGTGCTGCATATTTGAGCTTTTATTGAGCATTGCATATATACATGCACAACTAATTTGGAGGCAGAACCTCAGAGTAGCCTTAACTTGCCTGTGTAATTTAGCATACAATGCTTTGGAGAAAATCAGAATATGACAAGCCCAGTCAACTCTGAGGATGTTTAGTTTGGTATATCAGCTCTGTTATTCTACATTCTCATCTGTCAGTGGAGCATGTGGGACTAATCATGACATACGGCGTTCAAGCTCACCCAGATGTATCGCTAATTTGAATATCCGTGCGTGTGATTTAATCCTCTTTGAAATGTGCAAACGCTTTCTAGGTGTGTTTAAAAAGTCTGAAAGGCTTTTAAAGTGCATTAACTGCAGCACACATTGGACAGGATCTTCTTAAATGTCTCTGAATTCACTTTATCAAGCCATACCCGAGCTCTTCCTCAACAAAGATATAGCTAATCAGTGCACTGTGTTGTTAAAGCGCACACACTCACACACCATGTTGTCCGCTCCCACAGTGCTCTGAAACTCCAAACACAACAGGCGCTACACAAAAAATGAGCTCTCTCTGCCTCTCCCAGTTTTTTCATTGCTCTCTTCACCGGCATACACACATTAATCCCCTGGAACTGAGCAGGCTCTGCTGATTTACTGAGGCAGACAAAGAGGGAGCCAGGGAACGTAGCGTGTGTGTGTATCTGTGTATGTGTTTAGGGAGGGGGCAGAAAGAACAGTTTGGGGGGTTGAGCTATGATGAAGCTAGATGAAAAAGTGTGGATAAAATAGAGGAGGGGGGACAGGAAAGGATTGTGGGTAGGAAGAGAGGACATCAAGTTTTTAGACAGCCAGTCGAGGGGGGAGTCAGATAAGGGGAGAGGGGGTTGGGTTGAAATGGGTGGGAAAAATGTGTGTGAATGAGAACAAGGGAGGGAGATAAAGGAAGGGGGGGGGGGGGTCGCACACAAACACACACACAATGAGTTGGGGAGATTTTCCCGTGATAAAATATGTGCTAGTTTGAGTGTGAGTGACAGCAGTGACAATAGACAAAATTCCACCACAAGAAAACCAACTGAAGTTTGGGCATGTGGGAGTTGAAGAGGTGTGGAGCAGAATAAGAGTATGATGATATCAGCCAAAGCAATAAATAAAATGGAATAAGTGTCAGCTATGTTTCAATTGTAAATAAATTGTGCAAAGTAGAGCCTTTTTGTGTTGACAATGCACAATGTCATAATCATAACTCCGCTTCGGTTTTTCTGCCTCCTGAAGCAGAGGTTACCAACCAGGGAGCTGGGGTCCACAAGGGGTTTCGGGGGGGCTCCAATGATAGAATTATAATTATTCAAATTTAGTTTGTGAACACAATCTTAATTAAAATACTATATATATAAAAAACTTTAAACTGACATCCTATTTAGTGTTTATTTGTTTTTATTACATCAAAGGTACCACTCACCCATAAACGGAAATTGATTTACTTATCTTCATGTCTGCATGCATGTCTTTTTTTCTTCTGTGGTACACATTAAAAAATTATATTATTTAGAAAATGTCTTGCTGTTTGTGTGTGTGTGTGTGTGTGTGTGTGTGTGTGTGTGTGTGTGTGTGTGTGTGTGTGTGTGTGTTTTGCAGAAGAAAGTCATGCAGGTTTGTAACTACATATGAATGAGTAAATTATCAGAATTTTCATTTTTGGATTTTCAAAACTATTCCTTTTAGATTTAAAAAGTCAGGAAGTGCAACAACAAAAAGTCATTTTAAACTGGAACGTCCGACATTTGCTGTCTGTCTTGGATTACTGAGGTATCTACATAATTTACAGCTTAGTTTGCAACCGAGTTAAGTGCCTATTCAAGTTGAGATGAAAAGGTCAGTTTGCAGTACAAGAAAGGTCTCGCTATGGTCATATGTTCTTTGTCATATATTTCTGAATGACACGAGGCAAAAAATCATCAAATGTATGATTGGAGATTGTGGATCTGCATTTGCTTCAGGCGCTGATGCAAGTAGGCTGGATAATTTGCTGTCACAATTGATTTATTTTTAACCAGTCACATCAATACTCATTCCTCAACCAGTCTATTTCTAGGAAAAAGACTGAGATTGTGTTATGATTCACAATGATAATGGCTGTAAACTCGGAATCTTGCTAAATCGAACTTAAAATTACAAAACGCTTATTTAAAGCAAAATAAGCTATGCTATGGCCAAGAGGACCCAGCACAGCGTCAAGACAAATGTTCCTAAATGAAATCTGGTGCTTGTAAAGTTCAAAGGTGAAAATTACAGCAAAGTGACAGCTGGAGTTGAAGGCATAAAGTTTGTCCTCATCCCATTAAGTAACACCAAGAACAACACAAAACAAACACTTTTGTCCAATCTAGGTCAAGCATGTGAAAGTGAGTGTCACTGTGGTCACAGAAGCTATAGGGTACACAGTGAACCAGAAAAGAGAGACTATACCGCCTAATACTACCTTCTCTTTGTTCAGTCTATGATATAATCCAGGTGAGATCATTTAATCAAAGGTTGCCATGATGTGGATTACAAATAATAAGTGGCTACTTCTGTGCTTTTGAGGTTTATGACTAAAATAAGCTCTCTGTTGTTTTATCCTTTCATACAATACGGGGCAGATTACCAATGAAGTTGAGGGATTTTTTACTTTTACACTAATCACTGCTTTGTCCCCATTAGCATAGATTGCACAAATACACAAAGCCGCATAGAAGTTAAGGTTGGGTCAGTAAGATATTTTTTAAAGCATTACTTTTACTCAGTAAGGGCACATGAAATTTATCAAAAGGTACAGTAAAGACATTACAAAATATTTATTTTTCAAATAAATGCTGTTCCAGACATCCCAGAGTTCCAAGACTCTACCGCATATTATGGTGACCCCTAGACCCTACTATTAAATGATAGTAATAAGTGTATTAGGAGGCTTGAACACAAATTAATATAATGTAGTATAATATATATTTGGGGGGGATAAACAGATGATAAACGAGGATGAACTCTATTTAACAAAGAAGCATGACATTTTTTTTTATCATGGTTTCCACAAAAGTATTAAGCAGCACAATAAGTCGATAAGTCACTGTTGATAATATTTCACAAATTTACTGTATTTTGATTAAATCAATTCAGCTGGAGTGAGCAAGAGACTTTTCAAAAACTTTTTTTATTTTTTTATTCTTACTGACCCCAAACTTTTATGGTTACGGTGTACATTACTTTTAAGTTATTTATATAGCAATACACAGTATACTGATCAATTAGGCTAAGTTATGTTTTTTTTTTTAGATCTATAGTCACTCAAAAAATAAATGTAATGTTGTATTATTGTATCATTTTTTTTCTTACAACATTAAAGCAGTTATGTTTAAAAATATTAATATTTGCAAAACATCTGCTAATCAAACCAAAGTTAGCATGGAGTAACCAAAATACAGGAAACCATTATGATGTCATGTGAGAAGAAAACCATAAAACACATATCATCTCTTTAGACCCGGATTACTGTCTTTCATGGTCACAATATATATAGGCCTAGCCTATATATATATATATTTTACCTATATGACAAGGCAGGTCACATCAGGTCAGGTCAAATGGAGTAACGTTAAGTAAACCCATTTGAAATGTATGATACATTTTAGCACCACTTGACATGACTCAAAAACATCTGTAGAACTCGTAAGAACCATTTTCAAAGAACGTAGCACTTTAAACTAATTCCTAGTTTTCATATCCTCAGACATAGCCTACTTATCTGTCATTTACTAAAAATCTTACTACTACAAAATTATGCTTATATTATAAAAGATTTATAAGCTAGACAACAAATACACAGGGACCATCTATGAGCCACTACACTGAGCTACAGTGGCAAACGCTTTGAGTTGAAAACACATAGCAACAGAGGACATGGCAGCCATAAAAAAGAAATACACAAACGTGTGCTATTAGGTTGTAACTTGCTAAATCAACCACCATCAGTCGTTAAATTGACAATAAGCATAAGTGAATCTGTTAAGAGCAGAATATGATATAATACATAAAGATAGAGAGCAAACGCCTATCTTAGCTGCACATTCAGTCTTCATTTACTGTCACTCAGTTAGCAAGTCAAATACGGATAAAGAAAATAAAAGACACGATCAAGAGCAGAAACCTATGTGGAACCAGAAGTGAAAAGCAGACCAAGAAAGGATGGAAACATCTTTATTTTTTACCGTTCAGCCGGCAATATTGCTCGTCTCGCCCATTGCCAATATCTATTTCAGCACCACCGCGTTGTGTTAGCATCTAAGCTACGTTTGCCTGGGATTTCTATATGTCTGAAAGACACATACAGCACCTAAAGATGCATTTTTATTTTACTATTTATATCTGCAAATAGTGGTCCTTTAAATATCAGAAGCTAATGATTATTTAAACATAATAGTCAATGGTAACGTTACTCACCGGTGTGCTGCATTCTCTGTCGTTATTAAAACTGAAACAGGTCGTCGAAAGGTCTCGCTTTCTCCAATGTATCTGTCAAACACTCAACAGCTCGTCATCATCTCGTTGGATATAAGCGTAATTTGTCGTGTAACGTTGCCGGTGTTTAACGTAACGTTACTCCTTTTCTTATACGAGCGTTTGGTTCTCTTGTTTGAGCGGCGTCGTTAAATCCTGCAAATCTTCCTGGACACATCATCTGTTAAAAAACATATTGTTGTTCTTTTCCGCGACATTATTAGCACACATTTCCGCTGGTGAATGTAACGTCACCGTATTCACAGGTGTATAGCGTGATACATATCTTTATTTTACATAATTTACAAAGCAACGTCCGTCGCTGCGACGTTCGTGGTAGTTCAATCGAGCACAATCGTTTCTCCTTTTTCGGTTAACGACAGAGACGCGCGCGCTCTTGCTCGCTCGTAGCGCGTGCTCCAACTATGCGCGCCGCGGCCTGTCTGACCAAGCGGGACCGCGCATTGTCCCAGTAAGCGTCTCATAAAACAATAAGATTTGGCCAGTCTAGTATAATTAATTTACATTTTAATAGGGTTACTTATTGGGATAAAGGGCATGTCTGCATTTCCTTTTGTTTTGGCTTTTCTATTAATAACCGGATCCAACAATTTCACTTGACAATTCATGTGGCCTTAATAATGATGAAAATACGTCAGTTAATGTAGCATTAGTGATGTAAATCAAAAGATATTATATAACTGAAGCAGCAAAAGAGTTTCTATTTTTGTATTGCATCATGTTAACTGGAAAACTGTATATACAAAAAATAAGGCATAATTTAAATATATATATAATATGTATACTCATGTTGAAATGGGCATTGAAAAATGTACCATTATGCACTGTCACTTTAATGGTCTTAGGACTTTCTGCTATGCTTGATTTCACTATTTTACTGTTTTACTGAAATTGTTTATTGTTGCTATGTATTGTGTGTATCAGATGTTGTTGTTGTTTATTTTTGTATTGGTTGCACCTCGGTCTGTATGGAACGAAATTTCGTTCGACTGTATACATTAGAATGACAATAAAGTTGACTATGACTATGACTATGATGTTTATGCATTGATTGAACACTCATCCACTATATTGTTACAAGTTCTTTTTAAATTGAAGATATCTCCAAAGTTATTCTGTTTTTTTTTGCTTTTTAATTCAACTGTTTATTTTTCACCATACAGACTAGTATTAAATGCAGATTTACAAGTAGCCTAACTACTTCTTTGGTATAGATGGATTAAAAGGTCGGCTACATACTGATCAATAAGGCAAAGTAGTCTACTGTAACGACTGAGACAAATCAGACACAATAATTTGGTATATGTACCAAACAATCTTTAAAACTCACTCTGGGATCTGTGATCCCATCCCCCAACTAGTTAAAAGTAAAAGTAGGCTACTAGTAGGACTGGAATAGACCATCTTTGTCTGAAGTGAATAGTTAATTAATCATTATTCTATGGCATAATTCACAGTTTACCACCAATAACAATTGAATAAACTATTTGGAAAGTGAGTAGCAAAGGAAGTTGTGATCAAAATTATTCAAATCAGGGTTATTGGTGAAATGTACAGACTTTCAGCTCTTTGCAATGAACAAATCAAACAAAAGTCATTTAAAAAGTCATTTAAATAGCTCAACACAATAAATGTTTCAAGTGGTTTCCCCAAATTCCATTGAAAATGCAACTTTTAATGACTTAAAAATGATTTAACGCCTTCATGGTAAGCATCCTTAATACAGCCTTTTGCTGTTATGACCTGCATTAAACGAGATGTAGAACCAGACAGCAGCGTCTGGCAGCGTTTCTGAGGAATCTTAGCCCATTCCTCACGAGCAATGGTCTCAGGCCTCAAGTTCAGTAATGTTCTTGGGGTTTGAGCACTGGACACCTTCTTCAAATCCCACCCGAGATTTTCTATGGGGTTCAAGTCAGGTGAATGTGATGGCCACTGTAGAATCTTCCAGGACTTCTTCTGCAACCAAGCCTTGGTGGAATTTGAGCTTGGGATTATTGTCCTGTTGGAAGGTCCAATGATGCCCAAGCTTTAGCTTCCTGATAGGCGGCATGAGGTTTCCTTTTTTTAATTAATCCATTTTTGCATTCCCTGCAGGTTTCCAGAGCCAGAGGATGCAAAGCAGCCACAGAGCATCACAGAGCATCACCATGCTTAACTGTAGACAGTGTTCTTCTTCCTCCAGACATACCGCTGATCTATAGGGCTGAAAAGTTCCAGTTTTGTTTTATCACTTCACAGAACAGAATCCCAAAACTTCTGTGTGTTGTTTATATGTATATTGAGCAAATCGGAAAACCTTTGTGCAAGCTGAAACCTCTGTGCCTGTTGCCACCAAGTCTTGCTGCAGGTCTTTTGCAGTCACTCGAGGGTTTTTCTGAACCTGCCTTCTCAGAAATCTGGTTGCAGCCATTGATAGCTTCCTTTTTCTACCCTGACCAGGTAGTGTAACCACTGTTCCTTTAATAATAAACTTGCGGACTATGCTTCCAACGGTGTCTCTAGGAACATTTAGTGCCTTTTCTCTCTTTTTATATCATGTTCCTTGATTGTGAAGGGCGATGATATCTTCTCTTAACTTTTTTTAACCATTCTTTTGCCATATTTCTAATATGCAGTCAAACATGACACTCAACAATAATGTTGACACTGCAGAAGTCTCATTTTTGGGGAAACCACTTGAAAATGTGTTGTGTTTAGATATTTCAATTACTCTTGTTTGATTTGTTTTAAGTCTGTACATTTTGCCAATAAACCTGATTTGCAATGGGGGTTGAATACTTTTGATTATTCATTGATATAACTGTAATTCTAGTGACTAATTTAATTGATAGAACTGTACTAGTAATCACTGGAATAAGTGCTAGTATCTACCCCAATGCTCTAGTATGTTTAATACTTTAATTTATTAGGGGGGGGAATTACAAATATGGTCTACTAAATCACTATTGGATTACTTACTAGTAATAAAAATAAAAAAGAACAATAAAGTAGGCTACAAAAATGTACACTAGTTTCGAATGAATACATATTACAATAGATTTTCATAAAGGCTAATTAAGAAAAGTGCAAAATTTAAAATAAATAAATAATAATAATAAAAAGTAATAAAAGTATAAATTACTTATATATTCGTAGATCAAATTGTTGTAAACGGTCATTTTAAGTTTCATTACAAATTCTTGCATCTCTTCTGCCCTCTAGTGTATATGAGCAGTAATGCCGCTGTCCATGGTGCTTGTTTGCGTGCTTTCATTCGCTGACAACACGCGATCCTGAGTTTCACGCAAGAAAACCACATTTCATTTCAAACAGCCTACAATTACTCTGGTCAAGCACAAAGGGATAAACATCTGTGTGTGTTTATTATTAGATAAGATAAATGTAATCCTCCACAAAAAACAAAACAAAAAAACTTGATGTTAAGATTGATTCCTATCAAAGATTGTTAACAGTACATGTCATCAATGCATACTTTGACATAGAACAACCTGGAAGAGAATTGGTGCAACTTACGACAAAAGTCTTAAAGTCTTAAGACACTTTTCACAAGTATGGATTAGATTTGAAATAGGTAACAATCAATGGACTTTCTGGACATTCTTTATTGTATATATAATTATCTGTCTTTGAATGTAAATGCAAATGCTATACTTCAGAGCAACCGCTAGACACAGCTTTTATACAGTCAACTTCACACATTTTAAATCGTATATATAAAATCATTCTAAATATTCAGTTTGAACATATTTAAAAAAAAAATAATAAAGAAAAAGAAAAAATTCTTCTTTGGTCAATGAAACAATTCTAATTCCACTGGACCAGACAGCTTCTTCCACTTCTATGTTCACTTCAGATAGTCGAGTCACTTTCTGAATCAAAGCCAATTTTGCATGTAGTGCTCCTTGATTTTTAGGCTTGATGTGTTCCTACAGTTCAAAGTTCTTGTGAGTCCTTAAGTTTCTAACGGAGCGCGCAGAGGAATGCAGCCATCCATCTCCAGTGACTCAGGCCATCCTTCATATTTATTATTGCTTTTACTGTTCTTCATTCGCTGAAAGACAGACAAAAGGAGGTAAAATCCCTGCTTTAAGAATTCTAAACTGTAATTAACCTTTTCAAAATGGTCTCTTAGCTAAGCTCTTCTCCCCTTTTCTTACTGTTGTTCACTCGAAAAAACTGTCGGAAACAACCACAAACAGCTCAGTTTGCAGTAAAATGTTCTCAAATGTGCTCAAAGTTGCACAAATTGGATATTATATTGTACGTAGGCTAGAATGAAATTGCAAAGTGTTTTATCGCTAATTTCTGCTTTAAAGAAACCAATTAAAATGATTACAACATCAAGTAAGACATTTTAATCTAAAGAGGCTTGCAAATGATTGTATATTATATTGCTTCTAATATTAAAGGCACATTTGAGACTAAGCTTGAGAGGAAGTAAAAATTTCAGAAAATTAGAGTAAAGAGTAAAGTGAATATGTATATAATTTATTTCTAGCAAGTGTCTCTAATTGTGGTTTAGGTTGCAGAAAAAGGAGCATTTCAGTGTTTTTCGTCGTAATGGTCCACCGCATAGAGGCTCTGATTTTCCTGATGTTATAAAGCTCAAACTAGATCTTGGGTGGTCATTTAAATTTGGGTATTGATCATCAAACACTACACATGGGTTTCTGCCATGGTTGTTTTTTTTGGATAGTTTTAAACTATTTTAAAGGATTTATCCAAACGCACAGGAGAAGCAAAAGCTTTTCTGATACTATGGCAGATATAAATAGTTGCTTAGCAAAGCATCAATAACTTGTTAAAAAATACATTTAGATGCTATATGTATTTTTTAACAAGTAAATATATATTTAAGAAATATTACCTCTGTAACCTTTAAATAATACCTTCATATTGTCCATGACACCATGTTTTTTTATTTATTATGAAATGCATGTTTTTGGATGTATTTGTATATAGGCATTTGGTTCAAAAGACGTTATATACAGTTGCATTAAACAGGAAATGGTGTGAAATGGAAATGTGTTTACTAAGACTGAGCTATACGGTGATATAACTGGTGTAATATAAAACAAAATAGGGCTGTGTATCGTCAAGAATCTGGTATATGCATCGCCAGAAAAGCATATTGCATTCATATATATAAAATATATAGCTTGCATATATTCTTGGATCCTGCTTTAAAGGTTCACGGTGTAGCGGTTTTTAATTTCTCAAGTATTTCACAACAGAAAGTTCATAGTCCACAGCATGACTGCATGACACTGTTTTTTATATTAAAAATACTGTAAAGCTGCTTGCTTTAAAGCATCTACATATATTGTATATAGCACAGTTATGTCTCCAAGAAGTCTGCTAAAGATCCCTTAATCTGGAAAACATCTGTTGTGTACAAACATCTGATAAAATCTTAGAAAAGCAGTTTTACATAGATTCTTAATCATAAATATCTTAAAGACATTTTCTAAATGTCTATTTAACATCTGCTCTCAGATTCAGTGTTTCCCGAGTATTGGATCTTAGCATGGTTTATTTTGTCGATCTCCTCAGTGGTTTCTTTATAGTGGGAGCTAAAATGAGTCCACACTTCAGCTCTATATAGCTCAACGGGAGCCGGTATAATTCTAGTGTCTTGTGAGCTGGGTTTGCTAATGCTAACTTTAGCGATGCACCCTTGCACTTCTCCACATCACAGTTTACGTTCTGAGATAACTGCCATCTAGTGGTCGGGTTTAAAGCAAACACAAAGCTACTGACATCTTGGATGTGAACAAATAAATAAATATTGATACGTTTTTGAAGATCGATACAGTATCGCCAAATATAATATTGCAATATTCACGTCACGTGTATCAATATTTTCTTACACCCCTAACATAAATGCATTTATCATAGGTACTGTGACAAAAAACAACAACATTTTATTCTTCAACCTAAGCTTGAATAAAAAAACAATGACAATAATGCATATTTCTTTCCATAAGTCCTACCTGTTCAAATGGACTCTTATTCTCTATTCCTTTGGCTCCAACAAACACCCAGCTGTCCCTGAAGCTCAGTTCCTTCGCTGCCGTGCTCCCCAGCTCCTCGAACAGGCGCCGGGCTTCATCATTTATCCTGTGAATGGGTTAAGCGCTCTGATTTAAAATCCAACAAGAAACACTGAAGGAAAAGAACACTAATATGCTCTCGATTTATGAGAGATTAGGTCACAGAACAACAATAATCTGGGTTTAAAAGAGGAGTGCACATTGCACAAATAAATAGACTCTTACTTGGTGGCAGGGTCATCAAAAGAAGCAACAAATACTAGCGTTCCTTCATGGAGAGGCCGGAGAAACTTCAGCAGCTCTGCAACCTCTGTGGTAGAAAGAGAGAAAACACTCCTGTTAGGAGCAAGCTAACCAAATAATATATCACCCTAAAGGTCAACTTACCTCCTACCCACATATCAAATGCTCTTATTTCCAATACATCTCCACTGACCCCTGAAAATGAATATATATTCGTATTAATGATTACTTGTTTACGTGATTATGTAGTACAATCAAGCATGTATCAGTATAAAAGAATTTGAGCTATTTACCATTTACTAAAGCAATATTGAGACCTCTGCCAACATTGTTTTTAGCACTGCTGACAAGACTGTAAGACCAAACAAGTAGAAGTCAAAAAACATTTTTGAAGAGTGCTATTGTAAATATTATTATAAATAAACACTTAATTATATGGTAGTAGTTAAGGGAGGATCAGAAAATGGAATATGAATATGAGCAAAACACAGGCACGGAAAGAGAAACCAATGCCTACTTGCATCACGTTCCCCAATAAGATTATGAGTCTGGTAGTGATGGCCATGAGAAAAACAAAGATGATATAATGAATACCAGTGGAGACAGAACAAGAAAGAGGGAGGGAGGTTGCATGCGGAGCTTAGTGTGCAGCGGTGCCCATGCAAGCTCATTAAAGAGGCCGGCAGTGATGCCGCAGCATTTAAAAATGTCAGGCAACTTGCATTTTATCCTCCAGACATATTTTGGGGCCGATGACATTGGCAGCGCCAGAAGTCAGCCGGAATGCGAGATGTTTGGGGGGGCACGGTGCTGACAGGCCACATTTGTACTTGCGTGGTCGTGGTTCTGCAGGAGAGAAGGTTATTGCATTGAATGATCAGATTGCTTAAATGTTTCTTCTGAAAATGTCAAAGTATATGTACTTAAAGTAATTTTACCAGGAGTGGCTTCTTCTTGTCCACCTATGAATGATATATATGTAACCAGTTAGCCTTACAAGTCATATAAGATAAAACAAATGCTACATAATACATGCATATATCACATTTACACATACAATAAAAAAAATACAAAATAAAAATATTGCAGCAACATCTCTTCTCTGATGACATGTTTACTGGGCGGGGCGGGACAACCTGTAACTCACATGAGATCACAATAATTGCAAACCACAATGATCAATGGTCCAATTCTTTCCTGAGGGACAAAATCAGGTCCCGCCCAACATTTTCTCTTGTTTGAGAAGTTGTTTTTACAAAGCTATACATCACAATAGGGAAGAAAAGACTGTCACAACTTCTGTTTCATGACGACTTTAAAGAAAAGTCAACATGAATGAAAACTTGTACAGCTAAAACCCCTTTACATCTCAAGCAACACCATAGGCTAAGGAGAAAAGATCTTCAACCTAGATTTGAATGTGGACAATGTGGTAGAGGACCTTACAGCGAATGGAAGTGCTTTTCTCAACTTGGGCGCCGCAGTTACAAACGCTCGATCGCCCTTGGTTTTCAAGCAGGAACAAGGAAATACCTATGTGTAAATAACTTTGTGTGTTTGGGTTTTGATTTACCGGTAATAGATATAAATTTTAAATGATTCAAGTTGCTTTCATATTATTATAAGGCTATTTTATATCATAAAGAATTGAACTGTTCTGCATGCAAATAAAATAAGAAATACTGAATGATGCAAGCTCTTTTTTTGTGTACGCTGTACAGATCTAGTAAGGAAAGTTTTTGCTCATCATGTGCCTGAAATGTCCACCCAATAGAGAGAGGCTTTGCTCAGCATGCAAAAAATAATAGAGGGACCATTACATAACACTGTCAGTTGTTACAGAGTTGAGTAGCTTGTAGCAGATTTGTCAGTTTACTTTTAAAGCTAGTAATAGAAACTACATGTTATATGCTCTCCAAGAAAACAGCATTGGCCATGGAAAAACATATATCATATAAAATAGCCTTACCACTAAAGAGCGTCCTTATCATGGAGTTCCCATCCCCTCCTAGCATTGAATTTGCTAGAAGCCAGGTGAAGCCCAAAAGAAGTATAAAGGCAACAGCACGCATGGCCACTGGGGAATACAAAGGAAGGAAATAGTACTTTAATGTGAGAAGGAACTTATCTAGGGGGCAGATAAATATAAGAATATTATTCTTCCATCTGCTCCTTTCTGATCATGGAAATGTAAAGGAAAAATTTAAATGAATTGTATGCGATTAGTACAAACAATGCATTTTCATGAAAAGAATAAAAGAGAAATGAATGCATGAATGAATGAATGAATCTAGCCCATGATAAGTAAGGAAATGCACAGACCTGCAAACCTCATGGTGGACAGATGTCGAAATCTTGTCAGCAAAAGGCCACTTTTAATATTCTGTTTGGAGCAAGAAAGACAGCATTTATTACAAATATAATTATCATGTGCAGAGCGTAAGTTTAGAGATTAACCCCTTGAAAAGAGTAAATTCCAAAGAACAGGATTGACCTGTAATTCACGAAATGTAAGTTAGCTGTTAAAGCTGTTACATTTTAAACATACTTATAAGGAAGTTTGACTAGGAATACATAGGCTGCTTCATATTTTACTTCCAATACATCTAGCTGGACATTTAATAACTAACATATGTTTTAATTACAGTTTTAGCCCATTTATATGACATTAGACCTGATAGTCATTTGGGAAGCAAACCTCCCTGGAGTTGAAACCTAGGCACCAGCTTCATACGCAAATCTATTCATTTAAATAAACAAACTATTTTTTTAAACCGGAGCACAATAATTGAATCAAAACACACAAATAATAATAAAAATACCTTTCAAAATGTGGAGTGATGACCCTGTGCAGGTTTGCAGCAGAACAGCTTCTCTCTTGGGGTGTGAAACTGTCACGACTAATTTACTCGCGTCCGAAACACGTTCATCTTAAAACCAGTGACGACTGGATTAGTCGGCAACAAATAAAACGAACATACAACAAACACACAATCCCACAATCCCGTAGTAACAAAATATCCTTGTTCGTCGACCTCTAGAAGCGTAATGTTACATTCGTTGTCAAAACACCAATCCCGATGACAATCTTCCGGTTCGAGCTTCGAGATCCAAAATTATGAGCACGTGGTTCTTTTGCCCACCCAGTATGCAAATATAATATGCTCCACTTCCTAGTGTTTATTTTGATTTAATCCGAATTACATTTGACCCATGCACAATTGTGTTATTTATAAAGATAGAGAGTATGCAAGTAAAATAGACGTCTTCTATACATTCTTTAATAATGTAGGTTTGAGATAGTATAGCAGAACGACATATTTAAATGTACAATGACAAATCTGTAAGAGTGTACATTTTTCAGTGGCAAAGTAACTAACGTTAATATCCTTTTAAATATTTATTTTTCAAAAACGCAGCTCGGAACTATTCTCCTCCGGTTGGTGTTTAATCCGGGAAAATAACACACACACACACGCATACTACTGTCATGATCATGGCCACTCTTACTAAAGCTTTAAAACCAATCTTGGGAAGGCAATTGGGAAATGCAGCAAAGGCAAGGCATTTTATTTACACAATATGACAATAGAAACCGTATAAATATAAGTAACAATAAGAAATTGTTTCTCAACGCGTGCTATTAGCGTGACATTTGACTAAGACAAGGTCAGAGTTGGCGAAATATCAGTTTATGTCTGAATTATACATGTATTTTAGCTCAGCCAGTTCACATATTTGTTCATTTATATTTTAAATTAAATTGGGACGTTTAATCAGTGCGATTTACGACATGATTTCGGTGCTTTGGCAGTGTCTTAGAACGCAGTGAGCTGCCAAAGTACATCGAATTGTTTGCATTGTAGTCATTCGATGTTGCTGTAAATGTCTTCAGCTTACAAGGGTTGGGTTTGAAACACTAGCATGATGTGAGGGGTGCTGTAACATTGTAATGCTTAATCGGTTTGTTTTTATAGGTCTTTGGCGCAGCAGTCAGCAATCAAAGAGGAAAACCTACATACACAGTGGGTTGCTGTCTTTACATAGCAGATAATAATGCCTGTCTACATACATTGCAGATAATAATGCCTGTGTACGTTGTTTTAGACCTGTATTGGTCATGTGCTCGTTTCTTTAGTACAACCCAGTAATTTAGGGTTATTAATGTTTCCTGTTTTTTTAGTTTGTTTTTTTAAACTGAGCAACACTTTAACTCAATATAAGTTTAAATCTATCTATCTGATATGATTGGTTATTCATTGTTTGACAGAAAAGTATACTTTATGATACTATTCAGTGGAACAAAAACATGTCTTAAACATAAGTTCTAAGATAATGAATGAATGAATGGTGGTTCCTAATTCTCTCACTAACTGTGGATTTTTTGTTTATTATTTTTCTTCACCTCCGGTCCTGCTCTGTCTTGAAGGGACAAATCATAGTAAGTATGGAGTGACATAAGTAAACATAAAAAAGCATGATGCCAAATACCCAAGTTATTTCCATGATTAACATGCACATGTAATTGTTAATTCATTATGTTTGTTTGCAGCCTCCTCCTGCCAAGTATGGAGGCCGGCATACGGTAGCATTGATTCCTGGAGATGGAATAGGACCAGAGCTGCTCAGCCATGTGCGGGAACTCTTCAGGTTTGGCAAATCAATACTTTCAACAAATACAATTAGTGTCTGGTAATGATGTGTTGCCACACTAAGATTTTCATATTGAATCACAGGTTCAGCTGTGTTCCTGTGGACTTTGAGGTGGTGAATGTAAATTCTTCATTAACCAGTGAGGACGACATCAAAAATGCTATCATGGCCATTCGCCGCAATGGAGTTGCTCTTAAGGGTCTGTACAATCAGCTACGTACTTATTGACAGTTATTAGTGAGATTTTAGATAACAAACTGTTTATATTTAATCATTTATATTTTTTTCTCAGGTAACATTGAGACCAACCACATAATGCCCCCTAACCACAAGTCAAGGAACAATCTTCTACGGTAAGGCTGAAAGACGAATAATTACACAAATAATCTATTTATACCAGCTCCATCATATGTTTATGATGCTGTACAACAAGTTGTTGGACCCCTCAGTTTGAGTGAGAGTGCCTCAGATTTGGCCTCCAGTCCATTACTGTGTGTCTGGACTGGTTCACCTCCTACCACAGCGCTCTCTCTCTCTCTCTGTCAGCACGAGTCTAGATCTGTATGCCAATGTGATGCACTGCCAGTCACTTCCTGGAGTCCAGACGCGCCACAAAAACATCGACATCATCATCATTAGAGAGAACACAGAGGGCGAGTACAGCAGTCTGGAGCATGAGGTCAGGAGTTTACTTCACCCACAGACTTTCACACAGCTCCACCTGTTTCTAGCACATCTTTCCTCACATACAGGGTGTTGACATGAATTTATCAATAAAGACATTCAAATGTGTTATTCTACTGCACATGAAGAAAAATACACTATTGTTCAAAAGTTTGGGGTTGGTAAGATTTTTTATGTTCTTGAGAGAAGTCTCTTTTTTTATCAGAAATACAGGAAAATTTGTAATATTATTACTTTTACATTTATACATTTAGCAGACACTTTAATCCAAAGCGTCTTGCAGAAGAAGAACAAAGCATTTATCAAAGAGCCAACAATCGTTATAGTACACAATGCCAGGTTTATTACAACTTAATATGACAATTTAAACGGTTTTCTATTTTCTTTATATATTTAAAAATGTAAATTATTCCTTTCAAAATCATTCTAATATGCTGATTTAGTTCTCAAGAAACATTTATTATTATGTTTAAAACAGTTGTGCTGCTAATATTATTGTTGAAACTATGATAATTTTACATAGTTTTTGATCAATAAAAAAAGTAAAACAAACAGCATGTTTTTGAAATCGAAATATTTTGTAACATTACTTTTTACTGTCACTTTTGATCAATTCAATGCTTTCTTGCTGAATAAAATTATTAATTTATTTCAAAGGAAAAAAAACATACTGACCCCGAACTTTTAAATAGTATTGTACATGGTAAGCATTCCTAATTTTGAATATTTGTTTATCATGGAATAATAGTAAAAAAAATGTTTTGCCAAACTGAATGTAATATGTAACTTATGAAATATTAAGTAATTTTAGAACAATCAATATACTATAGTGTGTGTGTGTGTGTGTGTGCGCGCGTGCAAGATGCCTTGAACACAGAAAACTTGCTATGTCCCCCACTTGTGTGCAAAATATTCTTGTTAGAATTTGTTCTCTTTTATTTTGTTGGTCAGGTCAATTTTCTTTGTGTTTCAGAGTGTATCAGGAGTTGTAGAGTGTCTGAAAATCATCACGAGGACCAACTCCCTCCGCATCGCGGACTATGCCTTCAAACTGGCCCGAGAGAAAGGTCGCCGCAGGGTCACGGCTGTCCACAAGGCTAACATCATGTTAGTTAGTCTACTACTTGTCTGTACAATTAATTCACAGTTGTGTCACAAAAAAGAATGTGTTAATAATGTGTTCTCACTCTCTTCTCTTAACAGGAAACTGGGGGATGGGCTGTTCTTGCAGTGCTGTAAGGAGGTGGCCTCTGGTTACCCAGACATTGAGTTTGATAGCATGATTGTAGACAACACCACCATGCAGGTGAACAAACAATCAAACAAATCATGTTGACAATTTTGATGTGTTAAGAAAAAAGCAAAGAAATCCCGTTACTATATATACTGTGGTTTCTTTCAGCTTGTTTCTAAGCCCCAACAGTTTGATGTCATGGTGATGCCTAATCTCTATGGCAATGTAGTCAGCAATGTGTGTGCGGGGTTGGTGGGTGGACCCGGTCTGGTGCCTGGTGCCAACTACGGACGAGACTATGCTGTGTTTGAAACGGTTGGTTTGAAGGAAAAAACTGAGCAATTAGCACAATCCTAACTTGCAGGAATTTTGAAGGTCGCCCCTTAGCAATAATCCTTGTATTTTTAGAGTTTTATTTGCTTTGGCCTCGGTGTGAATAATAATTGTGGTCAGCTATGCAAACAGCTTTAAGACCAAACAGAACCTTCTGCCCACATAATACGGCTAGCAAAACACTGCCGTAAGATAAATGCTATTCTTTTAAACTTCTTATTTATTGCAGAATCCTAAACAAAATGTATCACGGTTTCCACAAAAATAATAAACAACACTGGTTTTAATATTGATAATAATAAGAAATGTTTCTTGAGCACCAAATCGGCATGTTGGAAGGATTTCTGAAGAATCACGTGACACTTAAAACTGGAAAATTCAGCTTTGCCATTATAAGAATAAATAAAAAATGTAATTACATAGAAAACAGTTATTTTAAATTTGTAATAATATTTTCACAATATTTCAGTTTTTGCTGTTTTTACGGTTTTGCCTTGGTGAGCATGAGAGACTTCTTTCCAAAACATAAAAACATCCTAAAAGGAGAATTATTATTTTTTGATTGATAGGGTACTTTTTAGCAAATCAGTCGTGACTACTGGGTGAATGTTATTTCACCTAGGCTGATTAATATTCATAAGCCAGTTTATTACATGCTTATGTTAACTTAAGTGTATTTCAATAGACAGATACTACGCTTTCATGTTCTTCATGCAATATGCTGCATCAGCATTATTCATAGACCTATTTTAAAAGAATTATGCTTATATAATTTTTCTCTATTGAAATTGAGCTATACCACTGAAATTAAAATGCAAATATCGAATGATGTTTAAATGGCTGTCTTTAAAAATGTTATAACAGGCCACCAGGAATACAGGAAAGAGCATTGCCAACAGGAACATCGCCAACCCCACTGCCATGCTGCTTGCCAGCTGCCTCATGTTAGATCATCTCAAGTAAGTGAGGAGCTCATGTGTTATTTTATACGTGTCCGCTCTTGATTGTAATTTTGCTGATTTTTGCCTTTCTGGTTCTTTGTTAGCTCTTGTATCTTTGAATGAATCTGATGAACAGTCAGAATTTCCTTGTATAAAATCTATGTTTAGGATATGACTCTTCTTTTTCAGGCTTTATGACTATGCCACCATGATCCGAGGTGCAATTCTCACTACTATGAACAAGACCAGGGTCAGTCATATAGATTCTTTCTAATGTATTAACTCAACCTCTATACATTTTACAATTGGTCTCTAGCACAACTTGTATGGCAATCACAACTTGGATACTGTCAGGTGTGAAAACCTGCTCATCAAGTTACCATTGCTGTTTTTTTATTAATAGAAAAGAACAGCATTTATTTAAGATTGATAAAAGATAAGTTTTTTTTTCAATCTTACCAAACTTTTGAATGGTAGAGTATATGTGCTTGAAATTGAAATCCAAAAATACTAATGGCATTACAGTATCTTATAGTAATATCTATTTAGGTTAAAAACTTTTTTTTTTCTTCTGTCCGTGAGCGTGCACATCTCTGGCTGCAGTTTTGCTTGCCGCCAGATGTGCCGTAGTTCTGCAAAAACTCAGAATCTTGCACTATGCACCTTTAAAGAATTTGTAGAATTTTCTACTGTCAGGTGTGAAAACCTGCTCATCAAGTTTGTGCATGAAAGATCTCTTTGTAGTAATGAGTAATATTATTTGACTATAGATCTTGATATAGTTACACTTATTTAAGATTGATAAAAGATTGTTTTTGTTTTTTATCTTACCAAACTTTTGAACGGTAGAGTATATCGGCTTGAAATTGAACTCCAAAAAAACGAATGCCATTACAGTATCTTATAGTAATATCTATTTAGGTTAAAAAAATAAAAAGTTTTTTTTTTTTTTTTTTTGAAGAATTTGTAGAATTTTCAAAGGGGTTAGGTCACATGCTTGTTGCACAATTGATGTTCAGTCATATGTCTAAGCATTTTGTAATGGAGTGGTTCTCAAACCTGCCCTGGAGCACCACCAGTCCTGCACATTTTTTTTATTTTATTTAACACTTATTTAACCAGGGAAATCCTTTGAGAACAGGTCTCTTTTGCGAAGGAGCCCTGGCCAAGAAAGCCGCAATAAAAGTTCCACATAGAATACAAAATACACATACAAGACATAATACGTTAACAGTGAATTACAATGAATCGACCAACAAAGAAAAAGAAAAGAAAAAAAAAACTTTTTATAGACTTATCCTAATTTGGGAAGCAGGGACAGGTGCCCATTGTGCCTGTTTCCCGGTACTTTACTAGCCTCTTAAATTGACCAAAGGAGACCAAGTTATCAAGTTTTAAGTCATTCTGTAACAGGTTCCACACTGATGGGGCAGAAATTCTAAATGCTTGCTTCCCTAACTCTGTGCAAGCCCTAGGCACAACCAGGTGGAGATTATCATTAGACCCCAGAGAGCGAGTGCTGGCCTTGAAGGACATAAGCCTACATAAATAAGGGGGCAATGTCCCAATGAAGGATTTATATATAAACAATCGCCACCGGGTTAGCCTGCGCTGAGCAAGGGAGGGCCACTGGACTAGATTATACAGAGTGCAACAATGTGTAAAGGGTTTGCACCCTGTAATAAATCTCAGTGCACCATGATAAACTGAATCCAGTTGGTGCAAATATTTATTCGGGGCGTGCATATATAATAAAAACACCATAGTCCATAAGAGACAGGAAAGTAGCCTCGACCAATTTCTTCCTTGTTGCAAGAGAAAAGCAGCCCCTATTCCTAAAATAGAACCCTAGCTTTAACCTAAGTTTCCGGGCTAACTTTTGGATATGAGCCTTAAAGTTTTGTGTCTCTATCTCTGACACACCAATTTCAGGTCTTTTAGTCTCTACTAGTGAGCTCATGAGATGAATCAGGTGTGATAGATAAAGGAGACATGTAAAATGTGCAGGGCTGGTGGTACTCCAGGACAGGTTTGTGATCCACTGTTGTAATGTGTTCTGTGATGTTTCCTGTTGCAGTTGCACACAGTTGACATTGGGGGGCAGGGCACTACCTCAGAAGTGGTTCAGTCTATCATGAGGAACATCGAGAGTGGCGGTCCCCTCACCACTGAGATCTAAGCTCAGTCAGCAATACTCCACAACTGTTTGGTACAAAGCAGTTCTTGTACATTATATATTTTTGTCAATCAGTTAATATTTCATTTAAAGTTTTCCCTTTGCAATTTACTTTCAGATGTATCAGCTTCGTAAGGACATCTGTCACATGAACTCCAGTCCCAAGATTCATTTGAAATGCAGCATACTTCAGCATTGTGGTGTTTCTTGGGCATAGTGGTCTTTCCTTGGGAACTGCAGAGCTTTTAGATGTATCATATTGTATCTAAACGCAACGATTATATTGTTTAAATGCTATGCTAATGCAGTATTTATGAGGTTTTTGCATTGGGTTTCTGTTTCTGCTGCTCAATTGCATTCCAAATTTGATCCGTTCTTAACTTGTTATTCTAAAACACAATGTATTCATTTTGGGTTCATAACTTTTATGTTTACTTTACTGAACCTGAATAATATGAACAAACCTCCAACTGTCCATTTACAAAATTATACTTGTATAAACTACTGCATTTTACTTTTCAAACAGCCTTACAGTGTTGGGTGTTCAGATGGACCTTATGTTCTGGATGTCCATCAGATGATATTTTTTCATTGGACTTTATACTATAGTAATATTTAAGATTAATACTTAATGTTGGTCTACTGTTGCATCATTTAGTTTGGACCTTTATGTTCATTTAATGTCTTGATATGCAGTGCTTAGTTGTATTACTGATCTGTCATACTGTCATCTTTTGAGATGCACATTTTACATCAAACATGCAAGGCTGTCCACAATTATTTATTTTTTTGTAATTAATTTTTACTTGTAAGTTCGACCTGATAAAATATATCATAACTTGACATTACTATATACTGTAAATTATTAAACATTTTAATTTAAATAATTTTAAGTAATCTTGAGGCCCCCTAGTGGGTCCCGGTCCCCCTGGGTGAGAAACACTGCTGTAAGGGTTAAAAAACTACTATCTCACAAATCATCAATGGCTCAAAGGTAATCCAATGACATAATGAATAAAATGGTTGTCCTCTCTAAAATGTCTTGTTTATTGTAGATCACACACCGACAACTTACAATATAACATAGACTGAGAAATTGGATGTCCCTTAACAATTAGTCATAATGCACATTTTAGTTTATCGCATCTGACATGCCATATTCAAAGCTTGGAGTCTTTTTTTGAGCTAAAGAGTTGTATCAGGTATGTTAGATATGGGATGTATTCAAGATGTGTTGTGTTGGGGCTTTAGGGAGCCGGAGAGTTTGGCAGTACACTTACAGTCCCATTAAAGCAAACACTGTCCAAGTGAACAATAGTGACAAGAAAACATCAACTCTTCAGTTGAGGGATTATACCTTTTTGGGGCTATTGCTGAATGTTCTGTATTTTGAACCAAGAAAAAAAAAAATTGTTTTCCAGCAGACAACGTTATTTACAGGCCAACATACTGACAAAAGAATTGATGCATCAAGTGTGAGTCTGGGCACTAGAGGGCAACAAATCATAGATAAATGTATCTTTTTGGAAACAGCTTTGTGAATAACCAATAAAGTCAGTTCAAATTGATTCTCAGCCACAAAACCGCATGTGTTCTTTTCCAAATAATCTGACAAGATGACATGAAAATCTTTTGATTGTTTACAGCTGGACCTTTCTGTGTGGAAAAAATAGCACGATGTTCTGAGTGGGAAACCCAAGGGGAATCTTATAAAGAAATAATATTACGAATCTTAAATAGAAATATAATTTCCAGTGACATGCGTCAGAAAAAAAAAACAGCCATTTCCCACTGCCGTTCAACAGCCTCTCCAATCGCTAACAAAATACAGCAGCTGGGGAAAATATGTGGAATGTTATTTGAAGTACATTATATAAGTCTATGAACAAACAGACATGTCAAGGACTGAGATTAAATATCCTGTAGCCCTGTGCATCAAGTGTATTCAATGAGAGCCAAAAGGAGTAAGATGGCTTGTAAAAAGCAGTGAATATTAGAACATGCAGATTGATAAAGGTGATGCCTTGGAGAAAGTCTTGAGAATTATCCCTTACTGCAATGCATTCTCTGAACTTAATCAGTCGATGTTGAATATTTCATGTTCGCATATTTATTTGTTGAATAGTTGTGTAATGAGCAGAATGATGGACAATAGCGAGTCAAAATAGCAAAATGAACTTAGTTTGACCCAGTCCCAATCTAATTTCACATAGATTTTTGCATTGTCTGAAAGGTGTGTTTGAATTCATGCCATATTATTTCTTATATTCCGAGTCTGATGTCAATATTCTGTATTTCCATTCCATTATGTGGAAGTTTTTTTTTTTTTTTAAATCAGTAGTGATGACATGACTACTTGGGAATTTTGGATCACACAAAGTCGGCCAAATATTTTGCTTTAGAATTTTCAGGTACAGCTTGGAATTCATTGATCCCTTCATAATTGTAAGCTGTCCAGGTCTCGAGGCAGTAAAGCATATTGGATATTGTACTTGCTTATCTGTGCAGATTCACAAATACACTGCAGATCTATGGAGATTCATGAACAAAGATGTTACAAGAAAGAAATGTCTGCTGATCTATATCTGCCCCTCTGGGGTTCTGGATCATGGAATCTTTGTCTTGCTCTTGCACAGATAATTGCAACTGAATCTGAAGAGTATAAGTTTCAGCAAATCTTCTGTGATCCTTTAGAATTATGATATGAGGAACAGAATTTAATTTATACACGACAGGACTGATGATCAATCAACCACATTTTATCAGGTTCTTATACATATTCTGTGACTGTTTATCTTAATGTATCCATATTTTTGTTTGTTAAAATAAGAGAATGTTTTATTTGTTATTATAATGCAGATGAAAACACACATCATATATCAGTTGATATCCAGATAGTTTCAAAGGGTTCAAGAACTTTTCACTTATGTTTTTTACTCAAAGGTTATATTCGGGTCAAGCTAGTGACTCATAATATTGGCAGGCAGTGAATGTCAAGGGGGCTGTATGGAAATATGTTCGAGGTCTGAGTTTCAGTACTTTTAAACAACTGTTCAGGGCACCTCTAGTTTCCAAAATGTAGCTCCAGTGTAATTAGGAAACAGGAGTTACTTATAAGACACTTACTCTATTATGTCCTGCTGATTTACAATGCTTTTATTTTCTCTGTGTCCGTTGAACATTCTCTCAACTCTATCAATTCTCCACGTTTTTCCATTTGGTATAACAGCACAACATGAAAACGATCACTTATTTATACGGCACCATCACTCTACTACATTCTTGCTTTCAAACTCATTTCCAGCAGCTTTGCTTCAGTCATTTCCTCAATGGATTTCAGGCCCATGAGTTCAGGAGTGTTTTTCATTGCCCTCATTTGAGCTTCTCACACATTATCATGATTGATGGATGATCTATTTATGCTGCCTTTTTTTTTTTTTTTTTTTTTGGTGTTTAGCCAGTTTAAACTGAGCCAATAAATAGTGAGGCAATCCAACCTCAATAACGGGTTTAAAAAATACCAAGAAATTACACTTAAGTTAAAGTACGATGTTAAACTGCTTGTGAAACGGAAAATGGAGTTTTTCACTTAGATGGAAAATTGAGTCAGTGAGCAAAAAGTTCATTATAATGTCCATGTACCGAATACAATTTTAAGTACACTTAAAAAAGAAAAAAATATTATATATATATTTGACCTTTCCCATTTGCTTCGATTATGAAAAAGAGGTTAGTAATAGAAATAGTGAATAGTGAGAAATAGTGGCTAATTTTAGTGGCTCATCCACTGGCTAATTTTACTCTCTAGTCTATAGTCTGTCATTATCATTTGTCAATGTTCAAGTGTTCAAATGTTTTCAAATATGTTTTTTTTTAAAGTATTTTAGGGAAAAATGGGAAACACTTTTGCAGCAGAAGCTTCTGCTCTAGCATGGAACGTATAGTCTCAAAATGACTTATTCTCTTTTCCCTCTTTGAGGAGTATTTGTAATTCTCATCAGTTTAACATCAGCTTCATGCAGCTCTTGTCACATTATTCAGTTTACTTTTACTGTCACATTACAACTCTCCCAATTTCCTCTGAGCGCTGGAATCATACTATCAATTATGTGAATGTGTAACCTCCCTCACTCCCTTAAGTTTATATACAGCAGGTTTTTAGGGTGCACATATTTAAAAGGAGAGCCATCAAAGAGCAGCTTTATTCTCTGCTGCAGCCTCCCCTAGTCATGACCGCCAAAGACTTGTCTAGACTGTGACTAAGGACATTTATAGAAATTTCTATTAACGGATTTAAGGCAGGGGACAAGTGCATGTAGACAACGAGAATGAGAGTGAGAGCATGCATCAAACTCCTCTCCGTCTCTCTGATGTTAGTATATCCCATATATTGGAGAACCGTTACTAAAGAGCTTTTGATGAAACAGATTTTTCTGAAAATCCACCAGAAAACACAAGTCTGATTACTTTCGCTTTCATTCTTCCTATCAAAAGTACTTTGGATAAGCATGGCTCTGACGGCTTTATTTGGGGTTTGAAGTTATCTAACCAACAATCAGTCGGAAATTTCTGGGGCTTCCAACTGATATGCAGAGGTAATGTAATTATAAAAACGTAGCAGTGAGCTCCTCTCTACTATGTGGAAATATGTTACAGTTCACGACAACACACTTCTATAGAAACTTAAAGGCTTCTGGCAGGCATTTCATATAAAGAACATTTTAGGGATTCCCATACCGATTCCTGAACAAGACTTTTTTCGATACCAATTTTATGAAAATAAAAAAATTAAATCCGTTTTAACATTAAAAAAAACTTTGGTTTTATTTTTTCAGTTTGTTGACTTACACTTATATTTTGAGTCTGTAAAAAATCACAAATGCTAAAGTATCCAAATCAACAACATGTATTCTTTACTTCAATGAGCTTGTTGTTTCTGCCTTAACTTAATGCATTGTTTAACAATGAAACTGAATTTTACTGAAATGGATTACTTAGACACAGTCAACTCTGATAACAGATCACTCTAAACTGTAATTTAGACACATGCATTTTTTTAAAGCTGCTTTGAAACAATATGTATTGTAAAAAATGCTATAGCTACAAATAAATGTGATTTGTTCTTCCTTGTTGCATCTTCGCTTTATTTTTCGCTAGCATTATTTTGTTTCGCTTCTGCTATGATAAAGAAACATAAAGTGTTAGTCTGGGTTGATTTCAAATATTAACAGTGTTTCTCAAATCGCTTACTGCACCTTTAAACATTAAAGTATTATGAAATACAATTCTATATATAATGTATATCTAATACTGATGTAATGAGTTTCACAGTACATACTACACCTCAAAGATTTCAGAAGACCTGTTTTTGCAAATTCTGAAAGTTAAGAGTAACACAGTAGCCTACATCATAAATCATCAAAAGAACACGGAAAATCCGGTTTTCCATAATATGACATGTCAGCTTAAAAGCAATGCATTCTGCTAGCCTGCGTGTATATGCTTTCAGGATAAAAGGCAATTGTTCCCAGCTCCAAATTAATATGGGCCTTATTTAACATTCCTCAAAATCAGTAGAGAAGTGCTCCGGACAACACGCAATGGATTCCCACTGGGAAATCTAAACAGATGAGACAGCCTGTGTAAGCATTTGTGTATAAAATTAATTTGATATGTTTTTACTTAAACGTTGTTGAAGTTATTTGCCATTTAGATTTGTTTATATGATAATGTTTCCTGTTGTGCCGCAGAACTGTTGATAATTGTAATATTTATCAGATATAGGCTTCAGAGGTCATTGCCTTATGGACTAAATAGCCAAAACCATTTGTATTGTAATATGTTTTCTACAAATATCCACAAATTCTTCAACATTGCATTGCAATACAGGAAAGTCCATTTTTATGTTTTTGAAAAAAAACCAAGGCTGCATTTATTGGATCAAAAATACAGTAAAAACAGTAATGTTGCAAAATATTAATGCAATTGAAAAAAAACTGTTTTCTGTTTTAATACAAAGTTCTGTCATGAAACTAGACGGTGCAGGCTAATAGGTCCTTTTACTCACCTGTTCATAATCACATCGTTATCTATAGGCGTATCTGATTGGTTCCTGCCGTATCAGTAGCCAATGAGCTCGCTGCTCAACCTTCAAATACTTGGGTAGCATTTGCCTTAGCTGTGCAGGCGCTTTAAGAAACCCTCCACCTTCCCCAGCTCCACCTGTATAGATCTCCTACGGGTAGTATGCTACATTGTACAGCAGCAGCATATCTTACTTGCTCACAGCAGCGTGTTGTGTAAGTGTTGGCAGTAACAAATTCTGTACTTGCTCTGAGGCAACAGAAGCAGCAGCAGGAGCAATAACCACAGCATAGCAGCAGCACCAAACATACAACATTGTCATACCCATTACCATGCCAATCACTCCGAGAGTTGTCATGACAGAAATTTTAAAATTTAATTTATTGCTGTGATTTGGTGCTCAAGAAACGGATACAGTACCATTCAAATGTTTGGCGTAAATACGATAAAAAAAAGAAAAAAGAAAATAAATAAACACTTCAGCAAGGACGCATTAAACTGATCAAAAGTGACAGTGTTACAAAAATAACGTAACTCCGTTTTTCTGTTGGTTTTACATCATTGTGATAATTTGGTGTGTTGTGCTCCTTTGCACAACTGTAGTAGAGCACATATCCTAAAGGTGATGAAACACAGGGCAACTTTTTGAGCAATGTTGCTGAGCAATGTTGCCGTCAACGGGCAACCAGATGAGACACAGGGCACATGATCGATCTAAATTATCCAGATAGAAATGTATTGCTCATTTTCAATGGGAAAGTGCCCAAGCAACAATCGCTCGGCAAGATTGCCCAGCAACATTGCTCAAAAAGTTGCCCTGTGTATCATCACCTTAACAGAGATTCTAGCACCTCATTGCCATCGCCTGCCTCTCAGCTAGTTGCTATAGCTATAATCAGCTGTACAGTATATGCCATGCACTTTTGCTTTCTATAAAGGTATCTTTACTTTGACTCCAGTATGACTGGGTTCTTTATACACCACAAGCTATTACCACTAATGTTCGCTTTTTCAAAATAATGGCACTAGACCAATGCATGAGTATTGGTTTTCCATGTTTCTGATGGTACTCAAAGTGGTGCTGTTTCAAGTCAGCTCATTTTCTCCTGTCAGACTAAAACATTTGTTTGTACATGCACGTCCTCACCAAGTCTTTTCCAACACGGAGTGACAATTTGTTTTGCTTTTGCCCAATGTTTATTGGATATGTCTTCATGTCCTCAGGGGTGGAATGGCACATGCCATGAGGGACACTGACTAGTTGTTTAGTAAGGATTACACGCACTCCAAAATTAAATAGGTTTATTGCCTATTTATTGCCTAAAATTGCCTATTGTCCGCAGTATGTGATCTTGAAGACTCACAAGAACCTTTATGTTTTGTATCCGTAAGTATTATATCTTTTGGATTCCTCTCGATTCAATGAAAAAGCACATAACCAGTGTCAATAGCCTTTTTCTTTCTAGTCTAGGATCAAAATGATTATTTATTTGGTTCCCTAAAAATAAAATTAACCTGCCTTAAAGTGCAAGAACAGATCTTTGTTTCACCATGAGAGAGTTGATGGGACTTTGATACTTTAGTGCCAAAGTCCTAAGATGATCTAATGAAGAATAATTTAGGATCTCAACCCACTTTCAATTTAAAGAGAATATGATAGGAAAAACTACTTAATCTTTGTAGCATAATGAAGCCCTGACACAAAAGCAGTGAGGCTTTGTGAGGTCTCTCGCCTTCCTCTCCATTATTGAAGTACATTTAATACACTCTAGAGAGTCAGCATCATTAAACACTAATGGCCTGTTGCCCATCTCCTCACTGCTTTATAATCCAAAAATAGTATGACCAAAATATGCAACAAAGGCTGACATTTGATAGTCTTTACTTCTTGAAAAGATCAAGTTAACTAGGGTAACACTTTTTTAAGTCCTGTAATTTGCTACGAATAATTATGTAAAATGATCCACTGCATGACTGATCTCTGATCTTTTGTATCGGGACTCGGCTGCAAGTAAACTTCTGGTGAACTTCTGAAATGAGGAGGAAAAGTCTCTGGGTTTTATATAATTTTAATTAATGTATGAGCCGATGTAAATTCATGTTTCATTATATATTTTTGTATTATATTAACATGCTATGCATTAAAGTCGGTGTGAAATGGATAGTAGTCTTTTCTTATAGTGACGTAAAGTATGAGTTTAACGGCTTCTAGAAGAAGAAAAAATTTAGAGCAGGATGCGCATTTATAATAGATATTCCATTGCATGGTGACTTTTAGTTTATGCATTTTTTTAATGCTTTACTACGATAACAAAAATATGTGGGCATCTTTTATTTGTCACCACCAGCTGTTGTTGGGCTATTATTATTAATAGTCACCTTCTTCTCGGACCATTAGTCATCACATCCTCTGTAAACACTGCAGGTGTAATTAAGGCCGCAGGCACGGAGGTGCAGCTTTAATCTACCCAAGCTGAGTGCTTGCTAAATCCGGCTCACTCACAGATCATTTCATGTTTCAATTCATTTCAAGTTCATTTACTTTCCCCAAATTGCTGTCACTTTCAGAAAAGTGATTTACACTCTATTTGAGGTCATTTTTATTTATTTGTTTGATTTCCTTCTCGTACTGTTATTATTTTCTCATCTAAATTGTTCTGTGGAGGCGCAGCTTTTCTTGCCTCCTTGGACAAAACAGCCCTGGATAACAGGTGTCGGTTTTCTCTTTCAATTACATGAGTCATCCATAAAGTACAAGAACGTTTTATAAAATGGTTAATTCTTCATTTTACGAGAAGGTGAAGTAAGACCAGCATTTCCTTATAAAAGCCGAAATCATTAGGTCTGTAATACATCATTCAGATATTGTTGCACATAAACGTTAAACACAATTTGCTTCGAGAGAATAAGATGAACAAACATTTTCTCACTGAACCTGAGAGAATACTTCCTTTTACCCAATGTAAATAGATGACAACAATAGGCCTAATTAGTCAGTGTCTGCGGCAACATCGTATTTTCTGACCTCACCCAGACTGACAACAAAACCTCTGAAGCTTTACACACACATGCTCAGCTTTACACACACATGCTCAGCTTTACATCACATGCAATCCACTCCCTCATTCAGACACCTCCTGTGTGCTGCATGAGCTGGACAACAAACTTATGTTTTATATAATGCCAAGCATCTCTCTCTTCTATTGAGCACTTTGAGTACTTGTTTCCATTATATTGTTTGGCTCATGTTTACCGCTTTCTGATGTTTACACTTTTATTCTCTGAAGGCTGTGAGAGTGTTTCCAGGAGCTGCACACAGTTTTTCCACGATTGGACTGGAATACACAAGTCTGTTTGATCAGTCGCTATTTTTTTGTCAAATAACCACTAAACTGTATACTGACTATTGTCCCTGGCAACACTGTGTCACGTAGCACTCCGTGCCTTAATCAAATACTTTTAACTCAAACCAACATTTCATGTCCATTTATTTATTTGATTTTTAAAAAGCTATGATGAACATTCAGACGTCATCTATTGCAAAATAGACCTCAGCAGGGTTTTGTCTAAACCCTGAAGTTTATTTTCCGATAATAGCCAGATGACATTATCCTGCTAATTACACAGCTATTTACAAAACAAATAAATCCCTTGCTTATTTGTCTCTTTCTTAAAAAAACAAACAAAAAAAGAAAACATGGTCCACTGCATGGTACGGCAAAATTCATAATTTAAGCATTATACGAATTAGAAAAACTTGAATAAAATACAAACAGTTATTTCATCAAATGTAAAAAAAATTATGTCTATTTGTTCCCTTATATGAGGAATAATGTTTTGCCTGTTTAATTTTGCAACAGCACTAGTCTGCTTTCAAACAGGTTTCCCTCTTAATTTCTCCCTTGTCTCCCATTGGTCAGTTAGAAAGACAGTCCCGCCCCAAACACGAGCCATTGGCTAAGCCACTGAATGTTCCGGTCGGGTGATCAAAAGTCAAAACAGCATACAGTAATAATGTTTTGATAGCGCCACAGAAGTGTTTAATTTTCTACCAACATATGACTGTCCCTGCATATTAAGCTGGATTATGATATGCTATACAGACCTCTTTGATGCTTTTCAGTGGCTAAATTCAGAACAGCATACTAGCATCCTCATTTTGGAATATTTGTGATTTCTTCATATTGCAAAACTAATAACAGTACTATGCTGTTCCGAAATTAGCCAGATTTTTAAAGGGCACCTATTATGGAATTTTGAAATGTACCTTTCATGTAGTGTGTAACATAGATCTAAGTGAACAAAAACATCCTGCAAAGTTTGAAATATGAAAGTGCACCGTATATAAAGTTATTGTCTTTCAAAAGTAAGAGTCGACTCTGAGTCATTTTTATGAATCGTTAGAAGACCGAAGCTTTTTCTCTGACTAGATGACGTCAACTTGTCAAGTTATTTGAATATGATACACCCACTTATTGCGCTCCAAGGCCAGGGGAAAATATCATGGCGACGAGACGCTGTGTTCTGAAGTGCGACTCAAAAGCCAACTTTTTTCATCTGCCCAAGGAGGAGCATTTGAAGACTAAGTGGCTACAATTCATATATACAACTATACCACAGAAGTGTAGTCCAAGCCTTGTGCTTTGTTCGCGCCATTTTGAAGACGATTGCTTTTTAAATTTCGCGAGCCGGCTGATATTGAAGGAAGGTTCAGTTCCAAGTGTATTTGCATCAGCTTCCTCCTCCGTATCACAACCTGTAAGTGTTATTAATAATTGTTGCTTTTATGTTTTATGTAGCATGCTTAATTATTATTTTGTTTGTTGTGTAAGCACCGTTTAGCTTCTAGGTCTTCAATGGCAATTGTATTGAGATATGTGAAGTGTTTGTCGTTGTTTTCGGAGTTGTCTTAAAGAATAGAATAATACCTCGTAGTAACGTAACTGCATTTTTTTTTTTTTTGTAAAAACGTTATGTTTATGCATCGGGCTAACGCAAACAAAGACTGATTGTGCTTTTACAATATGAACTCTGGGCTATGCTCGCTAACATAACATTAAATTCTTTATCTTATTTTTAGTTTTTTACTACAAACTACAAAGCAGTGGACTATAATCATTATTATACCACAATTTAATTGATAAAACCATCATTGTACTCCGTGTTAAACAATAACTATTATCTCTGTAAACACTGCTGGGTCATCTGACCAATCGCAGATTAGCATCGCGCAAAGGAGGGGTTTGGAAAAATGAGTCGTTGAACGAATCATTTGGGAGTCGGTGAGCAAATCAGGTAAAAATAAATGCATATTATACGAAAACAAAAGTGTTTTTTGACATTGCATGCACGTAAAACTGTTGTTGGGGACTCCCTAAACAACATTAGGAACATTTTAAATGTCATAATAGGTGCCCTTTAAGATTCTTTAATTGTTTTTTAACCCTAGCCTTTTTTGAGCATAGACATGAAAATGCAGTGTCCAAACTTAAATGGTTGTAATTCATGAATGCTTTGGAATACAGACTGGTTGGTTTCTTTATAAAGAACTCAACCCTCATCCGATTAATGATTAAATGAAAGGAGTTCAAAAAAATGAGTGTAAAAAAGTTATAGAACTTTACATTTACTGTAAAACAAATGTACTCTACTTATTTTCTATAAAAATATATATTTAAAAAAAAAAACATTTTGACTCCATGTCTAACAAAGTTTAAAGTTCCACTTAAAAAGGGTTTTCTTATTCAGCAAGTGTTTTTCATTCTCTGACATGTATTTTATGTTTCTTTCTTTCTGTAGGTTTCAACTTTGTTCTCTATTTATTTATGTCAACTATAATGTAATGAAAAGAAACCACTATTGTTTTCACCTTGTATTCTCTCTCCATCTCTTTCATCTTCTCTCACACCATCCATTGTCCTTGTGTCACACTTGACAATCAATTTTTGTTTGCTTTAGTCAAAATAAAACATTATCAAGATGAATCGGAAATGTCCTCTTTCCTGCATTTGTCCATCAGGAGTTTATTCAGTCACATCCCTCATTATACAACCAGGAACAATTGTACAGCCAGACTTTGATCTGTAATCTGAATGTTTATAATGGGATAGTTGACATGAAATAAACTTTTGGCATGTTGACGTTTGACGCTTTTTTCCATCCAAAACTATTTCAAGTTTTTGTTTTTGTTTTATAAAAAAAAAAGGCTATTTTATATCAAACAAATCCTATAAAAGCAAATAAAATAATATAATATAAAGAAATATGTTATTTTTAATTAAAATATTATAATTTTTTTCATTATTGTTCAGGATTGCTGTAAGATTTAAACATGTTTTTTTAATTTGGTTGAAATACTTTTCACAAATTCCTTTATGTGTAAATCAAATACACATTAAAGGTTTCACTGACATTATTATCATTCAGCTTCAGGATTAACAGTAAAACTGACCACAAGTGCACCATTCACCCCCTCTTTTCTGTTGCTCCTTTCAGCATCTACCTTTCTCTGCAACAGAGCTGCCTTTCAGTCCTTTTTCCACCTTCTCTCACAAATAAATACAATCATCATCATGAGCACCGCCAATTACTGTATGACGTATGTACTCTCTTATTTTCACCAAATGAGTGAAAATGAAAACACACAAATGAAATGGGCTTGTTAAAATCATTAGTGTGAGAAGCCCAGCAGTCCATATAAAATGAAAAAGACAGTTACACAGCACTGCACAGCGGCTTCATTTCCTCAGCTGCCAGTCTGTTTGCCTCGGCTGGTTAGGAACAACGTTATACTCTGTTGAAGATGCATCCTTTGAATCGAGAGCCTTTGTTTGTGCTTTTATCGGTTTCTTTGTTTGCATGAGTGGTGCGGTAGTGGAGTTATCTGTCAATTTAAGATTTTCTTTTCTACTCCTCCCAGGCTTTTGTTGCTTTTCTCAGTCTGTCTATCAAGGGAGGCTTGGCAGAAATGAGAAAGCTTTAGTTCAAAGCCAGGTTTAAAGCGGATAAAGAGGCATTGCCGTCCTTGATCTGTTTTCTTTTTGCCCCCCACTGAGTTAATGACTGCAATCAGGACGGCCCTCCGCTGAGAGGCAGAGCGCTTACACGCATATACGTATGCCTGCACATGTGTATTCACACACATCTAACACATATATCCATATCTATGCATGGTTACATAAACTCAAGACATGATCTAGGTTATTAGGCTGTGGCGCAGGATCTTTGCTGTAATTTAAAATGGTTTCCTGCAGTAGTGGACATACAGACATGAAGTAGCTCTGCTCCAGCAAAGTTCACACAAAATTAGAAATCTGACTTTTTTTCTTTGAAATATTATGCGTTTTTATTTTTCACCATACAATCAAAGTCAATGGGGTCTGATGTTGTTTTGGATTGTCTTTTTCAAAAACAGTTGAAAGATTAGATACATTTTCAGATTAATTTATAAACACACTAATATTATAGTAATATACTTTATGTATTAGTAATCCATGATTCATGATATCTTACATTTTTAAAATCCATAAATGAAAGTGGTCTAACATTGTTTTGGACAACAAAAACACATTAAAAACAAAGCAAAAAACAGACTGAATCTTTTTTCTTATTATTCGTATAATGTATTCAAATATGGCAAAATGTTTAAAGTGCATCTGAGAACACTACACTCCTTAGCTTAAGCATAATCATATAAAGCTGAATAATTATTAAATAAACATACAGAAACAACCTATACAAACACTCTCACAATTTATACAGTGGTTGCAAACACATACAATGATTTGTTCGTTATTTGTATTGCATGCTAAATGCAAATAATAAAATGCACTTTATGATTGATTAACAATGGCCCAACGACTTATGTTGTAAAAGCAGTTTTAATACACACAGTCCTTTTCTAAAATGAGAACATCTATTAAATCTACAGTATGTATATGTTAACATTAGCTAATGCATGAGTTTGACTTTCCTTTAATTAACCTTGCACTGAGTTACTTGCTCTGGTCTGCTTGTTCTGTGTTCCTTCTGTTTACTGTTTTAGCTTTTACTTTTAAATGTATATATATACATATATAAATCCAAAGCAAATATTTTTGAGAACTAGTTTATATCATAAATTTGTGATGCAACTTGCATCAAGGATGGCATACACGCTTTCTAAGGTTAAAACAATGTGGTTCAGACTAAGGACAGTCAATAAGGTCTTTTGTCTAAACTTGTTGATTCAGTGCCCTTTCATCTCACCATGAAAGCCCAGGAGAAAATGACTTAAATGAACTTGTATTTCATGTCTTTTCACAAGAGACCTTACATTGATTTTACAGCTTGTCAGTTCAGCGTTGTCTCCTTGCATTCCCCTTGTAAAGCCTCCAGAGCCTCCACACAAAAGCCTCACATACTTTAACTCTCCTGCTCCTTTGCGAGAGGTCTGAAAATCATTGGATTATGGAGCAGGAGCCTCCAAAGAGATCTGAGACCAGGTGTTGACACGGAGTCACTGGTCAACAGAGTCACACGCAAATGATGATCACATATGTTTTCAACATTGTACCCCTTTGACTCTGGTGTATAAATATGCTAATTATCAAGCTGTTTTTAAGAAAGTATGGAATCTGTTCTGTCTGGCAGAAACACGTTCAAACTTCACGCCTGATCTTGTGAGAGACTGGTTGTTAAGTTTTGGGTCTTTCAGCACTTCTATTAGAAGGAAGTCTGCCGATGACACACATACAGTCAAATGATGACAGTCAAATGCTCTGTTAGACGAAAACAGTTGACACTTTAATTTCTGGCCACAGAAGAAAGTCTGACTCTATAGAAAGCCATATGAGGTCTGTGAGATGTGGAACTGCTCTGGGGTGCGTTTCCCGTACAACTATATAGCTCACTGCTTAACTACCATAGTACGATGCATCGTTGGAGAAATCAACTAGCTCGTCACGACTGTTTCCCGAAACCGTATGTCGCAAAGTATCGTTCAACCACGTTGGTTTATGACATCTCGCACGTGGTGGACTAATAAATTATTTTAATTAATCTGTTTGAGATCGAATTAACGCTAGATTTTGTCATATAAGTTACAGACATGGCATCTGAAGACCATTTCTAATTTTTCTCAGTTATTTTGCTTTATTACCAGACTCAATATTTGGCTCGTTCTTACATAGTAGAGCACGTTCGCACATGCGCAGTCTTCAAAAACGGTGTTTTAAATCTCTTGACAAACTAAAAGACGTAAATTACATTTGTATGTATTCTAAATAAATAACACGGGTTGTACTGAATGTCCGCTTGCTTATTTTGCTAAAGATAAGGATTTATTCAGTCTATATCTCATGTAAACTAGAAACTATGCTTCTAACCACAGCTCGAGAGCTGTCGTTCCAACCACACAAGTTTGCGATTCTGTTTGCGAACGTTCGTTGGAACGATGGTTTCGGGAAACACCAAATCGTTGAACTATGCTGATAACGACGGAACTTGCGACCATAGTTGGCTAACGATGCTTTCGGGAAACGCACCCCTGATCTGGCCCTCGTTCCTGTCCAACGGGGCCCTGGAAACGTTCCCTTCAATAAATCTGCTGATGATGGGAAATAACTGCAGCTTGCTCCATGTCTGCTTGATTTGTGCTGCAAATGCATTCTGCCACCGAGATATTTGTCCAAATCCACTACAATAGGAGAGACCAGAGACACAGCATGTAGTTGAGTGTGATGTGTTCAGCAGAAGTCCTGTGCAGTACTTGGAGTCCCTAACCACTTCGCTCAAAGAGGAAACTTATTTAGATTGCAATATATTATTATTATTTTTTTCGAAATAGAGAGAGTTGTAGTATTTTTTGTTTCAACATCTGTGAGTATATTACGTATATTATTTGTAAATTAAAGTGTCACATACAAAGTATTACCCCATAACACCAGTTTATAGAATATTTCTCAAATTATTTTGGTGCCACTTTGTGGTTCATCTATTTTCACAGTTGTCCTGTAGTTTTTCTAGTACTTATTGGACCTACACTCTAAAAAATGCTAGGTTGCTTCAACCCATGTTTAGGTCAAATATGGACAAACCTTATTACTTAAAATGTAAAATTAAAAGGGAAATTCGAAAAATCTCAATCTATTACATCACAATTTTTGTGACAGAATTGGAATATCGTTCTTTTAATATGAACATAATAACTTGATTATTAAAAACTTTATTATTTTCATGCTGACATTATCTCATTTTAAATAATTGTAGCTATTAATTTATATGTATATATATAATTTATAATATAACCATAATATATTATAATATACGTATATATAAATATATAATGTATCTAAAAGATTAGGGACACAACTGGGAAACGTAAAAAAGAGGTACATTTTTTAAAATTGTAAAAAAAAAAAAAGAAAGATAAAAAGAACAGTGGCCATTTTTTTTTCTACCAAACGAAAATGTGTCTTCTGTGACCTGTTTGTCCATCTCAGGAATCAGTGGAATACAAACCAGAAAATCATTGACAAACAGCTGAAGACATGCAAAGACATTTCAGAATTTACACATGGAAACACATTGTCACAATACAATAAAACAATTCAAGAGTGCAGTCACACCCAGAGGAGGTTAATGTAAATATGGAAGCAAATGTTGACGCAGATCACCTAGTCTGAACATTGTCACTATAACACAAGTTGTGACGAAGAGCTCTCAGCTTCTATGTATCTGTTTCTCTGTGTCACAGTGGAGATGAATGTATAAGAACACCTCATGTTATTGGCTCCTCCCCTCATCTAACAACACAAGAGACCTGAGAAAAGGAGAGAAGGGAGGGAGCGAAGGAAGAGAGAGGGCGAGTGCATGTAAGAGATATGTTTATACTAAGCCAGGCTCAAATTCAATGGCATCAGTGCACCGGTGCTCATGTAATGAGGGAAATTAAAGCTCAGACACGCAGAGTCTAAGGAACGGTGGGACATTTCTTGGAATAAATTGCGTGCCTCTATCCGAGGGCTCCGTGAAGAAATGAAGCTCTGAATTCTGTGAACATAAACTCGGATGAAAGCTGCAAAACTACAGCTTTACAAATTCACAAAGGGTGGTGAAATATCTCAACGCTCTTCAGAGGCAGCTTCGAAGCTCTTATGTCAACTAACCGTCACAAAGCAAAACTGCAGCTTTGAAGAACTGAACGAGACTCCACACAAAACACATGGATTACATGAATTACTGCTGCTGATTCAAGAACACAGAGTAAGTTTTTTTTTTTTATAAAATGCACACTGTAAAAAAAAATTTCTTGTTAAGTTTGTTTTGCCAATACAAATAAAAGAACATCCTTTTAAACATTTATGCAAAAGAAAATAAAGAAATGTACAGATGTTTTCAGAGTATGGGATAATATGAAAATAAAATAGTTCTAATATAATGTGTAATTGAAGACCTCCGATGCAAAAGCCTCTAAAAGCCACCTCTGTCAAAAATTAGATAATAATATTGAGTGAATGCACTCCGCACATAGTATATGTTCATCTAATATTTTCACTTCAAACTCACTAAATCCCAGCCTCAGCCCATTCAGAAATGCCGGTACTTGGGTAGAAACCTGTACAGGAGCCTGATAAAAATGTTAAAATTAAACTTAGAGGCTTTTGCATCTGAAGTCTTCAATTTTAAAAGTGCCCAGAGAACACTTTTAAAGTTATTTACTGTGAGAATAAGTCAAAAATTCAGCATTAGTAGGTCAAACTCTGTCCAAATCTTTTAGAATGGCACTATGCATGCCACACTGACAGAACTATAGTTTTTATGTGCAGGGCAGTTATTAAAATAATTTTTTTCCCTCCACAAATTTCTCCAGAAAAGTCATATTAAATGAATGTCCTATTGAATAGTTGATAACTTATTTTGAAATATAGAAAAGTATTTTTCTAATTTTTATTTGATTCATGTGTTTAAGGGCAACAAAATAAAAGACGAACTTCTATTGAAGTGAGAAACATGAACTGACGGAAGGTGAGGCGAGCAGTAATGCACACAAATATACATTCGCATACATATGGGTAAACTAAATAATTGTTGTCCGTTTGGTCAAAAATATGATGTGTTGACATGAAATACTTGTGTAAAGTTGACATATTGCAATGTGATTTTATACTCCATCTAAAACTATTTTAAATAGCAAAATGTAGTTGCTATTTATTTCAGAATGATATGCCGTTTTCATGACACATTAATTCACATTAATTGAGAGACTACATAGAATGTGTGCAGTGTGCATTTTTACAAATTTGCAAAATGGTTAAAATACTTTCTCCTACACAATCATGTCAATTTTGATCTTAAAAATTCATGGACATGTCAACAACCCATATCCTAGTTTGTAAATGACTACTTTGGAATGTGGAATTGTAGACTTGTGATGTGATGTGGTCACTGTATGAAAAAAATGCTGATTGATCCGCTAACTGTTTAATCTCTCAGAACATGGAGAATGTTATATGGCATAAACATTGCTATTTCTAGTTTTAACTTCTGAAAATAGTAAGAGTATCTCAGGGCATGAGATTGATGGTGTCAGTAAAAGCCTAAAGGGAACCCAAGGTTAGCTGGTAGTGGTAGGGCAGTAGCATATAAACATCGGGTGTGTAGATAATGCCCATATCATGATCTAAAATCCAGCCTTCCCTCACCTTTTTGGTATTTTTTGGGTAGCTCTTGTATAAGTGAATATAGTATTTAAGAATGAAAAATGAATCAGTGCAATAATGAAGTTAAAGGTCAAGTACTATTTTTATTTTATTTATCATGACAGATTAATTTAAACTATTAAATATCTCTTATTATGGTCCCTGTGAACTTTCTAAAACCATTCATTCTGCAGGAGGTTCCCCAATATGTTCTTATCAGGAGTGAGAAGCTGTTGAAATCCAACAGGGAGGTTTCGGAAACATGCTGACGCAATATTTTAGTGTGCAGTTGATTAAATTAATAAGATGCTGAATACTATGATACATGGCAGGCACCCATGACCCGGAAAATTTATTTGCAATTGCATAAGCCATTGGAAGATAAAACTAAATAAAGTATTTTGAAAATAAATTACATTTTTAATGACGCACTAAACTGCTGCAACCCGACCTGTTTTCTTGACGCTTACCATCTTGAGCCCTGCATATTGTATATCTGATATTCTTTCTGGCCAATTTCCGGAAGTCCAAATCAATTTCCTATTTTAATTCCTTTGTAAAAAAAATATTTATTCTGTTTGTCAGTATAAGTGAAAAATAAGAGATGTGAAAATAAGGTTAAATTAATATATTAATGTTTAGCCAAGCTCATTAATCACTTAAAAACAATTATATGATATAAGAAAAAAAGTGTCTTAATATATATTTGTCAGGTGTAGGCTTTGGTTCTGTTTAGTTTCAGTGTGTTTTAGTTTGGTTCAGTTTGCCTGTGTTCTTGATCCTTTTTTGTTTCTATAGCTTCTGATTACGTTCACCTGTCATTCATTTAGTTACCTCTAGGGCTGGACGATTGATCGAAAAGTAATTGTAACCGAAATTTAGAACCTTTTTTTAATCCTGTTAATACTTTCCCCTTAAAAACAGTCAGCGGCATGGAGCAACATGGAGGCGAACTCAAACACCGAGTCAACACACGCAGACAGTCCGCGAGCCCCAAAGCGAGATCACTTTTGCTTGAATCATCATGAAAGTTTGTCAATTGTATGTTTAAAGGCTTGGCAGTTTAAAAAAAAAATTTGCTGATAATTTACTCACCCCGATGTCATCCAAGATATCCATGTCTTTCTTTCATCAGTTGAAAAGAAATTAAGGTTTTTGAGGAAAACATTCCAGGATTTTTCTACACAGAATGGTCTTCAATGGCAACCATCTCTATCCCAATGTTCAAATATCCGTCTCAATGCAGCTTCAAAGTCTCTACAAGATCCCAGTCGAGAAATAAGGGTCTTATCTAGCGAAATGATCGGTCATTTTCTAAAAAAATATAAAAATGTATATACTTTTTAATCACAATTGTTCATCTTGTGCTGATCTGCGATGCGCCACACATTCACGTAATCACGTTGGAAAGGTCACGTTCACGTCATCTATCTAAGTTATTTGTCTGTGTACTCCGGATCAAAAAAGTAGGGAAGGGCGAAAAACTCCATCTCATTTTCTCCTCCAACTTCAAAATTGTCCGACATCTTTGTTTAAAAAAAAAAAAAATTGTGACCTTTCCAACGTGATGACGTAATACGCGGCGCGTCGCAGACCAGCACAAGACGAACAATTGTGGTTAAAAAGTATATACATTTTTATTTTATTTTTAAAATGACATCATTTGGCTAAATAAGACCCCTATTTCTCGACTGGGATCATGTAGAGACTTTGAAGCTGAATTGAGATGGACATTTGAAGCTTCTTTTGAACATTGGGATAGATGGTTGCCATTGAAGACCATTATGTGAAGAAAAATCGTGAAATATTTTCCTCAAAAACCTAAATTTATTTTCGACTGAAGAAAGACATGGACATCTTGCATGACGTCGGGGTGAGTAAATTATCAGCCACATTTTTTTTTAAAGTGAACTAATCCTTTAAGGCTTGCCAGTTTGAACATTGAAGCGATTTTAAAAAATGAGAACAAAAAAACTAACAGAAACAAAAAAAAATAGAGGTAAAATGTATCATATCGTCCAGCTCTAGTTACCTCATTACTCACTATATATTTAAACCTCTGTTCTTGGTTCAGTGCCATTTATGATTAAGTGGTTGTGTTTTTCTAGTATATTTCTGCGATTCTTCTGTGTGTTCCTAGTTAGATTATTATTAAAGACAATTTAAAAGGACTTCAATGATGGACTTGCCGGCCATTCAGATGCTCTACCTTGAGCAGAAGGAGCAAAAACCACACAAGGGACTTTTTAGATCTTGCGTGCCTCAACCACTATCTCGGGGGATTTCGCCACTTTCATGGAGTGGGTGCTGGGGAACAACAGATTGCACTGTCCAGCTGCGGAGGACATCACCAGCCCCACTCCGGACCCAGAGCCCAGCTAGGCGCCTCCCACACACTGCACGGTGCCTATGCCAGAGCCCAGCGCAGATGAAGAGCCCAAGCCTGACGTGATGCCAACGCCAGAGTGGACGCCTGAGCCGATCATTGCAGTGGAGCACGAGCCCCATAGAGAGTATGACCAGGTGTGTGAACCAGCAACATTGTCCGTGCCAGTGGGTGTCCTCGTGAAGTTTGTGGGAATGGAATGGAGTCCCGCCTATACTCAAAATGCTGAGGGTAAGCTGCATATGGCCTCTAGAATATTTTACAAGGAAGTGCAAGAGAATATTTCCCTGAGTCTCCCGTCCCCACTGGACCCACCCAGCTCCAAAGTCTCCTGTGTTTCCACTGGTCTAGCCCAGCTCCAAGTCTCTTGTGTCTCCAAAGAGCCTCCCTCTTACACATCCTCTACTAAAGACAGTCAGCCCTGCCTCCCCTGTTTCCCTTCAGACCCTCGGTCCCCCTTTGTTGACTCCACTCTGCTGCATGGATCTGACTTGGGTCTTCCAGGCTCCAGCTCCGCCTTGGCTAGGGGATCCCCTGGCTCCACACCCAGCCGCCAAGCCCTTCACTCCTCCTCGGCCTGTCGACCAGTCGACTCCACCTTGCCTCCTCCCTCCCTCGGCTTCACCTGGGACCATGGCCCTCCGGCTACGCCTTGGTCAATCGCCACGTCCCTCCACCCCTTTGGCTCCACTTTGGTCTTGAGTCCCACTGGCTACGCCTCAGTTCACCGGCACCCTAGCCTCACCTCAGACGCTCGTCGCTACGGCTCCGCCTTGGCCTCCTGATCCGGTGTCGCTTGGTCTCATCGTCTCTTCGGCACCAATTGAGTCTCCACCTCACGCTCTGTCTAAGTCTGTCGTGCACCTGGATCCGCCTTCCCAGTCTCTACCATGGCTCCTCCCTCCCTCGACTCCACTGTGGTCATTCGTCTTGGCTGTGCTTTGGTTTCCAACTTGGTTCCTTCTGCTCTCGTCTCCTCCCTGGCTCCTCCCACTGTCATTGCCACCCTGGTCTCTCCCGCCATCATCTCCTCCTGTTTCCTGCCCTTCGCAAGCCACTCGCCTGCCTCCAGAGCCTCGCCCGCTCTCCTCAGTTGGACTGTTAATAGTAGTTATGGAGTGAGGACGTCCCTTCCGGAAGGGTGAGTAATGTCAGGATTATGTTTAGTTTAACTGTGTTTTGGTTTCATTTTGATATGTTCTAGTTTGCCTTTGTTCCCTGTCATTGTTAGTTGCCTTGGTTACTGAGTTGGGTTCTACACCTATTTGCTGTTATGTTGATTACTCCCTGTGTATTTAAGCCCTGTGGTAGCGCTTAATTCCTTGTTTCCAGAGTGTTCCCGAGTATATGTGATTTATATTGTTCTCATTGTATTCTCCCTTGTCATGTGCTTAATACGGCAACCACCCAATCGTGACAATATAATTAGGAAATTATTTAATTTCAGACTCTTTAAGTGCAAAAGTATCATGATTCCCACAAAATCAAATCTTTTTTTATTTTAATATGGTACAATTTTATGTCACATAATGTTAAAGGGCGTAAATAACATTGTCTGAGATAACTATTAGATATATTTGAACAATTATCTAATATTAAAATGATCATAATGGTCATTATATCATAATGTTAACATAGTCTGATTAACCAATAATCACATCATTTCCAGAACTATTGTAAATTTTTTAACTAATTTTAATGACCAAAAAACATACTATTTAGCTTGTACCTGCATGGTTTTTACAAAAAAATGCTCAATACTAAATAAAGCAGCTCGTATAAGTTTGACCTCCTGAGGTTGACAATAAACATATTTTACGCACTTCCTTTCACTGACCATTTTCAAAAAGATAAACTGCCTTCCCAATTGAACAAGCCATACTTATTATGCATTTCATAAAACAACTCACTGCACAATTATTTCATGGCCAGTCATCTTGGAGCAACCTGAGGTGATCTGTCCAAGCACACCATCACACCAATACCTTTGCTGTCTAACCAAGTTTAAAACACTTTCAAGTATTCTGCATAAAAAAGCGGCTTGCAAAAGCAAAGTGCTTTTTTGTATCATCAGCTATATTTAGTCTAGGTCAACATTTCTGCTGCACCATATTAGTGGATTCCTCAGAGGGAAAGGGATTCAAGGAAAGGTAGAAAATGTCAAAGCAAGGGTAAAACGAACAGCTCATGCATCAGCTGCTTCAGAGGATGACCTCAAACACAGCTGTGACAAGGACACTCGCTTTTATTTATGACTGGACCTGGAAAGACAGCGCAAGACATTTAAAAAAAAAAAAAAATCATTTTGTAAAAAGAAAGAGTTTCACAATCTTAGTATGTATATTTTCTGAAAGAGAATGAAGTATAGAGTGCTAGTAGAATGACAGATGATAGATATTATCAGGTATTATTTATGAGGTCCTGTAAATTACTTTTCTAAATGAAACATTCTTATATTATTTAGACCAGTACGGTATTCGGGGCTAAAGAGTTAAATGGTTCAATATTTAAAAAAAAAAATTTTTTTTTTACTTTCAGATCACTGATTAAAGACTATGTAAATATTTTTTTACAAATCTAAATAAAAAAAATCTGAATTTAATTTTCTGTCAGAATACTATATTACCACCAAAGCTCAGATAATTACAAATAATTACAGATAATTACAGTGTAAAGAAACCTCACATTGATTTAAGATGAAGCGATTGCTGGAAAACAATGGTCTTTCAGAAAGAGAAAGAGATCGAATGAGAAACATAAAGGGAGAAAATGTGTAGAAACAAAGGGGAAAGGTAGAGTCAAAGACATGATAAAGAGATGTATAGGCAGAAACTGTATAAGGCACCTCATTTTTTTAGATTGAACTATATAATTTATAATTATTTTAATAGTATAATGGAAATAATTAATAGGTATTATCCAGGTTCAACCAGTCCATGATGAATTATCACCATTGTGTTACACACTATAAAATCCTTTCAGATTCACTGTGTAATGTATGATGATAATGTTTCATACATCATGGGATGGTATTTTGCTGTTTGTATATATATATATATATATATATATATATATATATATATATATATATATATAATGAGCCTAAATGTTAATTCTCCAAACTTCCTAATATAGTAAACTACTCTGCTTTGTACCATAAATAAAATAGTAATAATAATAAAAATGTGTCCACAACGTCCTTTTGCAGTTTTCATTGTAAAGTAATAGGGGACTCTTTCACTAATAAACATGATTTTTAAAGGGGTGGTTGAATATGATTTCACTTTTTTTTACTTTAGCTATGTGTTATGTTGCTGTTTGAGCATAAACAACATCTGCAAAGTTATGATGCACAAAGTTCAATACAAAGGGAGATATTTACTTTTAAAAAAAACTATTTTTAAGGACTACAACAAACGGCCGGTAGGGACTACAACAAATTCCTCCAGGGTTAGTGACATCACCAACCCCAACAAAGCCCTTCTCCGGGAACACGAAATAAAGGGGGTGAGGCCATTTATATTGCTCTAACTAAGAGTGGTTGTATAAAAGTGAATGTATAGTATTATCAAATATAATACATTTGAGTAATAATTAAGTTATTCATTATTTATACAGTATTATATAACTCTTTCTATCATGACAACTCTCTGAAGAGTTTAGCACGATAAAGCTAATGTATTTGGTCATGGCTGAATAGATCTGCTACGCGGCGGCTGCTGTTGTTGTTTATCATTTCTGCTGCAGAGCAAGTAAGGACACTTACTTTTTTGTCTGTACAGTTGCTTTTGAACAGTTGCCTATATGGGTCAAATTGACCCATGAACAGCAAGATAGTATAAAATTTCTGTATACACATTTCTTTGTCTCTTTGCCTTAGAAAATTAAAATATGCGGGTCAAACTGACCCATGAACATCACAAGCGTAATAGTAGTTATGCATGTATGCAAAATCAAAATGGGTCAAATTGACCCATAACATCTTGAGTTTCATTACAGAACTTGGTACTGTATATAATACAGCATTATTTAACAGTAAAATTGCATATCTCGTCCTGTTAATCAATTTTTTTATTTTTTTTTATTACACCATATTTGGTACTTTGGCAACTTAGTTAGGTTTTCACTGTAGCATTTTTCATTCTTTTTCTATTAAAATGACGAGCATTTTTAGAGTGGGGAGATGTTCCTGTAAAAGGAGCACTGGATAAATTTGTCAGTAAAAATTACATTTAAAGTTATAGTTACCGTTTTTAATGTGTTGGGTCTAGCATCAGTAGATAAGAAAGATGACAATTGTTCCCATTTAACATAGCCTTTCTTATTCTCATATATGGGCAAACTTTGTATTGGTATGCATGGCCCTATAGTTATTTCTCTTTTGTGTGTTCTCATCTCATGCCCTGTATCCGATTGCTTACCCCACCTCCTCCTCTCTGTTTATTTAACCCAGCGTCTCATGCAACCACTCTTTCTCAAACTGTCAGTCTCATTTTTGCAACTGATATTTTTATTTGTATTATTTATTTGCATAGTTAAGAAAATAAACCAGATTTTATTGGGATCAAGGAGCAGTTGATAACAGACAGAGGAAGCGATAGAAAATGGGGTAAAGGAATGGGCAACGGAAAAACAGAGGGAGGAGGAAGGAGGAAGATAACTTTATGGAGTCAATCAGGGATGAGAGAGATACAAATGGGGAGAGAATGTGATGGACTAAGCTGGGTGGGATAGTAGGAGTCAAATCAAGCCAGGGAAAATTTTGAAAAGAAAACAAAAAAGAGAGGATTGACAGACTAATTTTGGGGAAAAAACTGCAGCCATGGGGAATAAAACAAATCAAAGAGTGGAAGAGGAAGCAGATTTGTTTGCTTGCTTTTTGTGTGTCTGTGAAATTGCTTAATTAACTGGGTGGCAAAAGATCATAAAACAAGATTAATGACGAGAGTTAAAATGGGATGGCCATGTGTTGTGTGTGTGTATATATATATATATATGTTTTAAGAGTGCAAATTCCTCTGCACGTGCTAATATGGCTAATACTACCGGTAATACAATATCGGCCTCAGTGTTTGTAAAAAAATAGCACAATAGTATTTTTCGGTAACATTTTACTATAAGGTTTCATTAGTTAACATTTACCAATACATTATTAAAATCAAAAATTGTATTTGTTAACATTAGTTAATGCACTGTGAATGAACACGAACCAACAATGAACAGCAGCTGTATTTTTATTACCTAACATTAACAAAGATTAACAAATACAGTAACAAATGTATTGCAAATTGTATCACGGTTAGTTTATGTTAGTTAATATATTGACTAATGTTAACAAATGAAACCTTATTGTAAAGTGTTACCCATTTTTCTATTCAGCCTGTCACGTCAATTAATTTGTAATACATTTCCACATTTCATTTCAAGAGCATTTACATTAACTTCTGGGTTGCCAGTTGCCACTTGATGTCCAATGTTAAATATGGGTTCTGAGACAAATCATCTATATCATACCTCCTTGTGACCAATTCTTGCAGGCATGGAGACCTTCTCAGGAGAGGCATTCTCTGAGCATGCTGAACTCAACAGCACTTTCAGAGGAGGATCATACTTCTGGTTGGTCACTCAAAACAGCTCAATAAACCGCACTCAGGTGCCCGGTCCAGTTAGCATTCGGGACATGGCTCTTGCTCAAGCCGAGATTGGAATTCTGGGTCTGGTTCTCGCTCTGGCAACACTAGGGAACAGCTTTGTACTGTGGGTTCTGCTGAGGCGACGCAAATACAACGCACCCATGCACCTATTTATGGTCAATCTGTGTGTTGCAGACCTTGTGGTGGCATTTTTTCAGGTGAGCTGAACTTTGTTTAATGCTTAGCTTAACATTACAGGGTTGCCAACACAGACTGCCAAATAATGACAAAGACAATGCAAAATGCGCTTGAAAGAAGCTTTCTCGAGAGCGCATATTTCGTAAAACAGTCAAAAGAGCAAGCGAGTCGTGATTAAATATTATTTTCAACAAATATTTGAGAAAGTAAGAAAGTAAATACATATTATGTTCCTGAAGGTTTTGACCTGTTAGGTTTGTTTTTGTTTTTCTTTATTATCTATAATTTAGCGATTTTAAACTGCTTGCTTTTTTTATTTTTCTATTATTCATATTTTTAATTAATAGGCCTGTAGGAAATATGACTTGCCGGTACCCCTCAAGTAATATTAGGTAGTTAAACAGCATGCAATTGAAAAGTAAAAAAAAAAGAAGTGTATATTGTACAACATTAACCTTGTAAAATGAAATGAATTGTTGCTTCATCAAAACCTCCTATAGGTCCCTTTGATTGGTTCAAGCCATGTCTTCAAAATCTCACTCCAGCCAGGTAACCAAAGTTGGCAGCCCTGGCATTATTTCTTTTAAGTGACTTGCCAACAGCAGTATACTGTTTTGCAGGTGCTCCCGCAGCTGGTATGGGTTATCACAGAGAGATTTCAAGGTCCTGACGTGCTGTGCCGCTCAGTGAAATATCTTCAGATTGTGGGAATGTTTGCATCCTCTTACATGATTGTTGCTATGACAGTGGACCGCCATAATGCCATCTGCTGCCCAATGCAGACTTACAAAGGAGGGGCAGTTTCATGCTGGAATACACCCATCATGGTAGCCTGGGGTCTAGCCCTTGTTCTCAGTGTGCCGCAGGTACTATGGTTGTCAATACTAAAGTATTGTAATACTAAAGTATTACAACATTTAAAATGTTATAGGAAGTATCAGTCAGTGAATATGCATTCTTATACAATATTCACCCAGTATTTGCAATACATTTTTCACCTTCAAGTCATTACAAACACATATGGTGCTGTTCATTGCATGAAGCTCAAAAGGAACTATTTAAAAAAAGTTTCCCAATGCTGTCTTCCCTACAGGTGTTTATTTTCTCTAGGTCAGAGGTCTCTTCAGGAGTGTTTGAATGCTGGGGGCACTTTGCCGAGTCCTGGGGGCTGAAAGCCTATGTCACCTGGATGACTGTAGCCGTGTTTGTGCTTCCTACCTTTATTATCACCATTTGTCAGGTACTTCATTTCATTCGTCTCTAATCCCAGTTTCCGCATTCACCTTAAAAAAACATAAATGTGAAGACATTAGTTAGAGATTACAGAACTACATTAGAATTATCATTAGTGGGCCTAGTTTAAAGCAACAATTGTATTTGATGTGATTAACAGTTTTTTATCAATATTGTTTCTTCATAAAAAATCAACATAGGGATTTTATTTCTTGGATGAGCCAACATAGATGAGTTTAGTACTACTCCCTCTACACTCTATTAGTTCATATAAATACAGTCCAATCTATCTTTAAATTCTGTCATTAATTACTGACCCTCATGTCATTCCAAACCAGTAGACTTTCGTTCATCTCCAAAACACAAATGAAGATATTTTAAATGAAATCTGAGAGATTTGTGTCTCTCCATTGACAGCCTATGTAACTACCACTTTAAAGACACCATTAAAGTAATCCATGTGACTCCATGTTGAACCTTAAATTTATGAGTGCTATGTTTGTGCAAAAAAACAAACAAACATAATTTACCACTTTATTCACAAAACATTAATCTCCAACACACGCTCACGAGAGCACCACAACACATACATGTTGTATTGACGCCAGAGCAGACGTTGTTGCGTGGATGTGCATTGGAGATAAATATTTTGTAAATAAAGTGGTAAATTTAGAAATACTTTTTGTTTTTGTTTTTGTGCAAACAAAGCCCTCGTGCTGCTACATAAACATGAGGTTAAACCACAGCACTTACATGGATTACTTTATGATGTCTAACCTTTCTGGGCGATGAAAGTGGTAGTTACGTAAGCTGTCAATGGAGGGATAGAAAGCTCTCAGATTTAATTAAAAAGATCTTTATTTGTGTTCCAAAGATGAACAAAAGTCTTACTAGTTTGTGCGTAAGATAAGTGAGTTAATTCAAATGGAAATTGTACTTGGAATTTTCTACAAGGGCATTATTGTTAAATCATTATTTTTCGACAGATTTTTTCATACAGTGTAGTGTGCTGCAGAGGTGATGTATTTTTGTAAGCCAACCTACAAAACAATAGAAATTAGCATCACCCTTGACAAAAAGCTTTTGTTTTAGATAGAGATCTAGAGATCTATCTTTTGTTAAGATAACTTTTGTTATCTTTTTAATAAATCATGAGCTGCTGGGGTGACAATCATTTGATGGGAGGCAGATCCCGTGACATGCATCACAATGCTTGAGATTATGCTCTCTGACCTGGCCAAGGGGTTTTGGTCAGTAAAGTTCTATTTCAGGAGAGAAATTCTCTAATGTGTAGATCTTTCCTTCCATCAGCTGATACTGTTCCCAGCAAGCCAGTCTTATTTAAGAAAAAGTACACTGTGTATAACCCAAACCTAAACTTGCTTCACACTGAGTGTGGCCAATTTTTTTTTTTTTTTACATTTTGCAAGAATCTTCAACCTTTGGTCTGACCATTAAGCACCTGCATGGTAATCTTTAAGCAAACGTCTTACTGGCATAAAAAAGATTATATATTCCTTAAAATACATAGAAAAAAATACCAAAAAAACTCAACAAAAATCTGCAATAATGAAAAAGTCCCCACACTTTATGAACTTACATGTGTAAAGTTGTTTTTGCCACTGACCTCCAGATGTCTTTTGACATTCTTATAAATGTTTGTACAAATGATGGGGTGTTTTACTTGCAGTTAATATTTCATACTTGAGCTTCTTTGGTGATTAAATGACTTTACTACTGTTAAACGTCCCATCTGGGTTTAGTTTATAAACAAGATTTCCATTAGGAGAGGTTTTATACACCATTTACTTAATAAATGAGTGCTACAGACTAGAAAGCAGTAATTCTCAAAACTGCACATTTGGGATATCCTCCCACACCAGAATCAATTCACCATCTAATAGATGCTCCATGTTGTAAATTTTAAGATAATCCAGGATTGAGAACCGCTGATTTGAGAAAATGAAGTAGTGCTGTTTTTTTCAAGAACAAATCAGTGTTTTTTTAACAAATGATTTAAAGGGGCTTTATGTAAGAATTTTCATCTATTAAAAAAAGAATAAAGAAAAAAAGAGAGATCTACCCTGACTTCATAGGTTGTCTAAAGCCTGTTGACTGGTTTTTATGTTAAGGACTCGAGATGTTTTTGCCGGGGAAATCAAAATGATGCGACATTTACAATGTTCTTCTGCAAGATGCATGCAGTTTTGTTTATTAACCGCAAGCGCCAAAAGTTAGGCTACATAGTGTACCTTTAACGAATGAGTGAGCCAATCTGAGTGAATCTTTTCAATGAACCAATTCATATGGTTCGGGTTCTCAAACGATTCAAGTAAATTCGATTGACCCAACACTATGGGTGCATAGTTCCCTACTATATAGTAGGTGAAAAACAGTATGACCTGTTTCTTCTGGAGAGATTCTGCAGTGTGCATATACGATGGACACTTTACTATCCCATGAGGCCACGGGAGAGGTTTTATGAATGGTAGTGAAGCAATGCAACTGACGCTGGTAGATCACAGGATCATGAAAGAAATGGTGAATGTAATATTGCAGATTACATTCATACTACACACATTCATAGAACGTACTTTTTTAGTGGCCATGATGTAATTACTTATTCAAAGTACCTACTCGAGAGGCGGGTCCACATCGCGCATACACTTTGTCCGGTAGATGGTCTGCTCGCGTGCTTTAACCTCGTGAACGAGCAGATCCATTTCCTCGCTAGAAAATCGTTGTTTTTCCGCTTGCAAATTCCTTCATGTAAATAGTGAATCCGTCATGACGCGAGTGCAACTGGCTTTTAAAGGGAATGGGAGATGAGACTCTGATTGGTTTATTGTACGTTATGCCCAAAACACACCCATTACTCATTAAGAGAATAGGGACAATCCTTTTAGACCATGCGCCGGGTGCGCCATTTTTCCCATTGTTAAACTAGCAAAAGTGGATTCGGTCACGCCCTAAGTGCACTTGTGCCATGCGCTTTGATCGTTAAAGGGCCTATTGACTTTAGACCAGGTTTCAGTTGGTCAAGGTGCACTGCAGTCTATTTCAGTTGCCTCAAAATAGCAACGCCCCATCAATGTGCCTGAACATATGCCTGCATTTGCTATTTAAAGAATGTGGAACAGAGTCAGGCTGGAACTAGCAAAAAACATTTGCGTCGCGCCTTGCGCCTGGTGTATTATTACGGCCTTGTGTGTCAATGTGTATGTGTATTGAACAGCGACACCTACTGGTGGTGATCTTTAGTAATAACCTAGAACAGAATAAAACATGTGCAATGTAAAATTAAAAAAACAAGTTAAAAAAATTATGTAATGTCATCTTTTATTTTTGTGTCTCTAGGTACGAATATTCAAAGAGATCCATGATAACATCTACCTGAAATCAGAACGTGTGGTTTCTGCTGACATGAAGAAGAACCTGGTCGTTTTTCACTTTCCCATCTTCAAAAAGCGGGCCAGTGAAGCTAGAGTCTCACACATGCCGAGAGAAGCAAGAGAACTCCATAAAAAGAATATCAACAGTGGCTCATCCCATTCTCACACCTGCAACACTGAGGACACACCAGAGACTGATTGTTGTGGTAAATCTTGTCAGGATGGCTACAGTCCCAATGATCTAGCCTCACAGACTCACAATTCATCTCCTGATGTGCTGCCACACATTCAGACTCACCCACACACCATCTGGAGCAACTCTGCAGCATTCCAGACATCACATGGATACTCTGTTCCTCACAGGACAACCACTACTGAAGAATCCAATACTTCATCAAATCCCTCTTTCCCACCTTGCCCTCTCCATCCACCTCTTACAGGTGTGTCGAAAGCTATGTCTAAAACAGTGAGGATGACTCTGGTCATTGTGCTTGTCTATACGTTGTGCTGGTCACCCTTCTTCATTGTACAGCTGTGGGCTGCTTGGGACCCCAACCCCCCTGACCAAGGTGAGAAATTAAAGACACAAGAAATATATAGCCAGTGATGGGTAGATTAGGCTACTTAAAAATTGTAGTCCATAACTGATTACAAATGACATAAGATAATTGTAGTTAGTAAATCGTTTATCACATAGATTTGAATATAATTATTTTGTACCATATATCAATAAAAAATAATCTGATTATGAGCATTTTAAAATGCAATCTAATCTAATCTAATAACAAGTCCTTTTTTGAAATCTGATTACATAATCCACTAATCAGTTACTACCCAGTATTGCATATAGCATAGCCATTTTTGGAGGTAAAGCATGAGGTACAACTCAATGACGACATTTGGCTGTTCAAAAAGGCTATTATTAATTCCTTTACAAGAGCACTGACTCATTGGATTGTGGAAGTGTATTGGAATGGTTGCAAATTATCCGGAAAATGTAGAGCCCGTCAATGCAATGAGTCAAGTTAGTGTTTACTTGCAAATGCCCTCCATCTCTTCATCTCACGTTCTCCTAGACACATCCATACGTAAAGCCCCTTTCTTCACACCAATAAATAACCCTTCTCCATTCCCTGCTGCTCTTACATCACTAACCAGATTTTGATATCTCTCACCGCAGACCACTGAAAGCTGCTATACATCTGTGCTCCCACTCCAGCTGCTTTTGATTTGTTTCAGCTGTTTACGTGCAGCCAAATGGGCAACATATTGCTATTGATTGAACAGTTGAATGTCATATAAACTGTTTAGTATAAGAGATTTTCTTACTGAATTTCCCACAATGGAAAATGAAATAATATTTATTTATTTATTATTAATCTCTGCTTGGAAGCCTTCCATTTCTTTATTTCCTGTTTTGTTAAAGTGTAAGCTGCTCTATACACTACCAAATTTTGGGTTGGTAAGACCTTTTTAATGTTTTTATCAGAAGAACACAATCAGAAATCAATCTAATATTCTAATTGGGACCCAAGTAAGATTTCTATTATTATACATTATTATTATACATTTTGAAAGCAGTTCTGCTGCTTTGTATTTTGTGGAAACCATGATTCTTTTTTTTTCAGGATTCTTTGATAAATAGAAAGAACAAATTGGACGACTTAGAATTTCGAATTTGTTCTATAACTTTTTGATGCAGTGTAACACTATAACACATTTAATTTAGTTTAATTTCATTATACAAATCCTTAACCAGATCTTATTTACTTTATAATGTGTAAAATCAAAAGTAAAACAAAACTTTGTATTAACGTGCACTTCATAAAATGATTGAAAAAGTCATAAACAAACCCTAGATGACTAAACAAACACTGGAATGAACAATGTAAATACCCTACTGATTTGGTTCTTATGTTTGTTGTTTTGCGAATATAAACTATAAATGCCTTGAGGCGCCGAGAGTGGCCCCAGCTGATAAAAATATGTTCTAAGAACATTTTGCTAACATTCCCATTAAGTTATGAAAACATTATTTCCAAGCACGTTCAAAAAAATACAATTTCTAATTGGTTTAAAAACATTTTTATCTTGGTTATGAATGTTAGAGAAAACATTAAGGGAATGTTCAATTTTGTAATTTTGCTAACATTGAACATTACTTTTGAATGTTCTCTGAACCATCTGAAACAAATATAAAGTACTAACGTTTAAAAAATAAAACGAACGTCCAACTAAAATGATTCAGAAAAAAACTTTCCATGAATGATATATACATAAAACTTTTGTGCTAAATGTTTGATAATGTTATTTAAGACCAGATAATGTTCCTCGAATAATGTTTGTTCATAACTTCGAGAGAAACTGTTCTTTGAACATCCCGTTAGCTGGGGTGAGTGTTCGTGCAAGTATAAACCAGGTTTTATGCTAGTCGAGTTTTGAAACCTCTCTTAGATCAGCACATTTCAAGGTGTCACCGTCTCTAATGTGGTTTATATTAGTACAGTAGTAGTCCTTAAATGAGGACAATAACTTGACCTCAATGATATTTGACTTGAAATTGATTTGACTTTCTCTACCCCTCTCCCTCATTTTCAGGAGTGGCTTTCACCATCCTGATGTTGTTAGCCAGTCTGAACTCCTGTACGAACCCGTGGATCTACACAGCCTTTTCCAACAGCGTGTCGCGTGAACTTCTCGCACTACTGCGCTGTCGGCCAAAGCTGCCCCGCAGGAGCTCGATGCACGACCACTCCAGTGATATAAACACCTCCACCACCAAGGACAACCAGTAATGACCCCTACAGAATAAACTAGAATTGAGTGTCAGCAGAGGTGGCGATTTATGCAGGTTTTCTGTCCTACACATGTGGAAGACCAATATGTGACCTAAAGATCATTTCATGAGGATTTTTTTGCAAAAACAGACCACTGATAATGAGGCTGATCTCATCAACCAGGATAAAGAACAGCTTACTGACTGTCATAATAAACTTCATTAAACTCCAAAGAATATTGAGATAATTTATAAACATATTTTATTGAAATTGTCCTCTGTTGTCTGAGATATGGAGATAGATGCAGAGGAAGAAGAGATCAAGGCCTTAACCTTAAAGCCAGGATTTTCAGTCTTTCTGCCATGAGTCTTCTTCAGATTCAGAGCTTGCATGGCAAGAACTGAGGAAGAAGATAAATTATGTGATCCATGCATGGAAACATCCAGGGGACAGACAGAAAAATCTGGACTAAGAAGTGATATTCCTTCCTTGTTGGACAAATATCTGACTTTCATTAACATTCACACATAAGGTACAGATATACAAGTGGACTGATTTGTATATTTAATGTGTCATTGAATAATAAGCAGAATGATGAAATATGCTGTGCGCAAAGCAGCAACACAATTTTTAGTTCCTCAATAACAGTTGGAATTATTTATAAGAGCACTATTTAAATTTGTGTAAGGATAATTGGAAGTCATATTGAATATAAGAATGATAAAGGAAGAGAAACTAAAATCAAATTACAGTGCCTTGAAATTAACTGGTTTATAACTGAAGTATATACACATTTTCAGGATCAGTCTTCTGATACTCAGTAAAAATAATTTTCTTAATCAGTATTTTTACTTAAAAATTTGCCAGCGGGGTAAAAAACATAAGCCTCTTATGACATAATTTTGCTTATCAATTCAATTTATCTTGTTTAAAGACTGGCTATTTTTACTAGAAAACAAAGTACTGATTTAAGAGATTATTTTTGTAGCAGTAGCTGATTTGTTACACAGTTCACATATAGGCTTAGATTAAATAAAAACACACAAGATATAATGTAAATAAAAGTAAAAATCTATTGATACAGATGTTTATCTAAATATATTTATTCAAAGTTTTAAAGAGAAAAAATGTCTGTCAAATCCTTGTGATATAGAAATAAAAGCTAAATAATTAAAATAAATCACAATAGAAATTCAAGACTGTCTGAAAGTATATGGACTAATCTGTAAATTCATAAATCCTAATAATGGTCTGAGCTACGACAGATCTTGTCATAGTTGTTGTTGATGCGAGGATCAGAGTACAAGGCCGGCCACAGGTGTCACACATAAACTGGCTAGATGTTGTTATTTTTAAGATCTTGCGCTTTCTGTGTCTTTGTTTGTCTACTGCAATGGTGATCCGGCTGGACTCAAAGGATGGTATGGTATGGTAGTATGGCATTGTGTTCGCCATGATGTCTTGTCTGCAATCATCTTTTCAAGGTCATGCAGGACGATCTGGAGCTGGCCATAGAAAACCTGCTTCGGCAGATGTTAATCTGCCATACGTGCAACATATCCAGACCAGCGAAACTGTGCAGCGAGCAGGAAGGCCTCAATACCAGGAATGCCGCAGGTCTGGAACTTTATTCTGGCATTTGACATGTGCAATACGATGGAGACAGCGCATTTGGAACTGTTCAAGTTTGGCAATCTGCCGGCAATAAATGGTCCAGGACTCCGATCCATACAACAGAACTCTGAGGAAGACTGCCTTATATGCTGCCACCTTTGTGTCCAGCCGGATGCCGTGCTCGTCCCATATTCTCTTGGACAGTCGATGGAAAGCAAAAACTTATGCGATGCGGGCACTGATGTCAAAGTCTGCTGTCGCATTAGCTGCGAGAATGCTACCGAAGTAGTAGAACTTGTCAACAGCTGTCAGCACTGTTTCACCTGCAGTAATTACCGTTTGATTGGAGTTTAACTTGTTTACTGCTTGAAGAATGACTTCCGTCTTCGCTAGACTGACATTGAGCCCAAACAGGGAAGCTGCAGTTCGAAAATGACCGAAAAATGACTTCGGTAAGGGTGTGCGCCATCAGTGTACAGTCATCTGCATACAAGATGTCATGCAAAATTATGGAATGTGTGTTTGTGCGAGCCTGAAGCCTGCGTAGGTTGAAAACACTGGCATCTGTGCGAAACTGGATTGGAATGCCCATGTCGTAGTCCTTAAAAGCCATGGACAGCGTCATCGAAAAGAAGATGCTGAATAACAATGGGGCGAGCACACAGTCCTGTTTGATGCCATTGGAGATGCCAAATTGGTCAGACAGCTCTCCATCATCCAGCACCTGACCAAGCATGCCATCATGAAATGAACGGACAATGTAAACAAATTTCTTACGCAGAATAAGCCAGAGCCTGGTGTGGGAAACTGAGTCAAAGGCTTTGTGAGGTCAATAAAGATCATATAAAGATCACGTGTTGTTCTCTGCACTTCTCCTGAATCTGCCTAGTGGTAAACACCATGTCCATAGTACCACGGCCTGCACAAAATCCACACTGACTTTGCGGGATGATGTCGCTGTCATAACGTGTTGTTTAATCCTAATAGTATTGTGGGGGACACTTTAATTGTAATTGAGCATAAATACAGCATTTTTATTTTACCTGATATGTATTTATTTATTTGATGTTTCAGACGACTCCAAATGCAAGATGATTTTCATTTAAATTTACTGATAGCAAAAGAGGATTGGTTTAATTCATGAAATCAGATAAGAACAACTGACTCAAAATGAACCTCTTTGTCGAACAAAACATTTTAACATCACCTTTAATGACGGATATCTTAGACATAGAGCACACTTTTCATGATTTAAAGGCCTTTTGGACCATGGAAAAGGTTTACACAACTACTTGATATAAATGTACAACTGTTTCAGATCTTTAAATGGTGTACAAATGGAAGATACCAAGCACAGTTAGTGCATTAAGTGCAAGAAGTTGTAAATTAGTGCAAGAAGAAAGAAATATAGCCAATACATCAGGAGGTCACAAATAACCCCAGGCTTGCCATCATGACTATTTGTCAAAGACCACCTGGATGATCGATGACAGCTATTCGAAGAATGCACTTTAGACAGATCAAATGAAAGTTAAACTTATAGCATGAATTAGGATTGAAAGTTTGATGAAGACAAAATGCATCACTGCAGGAAAGTATCTCATTCCAGCCATTATATGGTGATGAGGTTATCATTCGGCATCTGGACTGTACAAATGGGCTACAATTCTTCACGAACTGATCTGCTACTACAATTGTTTTGTACGTTGTAGTGGACTACTTCAAATTTTGATAATATGCAGATAATTCTATCAACACCTTAAATACATAATAATTTTTTTCGTATTAATTTATTTACTTGGAAAGTGATATCATTACCATGTACTGTCATTATCGTAAACTTCCTTGATGTTTGAAATTGATTGAGCGATTTCTTCTTCTTTTTTTGGTCAGTACTACATCACCAGTTGCATAATGAATGAACCAAAAAGTGCAGTAAAAAATTTACACAAAAACACTACTGTTTATAAGGCTAACAGACAATTATACTTCAAGGAGGGATAGCAATTGAAACATTCTGTGCTCACATGCAAAACAAAAAACTATGTCCTTAAATGGGTATCTATCCCTCTGACATTATCATATTATCTCTTTGGATCCCAGATTATCCTTTGAATTCTTTTAAAGTCTGTTTCCTCTGAGAACAGGAAATACAATGAAGACCAGTATCAAACTAATGTGAACTGCTGGGCAAGTGAGTTTTATTAAACACTGTTTACGTGTCAAAAATATACATCCGTCTAAAAGTGCAAACCTAAAAGTCTGGGTCATGTGGGATCGATTTGGATCCCTGAAACATTCCTATGAATGAAACCATCATTTCTTCTCATCCCGTAGGCTTTGTTGGACAGGAACGCGGTGCTTATTAATGGCCATGGTTCAGAATGACCGCAGAAATCCTGCCAGTGTTAGACGGTGTGCATTGACTGTGTCCGAGGTCATTCACTAATTCATTGCCGTTTCTGGCAGTTTTAGAGATATAAAGGGGGAATAGATCTGTTGAGAGGCTGACCCATCCATGAAGAAGAAATTGGGGTCAGATATAGCATGAAGCTTATGACGGAAATAAATCCATTTCTTTATATAGAAAAATGTATGACTCAATAAACAGAATGAAGTGACAACAAAGAATTTAAACTTTCAAAATAGTCCATGCAGGAAAGCCAAACTTGGCCTGGAATTCCACGCTGTAATTTTCCTTTCGGAATGATGGATTCCCAAATACTATAATGAGGATTTCAGTACACACTTTTTTGGGGGGCAAATGTGGTCCATTTTAGAGCAAAAGCATCTTTGGAATCTGATAATTATCCTTCCGGCAGCAGAGTCTTTCATCTAAGTTTGGATTTTAGAGCTTAAAGTAGGTTATAACTATAACATTATGACACTACTGGTAGTATATTCTAGTTCCATTCTGTGTAACTGTTTAAAATATATCCCCAAAAATAGCTGAGAAAACCACAGTATGATGAACAAGAAATAACAAGTGTGAATTTCAAGTAATAAAAAACCTGAATGAATACTATTGTCGCATGCACTGATGCACTCATGCACATGGATGTATACAACATGAATGTATTACAACATGATTACAAACCGCAGGTCCACATTAGAACTAGTACAGAAATGTTGCCAGGGCTGAAAGGTTAACAAACACAACAGTGAGAAAAGGGACGTCTAAAACAGCTGCTGCTAAAAACATTTCCACACCAGATCAGATCATGCATGAAAATACAACATCGAATCAGCCCACATAATAAAAAGCTGCTCAAAATAAGATTAGTTTGTACCCCATTTCCTCTCTGAAATATTTATCTAGGAGCCCTTCGCAAGAATGTTTTGCCGGATTTCGGCAAGAACTGCGTGTTTATTTTACAGTATTACATAAGCTTTAAGCATTACTCTCTAATAAGGATGAAATTACTTACACCTTAGTTGGCCTTAGGACGCCCTGGCAGCTGGCCATGTGACTAGCACACTGCTGGATACTGAAAACACAAGAAACACATTTCTGAAGGCCAGATATTGCATTCTGTTTAATAGACTGTCTTGCTTGCACTTATAGTTAATAGCAAATACCTGTAGTATTATATAAAAGTTATGAATGGTCTATAAAGTTTATAAAAATGTAAAGCTGTCAAATGAAGGCTACAACGTTTGGAATTTATTGGAAAGTACTGTGGAAATAACTGATCCCATATTTTGTACCTTTTGTAGGCAATTATATATATTTTAAGTTTGTGTTTTTACAATTTTGGGAAAAGATTGTGATATTATTAAGTAATGTTACTAAATCTTGAAAAGGCCATTTTTTATGACTGTGACTTTGACTTGTCACTTCGGTCTTACTGCCCTCAAGTGTTTATTAGTCAGAACTGCAATTTTTCTTTCACCTTAAAAAGAAGCACTTATCTAAAATGTCAAGTATTGAAATAAGTTAAAAAACCGACTGGCATTGAGGCTATTGCAATTTTCAGTGATGCAATAACATTGCTGTTTCGCAAGGGAAAATGTCAAAGGAAATGAAATAGACTTTTTGCCATCAGAGGGACAATAATCATTTCTGGCTATTTATGACGAGTGAGACACCATGGACACCACGGAAAATAAATGTCACTATAAAAAAATAAAAAATACATTTTACATTCGGTTTTTGTTAAGCCGGGGACACACATTTATAACGACTGTAAGGCCAATTATGAATGTGATTTGATACTTACGACTGATCATGCCAAACGCCCCACAGTGTTAGTCGTTGTTGGAAACAGTCTGTAATGATAGTGTGTTCAGGTCAGTCTTAGAATCATTTCAGCTAGTCGTTAGGTGTGTCCCCCAGCTTAAGATTCACCCTGTTCAATGCTTTTTTCAAGGAAAGAAAATATTGTTCATCAAAACTAACTGCAAAACTACTGTAGAACGCCCAAGTGCGCATGATAAGATAAGATCAAATGTGGTAGGCTAGGCTAGCTGCTACAACAAATGATGCAATTTCAAAGTATGACTGAATGTATTTTGTTGAATGAGTAAAACTATAAATTTGCATTAGATAAATGATTGTGCAAGAAATAATGGGAGGTAACGTTACGAGAGCACCATGGAAGTCACAATGCACCGTTCCATAACATCTAACAGTTACGCCCGAGCTCTATGGGTTTAAAGGTGTGTAACGTTAACGTTAGTGTAGCGTGTGACGTTTTAAAGACAGGTTGTAAGTTAGGTTAAAATAGTAAGGTAACGTTAACCTCCAACATTTCTAGTCTTATAACATTAATAATCTTAAATAGGAAAACAATATTTTGGTTTTATGAGGCCAACATCATGTGGGAATGGAATACACCATAATTACAACGAATTTTAACAGTAAACATAACGTTACCTCTGCATTTTCTGTGTTTCTTTATCTTCAGTTACTTTTATACCAGCTTATTTGATCTTTTATCTCTTATCTCCGTCGTCAAGGTCGGAACTGAAAAAGCCATCGTGTCATAACCGTCGTTGTTCGTGCGGGCTGAACGGTTAAAGCTAATTTTGAGGCAGAGAAAAAATAGGCCTAAGGTTACTGCCTTTTCATCCTCTCCTCACATCCTGTAACAAATTCTTCGCTCGCGGGTCAAAATGACCCGAAGCCCAAAAATTCTACTTTTTTTTTTTTTTGTCCAGAAAGCTTATCAAAACCAATCAAATGCGTGTGTCTCACGGCCAATGCGTGAGAGTTTACATATTTTTTGTATGTATTTTTTAATTCTATTTACCTTTAAATTATTCGATTTTTGTCAATAAAATACAATTAAGCACATTCTTCACAATATTACAGCTTAAATTCAAAATAACTAATTTGTGCGTCTTGCGGCTTTCCTGACTCTTGACATTATAGGCCCGCTGGGTCCTTAATGTAGACATTATAAAATGTTGTTATATATCTGTACACAAAGAAAAGTATCTCTTTCAGAGATTCAGTCTCTTTCAGTCTTGTGGCCACTTTTGTTTACTGTTTATGACTGTTATTTTAGTTATAGCCTACCTTTCAGGGACTAAGGCTATTTTCTGCATAAATGTTGCATAGGCTAACAAATAATCTCTTACAGCACCTAAAACCTCTATTCTGAACTTTTTCTCCCTTTGTCTTCATGTGTTGTTTATATGGAATATTATTGTCTTCCATAAACATGTTGTTGTTCAACTTCAGTGAGTCCAATTTTTCATTGCCTACAAGTCACTTGTAACACTGTTATTAATCACTAACTGTTATCTTTCTTGATATAAAATTAGTTTATCTTGTGTAAGTCTGGTGCTGTGTAGTATTTTTAATGTCATTCAAAGTTTTCAGTCACTTACATAGAAAATATAAGAAATCAGCCGTATAGGCCTGATATATTCTTATTCCACAGAGTAAAGTACACTGAAGTACAGTTGCTTGTTACAAGTGCGCAAATGAGACGGTAGGAAAGAAAATGGCAACATATTGTACATACTATGACGGTCACATGCATTCACAACTAAAACAGATTTCACATGATGGATTGATAGTGCCTCTTAAACCAACCTTTTTAAACAGTACAAAAAATACCATACACAGAGATTGAGCTCTCACTAACACTTATGTTTCCCCTAAATGTCCTTGTGTTTCTTTACTTTCGTTACAAGTTTCCCCTTCTCATTTTTTTTTTCAGCCAACATGGTCAGCTGATTTAAATAAACCCTTTCCTTTCCAACCCAGTCCTCTGTTTGAAGGCGTTTGCACAGGGGATGTTGTCACGGTGGACGTAGATGTGTTTTTATCCGGGGAAGATTGGCGGACAAGAAGCTCTTTAAACACCGAGTGCATCATGTGATGCACTTCCTGCAAGATATGATAGACTTTAGTAGGGGGAGGGAGAAGATCTCATTGGTATTATAACTGGGATTTAAACATCCTGACCTTATCCACTTCTATTGAGAGTTCCTCTCTGCTTCCCCTCTCGGTAGTGGATCGTCTCATTTGAGGGCTGTCAAAGTTATAAATTGACGGATTTAGTCATTATTCCATAGATGATAATAATCTGTGACGTAAAAAAAAATCTCTATAATGCCAAACAAATAGTCTAGGCTATTTACACACTCTAATGTTTTCCGCAGAGCCCCTGGAGAATTCCCTGTCTGTATATATTGTCCTGTGGGTATTTGTAACGAAACCTTTCCAGAAGTGACATGGCTGGGTCCCACCCCGGCTTTGTTACTTGTGACTTTGAGCCTAGAAAAAATTAATACAGATAGAATTATTCTTTACTTTATCTAGTAACTGAATCACTGGTCATCATTATGCAATAATAATGATGATTCATTCTTTGAATATCATTACGTAAGAATGAAGTTTACACATAGGTAGATAATATGCTTGTTTCATTTGCTGTATCTGTATAAACTCTGTACAAGAGTTAATATACTAAACAGAATATAATAACAAAGCTATCCTCCACACATTATACAATCTGTGAGTGTTTTACCGTGTACTTTGCTCTGTTTTCAGCTCTTCCTCTGTCTGCTGTCTACCACAGCTGGATTTCAAAGTTTCCTTCCCTTTCTGATCTTGGCCTCCATCCGCACTGAACAACATAGAGGGAGAGAATTGAAGAGGGTTATGACTCTGACTGTGGTTTGTAGTAACTTATTGTGGCTTTGACTCAATAGTGATTCCTGAGCCACAACTTAAAGCCAATTCTTCTAAATGCCTTATAACACAGTTACGCAACTCCAACATGTGGTGACATTAACAGATATGTAAATGCATAGATTATGGGCAAACAAACAAATAAATAAGTGAAATCAGTAAGTAGTTTCCTCAGTTGACTATTCGCTAAGCTCCACCCCATTGGTTACTGTTGCTCACTCAGACAAGCTTTGCAGAATGTCCCAATGAATTTCAGTAAAATGAGCTCAAAGTAATTGGATATTATACTTATGAGGGCTTGAATGAAGTATAGAATATAGCAAAGCTTTTTTTTTATTATTAAAAAGTTATTAATGAGAGATAATTTATATCTTATATCTGTCTTTATATCTGTCGGGATGGATATTGGGGGAAATGACCCAATACAGTTATGCAACTCCAACAGACGGTGACATAAATGGGTGTATAAATCCACTGACCATGGGAAATCAAGTAAATAAAGAAGTCAAATCAGTAAGTAGTTTCTTCAGTTGACCATTTGCTAAGCTTGGTTACTGTTCTTTACGTCCCACGGGATTGAATTTCAGTAAAATGTGCTAATAAAGTGATTGGGTATTAAACTTGTGAGGGCTAGAATGAAGTGTAGCATTGCAAAGCATCTTTATCCACATTTGTCTTTAAATTGTTAAATGTTGCCATGCATTTAGAGATAAAAACCTACCTTTGCACATCAATATATTTATTTGGGATGAGCCCTTTTCTCCCATTCACCTCCCCTCTCCACCAATCAGAGGAGGCTTTGCTGTATAGGATGAAGCGGTCCCCGTGTTTAAAGGACAGCTCGGCTGAAGAGCGGCCTGCGTAGTCAAACAAGGCCACTCCTTGCAGCTCTGCACGTCAAAAACAGACAGAGAAATTAGTTTAGTTCTACTAGCCCAGATGTTCATAGTAAACTGTCAACCTTACCGTCTTTTCCTTCTTTTGTTTGAGATTGCTCTGATTCTCCATCTCCTTCCTCTGTTACAGTCTCACTGTAGGCATACGAAATATTAAGTCATGTAAAACATATTTGTATAGTGCCTTTCACAATACACAATGTTTCAAAGCATATTCATAGAAAATCATGATGTTAATGTGTTTTTTTTTACGTTTACGATGATGTAAACAATCAAGTAGTTAAGATGTGCTATATATATATTCCCTATTGTGAGTATACCGTAAGTATGCAGGTAAAATTGCGGGATACATATATATCCAGCCCTATAGAGCTGTGCCTGGTCCTGCAGATTTGCCTTATTAGGAAGATCAGGCCCTCCCTATCAGAGCATGCTACACAAATCCTTGCCCAAGCTCTTGTTCTATCCAGACTGGACTATTGTAATGCTCTCTTGGCAGGCCTTCCAGCATCTACTGTCAAACCTCTGCAACTGATCCAGAATGCAGCAGCGAGAGTAATGTTTAACGAGCTGAACAGAGCGCACATAACACCTCTCTTTATCAATTTGCACTGGTTGCCAATAGCCGCTTGTATCAAATTTAGGCACTGATATTTTCCCACAGAACAATCACTGGCTCTGCACCTATATCTAAACTTACTACTTAAAGACTTATGTGCCCTTCAGAAGCTTGTGTTCTGCAAGTGAAAGAGGCAACATCCCAAAGAGGCACAAAATCACTTTCACGGCCCTTTACCTCGACTGTTCCATGCTGGTGGAATGACCTGCCTAACTCAACCCGAACTGATGAGTCTTTAGCCATTTTCAAGAAGCCTTTTTAGTCTTCACTTGACCAGTTAAATCTAACAATTACTATTCTATTATATTTCCATTCTATCTATTTTTTTATTTATTTAAAAAAAAAACTTGCAATATGTGCTACAAACTGGGATTAGTCACAGCACTTACATATTGTTGCTTCAAACAGCTTATAACTACTAACAACCCCCCCCCCCCCTCCCCTCCCTCTCAAAATATGTGTGTGTGTGTGTGTGTACACAGTAAATGGATGTTAATTCTCACCAGTCTTCTTCTTCCAATGCCATGCACTTTTCATACACTGGCCCGGGTAATTCATTCTGGCTAGGGAAGATGCTCTCATGTTGGATGATGATACTCTTGACCAGGGCATTGATGCGCTGAAGCTCTGACGCATCCCCATTATCTGGCCCCCTCACTAGACTGGGCCCAAAGCACACTGCCAGGTTATAGGGCTGCATCATGTTCTCGTCACTGTACTGGGAAACACTTCACACGCACACACACACACACACACACATACAAATATTTAGATGCGTTGATTTCATGACAGAAAAAAAGGCCTACACCCAATGACACACTGTGATACTCACTGGTGAAGAAATGCAAAAATATATCTCATGACAATGATGAGCGTGGCAGGATATGAGGAGATGACGCACTTCAGCTGTGTTACTTTTTTTGTTTCGTCATCTATTTCTGAAAGAGAGGGAAAGTTAAAGACACCATGAAATGTATTATTGACAAAATAAACTTCTGGCAGAAATGCATTTAAATGAACAGTTTTCCTTTTACAGTTTAATAAAACAGTTTAATAAAATCTATCTATCTATCTATCTATCTATCCATCTATCTATCCATCTATCTATCCATCTATCTATCTATCTATCTATCTATCTATCTATCTATCTATCTATCTATCTATCTATCTATCTATCTATCTATCTATCTATCTATCTATCTATCTATCTATCTATCTATCTATCTATCTATGAGAAAATCCATATGGAAAAACAGAAAGAAAGTTTTATAACTTTCTTTATGTAACAATATACACTACTGTTCAAAAGTAATGACTTGGAGTCAGTAAGATTTTCTTTTAAATACACTATGTCTCTTAGTGTTAAATTGTGTATTACAATAACTTTTCTTTTTAAGTACGTTACCTAATACTGCTAAATAGTTCAAATTAAATAAAAACAATCAGATTTTTCAGCAGCCATAACGGTAATAATATGGTTAGCCATAATGGTTTCGAAACCATGAGTTTTTTAGTGGAAACCATGATACATTTTTTCAGGATTCTTTGATGAATAGAAAGTTTTAAATATTTTTTTTTTTTTTTCAAAACTGTAAAAATCTTCACAGTTACTTTTGCTAAATTTAATGCATCCTTGCTGAATAAAAAGTATATATATATATATTTTTTTTTAAAGTAATGTACATCATAAAGCAAGTTTCTGGATTTTTAATTAGGCACTGAATATAACTCCAATTAAAAGTTCTAAAAAAATGGAACTGCAATTCAATGAGCGGACCGAATTCTTCATGACACCATGTAAACTAAGACTACTGGCTAACTATAAAATGAGTCCTTCAAATAGTCCCTGCCCTAACATCAAGTTTTTAACAGAAAACCTTATAACTAGAAAGAGAAGCACATTCAAAAGATTTAATTGAATGTTTAAACGGTTACAGACCTGATGCACTCATATACATATACATACACATACATAATACAAAGCAAACAAGCACATAATAGTGTGGTAAAGTCCTCTTACGCCCGCATTCCATCAGTTGGTCATAACTGTCCGCAGGAAAGAGGGGTTTCTCTAGTCCTCTAAAATAAAGTTTCAGCACTCCAGCCACAGAGTCCATGTCACATACCCCATCAGCAAGGGGGTCATCGCCTATGAATAATTACGAAATCACAGCCTATTACTAATGCTCTGTGAAAGGAAGGAGAATATCATCACTTAGTGCACATACCTTTCTCAAACGCATCCTTCAATTGATTCACCACCATCTGAGATCCCGGCACTCTGAACAATCCCTCATGATGTAAGCCTTACCAGAGAAAAGAGTGAATGGGTTAGAAAACCAGTGATTAAGATGGAAAGAATTGTAGAAAGAGGAATTATCTTCTGACTTAGATTTACCATTGAGGTTGATGAACCGAATGCAGTTTTCCACCACTGCAGGAATGAGCTGCCCTGATGCCTATAGGGAGGAAACACTGAGTGAGTCAGATGCCTTGAACTGTTTTGAGTAAATCCAGAGCACTTCTGAGAGATTTACTTGGATGTATGATATCAGATCCCCACTGAAGAGCTTCTGGTGTATCTGGGCACCGGGGTTACTCTTTTTATGACGCACAGATCTTTTGGAGAATGTTCTAGTTAAACAGAAATGTTTAATTTAGTCAACACTAAAACTAAAAACAGGTCATTTTACTTTCGTGCAAAAGTTCATTTATTTCAGTAATTCAACTTAAAATGTGAAACTAATATATTATATAGACTCATTACATGCCAGGTGAGATATTTCAAGCCTTTATTTGTTTCAATTTTGATGATTATGACTTGCAGCTTATGTCCTGGTAGACGGCTGCGTTGACTCTGGACTTAATAAAGCACAGTGGACCAACACCAGCAGATGACATCGACATGGCTCCCCAAACCAACACAGAAACTTCACACTGGACTTCAAGCATCTTGGATTATGTGCCTCTCCATTCTTCCTCCAGACTCTGGGACCTTGGTTTCCAAATGAGATGCAAAATTTGCACTCATCAGAAAAGAGGATTTTAGTCCACTGTGCTTTATTACGGTAAGTCCAGAGTCGACGCAGCCGTCTACCAGGACATTTTTAGAGCACTTCTTGCTTCCTTCAGCAGACAAGCTTTATGGAGATGCTGACTTCATTTTCCAGCAGGTCTTGGCACATGCCCACACTGCCAAAAGAACCAAAACCTAGTTCAATGACCATGGGATTACTGTGCTTGGTTGGCCAGCAAACTCGCTTGACCTGAACCCCATAGATAATCTATGGGGCATTGCCAAGAGAAAGATGAGAGACATGAGACCGAACAACGCAGAAGAGCTGAAGGCCGCTATTGAAGCATCCTGGTCTTCCATAACACCTCAGCAGTGCCACAGGCTGATAGCATCCATGCCACGCCGGCGCCGCATTGAGGCAGTAATTCATGCAAAAGGGGTCCAAATCAAGTACTGAGTACATATGCATGATTATACTTTTCAGAAGGCCAACATTTCTGTATTTTAAATCCTTTAAATAGATTTCATGTGATATTCTAATTTTCTGAGATTTTGAATTTGGGGTTTTCATAAGCTGTAAGCCATAATCATCAAAATTATAACACATAAAGTCTAGATAGATTGCATGTAATAAGTCTATATAATATATTAGTTTCACCTTTTAAGTTGAATTACTGAATTTTCGTGTTTCACCTGTATATCTTTATAAAATGTATAAATATGTATTTATAAATTATGTGACATATAATATATATATATATATATATATATATATATATATATATATATATATATATATATATATATATATATATATATATATATATATATATACATATATATAAGCCTTTGTTTCCTTACCTGGAATGGGCTACATCAACACTTTCAGCTGATAACAAAAAAGAAAGAAAATTAATGGTTTTCGCTTTACAACAACTTCTATAGATAGGAAACATTATTCTACCTTTTTGAATGGCAACCTTTAGCAGGTCATGTTTGGCCTCCAGTTTTGATATTAAAGAGCTGCTGCATAGATGGTCTCTGACTTTCTGCAATATCATAAAGTCATAGTAAAAACAAATATTACTATAAAGTCATAGTAATAGAAAAAGTCAGACAAAAACCGTAATAAAGACAAATAGAGTATAATAATAGTAATAATTGTATGAAATAAAACATTTAAATTTATAAACGTGATAGAAATATATTATTTAAATTATATTAAATATATTAAATATTTACCAAAATAATATTTGTATAATAATTATAATATAAAAAATTGTTTTGATTACCGTGAAATACAAACTCTCAGTGTCCGGAAGGCTGGCTCTGCGCTTCAGCTGATGGTTCTTACTGGCTGATATATCACTGTTCCCCTCTAGTGATGACGGGCTGCTGGGAAAGTCTGGGGTGGATCCAAAGGTGTCCTCAACAATACCATCCAGCATGGAATTTTGGGCCGACTGAAGTAATTTGCCGGACTGCAATATTTTTAACGTATATTCATGTTTAGATGAATCAGACGTTATAAAGAGTATTCATAAATACAGTTTTTATTCATCCAAATATCACTACATCTATCCAGTCATTTGACAGTAGTGCTACACATAATAATAATTTATGTGATTCTGTGGGGTTTGTGTACCTCCTCAACCTCCATGGTGACTGAAGACAGCCTAGACTGCAGCTGATGGAAGCGAGTCACTAGCTCGCTCATCATCTCACACTTTGCAGACACCTCGACCACCTGGAAGAGGACACATATAAGCAACTGCGCATTTTTACACTTATGTACATAGACATTTTATCACGCAGTACCTGGTCGCCTTCATAGGGTTGGTACTGAAAGCGCAGGGGCAGGCAAAAGGCTGAGATGTTGGCCTGCATGAGAGTGTCTCTGTCCTGGTTGTGGTTCAGCACTGAGACCGTTGTGTCCAGCTGCTGCAGCCCAGAGCTCAAGTTCTGCTGGCCCCATTGGCGACAGGTCAGGTAAAAACGGAACACCTTGGATATGGACTGGTGGTAACCCAGATCACAGCACTGAGAGGGCATGCAATGAGAGGTTGAATTATACCTGCGCAGTACAAAAACCTGATCATATAGAGGTAATCCAAAGAAACTCACATCTATGAGAGTGGAGAGATCCTGAAGGTAGTATTTGTTCATGCATGCATTTGCAGCAGCCAAGTTGAGCAGGTAGTCATTGCGTGCTTTTGTGCTCTTAAGCTGAATTTCTTGAACTTTGCTTTGCCTCTATGCACACATAAAGGTGAAATGTAACCAGAAGTTACTGGAACAATCATTTATCCACACACATTCAGTGTTGCACTACTTAACCACAACAACCAAACACTCTGCTTTGCAATCTACCACAATCACATGCAGAAAACACTTGCCCCACACTGCACAGAGGATGCTGCCCATGTGAACGCAGGCATAGCACTGTAACATCCGATTGTTTCCTTGATTTTGTATTATATTCAATACAAGTTAAGCTCAACTCAACAGCATACATGGCAGTACGCTGATTAACACAAAAAAATTATTCAACTCATGCGTTAATTTTCTTTAAAGTCACATTAAAATCAGAACTGACGATTCAATGTTTGTTTGTTTTTGGAATATTGCTGTATTTATTATAAATGATTTATCCATGAACATCATTATTTGTTTTTTTAGTTCATGTGCCCAAGTAATCTTTAATCAAAATAATTGACCCTCCCTCTTACAACGACATCTTTTCTCTGATGATGTGTTTATTGGCGTGAACAACCTGTCACTCACATGACATCACAGCAATAGCCAACCACAACGATCCAACAAGCCAATCAATTCCCGGTAAACAAAATCATGTCTTGCCCTACATTTTTTTCTTGTTTGAGCCATTTCACTCAGATATACAGTAGATCACAAAAGGAATTAAAAGACTTGCGTTTCATGCTGACAAAAACACTTACAATGGAAGTAGCCTACTCGTAAGTGGGGCCAATTTTTGGAGGACTTAAAAGTTGAAATGTGAAGCTTAAATTTTTTATAAAAACATGAACATTAATTCTTCTGTTAAAACTTGTGCATTATTTGACCTGTAAAGTTCTTCTCATATCTACGATTGGTTTAGGGTTTTAGGCATTATGTTGTAATGGCAACAGAGTTGTTGGGTTGTTGGACATACATTTACACAGTAAGATTTGGTCACTCCCACCTTTTAAACCTGTTAGATTATGTTGATTCAGTTGATTCAGTAACTAAAACAAGGGAACACATTTTTCATTTGTGGTCAAATTGTGTGTGCATTTGTGGTACAAATTGGCCCCATTCACTTCCATGATAAGTGCTTCACTGTAACCCAGATTTGTCCATTATTTTTTAAGGAAGGAAGGACAAGTGGAAATTCTTCTTTTTTGATAATCAACATAATGCCACAAGTGCAGTCGATTGAGTTTATAGCTTGTATATAACCTTAAATATATCTTTAATTATAACCATCTCATTCACAACCATTTCATATTTTGGTATTAAAAAGGAAGATATACTTTCTCTATTTGTCGTTCCATCTTTTTAGAAGCACTTTGTTTTTGCCTTTCCTCCAGTCTGACTGCTTCCTTTAGTTTGCCTTCTGCGGACAGGAACTCAGAATAGTACTGGTAATATGTCTTCAAGGTCTGATTTTCACAAACATAGGAATGAGATTTGCAATCCATTAACTGTAAATGCATGTTTACAATCGGTTCTAAAACAAAAATGTGGCTTGATGAGAGGAATGAGGGGTTAAACTGACCGTATGAAGTTCTGTGGTGACCTTCAGAAGTCCTTCCTGTAACTGGGTGTAAATGTCCCTGCTCTGAAAATATAAATAATGAAAAAAGAGACAGGTAAATGATTGTCTTAGTAACGTTGTGTTACAACGTCAGGAGAGTTGCCGGTGACTACACTCTAAAAAATGCTGGGTTGTTTCAACCCAATTTTGGGTCAAATATGGACAAACCCAAACGTTGGGTTAAAAATGTAATTAAAAAATTTAACCCAACGGCTGGGTTTGTCCATATTTGACCCAAAATTGGGTTGAAACAACCCATCATTTTTTAGAGTGTATGCTAAAGGTGTTATGTTTCTGTGCATTGTCTGCAAAGTGTATGTGCAAAGGAAGCCACGTGTACTGTTAGTACGGGGCATGCATGCTCCTTCAAGTCTGCAAATGTGGAAGGATGTGAAAATGTGTGTGTGTGTCAGAGAGATGGTGGGTGTGTACCCGTTTGGCCAGGCGTTGGGCATGTTCAACGCAGTGTGAAAGCTGCTGAGGCAGAATGTTGATGTAGCTGTCACTCAAGTGACTGTGATCTCTGCTCTCCTGACGTGTTTGTGTCAACAACACCTGCCAGCAGTTAACCACTGACTGATGGCTGGGCTCCTTCCTGAGGGTGATAGGAACAAAGAGCTATCAAGTTCTTGATACACAACAATCTATGTATATACATCAGTTTAGAGCCGTTTGCCATTTCAAAATTTGAGGTCAAGTTTTTATGAGGATATTTTTTTTTTTTTTATCAAGTTTTAATGAGGATCATTTTTTTTATTAAATTAATATTTTTAATCATTAAGGATCAAAAGGTAAAGATTTTTACATTGTTACAAAGAATGTTGTAACAATAATGCTGATTCTCAAATAAATGCTGTTCTTTTAAACTGAAAGAAACCTGGAAAAAAAAGTACTGTAAGATGGTTTCCACAAAAATATTAAGCAGTACAACTGTTTTCAACATTAATAAGAAATCTTGTTTGAGTGATAAATCAGCATATTAGAATGATTTCCGAAGGATCATGTGACACTGAACACTGGAGTAATGGTTACTGAAAGTTAAGTTTGCCATCACAGCAATAAATTACATTTTAAAAGATGTTAAAACAGAGTTAAAGAGATCATATTATTTAACAATATTACTGTTTTTACTGTATTAATGATCAAATAAATGCAGCCTCGGTGAGCATAAAAGGCTTTTTTCACTGACCCCAAACTTTTGATCGTGTGTATATGAGTTCTGTGAAACTTTTGCTTGAAAAAGTATTTTGGTTATCTTTCTTAAAAATAAATTGACCTTACAAGCTTTTTAAGGGTGGCATAAGTGGCCATTTTTGGGCCACCGTTTGTACAGAATTCATCCATAAGTTGATAACAATTTTATGTAATAGTGGTGATATGTGGTTTGTATATCCTCACTTCCTGGTTCTAGAGGAGAACCTGTCACACAGCTTGTCCAGCGAGCGGGCGTACTCTCCCTCGATCTCGCCTCGTCTGCGCAAATAATCAATCAGATCTTGAAACACCTGAGTCTTCTGCTCCACCTGACCGTCAAATATCCTCAACTGCTCCGCCAGCTGCAAACGCACCTCTAGAGAAGAGAAAGAGAGAACAATTATATATTTTTATAGTTCCTCTTTATCAATCTGTTTTGTTTGACATTGTGTCAAATAACAATTAACTAGAACAAGTTGGTTTCACAAAGATGGGAGGCAATAAGGATTGGTTATCTTTGTCAATTCGGTCTTGTGATGGTGGAAGTACATGCAAAAACTTGCAGCAGATTTCATCTCATTGGAAAGCAGTCAGTTGGGTTCCATTTTCTATTCTTCCGAATGTTTATTGGGTATTCAGTGTTTGAACATCCATTACCTTTAATCTGTGTGTCATAGTCCGCTGTCACCACTCTGTCCCTCCTCAGTTTGACGTGGGATGACATTGTAGCTAACTAGGTGAGATTCTGCTTTGAACATGTCATATAGAAGTAAGTTAGAAGACAAAAAGGCATTATTCATATTTTCTTTTAATCCATTTAAGCTCCAAGATCAATCACAAGATCAAATCCATATTCAAATAACTGTGGCTTTAAGATAATTTTGACTATGATAATCACTCAAATTGAATTGTCCACAATTACAACAAGACAATTTACCATTGTATACAATAAGTATATAAAGAAGTCATGAGAATCTATCCAATAAATTCACAATATGGATTCTCAGCATTTAACGTCATAGTAAAATGCTTGGATAACACCTCTCTTCAAAAAGTTGCACAAATTGCCGCTCGCATCAAATTTAGGCACTGATATTTACCCACAGAACAATCACTGGCGCTGCACCCCTATACCTAAAGTCACTACTTAATGACTTATGTGCTCTTCAGAAGCTTGCGTTTTGCAAGTGAAAGAGGCAACATCCCAAAGAGGCACAAAATCACTTTCACGGCCCTTTACCTCGACTGTTCCATGCTGGTGGAATGACCTGCCTAACTCAACCCGAACTGATGAGTCTTTAGCCATTTTCAAGAAACGGCTGAAGATGCATCTTTTTCGTCGTAATAATAACACTTAATATTATTTATATCTATAAAAACACCTTGCTATGTGTACTGTGCCAGACTAACTGGGACTAGTCACAGCACATGCATATTGTTGCTCTATTTGGTTGCTTCCATTGTTTTCCTCATTTGTAAGTCGCTTTGGATACAAATAGCAAAAATGATTAAATTTACATATATATTCTGATTTAAAGTAAACGGACACATTTATATCTATAACATACTATATCTATTTACTCCAGAGTAATTTCTACATTTAAGACACTGCACTCATTCATGCTTGTCTGCTCATTGTAATCTCCAGCAAAAGAGTGTCCTTATGCCTGGTTCAGATTACACGATTTTAGCCCGATTTTGGCACGATTCGTTTGACGCAGGGTGTCGTGGGGATTCGTAAACGACAACGGGCGTCGGGACGCAAGATTTGATCGTTTCATCTCGTATAGTGTGTCATAGTGGGCGACAACCTACGTCGCGTCTGCGATGCTTCACGACATCACGACAAAAAGACTAGCATGTTTGATTTTTTTTCGGTCCTCCACGACGAGAGTGAGTGAGTGAGCGAGCGAGACAGAGTGTGTGCTAGTGAGTGTGTGTGCTAGGGTGACCACCTGGCTATATTGCTCTGTTGCAGGTCAGACCTGATTTCGCGGGACACGAGGGAGATAACTTACTATTATTATAGGTGAATAAATATTGATTTTATATTAACGTTAGATGTCTTTGCTAGCTTTATAAAAATGTTAGTCTATGACGGCGCTGACCGGCGCTGTGAACGTCACTAATAGCCTAATATAAAACTCATTTTAACACCACGGGTCTATTCAATCTACATAATTAAGTGAAAATAATAATCCAATCGCTAAAAAGCACATTTCCAAATAAACACAAATTCCATTAGGAAAGACTAGCCTACAGATTAAATGCGTTCTTACCGGATTCAGTAGCCTATTTTTGTGTCTTTTCCATGCGTGATGGTGAAACTTCGGTGGCTACACAGCAATCTCCTTTTTTAGGGTCACCTGTAACTGGTTTTAACCATGTATATATTTTTTTCTCCCATTCCTTACGAACAAAGACGCTTTTTCTTCTCGGGAGCTCCGGATAGATCCATTTTTCTATTGCAGAATTTTTTTTTTTTTCTCAGTGTTTGTTTTCCCGAATTCCCGCTCTGGCTAGAACCAATAATAACGGCTGCGCACGTTCAGTGTTTTCTTATTAACTTTTTTTTTGTATAATTGTAATTTAAAAGGACGATTAAATAAAATGATGCAGACAAAATTAAAATGTGGGACAATTATGACTTGCGGGACAAAGCTTCAAACTTCGGGACTGTCCCTCACCCCAGTGTGTGTGTATACGTGTGAGAGTGAGTGCGTGTGTATATGACATAGTATATGTGCGAGTGAATGTCTGCGACGGCACGCGATGACTGGAAAGCAACGTGTAGTCTGACATGTTTCTTGTCCACGACACGACAAGATTTTAGGATTCAAAATCGTGTAATCTGACACAGTGACTATCGTAACCGACAAAAAAATCGTGTAATCTGAACCAGGCATTATTCAACATGTGACAGGGGTCATTGGCACGCCATGACCTACAGTACAGTGAATGTACAGTCAGTGTACTGTTCAGTGTTAGTGAACAAATTGCACTTCTAGAGTATCAAAAAAAAAAGGGGAAGGTAACAGACTTCCTGTGTTAAGAGAAATTCAGACAGCAGCAGTAAACTCTCACCATTAGTCAAGACGACAGCACCCCCCCCCCCCCCCCCCCCACCGGGTTGTAATACGCAATGCTAAAATTGTATTGTCATATTTTTTTTTAGCCACAAGTAATGTATGATAAAAATACCAACTACAAAAGCACAATCAAATGTTACAGAAAAATGTGCCTGTGCAATATCATGTTATTTTATAAGAAAGACCACAACACTTACCTTACTCACATTAGCATTCTTAGTATATCCTCTTAAACAAATTCCACGCAGTTATATTATCACTTGTCCAAACTAAAACTCTTTTTTTCCCCTTTCACATAAACACAGTGAGATACAGAGAAAGACCAGACAGTCCTTCTCCTTCCTCACTCGGTCACTGTGTGCTGACAGTGAGTGTACTGAATGTGGAGTAAAACCTCACCTTATTGGCCCCTCCTCTCTCTGTGCCTTCTCGCTTTCACAAACACTCTCTTTTTACTTCGGATTCAAGCTACTATTTACTGTATTTGACAGGCTTTATTTGGGGTGGCACATTTCAGTTAAAGCTATGCATGCCTGCCTGTTTGGACATCTTAAAGATTGATGTAATTCTGAAAGTAAACGGCAGTTTCCAAGATCTGCCCACACAGGTTGATAATGGCAACTGAGGTTGGTAAGACAAACATAAAAAGCTGGAAACTATTTGATTCCGATGCCTCTAAAGTGGCTACTATGACCCTAAAACAAGCATTATGACCTTTCAGTTTTCCTCTTACAGAAGGAGAAGCAGCTTGCATGGATCACACGATTGCACACGTTCTTTTTGTTCACTCATGCTGATGGGTTGTTCCTATTTATTTAATCTATCCAAAGGTATAAAGCACAAAATTGAATAACAGGTATATTCTGTTTTTGCAACAGAGGGAGCCTATTACCAACCATGTTAATAACACAAGTCTTAGTGATATCTCTCTTCACTTTTATGTTCTCAGAAACAAAGTCACAGCTCATTGCTATCATCTGTGTTTTTTTGGTGTTAGTGTGTGAGGACCTATTCATTTCCTTCCTCTCCTCAATGCCAATATCTTTTTACTTTGAGAAACCTAAATAAGTCTGTTAGTTTCTGTTGTATTAGAGTCATTACTGAAACTATAATTTTCATTTCATATTTCTATTTTTCCGATTCAAAAGAAGCACAGTATGCAATCGGGTATTTCTTGAGAACATGGTGTGACAGTTAACCACTTTCCAATGCCACACAACTAAACCACAAGTGCACTAAAGGTCTATTGTCCTCCTCCTCCAGCTGCACACAACAGTAGAATAATAATCAAATTGCACTTGTAAAAATAATAATAATAGTTACAAGGTATTAATTTTTTTGATTGCTTGCTAATTATAAAATGTAAAATATGTTAAAAACAAGAACTCGAGTCAAATGTTCTGATCACATGGTTCAGTTTATGACGTAAAAAGTGACAAATGTGTTTTTATCACATCACAAATACATACAGAATAGTGTACCGTACATAGATTTCTAATGGAAGGCAGCATTCAAAAACACACTGCAGATCTTTAAGCCATTATGACTGTGAAGACTGAAAGTAGAGAAGTTTTCGGAGGAAGTTGAAAGATCCGGGCATTTGTTTATACAGGCCTTTGGCAGATATTTGGGAGACAGCATCATTTACCTAAAGAAAACAGATATTTCACATATATTATATTATAATATAATGAATTGTACCCATTTATCGCAATATAGTTATTTTAGCTGGACAGTCAAACACAATTTTTTATTTAGTTCCTAATCTAAGTATTTGCTAAAATATTTTAAAGCTTTAAAAGTTAAAGCTTTTTTTTACCCCCGCCCTTTTAAAATGATATATTCTAGATATTGTGCTATGATACGGTACATATGCTGCTCTAAACTAATTGGTAGCATTATTATGGAGGATTGTTTGTTATTTATTAAATTTTTGAGGACATATTTATTGCGTCTATCAGTGGCTGCCTCTATCACATGAATCTTAAAAGTTTTAAGAAGCTTTTACGGGACAAAGACGTACCATCATCAGCATGGTCACCAGATCATCTGAGGCAACATTCTCCTCAAGCACAAGATCAAGATTATCCACGTACCAGGAGCCGGCTTGCGTGTCCCTCCAAGAGACATAGCCTTCAAATACATTAGCATGGAGATCAGTCATTTGTATTTGGCAATCAAAAGGTTTGACTTCCTGAACTATTACTCAACCAAACAACGCGTTTAAGGCACAATTTGACCAAAACACAGACCTGGAAAAGTTGAGTAGGACACCAGGATGTCGCTGGGTGTGGGCAAAGTGGCCCGAGCATCAATTTCATCAGACGTGCTGAGAGAGTCGCTGCTGGAGGATATGGGAATGGCGTCCGTCTGGTCATCTATCCCACCCAAAGAGGGTTCCGCCTCATCTGGAGAAACCTCAAAACCTGTGTCCTTCTCACCTATAGGTGCACACAAAAGAAGTTTGCATAATATAAAAAACTGCAGTCCACTAAGAAACATTCAATTAAAAAACCTTGGGTTGTGTTTAGGTGCACATTAGTGAAATTTTGGTGAAATGTTTTGGGGGAAAGGGTGCAATGTCTATTGTTAATAGTGTAGCAATGTTTGAAGCGCCGCTCACACAGAAGTCACTTTCAAACCAGGCCACTTCATGTTGGTTAAGACGGCGAAGTTCACATGACCAACTCATTGCGAAATTCCCAGTCGTTTGGATTTCCACTGAAACGACTGGATTTTGAACATGAAAATTCACAGCACAACGGTAAATGGCTACGTGACTTGTGAAAGATTTCTGAGATGCCCACCTCCTCCACAGGCCTGGATGAAGAACAGCTTGGGCTTGCTCTGCAGAGAAGGACACTTCTGGCCATTGAGGTAGTTTGTGATTAACTGAACTGGGACAGCTGGTCCATCAACACCATGAACTGCTCCAGGGAAACGATTGTGGCTTGCCTAAACATTAGAGAAATATCAAGTACCAGAGTAGAATGAGAAAATAGAACTCGTGCATGAGGGTGTTCCACAAAACGAGGAAGCACATAAAATTGCTCATACAAACAAAAGTGATGTTGTACTTCTATGTTGAGAAACTAATAGTCTTCATTACTGTAAAAGCAAATAAAGCATACTCTTTAAAAAAAAATAAAATAAAAATATATATATATATATATATATATATACTCATAATGCATATACAACTTGTTTTACCTCAGTTCCATGTGAAAGGATGATCACAACACAGCAGTCATATGCAGAATGATCCCTCTTCGATAAAGTTGACATCTCATGTTTTATTTGCTAGAGAAGGGAGCAAATTTTTTTCTAAAATGTATAAAGAACAGGCGGACATTTGTCTTACAGCTATGTTTACAGTAAGAAGAAGAGGAAATACTGTGCTTACATTGCATTTCAAGTTCCTTTTCACAATAACCTCAAAGTTGAGAGCTTTAAATCTTTTCTCCATCTTGTCACAGTCAATGTTGGACCCCGTTCGATCTTTTAGTTCAGAGGCTGGTTCAAAATCTACATTGTTTATAATCAGGCACATCCCACACGGACTGGCATCCATCTTGTAAGACTGTTTAAAGAAAATAGAGTGTGGGTGTAAAGGTGCAGTTTGTGCATACAAACGCTTCAGTCTCAACTCAAGAACTTGTTTAAGGTTGTGTACGGAACTATTTCCATGTTATTCCACAAGGATATTCCCCGTGTTCCCTGCCAGTTGCTTAGGATGAAAAACAATAAAATACAAACACTAAAAACTTGTGTAAACACAGATATGCCGATATGATAATTCATCAAGAAATTTGCACTTCATTTTTTTAAATTTAAGATGATTATTTAGAACCAACTCAAATGCATGATAATCAGTCACATTAAGTAAGTCTTATTTCAGAGTAACAAAAATGGTTAATGTGTCATAGGCTAATATAATATTTAAATATACACCATTGATCAAAAGTTTGGGGTCGGTAATATTTTTTATATATTTTTAAAGAAACCTGTTACGCTCACCAAGGCTGCATTCATTTGATAAAAATACAGTACATTACAGTAAAAACAGAAATATTATTAGAATAAAAAAACATTTCTACTAAATATTTTTAACTATATTTAATATCTGTGATGGTAAAGCTGAATTTTCAGCAGTCATTACTCCAAATTTACTGACCCCATACTTTTTAACAATAGTTTATATTGTAGAAAAATATTTTTGGAAAATAAAATTGTATAAACTATTAATACAATTATAAATTACTACTGAAAATATTTTTGTGGAAACCGTGATACATTTTGTTTGAGAACCTTTTCTGCACACAAAAGTAAGAACACTTGCACTCAATTATAAGTGAGCAATGCTAATGAGTGAACACGATTACCTGTATACTGTCACGTCTCGGCCTGGTTGGTTTCACCCTTAGTGTTTCAGAAGCTGTAGGCATGCAAATATCCAAAGTTAAAGCAGCCATGAAGCGGAAGTTGCAAAAGTTGCAATAGTGAAACAGCTTCTTAAACAAGAAAAAATACTTGAGTGCAGGACTGATTGTGTACATCGGGAATTCATTGGATCATTGAGTTCAACCGCGCCTGCACACTTTTTCAGTGGCTTTGGTTCCGAAAGTATTTTTTCCATTCATTTTCCCCATAGGGATTTAAAAAAGTTAAATCCCTATGATTTCCTATGATATAAGCCATGTATTTAACCGTTTAACTGAGAGAAAGAACTAGAATCCTATGAAGCATTGCTAACAACATAATCAAATTAAAAAACGATGGAAATTTTGAGTATATACAGTATATATAGACAATACATTTTATTTATTTATTCTTTTTTATAATATATTATGTATACTCAAATGTTTAAGTATTTTGAGAGTGTAGGGAGACCGACTCAATTACGTAATTCACAGTGCCTCATGGGAGTGGGTGGAGCTAAAGAGCTAAAGAGATCTTTTGGCACATTTTGCTTGTGGCGACTCTGATTGGTGAAATTTTGTGTACAGCATCATGCATTTAATTTTCTCACCATGAATTCTGCTGTTAAATACTATTATTTAAAAATTGTTTTTTTGAAATAATGCAGGTTGACAACTTCAACAGAAGCAAATTACAATGATTAACAACCTCGCAGCTCACAATAGGGCTGTGTTTAAAGGTTTACAAGTAATGATTAAGATTTATTTCCCTAAGGATAAAATTTTACTTCTAAAACCCGACTGTTGCACTCAATTGCTGTCATCTCATGTAAGTGTTAAGTTGTCCTGCCCTCATGAATCGTAAAAAAAAGAAGAAGATGTGCACGGATAAATCATTTATAATAAATAAAGCAATATTCCATAAAAAAATAAGACTTGTCAATGCTGATTTCATGGTGACTTAAGTAATTTTAGTAGTATTAAACAGATGAAAATTAACTTTTATTGAGAATTAAAATTACAATGAAGAAAGCTGTTTTACATGACAGTGACTTACGTGGGCTAAGAGGCTTGGACAGAGGCAGGCTTTCTGGTCTCGGTGGTAGGACTACTAGAGGAGTGTGATCAGGTATGTGCTTTTCAGTACATTTTGGATTCTCTGCATTGAATCATAAGATCAGACAAGATATAACTTGTGCTTTCTTTTAATATACTATGAAAAATCATAGTGGCAGTTACAGACACATCTCAAGAGAACCATGGTTAGGGTAGGGTGTTTTATGTTCAACTGTATTATGGAAGTAACACTTACGGACTGGCAGAGGGATCTGTGAAGGCTGTACTGGGAAGGGATGAGGCAGATAAGCACCATCTCCACTTTGAAGGAGCTCTGCGAGATCATGGTGGCCAGTTTCACGCAGACACTCCAGGAAGGCTGGGAAAGCCTGACTCCCTCTCGTCTCCAAGTCTGTCACCAGTTGCCTGGCTTGGTCTCGTCTGGTTACTTTGCTCTGTTAAGAGAAAAATTATATTTCACATTCGCAGATTGGCATTAACGGAACTACTCGAATGGACAGTGGTCATATCTATATAACTAGTGGTCAGTCGTCTTACCTTCATAATTGGAAACTAAACAATGCACATCCTGTCTGAAGCACAGCAGTTTGAATTAAATATCTAAATCAGTAATGAAAGTGGGACTGTCATTCTTTTCATATTATTTTGTGTTTCACAGAAGAACAAAAGTCATACTGGTTTAATGGGGGTGAGTAAACAAATAACATAAATTGTCATTTATTGGTGTACTGTTCCTTTAAGCGTGTAAACTTTCACAATCCCGTCCCAGTTTTCTCTATGAGAACAAAGAAACCACTATTACCTGTATTTCATCGATCATGTCCTGGGTGAAGACCCCCTTTGACAACAGCCCATCACAGATATCTGCAGGAATTAATGCCGTGACTAGATTACGCCTGTTTCGCTGAAGAATATGTTTGTGCTTAGTGTCCATTCTGGCAACGATTCGGTATTAAAAGTGTTTATGATACGACTATAGACTATGAGACGTTTTTAATATAACAGATTTTTTTGTTGAAGTAATATACAGTAAACGCGTAAAAAACAATAATGTTTGAACTGAACTGAATAGGCGTTTAATCAACACAAAACAAACGTCTCCTCGCTCGGCGATTTAATTCTCTTCCTTGTTTACATCACGCTGGCGATGACGTCATTGACTCCGGGATAGGCAGGTGTTTCTAAAAGTAGACCGTGAAACTGAAACCTTTTTACTCGAAAATAGATTACTCACATAATTTCTGTAAAAATGAAACAGAAAATGTAATGTTTTATAACTGCATGATGGGGATAATATTTTCAATGTCTATGGAATAATAGAAAAAGAAACAGTTCTTAAATATTAGTGGGGAAGTTCAGCATACGTAACATTTTCTAATTCACACAACATTAAACAATACAGGAGTGCTTAGAGTAATTGTTAAAGAATTAAGGCTTCAAGAATATGTAATATTATATATATAGGGAAGCATATAGCAACTATTCCAACATTCTGGCGTATATTTTTTTTCTTCTAGTATTTCTCTTTTCTGTCCGTTTGTGTTTATACTGCTTCGGCAATATTCTGTGTAAAACAATCATGCCAGTAAATAGTAGTTACAGAAAGTGAAAATTGTAGAATTGTATTGCCACCTACTGGTAAAGGCAGTTAATGTTTTAAGTCATTCATCCTCCAATTAAATACATGATTTAAGCAGCAAAAGAAGGCCAGTGTAGACTATGCTCATATCTAATGCAGATGTGAAGAAATGCACATCAAGGTTAACAGGCATCTTGCAATCAAATGTGTTGGCTCTCAAATAACATGCAAGAGCCAACAAGATGACATCAAAATAAGTTGCACTTAAAAATAACAGATAAAACCAAGCAGTTGTGTAATTACAGTAGTAATTTGAAAATTGTGTCCTGATCTATTCACTCCAACTAAAGCTATTTAGCTATATTTAGCTATACTAAAGCTCAACTAAATATTTTAGCAAATGTCAATGAAAAAGATTCATTTTGGCAAAAATGAAACCCACTTTAATATTTTACAGTCGGTATTATCTTGGTTTGGGAATGTGACTTGAGAAAAGAAAACAAAGACTCATGATATTTTTAAGAAGATATTGAAAAACTGTAACAGTACAGCAAATCAAAACAAGTTTCCCACATAGATCTTAAACATGGAGCCATTCAACAAGAGATAAAGCAACAACATATGCACTCATACTTATCTCCATAGTATACAGTTCCATAAGCCAAGATTCTTGTGTAGATTTGTACATTCAATGGCAAATTTTACCTCACTTTTTTAGGCTATAAAACATACCAGGATACAAATGTCATTCACAGAAAGTAGAGTCCATACAGAAGAGCTTAGTCATTTGACTTTAAAAAACCAGGTCTTATCAGTCCTTTGTAGATGTGAAGCTTTCCTGCCCCTTGGACTTCAAAGCTGTAGTCTGTGGTGACGTAAGGTAAATCTCCTTCAATTCCATGCTGGAACAAGAGAAAGAGAAGTCAAGTACAACTGACCACAAAGACCCATCAGGTTGATAACCTGTAAACATGACCATTTACCCATTACACAAATGGTTTTATATAATCTGCACCCTTATATTCAGTGTGTAAAGTGTAAAATGTACCCCAGCGGTTTGTAAATGTCTAATGACACATAAATTACCCATTAAATATAAAAACAATAACCCTTTAACCATTTTACGGATGTCAATGACCTACAGGGTCAAAAGGTTTTGTTTTTTTAAACATTAACACTTACAAAAACAAATTTTTTTTATACAGCAAGGACACATTACATTTATCGAAAGAGACAAAAGACTTTTACATGGTTTAAAAAAAAAAACGTAAATTACTGAAAATATAAAATATTATGTACAAAAAAATATTTAGCAGCACAACTGTTTTCAACATTGTTGTTAACACCAAGAAGTGTTACTTGAGCACAAAATCAGGAATGAACTACATTTGAAAATATATTTAAAATAAAAAGTTATTTTAAACAGTAATCCTATTTCACAATATTACTGTTTACTGAATTGTTGATCAAATAAATGTAGCCTTGGTGAGCATAAGAGACTTATTTAAAAGAAAACTTGACCAACCCCAAGCTTTTGAATGGTAGTGTATATTGCTGATTCACATACCTGCTTGGTGAGCAATACTTTAGGCAGAGAGATCTCTCCCAGCAGAAGACAGTTCACGTGCCTCAGGACAGAGGGAGATACTGGGGAAACCAGAAAGTACAGACCTCGTGCCATGTCTACCCCTCTCAGAACACCTTAATAAACACAACAGCTGGTAAACAATTACAGCTTGGACAACTGTAACAACAATTACAGAAGGTTTTATATAAGTTTCATATCTTTATACTTAAAGGGATAGTTCACTTTAAAATGAAAAGTATGTCATCATATACTCACCCTCAAGTTGTTTCAAACCTGTATGAATTTCTTTCTTCTGCTTAACACAAAGGGAGATATTTTGAAGAATGTCAGTAACAAAACAGTTAACTGGTCCCATTGACTGCCATTGTATTTTTTTTCCCTACTATGGAAGTCAATGGGACCAGTTAACTGTTTGGTTACTGACATTCTTCAAAATATCTCCCTTTGTGTTAAGCAGAAGAAAGAAATTCATACAGGTTTGAAACAACTTGAGGGTGAGTATATGATGACATACTTTTCATTTTAAAGTGAACTATCCCTTTAAGTCTGCATGATGTACATTGAATATTGTTAATGCAACAACATATGCAATGCAATTTCACAGAACAATTCCATCTCAAATCCACATATTAAAGGCCTTGGATACACACCTAGCCCCACACATTGACAGATAGGAGTTTGGGAGAGTACAACAGGACCTCCTCGTCCCACAACCTTCTCACTCAGACAGCATAACCCTACTATACTGGCATTGGCCACATAAAGGATGTTGTTTGGTGCGACCTCACAGTGTGTTACCCCTATAGCCACTGATGAGTGTGGGACCTGCAATAACAGAGCAAAAAAAGGTGTTCACATAAAACATGATCAGAATTTAGTACACATGCATACATTAAATAATGTTTAAAAAAAAAATCTAAATATATATAAATTATAAAAAAAAACAAAAAAAACCTGGTAGGGTATGAAGCAGTGAAGTGGGCGGATGGGACCAGGTTCTGAGGACTGAAGCTTACTGAAGTAGCTGAGCAGAGCCAGGTCTCGCAGCTCATTACTGCGCTGATATTGCCTAAGAGGAATGCAGGATGGAAATTAACCTCTGTTTGTAAAGTAGAACTAACCAAAAATGACCTAGTTAAATTCAAAAAAGTGCAGCTGGCTGCCTTACATATCTCCAGATATCCCAGCACCTTCAAATTCTGACTGGACACTGAGAAACATATGAGATCGAATGGTGAGGTGACTGGCTGGCTCCTCTGTCAAGGTGGATGTCGGAGGGTGCGTCTGCCAGCCGTGGGCAGTTCTGAGGAACTCTGGGGTGAGAAGTTGACACTGTGGCGCATTTCCATAACTCAGCTGCACTACATGCGTAACGGATAAAAGACGAATGAGGTCTACCAGTATCTGAAAGCCATGGCCTGTGTAAGAGAGAAAGACATTTGCTAGCAAGTTAGTACCAGAAACTCAAATGAAAACAATTAATATATTACAAAAAGACAAATATATTTACTAGGGCTACTAATTAAAAACAAGCAAACAATTATATTAAAAATTAAATTGTCTGACTCATACATCACGTCATTAAATAGTTTGACAGCCCTAATATTTGCAAAAATAATCAAGTTCCAATAATAATCGAGTCCATATTTCTGCAGTTCAAATCAATATTCCCATTTTATTGCCTTTCATTTGCAATTATTTTTGCTGACCTTTGATCCAACCCATAGTATTGATGATGACAGGACTCTCTCCACTGACATGGCGCCAGAGGGATTTGATAGACTCCAGATACCGATCAACGTCAGCTTGACAATCTGCCTGACCATAATACACCATGTGCTTTGGGTCACGCATGTGTGTGAAAGGAGGCCCTGAAAAACAAAACAAAAAACACACAAACATGTCCATTTCTTTGGGTATGTAAAATCAACACATGCTAAATCTAAGACAGTTGAATTTCTACAGTACAAAGCTCTTCTGAATTAGCAGAATCTGTACTTGTATATTGGCTATATAGAAATGGTGAGCTTAAAGTATGTCACATACCCAGCAGCGGCTCTGTAACTGTGCATAAGGAAAGGCATCCAGGAGGGGTGAACTCAGTCTGGCCTAGATCACACTCCAAAAACTCTACACTTACAGTGCTGCACACACAGACAACAAGGCAGAGAGAAATATATCACCTTAAAATTACAATGCATGCAAATTTCTTACCATCATGCTCAAAACTTGGCATGCAGGCTAGCCTACAAAAACACAAGATTATTCTAAATTCATCCTAATTAGTAAACTGATATAATGAACGGTTTGAACTCACTGATTGAGCAGGCTGTTAAGAAGGTGCCGATTGAAGGTGGACTTGCCAACCGACTTCCCCCCACACACAAGAATTACAGGACAGCGGTCAAATTCCCCTGTGGACAAAAAAACATTTTAAAACAGAACACATTTCCCCGCACGGGGAAAACAAATAGTTAATCAAATTGGTAAATCGTGGGAACAAATTTTTTTCACGTCATGTGTGGGGTTCCATACATTTCACAGAGCACAAATAATTATTTTTCTCATACCCTTAAAGGGACAGTTCACCCCAAAATGACATTTGACATCTGTCATTTACACACATTGATTCGATTCTGATTCACAAGCTCTTGATTTGATTTTGATTTGATTTTTTGTACACACACAGGTTTGGAATTACATGAGGTTGAGTAAATGATGACAATTTGTATTTATAGGTGATTACTATTCCTTTCAAATATAGTTTGAACTATTAAAATTTACCTGCCCAGGCACTGAGCAAACTGCTTATAGCTTCTCTGTAGCTAGGTGACATCACCAGACCCTGTGCACAAGGTCCACGCAAAGCTGTTACACCCACGGCTGACAGAACGGGGTTATAGATGGCAGCCTGGGACTTTATCTCCTTCTGCAGAATGGATAAACAGAGACACAAATATATCTGTTGCTATGCCAGGGTGCTCAAACAAACAATGTTGAAAGCGCCACAGTGTTTACATTCTTCAGAAAGACAACCTACAAATGGCTTACTTATACAGTAGTCAACATTTGAAGTGGATCAATGAATACTGTAGTTGCCTTTGCATATTAAACTGGGAATGCATTTTATCATCACAAACAATATACACATCAGCTATTTAAACATGAACATGCAAAATGTGAAAATGTCACCGACTTACCGAGTTGAGGCCGAAGATCTCTGCGAGTTCTGAGAAGCTAGAGAGAAAGCGTGTGAGTGGCGTGTCCAGAGGTTCCAGAAGCACCACGCAGGAGTCCGAGTCCACCTCACTCATGAACTTTTTACTTGGCTCTAGACATGACAAGACAAATTGCAACAGAATTTTAGAAAGTGGGTCCCAAAAAGAACATCAGTGTGGTAGAAATTAAAGGCAACACTATGGGCAAAAACTGTTTTTTTCAGGCCCTTTTTTTTCCTGGTGGAAAAAAACCCCATCCAAAATACTATTTTAGGTGTTTATTTTATTGCACTTTATCTATTTTTGTCTGTAGATTTAAAATACATGTATTTTAAGGCAGAAATCTTTACTTTAGCAGCACTTACATACACCAAACTTTACAGTTTTGCTCCTATCTATGATGAAGGTTTTACAGAGGGCTTGGTTCATATATCATTTTATTTCTAAAAACATGGGTAACTTTTCTTGTCTGGCTGTTGACAGTATTTTCTGATTTATGGAGTGATAAAAAGAGATGCAAAATCAATGTCAACAAAATTAAACAAGAATTTTGAACCTGGCTTTATCCAAGGTTCAGATTAAGAATATATCTAGATTTAATTAGATAATGCCTCATTTGCATATTTAAACATCACATTTCAGAAAACTTGTAATACAAAAAATGTTTGCCATTCTTAATGTAATCAATCAACTAGGCAAGTATGGTGATATATATTAGTAATTTTTTTTACCCTATTAACTTAGGATTCATTGCCTTTAAGGGTGATACAAAAATGAGAAATGGGTCATTAAAATGTATTAGGGAGGCAGGATACTCCTTGTGATGCTACCTGAAGAGAAAAATTTGCGAATAATGGCTTTGGCTTCCAGCAGACCCTCTTTCTTGTTCTTGCTGGAGCCCCCAAAGTTGTTTCCAAAGGCCTTGATGGTGAGAGGGCAGTGAGATGGTGGTGAGAACAGGGGGTAAGGTTGTTGTCCCTCCTCTATTGTGAAGCCCAGGACCTCCACATGACCATAGAGGCAAGTGAGCAGGCACTTTCCACGGAAACACAAGACCTGCGCAGACATCAGACACAAAAGTTAGCCTATGTGCAGAAACTAATGATGGACCGATATATTGGTCTGGCCGACATTTGTGTATTTTAAAGTTTGCAGAAACTGGCTGGAATCCCAGTCACAATATTAATACTAAAATAACGATAATAAAAATAAGTTAATACAAATATTAACAACAATAGACTTGGTAATTTCCCCTTATGTCAGTTTAAAAAAAATTTGTCTTATTGTTTTTATTAAGATTACATTTTTCTACAAGTTGCATGCACAAATTGAGCAAATAAAGCTAAATAAGTTTATTGATTTTGTGCCTTTTTATGACCATCTCACGCATTAAGGCCAATTCACACCGCACTGACAGACGGCGAAAGACACATTTTCAGGTTTTGTCAGATCAGTGTGTCGAAATCTGTTGGCATCTGTCGGAGCTTCCACCGATTGAACATGCTGAATTGGAATTATAATGTCTGATAAGTGACGTGACTGTCAGCGTTGGTCTGCCTCTGTCAGAGCAATGTGAATTGGCCTTTAGGTGTAACTGTACATGCACACATAAATAAATAAATAACTGATTCAAATCAACATCATAGTGGTTAAATATCTACCTGGTCTTGTTTCATGACTAAAACAGCACGGTTGTGGGTATGGTCAAGGTGGGCATGGAATTGAAGATCGTCCTCCTTCTGCTGGTCTGTGTCAGATAAGGTTGAACTTTCCATGCCGTTCTGAAGAACACTATTGGCATATTCACTCCATTCTTGAGAGTCCACTGATGCGCTGCTGTCATCCAGTTCTGTGCCTCCATTTGTGTGGACATGAGCAAAAGTCACAGAAGTGGCCTCAACCTTTCCCTCCTTGGCACAACTGTTTTCAGGGATAAAAGTCACAGGCTTTGCATACTTCTTCAACCGTTTTACTGTGGGTTTTTCCCTTTTGGCTAACTGTTGCTCCAACTTTGCAGTACCAGAACTCGTATTTAACAGAGTTGAGTCCAGACAGCGTATTTTTTTGTGCCATTTATTCTTGCTGTGACGTTTGGTGGCATTTCGTTGATCATGTTGGGACTGGGAAGAAACCTTGTGTACTTTCATTGTCACACGATGAACTCCAACAAGCCTAAAAACAACATATATCCAGGGCAGGGGAACACCTGTGAATGAAGACAGTAATGATGGGATCAGAATACCTGGCATCACTAAAAAGGTTTTCTCTAAGAAATGCATTTCCTAGCCTTTTTGATTTGAAAAAAAAAGAAGAAAAACAAACTCAAGAAAAAAAGAAAGAAACGAACAAAAAGGGGAAACAAGAAGGACTGACAGAAACGTTATGTACATACATACAGAAACTTTAATCTGTTAGTAAAATATGGTGCAAAATTGTAGTATCATACATTATTAACCACCACTAGGAAGATCATCTGTTGTTAATATTATGAATACAGAAAGCCACGTTCGTGGTTGTTCACTGACCTGTTTAAAGCGAGAAACGGCTGTAACGGCGATTCTCCTGTACAACTTATTTTAATCAAATCAGAAACGTGAAACACGTAAAACCAGCGTCTTTGTGAATATGCTGCTGTTTCTATGTAACTGGCAGTGGCTCCAAGCAAACATCAAAATCACGCTGCACGATGCTGTTGTGGTTCCACTCCACTAATCGAAACGAAGCCGTTCATTGCCCACTTTTGATCTGCTTTAAGACCGCATTGTCACTGTTTGTTGAATACGTTTGAAAGCACAAATATAACAGAAACAAAGATGAAGCGTAAAACATGTTAAATATACGACTAGGTGGCTAACAGGAGCGATTTTGTGCAGCACTGGCGCCTCACGGCTAGCGTATATGCCATGTGACGGACAGTAACAGATTTTCCGGAGTTTGAGTGAACTTTGATTCCACACTACCATTCTGAATTAATACTCCAGTATAAAATAATTCCCCATAACTATCAAAATATTTATATATTTGAAGAATTAGTGTTCACTTTGGTTACATGGGCTAAACGACATAAATCAGCTCATATGTAAAGAAAGTCGAACTCTGCGTAATACGTTGAATGGCCAGATTTCACAGAGCTCAAACAATATTGCAACGTCACTTCCTGTTTCTGTTTCAACATGGCTTCTTGTTGTTTAGCCCAAATTAAGCATTTGATGCTATATAATATATAATTAACTCACTAAATTACATTACGCATATATGTCGATTTTCCGTATATGAAAAGAAACATGAGAGCAATGATCTAATTTACGTAAAAGGTGAGTCATACACAGTTGATTGTGCGGCGAGGGGTCTAGGGAGCGTCATTAAAAGGCGGACATCGTGGTTAACGTTTAGGTAATATTAATTAATTAGATCAGGCAAAGTCATCCACACGGTATGGGGGAGCATTATTAAACATGGATGGATGAAAATGTGCAGAATTATTCTTTGTACTGTTTCATAAAATGAATTGTGCCAAAATAAGTAAGATCTTGTTAAAAACAACTGTGCTTGTAGAACAATAATTGCAGTATTTAATGATGTTCGAGAATTACTTAAAGTTGCTTGACCTCTACAAACAATATGTTCTACATGGAACATTTATTAGTAAAGACAGTAGACCGTATAGTAATAAAACCAGAACAGACAGATTTTTATTGTATTTTACACACATTTATCATTATTCTGAGTATTAACATTTTTTATTAGTAGTATCCACAATTATTAATAATATTACACATTTTACTAAAATATTTACAATTTAAATGAAAATGTAAAAAATTATCCAGTGTACTGTTTCATAAAAACGAATTACTCCAAAATAAGCAAGAATGATTTTTGCATGACCTCTACTGGTATTATATCTTCTTGAAACATTTATTAATAATGACAGTATAGTATAAAACCAGAACAGACACACCTTTTTATTGTACTTTACACACATTTTGAGTTTTTAATTATTATAAATATCCATAAATTAGCAAAAAAACATTTACATTTTTAATTATTTATTTAAATTTATATATAATATTAATACATTAAATATTTAATTTAAATGTATACATTTGTTAATTGAAAAAAATATATGGTGTATGTTGTCTTTATCTTTAATTTCATTTAGATCGAATTTGTAATGAAATGTATGTGTCCTGCATGTCTAGATGGAGATACCTGCTCAATGGTCCTCTCATGCTCAGCGGGTGCTGTCCTTGCTCAACAAACAGAGGGGTCTTGGCCACTTCTGCGATGCCATGCTGAACACAGCAAGTGGGCAGGTGCATCTGGCCCATCGTAATGTTCTCGCCTGCTTCAGCCACTTGTTCCAGGAACCCAGTTCATCACCGTGTATACAGATCGACCTGCCATTAGAGTGCCCTGATGATGGACTTGAGCTACTGCTTAATTTTTTTTACACCGGTGAACTCCAATTAGACGACAGCAATTTAGAAAAGATTCAGAATGCAGCTAGTGGACTGTCAGTGCCGGATTCTCTCATACCTTGCCAGGGTTTGCCAGGTGTAGAGACTTTGCAATCACCTGCTGCCTTGAGTGAAGATGATGAAGCCAAACCACAATTCCCTCTCACATCTGCAGACCCTCAGCCAGATCCGACCCCGAAAGGAAAGACTAGATCTTGGCAGAGGATGAAAAATAAACCTGATGCATGCAGGTTCGGTTCACCGGTCTCAGCTAGCGATGATGACACCCCTGCCTCGACGTCTACTACCACCACCCGCTCTGGAAGGCGTGTAAAAGGGCCCAATCGACTAGTCGGGGAAAGTCCCATGTCTGCTGTTACGAGGCAGGGAGCAGGAAGGAGAAAGCCACCATCTTTAGATGATAAAGAGCAGGAGATTGCTGCCACCGAGGAAGGAGATCATCTCAAACATCAAGACATGAGTGAGGCTGAGGTACTCTGTACATTTATATTCAACCAGAAGATATTTATTTTATTCAAAACATTTAAACTCAATCATACATTTCTAGTAGGTAGAATGCATTGATCTGACTATTGAAATCGGATGCATTGATTATGAAAGTTGCTATAATAATACCCAATGTATTATGTGTTCTGATTTTCATTTCATACTCTGTACTACATTTACTATTGTGCATCTATTAGCAGGTGGATGGATCTGTTGATGATCAAAATGACGATGATGACGACAATGACAATGACAATGATGATGATGACTATGACGGAGGTGAGAGTATGGATATTCTTAATGAGGGAACCGATGAAGAGTATACGCCTCATGACTCGCCTTGCTCAACCCCAAAGACTCCACGGGGAAAGCGCAAACTTAAAAGTACCAATAAAGAGAATGGAGAAGGAACATCTAAAAACAGCAAGAAAGGCTCTGTCCAATGTCCAACATGCCACAAAACATTCCTCAGCAAGTACTACTTGAAAGTACACAACAGGTATGTGCACACTATCATTCTAAATTTTGGGTTTGGTAGATTTTTAGATGTTTTTTAAAAAGTCTCTTATGCTAAAGGGATGTTTTTGTAATATATTGTAAAATGAAATTTATTCCTGTGATGTCAAAGCTGAATTTTCAGCATCATTACTCGCGTTCCTTCAGAAATCATTCTAATATACTGATTTGCTGCTCAAGAAACATTTCTTACTATTACAAATCTGGAAAATTGTGGAAATGATATCTAAAGTATTATTTGATTAATATAAAGCTCAAATGAACAGCATTTATTTGAAAGTTTTATTTGATTTATAAATGTTTCTACTAATAATGTCACTTTTGGTCCATTTAATGGGACCCCAAACGTTTGAATGGTAGTGTAGATTATATACATACATCATATTACATACATATATAAGATTAATGTTAAAGGCTGTCTGGTAATTCCAATTTAATTAATACATTTTTTGTAATGAATATGACTGATCTTTTCCTTCCATCTTGCTGTCTGCAAGGAGACACACAGGGGAGAAGCCCTTTGAATGTGCTAAATGTGGGAAGTGCTACTATAGGAAGGAAAACCTGCTGGAGCATGAAGCCAGGAATTGTCTTAGCCGAACAGAGGTGGTGAGTTCAAATATGCAAACATGCAACAGGAATAACAATAATGTGTCATTTTTGGTGTTTACACAGTGGCAACTTACTTCCTGCTCCTTTTTAAAATTTTGTGCCAGGTGTTTTCGTGTTCAAAATGCACCATGACCTTTAAAAAGCGACATGAGCTGCGTCTTCACACAGTCACGCACACAGGAGAGATGCCCAATAAGGTACATCATCCATTGTGGAGGTCAGACGTGACCTTTTGTCCAGGGACATTTCGGCAATGTAATTCTATTTGTCGTTTTAGTGCACATCATGCCCTGAGCAGTTCATGCAGAAGAAAGATCTCAGGATCCACATGATTAAAATTCACGGAGCTCCTAAACCACACGCAGTAAGTTACTCAAATGCTAATTAACTTGGTCTGGCCATGTCATTGAAAACTAAAGCAAATATCAGATCAAATGATATGTATTACTAATAAAAGTTATGTGCGTTGTGTAGTGTTCATTGTGTACCAAGTGTTTCCTGTCCCGCACTGAGCTACGTCTGCACGAGGCAGCCAAACATCGCGGTGAGAAACTGTTTGTGTGTGAGGAGTGTGGCCACCGGGCCTCCAGCCGCAACGGCCTGCAAATGCACATCAAAGCTATTCACAGGCATGTGACTTTTGACATCACTGAAACATGCTTTATTTGTTGTTTATACTATTATTAATTACCGGTTGAATTAATGCTGAACCATATTTGTTGCGCTTCTCTTCAGAAATGAGCGTCCTTTTGTGTGTGAGTTCTGCAATCATGCTTTTACCCAGAAAGCCAATCTCAACATGCACCTTCGAACACATACTGGAGAGAAACCTTTCCAGTGCCACCTCTGTGGCAAGACGTTTCGCACACAAGGTAACTTTTTCTTTGCCTTCGAAGGGATTTAATTGTGGCGATTTAGATTTCCAATTCTTAAAACGGAATCCATGCAGTTTCTCTATTACTTTTGTATTATTAACCAAATGTTTTTTGATTGTGTGAGCAGCAAGTCTGGACAAACACCACCGCACACACACAGGAGAGCGGCCATTTAGTTGTGAGTTCTGTGAGCAACGCTTTACTGAGAAAGGTCCTTTATTACGCCATATAGCCAGCAAACACCAAGAAGGCCGACCACACTTTTGCCACATCTGCAACAAAACTTTTAAAGGTGAGATATCTGGTGAGATATACATAAAGAGTTATACAGTTACACTTTTGAGGCAATTTGGTGACATTATTTTACTTGCAAGATAGATAGACAGACAGACAGACAGACAGACAGACAGACACAGATAGTGTCTTTATTTTTGACTTGAAATAAATTAACATTACATTGTTAAAATGTAGATAATTTTTTATTATACATGTATTTAATTATATAGAATGTATATATTACATTCAATAAATGTTATATTAATATATATAAAATGTATTTAGTTTATATGACATTACAAATATTAATCTCATTAATATCATTGTTTAAAAGAAAATTTGTATTTCCTATTATTGTTTACTTGAATGACATTTGCATTGGTGATAATTTGTTTTATAATTTTAGATATTTGATACAATTTATATATATATATATATATATATATATATATATATATATATATTTTTTTTTTATATATACATTTATCAAATGAAATAATATAAATACATTTTGTGTAAAATATATGAATATTTTTTATTTATTTCAAAAACAAGAATACTGTATATGCAAGGCAGGGGTTTAAAGTAATCAGTACTGAATAACAATTTATATCCCATGATGCCCTATCAGCCATCGAGCAGCTCCGTGTTCATGTACGACGTCACAAAGGCATGAGAAAATTCGAGTGTTCTGAATGTGGTTACAAGTTCACCAGACAGGTACGAATTAGATGTATTCATGGATTAACATATCAGATTAGTTTTTTTTCCACATTTCCTACTTGAGGTCTTAAGAGCTCAGTGTCTCTATCTTGCTTTTGACAGGCACATTTGCGACGACACTCACAGATCCACAACCGCGTGGAGAACTACAACCCCAGACAAAGACGGTTACGTAACCTGATCGTGGAGGATGAGAATGCAGCTGCCTCATCCAGTCCTTCCAGCCAGACAGAGGTTCAGGCAGGACCAGCGGACATGGTTAGCCTGGTTATCCAGCCAGAGACGGTTGTGGTGGAACAGGTCGCCTCATCCTCTGCTGAAGGAACAGGAGGAGACCAGGCCACATATTCAGTGAATGGTGAACAGACTGGGTTTGCTCTGACTGGAAGGACTGATGATGGAATCGAGCAGACTCCGTTCACAGTAGCAGATGTGATGGAGCAGACACTGCTGGTGACCGACGCGTACCCCATCCATCAGTCCAGTGTGGTGGTGGAACTGCCCAGCACTGGAGCTGATGGGAAAGTTTAAATGGAGACTTTTTGACTCCAGAGCAAAGACATGTTCATGTTGGAGTATGTATTAAAAAGTCATTGAGACAAGTTTGTAAATAAACAGTATTGTTGCATGAAATACAGGTCAGAAACTTTTGATATTAATGTCTTTGAAGAATTATCAAGCGTGACATGACAAGATTTTCTTGTTTTCTATTTGAAATCATGAGATTGTCTACTGTACTCAGTATAAGTCATTTGAGCCTAACTTCTGCAAAAATGCATTGCTGTTTATCACCGTTTCTGGTCAAACGATGTCAATTTTTGCTTGAAAATGCTCAATCTCTGTTTGGATGAACAGGCAAAACTTAAAGCTTTTTATTCTATGGAGAAAGTGAAATCTTATTTCTACTAGCTAATTGAGTGGCACTTTAAGCTACAAGATGTTTGACAAATTTGGATTTAATGATGTACAACCAAAGTTCTTGTAAGAGAATGTCGTGATTTATTCAGCATCTGGATTTCATAATGTAAATTAAAAACAGCCATAAGCTTCATGTATACTCTTGTTTTAATAGAACAAATCATTAAAACACAGAAATACAAATCTGTGTCGTTTTTTTGATGCCTCTTTCTGCAGCCTTATACGGTCTTCCACTGATTGATTCCAGAGGACAGGATGTACCAATCCCAACTTGATGGAAAATGAATGCGTCTAACACAAAGGGTCGTACAGAACATGTGATAAAAATGTATGCCAGACAGTTGGTCTCTCATGGGAACTTGTTACATACATGAAAAGAGCAAAAGTAACAGTGCTTAAGTCATTTATTGGTTGACCACACATACAAACATTACACAAATCACCTCCTTGTCCGTGTTGTACAAATAATGTTGACCACAAAACAAACTAAATCTTCTGTAAGAAAAATTAAATGTCAAGTACCGTGTTGTAAATAATTAGTTTCAGAATTACTGGTATTGTCAGACACATATATTGTCAAACACATACATTTACTCAAGAATAATGAGATACTGAATTACTACTTCCAGTTATTAGTACAGCTTCCTAAAACAATTTGGCATTAAAAAAAACAATACCTTCATTGATTTTTCATGTTTTCTTCATCAACGCAGACAGCTTAAAAAAAACAAGCTGTTTCTCATAACTGTAACAGTTTTCTCTAAAATAAACGACTAGAAAATCAAACTTAATTTAATATTAAAATATGAGTTTAAAAGCAAGTCTAATACAAATGCACTAAAAATGTGACCACTGCATGCATGCTAGATTGTCTGACACATGTAATTCTAATAAGAACATAAAAAAAATGGGTTACACTGAGGCCCAGATTTTAAGTGTGTTAAAAATTGTTGTTTTTGGGAAGTCTTGGATTCTCCAAAATATTTCATTTCAACTCTTCTCTGCTTATATAAAAACTACACATTTCAGAATACAGTCAAATTATGCTATAAACAATCTACATATCTACAATCTAACTGATCCAAACTTTAACCTATTGGAATGCTTGGGGGTCTCAAAATTATTTTTGAAAAGAACAAATGTACTTCTCATTATGTAATTAGATATTATATTTTGGGGGTTTGAAGTTGCTATGATGTAAATAACTAAATAACTTTAGGTCCATGCTGAATTATAAAATAAATTAAAGAAGAATAATGAGTGTAACCTCCATGCAATTTCCAAGGCATGGATTGCTTGAAATTTGCCAAACACGATAGGCACTATTTCATGAGTCACTTCGCTTCAGTCTCTGTTCAAGGTAAACACAGCCAGCATTAAAAAATGCATGCAACAATTAAAGCTGTAGTAACACTGGGTTACTTGGAGAAATAACGCAAACATTGATAGTCCATTCACCAGCTCCCTTCACTGCCCAGTTGAGGTGAATATGTGATAAAGTGCAAAACACTTAGTAGCGATGTCACATTGAATGACCTTCAGTCTCATGTTTCGAAAAGTTCTCAATGCACTTGATTGACATCTTGGTTGTGGTTCTGATTAACATTGTTGTTGTGGTTGTAAAGTGCCTGGTTGCGGTGGTGTCTGTGGAGGTGGATGGCGTTGGCCTCGGGTACGTCGATGGGTTCGAAGGTGCTTGGAACAAGGGGCATGAACTGTCGGAATATGCTAACACTTCCATGCCAGAAGGTGGGCTGGGGGAGCCGGCCAGCTGGCGTCCAAGATCGAGCAGAGGGGTCGTAGACCTCAACCACGTCAGATAGCTCAAAGGTGTTGTCATAGCCACCGGACACAAAGAGTCGACCACCCAAAACTGCAACACTGCCTCCAACATGAACCTGTAAGTGCAAGATGTTGTAAGTGAAGATTTTTTACTTATCTGTTTGAAAATGCAAGTCATATGCACATACAGTGACTTGAATACACTTCTTTTAAGATTATTAGGTAGTTTGGTATCTTTTATCATTATTTCTTAGAAAACATCAATGAATACAAAACTGTATTCATTTTAATTTGTTAATAATAACAAGTTTTACTGTAGAGCCCCTAAGGAGACATGGTGATGGAAAAATACACAAGATGGCACAAATATATATATATATATATATATATATATATATATATATATATATATATTTCAATGCTTAGTTCATATTTTTTAATATATTCATCATATTATGAAATCATGAAAATAAATATTGTCCCAATCATGAAATAAAAGTATTGTACTCCCCTAGAAACTTTGCGCTTGCTCGCTATTAGCACTGCTATGTAGTTTATAATGACTGGTCAAGGTCAATAAGTCACTTAAAATATCAGATATTTATGACATGGTCAGTTCCGGTTGTAAATGTGGTGTGATGCTTGACGTTCAATTGATAATTCATGATATTTGTAAAAATACACTCTTTATGTGGAAACTCTTTTTTGTGGAAGCTCTTAATATGTCGTTGATCCATGTACAGAATATGTAAAAGTGCGGTCACATACATACGGTCCATTGTTGACTCTAAATAGTGATTCATGAATCATGACCAATTTGAATTTGATTAAAATCCTCATGGGGAAATATTTTGCACAATAAGTAAAATTCCAGTTCACATGGATTACTATTTAAATTTTGATTGTGAAAATTTGAAGAACAGCATCTTAATGGATTGAAACAGAACAAAATTGACATACTTGTGCCATGGGACTAATCTTGTCCCATTCGTGTTTCTGTGGGTTGTAGACATCAACTTCTGCCGAATCATCCCTGAAACACAACCGTTGTTATGAGAAACATATAAAAGTTAATTTTCTTCATTGTTACTTTTTCTGCAAACTACAAGGAACTGGACATTTTAAAATTTGTGGGGGAAAAGTGAGCACCTCACCTTACAAAGTAGATCAAGCCATTTAGAGTCACTGATTTGGGGGCAAAGGACCATGGAGGCAGTTCTCCCCCATTGATTAGTGACCAGCGGTTGCTTTCAGCATCGTAGACCTGAATTGCCATTGTGTCCTCTCCGGTTAAGGATCCAATGGCGTAGAGCCGCCCCCTACATGCTGTAGTAGAACAGTTATCCATGGGATGCAGCATGGGCGGAAGAGCCTCCCAGCAGTCTAGGGTATGGTCATAGCGCTCTGTGCTGTCAGAAGCTACCACATAGAGTTGACTCTTCATGACGCAGGAGCTGTGGTACTCTCTGGCTTTCAGCATTGGAGAGACCTCAGTCCACTCGTTCACACTGGAGTTGTATCGCCAAACGCAATCATAGAGACGTGATCCATCCGAGCCACCTGTCACAATGAATCAGGTTTGAGTGCTTAAACTTATACCAATACCAAACAGAATAGACACTCTTTCCAATCATTTATCAACCTTATATTTCAAACTTGCCTACACTAATACACAACTTTTTAGATTATGTGTCCCTCTTCAGAGTAGTTTTCTATAAATAGGGATGACAGAATTTGGGATAAAAAAAATTATAGTAAAAAAAAAAAAAAAAAAGGAAGAAGAGCGTGTGCTTTCTTCCACCAATGTGCTTTCCTGCATTACTTAGGCTATTTAGCCAAAACAACGTTCGGTTATCATCATTATTTGCAAACGCTATTGGTTGTCGGTTGCTAAGCAATGTACGCATCTAGTAGTAACATTCTTACACTGCATTGTTTCACACTGCAAGTTTGGCACCGCAAAGCGAGGTTAAAAAGATAATTCACCCAAAAATGAAAATTAGCCCATGATTTACTCACCCTCAAGTCATCCTAGGTGTATATGACATTCTTCTTTCTGACGAATACAATAGGAGTTATATTAAAAAATGTCCTGGCTCTTCCAATGGCAGTGAATTGCTGTTTCTGTTTTAAAGTCCATAAAAGTGCATCTATCCATCATTAAAGTGCTCCACACGGCTCCGGGGGGTTAATAAAGGCCTTCTGAAGCGAAGCAATGCGTTTGTTTAAGAAAAATATCCATATTTAAAACTATATAAAGTAAAATAACTAGCTTTCGGCCAAACAAACATACGGATTCCACTTACCGTAGTAACTCGGATTCCGCGAGTAATGCGACGTACTGCTGATATTTACGCTACGCCATGATGCAATATGCTACTTTCGACATCATAAGTTGCGCTTTAGGTGCAAGTAGACTGCGTATGGCCGTTTGGCCGGAAGATAGAATTTTACTTTATAAAGTTTTAAATATGAATATTTTTCTTACACAAACTCATCGCTTCGGTTCAGAAGGCCTTAATTAACCCCCCAGAGCCGTCCATAAAAGTGGATAGATGCACTTTTATGGACTTCAAAACAGAAACAGCAATTCACTGCCATTATAAAGCTTGGAAGAGCCAGTACATTTTTTAAATATAACTCTGATTGTTGTCGTCTGAAAGAAGAATGTCATATACACCTAGGATGACTTGAGGGTGAGTAAATCATGGACTTAAATCAGTATAGTTATTGACTGGCTGTTCATATAACGTAGTTAAAAATACACATTTTGTATTCTGTCAGTAATATATAATTTATAAAGATAAAGGATTGAAATGTTAAATTTTTTAGTTTTTTTACCATGTCTAGTTCCTAAGATTAATTAGATTGCATTAAAGTCATTAAAATGTCTGTAAATGTACCTTTTGGACGATTTTTTGTAATTTTCATTTGTATAAATTATTGAAATGATCTCTTCAATTGTATTGTAATTGTATATCTTTTTACTAAATATTTATTCCTTAAAAGTACTAAAATATGCGTTAATAACAACATTAAGGAACCAGAATTGTTGACTGGAATCGGATCCGGAATTCCATAGTCAGTGCTCAGTCACCTTTTTAAAAACCAATTACATAACAGCAAAGGACACTTAGAACAGAAGCAGCATGTCATCTGAGATGTTTTCTCAATTTAAACATTGAAGGTAACTGATGTCACCTGAAATCACATTGACCACTACTGATCTGGCATAACATTTTGTCCTATCACCACACTCTCACATAGCCAAATATAAAGGGCTTTATTTATACATTGGCTGCCATGTTGTCTACAGTTTGAAAAGAAGAACACTCTTGGGGATTTGCTTGTTGAGTATGAGTTTGTCTTTCACAGAAGTCTTTCAAGTCCTAAACAGGAAACAGCATTATTGTACTAACCTGTCACGTAAATGTCGTTGCCCAGGGCAGCTACGCTGTAGCCACCTCCAAGATGGTCTGGGAATTCTGCTAAGTATCTCCACTGTCCGGTCTGTGGGTTGTAACAATCCACCGTAACAAGCTCATCACACTCTTGATCACATCCTCCCACCATCACCAGAATTTCGGCCAGGCCGGTGGATGGACGTGGGCGCATTCGATGACCAGGTCGGTCATGGCGGTCATATTCGTAGGACTGAAAGCTGCGTGCCTCACTGACTAACCGTAAACAGGCCGGTGACAAGTAGACCAGCGGATCACTCTCCACGTGGGCCAGAAGGTAGAAACGGCGAACAAACGGCAGACGTACTTGCTGCAACAACTCAGGCCAGTAATGCAACCGGTGCTGCAAGTCGGCTTTGACCCAGCGTACAGCAATCTGGTGTGCGCTTTCTTCCTTATCCACACACAGTCCGTCATCAGACACAAACTCCAGTAGTCGCTTCCACGACAATCGCTCAAAGTCCATGCTTTTCGCCAGCTCCACAATGTTCTTCAGCACAAAACGGCGGGCACTAGCCGCTAGCTCACGGCAGGCATAAGCCTCTGCAAAGTCCTGGATCTCCAAGCAGTTGGAAACATCAAGTCTCTGCTCCAGGAACGCGCAGCACGCTTCTTTGACGGAAGGGAACTGAAAGAGGTCCGCCGTCTTGAGCAGAAGGTCCACGTTGTCATGTGTGACGGTCACACGACCCGTGTAGCAAAAGTCCACCAGGAGGCCCAACAGTTCAGCTGATACTTCGTGTAGCACCACACGGTCCATGGCGCTCTCTCTCAGAGTACCGGCAAACATGGCACGGAAGTATGTGCTCGCGGCTGCCAGCACAGTTCGATGGCACTGGAACTCTTTGCCTTCAGCACACAATGTGACGTCGAAGAACTTACGCTCTGCGCGCAGCTCGTGGATGCCTCGGAGCAAGTTGATGGCGTGGGCAGTGTCAAAGAAGGGCAGCATAGAGGGCTGCGTTTGTAAAACTGGTTTCTCCATAGCAGTTCCTTATTGCTTACAGTATTTCTCTTGGTGTATGTTTAGTCAGAACGCTGGATTCATCTTTAAACAGAGAACAGAAGTTGTATTAGTAGTTTGTAGTAGTAGTTTTTCATTCAACTTTGTGAAACTAACTAAAACAAGTTCTAAAAAAGAGAAAAGCCCAAACTGAAGTTACAGCCTACCTGTGTATCTTCTCAAAGCGTTTAAATTTGTGAAAGGAAAGAGACACGGTAGCTTCTAGAATTAAATATCATGTGGTTATGACGAATGTGCGCAATCGTTGGTCTCTTAAGAAAGAGTGCTCATCGTGTCTAGTTTATAAATAAACCAGCAGTGTCCATTTTCACAGGATGGGAGGGGGTCTCTGCACAACGTTTAGCTTATTTTACTGGAGATTACAGAAACTTCTCTCGGAGTAACTCCTCATACAGTAACGAAGCTAAAGAAGGTTTAAAGGGGTAGTTCAGCCAAAAATAAAACCATGTCATCATTTACTCAACATCAATTCATTCCAACCCTGTATTAGTTCCTTCTTTCTGTGAAATGTAAAAGGGAGAATGTCAGAGCTGCTCTTTTTCATACCAGGAATGAGAATGGCAAAAAGGGACATAAAAGTACCATAAAAATACGTGTGTGCACTATATTCAAAGTCGTCTGAAGCTGATTGTGAACTTTGTGTAAGAAACAAAGCTGTTGTTCACTCACATTGTCCACTGGCGGATGATAGGCTAATGTTCCATTTATTAAAACTTAAGCATGCGCCGGTTACATTGTCTGTCGGTTTAAATTCATGAGCTTGTTAAAGTCAAGTGGATTCTGATTGGCTTTCAATGTTTTTATCATTCATCAGCTGGAATAAATTGTTCTGAAAGTGATTCCAACTATATTGTTCCTTTGTGTTGTTGTTATAGCTGTCGTGTGGACCTGACTATTCTCATAGAATTAGAACAGTTATTAAAAGTTTATAGTTATAGTTATCGTCCTTGGTATGAACAAGCATTAATGGCTCAGATTTGCTATCATATGATTTCAGAAGACATGGAATATATAATTTTATCGTTACTTCTATGTTTTTTTTAAGCTTGTCAGTGTAAATCACTGAACACTTGTTGTGTATAAAAAGAGTAGATCAGACATTCTGCTTCACATTTGCTGTTGTGTTTCACATTTAAAAAAAGTAGGCTAATGTATACGACATGAGGGTGAATAAATAATGTGTATTTTTGGATGAACTAGCTGACCCTTTAAAAGTAAGATAAACAATGTCGAAATTTTACAATATACTGCTCAAAAGTTATTTCAAATGAAAAAAGGCATTTAGCAGTCTGCATAAATATGCTTTATACCATTTCCCCTGTATATTCTGTTTATATTCACAACAAGAGTTAAAAGGCAGGCTGCTAAAGAAAGTTTTTTTTTTTTTTTTCAATGGCAGTGTGAGTTTAAAATAAAATGGCATTTCCATCTCCAGGATCAGGTATCAAAACAGAGTGGCAAACACATATGACTCCTTTAAGGCACAAAACAACCATAGCTTACTGAAGAGCAAATGCGTCACGCAGAGATTTACCTATGCAGCAGGCAGCTCTGAAGTTTTATGAAGGTTGACTCATCAAAAAGAATGAGAGGGAGAGAGAGGGGCCCTAAAGGGTCAACAAACTGCAGAGAAATAGACCTGCTCTGAACAGCAAAGCTCTACAGTTTCCAGTGAGAGACCTACATTATGCGTAGCAGGGCTGAGGAGGAATTATGCATTTACTTTCTAATGGGCTCCTGAGAGACTGGGTATTTTTGGAATTTATTAGATGCCAATATATCCATAATGCAGTTTCTCAGTTCTGAGTTTGTAGGCTATCTGTTAACAAAATTAATTACTTGAAAAACGGTCTACCGATAGTGGATATTACCGATAAGGATAAGTAGGTTGGCCCACGCTGGCCGATAACCGATTAATCAACCAATAGTTTTAAAAATGGATACTTAAAGAGGCTATATGCGTTTTTCTGAAATTTAAACTCGCGACTGACACCTGTGGCCAAAAAACAGAACTGCTCTTCCTTTCTGCTCGCTCGTACGTGCACACTTCACAAGTCATCTGCTGCAAGGAGGTCAGGTCAACATTATGTTTACAGAGGTAAGAACAGTCAAATACATATATTGTTTGAGATAAGTGTTCTGAGTGATCTGAAACGTTTAACATGAACGCGCTTGACGTAACATCCGCAGACAGCGCGGGAAAAATCCGACCCGACAGAAAATAGGAAAAATAGGATACAGGCTTATACGTGCACCCACTGTGAGCAGACAAGGTGTCAGTATGCTCATCAGGAGATGTTGGAGTCATAAATGGTAAAATAAAAAGGCTATTGTTTCGTTTATTTTGGGGAAAAAGTTCCATATAGCCCCTTTAATGAAAACAAAACACATAAAATAAAATGTATTACAATTTTTTTTGAAACACTACTGAACCATGAAAATGTTCTGTACTTTTTAAATATAAAAATATTTATATATTAATTATACCTTGATCATTCATGTTAGTTCATAGTGCATTAACTACTGTTAAGAGAAACGACTTTAAAAATCTATTAGTAAATGTTGAAATGAGCAATACTTGTATTAATCTTAGTAAATGTTACAAGTGGGGTCTTATTGTAAAGTGTTACCATTTCATATAAATTTAAACAGTCATGTTTAAAGATGCTTCTTTTTAATATCTACACAAAGGCCATTGAAATTAGTCACATATGTAATTGTTTATATACTCTCACACTTTATTTGCTTCTATTTTAGAACATCTAGGCTAATATAAATAACAAAATATGTATTTAATGATAATAAACTTAATGTTTTCATTTCTAACAATCATTGCTTTTCAAATCCAAATTTGATTCTCTTCAATGACCGACTATAATGTTTTAATAACAAAGCAGCACAGTACTGTATACGTGTGAGTACTGTTTTTTTTTAAAGGTCATGGTTTATGAAGCAACCATCTCGTTCCTCTCATACCTGTTGGGTATTAGGCAACTCGAATGCCGAGGTGCTTACTAGCAGTCTGTTTACCAGTCAGTCCAAGAATAGCATAGCTGACAGTGACCAACACTTAACTTCTTCTGACTTCTTGTCTTGTCATGTCAATAAGGTGTCATGATCTAAAGTTAGAAGACATGATAATTGACAGGAAACGTCACTCTTTGCCGTATCATGAGCTGCTTTATCAACAGTAGGCCTTTCTAAAACATCATTTTGAAAACATACAGATTACTCAAAAACGTATCTATCATTATGGAGTATTTATATAGGAGTCGAGTGAACTTCAGATTTGTCCTTTTACTGGATCCTTCAGATCTTCCAACCAGTGGACCATATTAAGTATCTTCTTTATACAACTTCAGAATAACAAACCCCTTTACGAACCCCTCAGGGCCCCTCTTCCATCTGCACAGCCATTGTACACCCGGTATGAGTCTCTAACCCACCAGTGGTCTGCAGTCTAATGTTGCACCTGGCTGAGAAATGCCCATCATAACACAGCTGCCATGGCTCTGCATTCCATCAGCAAGATCCCAAAGTAGCTGAGCATGTTTGGGCCTCAGGAGGACACCCATGATCAGGCCCTGCTTCACTCTATATAGCCAATTAGACCAGTCCTCAAGCCATCACGTTTATGCTGAAGCCATCACTAGCCCTTGTAATAAGGATAGGATATGTTCCTTTGGTGTGAATCAATCAGTGCTATTTACATATTTGCTCATTTGCATTTACATAAATATTTACACACACTACTGGTCAAAAAAGCTTGAAATAATTAGGATTCTTACACAGACACACACACACACGCGCCAAGCACGCATAATAATTTTGATTGTTTCATGTTTTTTTTAATTGTTTTTGCCAACCAAGGCTAATTAATATTGTGAAATATTATTCATATTTTAAATAACTGTTTTTCATTGTAATATGTATTCAAATGTAATTTTTATTGGCATATCTGAATTTTCAGCATCATTATTCCAGACTTCAGTGTCACATGATCCTTCAGAAATCATTATAATATGATGATTTGATGCTCAAGAAACATTTCTTATTATTATCAATAATTCCTTGTTATTATCAACAGTTTTTGCTACCATTTGGGAAAACAATGATACGCCATTCAAAACTATTTTCAACACTGATAATAAGAAGTATTATTATTAATGATGAGCACCTAATCTGCATATTCAAATGATTTCTGAAGGATCATGTGACACTGAAGTCTGGAATAATGATGCTGAAAATTCAGCTTTGCATCACAGGAATAAATTACATTTTAAAATATATAAAAAAGAGAACATCTATTTTAAATTGTAATAATTTTAACAATATTAGTGTTAAAGAGACTTTTTTCAAAAACATTAAAAATCAAATTTTTAAACTTTTGACTGGTAGGTCATATGTATTCAAACTGATGAACACAGATGAAAAAATATAAAACATTTGGCTCTACAAGTTAACTTTGGTAGGAAATTAATCTAATCCACATCACTGCATATAAAAGCAAGTATGTTTACACATTTATGGATTACAAAAAAAATATATATATATATATATATATATTACTAATGTCTAGACCTTGTATTTTGGGATTAAAGAAGATCAGACCTTTTAGCAATAGCCTACAGCCAGAAGACCTTCAAAAGACAGTCTATTTTTAAGATTTGACCTGATGGTTATTATGTCATGCATTGCATTGCTCATCTTCACCTAACGTTACTGCCAACTAACGTTACAGCAAAGAGGCTTCACGTAACAACGGAAAACGTTGCTTATATAATTAATTTCCAATCGAGTAAAGTAATTATAAAGACGTCTGAGCAATATCCAGCGTCATGAATCAATACAGAAACATAAGTGAATCGGTTTCCGACACAATAACGTTAACCGTCTGCTTCGGTTGAGAAAAACAACACGAGACGCGTCACATTTTCACCTTCAACCACAAAGACTGTTTATGGCGCATTTCTACTCACCCAATCCAGCCGTTAACGATTTCGGTTGCTCTTCGCCTCGGATAGTTTGACAGATTGGTCAAATGTGTGCTTTATATCTATGTATCGTTTTAACTTTGCTAGAGTGTCCGTTTTTTCTTCGCTCATGTCAGCGCCATGACTCCGCATCATAAGAGACCCTCATTGGACACTCGTGCACCAGTTATACGGTGACGTGATCTCAAGTTTGAGTGTCCAAACCAAACTGTTGAACTGAAGCCGCACATGGACGCGCATCCATTACAGTCAGAGATTCTCTGTTTACTTTCTGCGTGAGACCGCCCGGTATGTTTGAACAGACTCACTAAATAAGAATTAGGTTTTGCATTGAATAAATGCTAAACATTAAAGACCGGGGTTAGTTGTCACGCGGGTTTTATCAGGTTTGTTTGAATCAAATATGCTTGCTTTCTCTAGCAGTGGTTATCTATGTTAGCCAATATAAATCTACAAATACAACATAATTTTTTTTTTAAAGAAAGTTTTTAGGTAAACGAGTGAAAGGAACATAATTATTATTGTAGGCCTAATATATTAAAGAATAATAAGTAAGTTAAGTCAAGTAAAAAAAAATGATAGGCCTATTTTTCTGATATCAATTTAGATTAATTCACCCTGCTGTTTACAAAGATATTTTTTTAAATGAATGAATGAATTAATTAGCGTTGTTGATAGGCCTATCTATTTCATATATATATATATATATATATATATATATATATATATATATATATATATATATATATATATATATATGTATATGTTGTGGAAGACGTTATAACTGTTTTTGTCATACCGCAGGTTGTGAACTTGTGAAAAAATGTCCCACTATGTTGTTTGTTTTTTTAAACTGGGCAATGGTGGTGGAAATATTCTTTAGACTTCTGAATTTTATAAATAACCACCCCACAATATTTTCTAAAATATAAAGAGTGAGAACTAGTCTTGGCCCTTATGTATTTTACACACTTTCAAATGATAAATCAAAATTTTAATCAGATTGAACAGTTTTGCTTTTTTACTGTTTGTTTGTATGTTTTCTTGTTTTTTCTTGACTTCAAAGCAAAGGGATTATGTTATGCTTTTGGTTTAAGATGCTGGGCCCCCTGGTGCTGTAAAATAATCTTTCTGCCAAGACCACGTCTTTGCATGCATAATCAGAGATAATTGTTTGAGTGAATGAATGGTTACATGGAAAAATAGAAAGCTTGTCTCTTTGATAAGAACATTTCAGATAGGATTTTTAACATCATGATTAAGAACAGCTAAGATTAAGTTTCTCATCTTTTTTAACCATGTTGGATTCTAAATATTTCAAAAAGATTTGAAATATGAAATGAAATATGATATGTGACTAATTGAATGACATGAGATGCACAGAGCAAGTCTAATCCTGAAGCAGTTTCATGCCAGAAATGCAAATTACGGTACATTTAATCAAGTCAAGTCAGTATCCTAAGAATATCCATTATTTTTATATTTTATTATTGTATTCATTAGAATGCACCTTCAGATTACTTATTACATTATAATTATTATTTTAAAACAAGTGGTCTAACATGCATGGACCCGAACTGTATGTAAAATCATCCGCTTTCATTAGCTCAGAAATTGCTGACACTCTCGGCTGAGAGAAAACGATTTGGCTCAGGCATCATGCTGCTGCTTCTCATTGATTAGCCATGACGTTGATTGCATTTTAACACGCTCACAATTGATGTGGTGAAGAAAGTGCCACATAACTTTGATGTATTCATCCTTGAGAAGATGTTTTGCTTTTAAGCCAGTCTTGCAGTGCAGTAATGCTATGGCTGAGGAGGAATGGACTGAAATTCACCCTGCTCAGACCTCATGGTTATTTCTCAGAGCTTTTGTGCGTTATATTGTAGTGTCTGTCCGTCCGGAGTGACTGTACTGGAACATACTACTCACAAGATGGAGCTATTTCACATACAGTATTGTATATTGTTCTTTAGTTGAACATTTTTACATTTATTTCATTTGTATTAGCCTACTGGTAAATTAATTATTGACAAAATTGTAAGTGATACTATTATTTATATTAAAATAGTATTGTTTATATTTATATAGTTCTTTTTTATTATGTAAAAAAAAGCTACATTAATTGACTGCACATCTGGACCTGGATAGGCTACATAATCCAGTCACTGCATGCTATGCATAACTGCTTGCCTCTTCTCATAAATCCAGTGTCTATTATATTCTCATTTCCACGCTTCTTGGCAATGTTTCCTGGATTTACAGCTTTGCTTTAGAAATACACTACCAGGTTTGCACATTATTCATAAGAATTAATTTAAATGTCCACACCATAAGGTTTGGTAGTCATTTTTATAGTTGGATGATGTAGACGTAAAGCTAGATTTAGGCACTGGATCATAATGTTACTGATCAACACTAAATTTGTGGATTATTTTTGCTCTATTATCATTCTGCTGAGCAGAGCAGTGGGAAAAACACCACTGTCAGACGGACTGAGCATACATTATTGATACAACTGTTAAATCAGAGTGTGGTTGGAAATGCCAATAAACACTTCCGTAGACAGGGAGAGCAGAGAGAAGGGATGATTTTTTCACAGTCCTCGGCACACAGAAACAATCATAACACTGGCATTCAAAATTCTGTGTGTAATACACACTTGGCAAAAATAACAATTAGGTTCAGGAAGTAGAAACTAACATCTTATTACACGGGTCCTTGGATAATCGTGGAATTAGGCAGTCTGATATTTATAATATTCACTGTTTTTTTCATGAGTCCCACAGACTCACTCTTTTTTCCTCTCTCTCTCTCATTCAAACTTAACTTGCGTCTTCGGTTATAAATTGTATTCAAAATGACCTCAGAGGACTTTTTATAATACTGTTTGTCTTGCTGCTAGGCTAATTGTAGACTATTTGTCTTAGCAGAAGCTTAAAGGTAATAGGTAATAGGCTTTTATAAAATAATTAATATACAGTGGGGAGAACAAGTATTTGATACACTGCAGATTTTGCAGGTTTTCCCACTTACAAAGCATGTAGAAGTCTGCAATTTTTTATCATAGGTACTCTTCAACTGTGAGAGACGGAATCTAAAACAAAAATCCCAAAAATCACATTGTATGATTTTTAAGTAATTAATTAGCATTTTATTTGATACATCAGAAAAGCGGGACTTAATATTTGGTACAGAAACCTTTGTTTGCAATTACAGAGATCATACGTTTCCTGTAGTTCTTGACCAGGTTTGCACACACTGCAGCAGGGATTTTGGCCCACTCCTCCATACAGACCTTCTCCAGATCCTTCAGGTTTCGGGGCTGTCGCTGGGCAATACGGACTTTCAGCTCCCTCCAAAGATTTTCTATGGGCTTCAGGTCTGGAGACTGGCTAGGCCACTCCAGGACCTTGAGATGCTTCTTACGGAGCCACTCCTTAGTTGCCCTGGCTGTGTGTTTCGGGTCGTTGTCATGCTGGAAGATCCAGCCACGGCCCATCTTCAATGCTCTTACTGAGGGAAGGAGGTTGTTGGCCAAGATCTCACGATACATGGCCCCATCCATCATCCCCTCAATACGGTGCAGTCGTCCTGTCCCATTTGCAGAAAAGCATCCCCAAAGAATGATGTTTTTCCACCTCCATGCTTCACGGTTGGGATGGTGTTCTTGGGGTTGTACTCATCCTTCTTCTTCCTCCAAACACGGCGAGTGGAGTTTAGACCAAAAAGCTCTATTTTTGTCTCATCAGACCACATGACCTTCTCCCATTCCTCCTCTGCATCATCCAGATGGTCATTGGCAAACTTCAGACGGGCCTGGACATGCGCTGGCTTGAGCAGGGGGACCTTGCATGCACTGCAGGATTTTAATCCATGACGGCATAACGTGTTACTAATGGTTTTCTTTGAGACTGTGGTCCCAGCTCTCTTCAGGTCATTGACCAGGTCCTGCCGTGTAGTTCTGGGCTGATCCCTCACCTTCCTTATGATCATTGATGCCCCACGAGGTGAGATCTTGCATGGTGCCCCAGACCGAGGGTCATCTTGAACTTCTTCCATTTTCTAATAATTGCGCCAACAGTTGTTGGCTTCTCACCAAGCTGCTTGCCTATTGTCCTGTAGCCCATCCCAGCCTTGTGCAGGTCCCTGATTTCCTTACACAGCTCTCTGGTCTGGCCATTGTGGAGAGGTTGGAGTCTGTTTGATTGAGTGTGTGGACAGGTGTCTTTTATACAGGTAACGAGTTCAAACAGGTGCAGTTAATCCAGGTAATAAGTGAAGAACAGGAGGGATTCTTAAAGAAAAACTAACAGGTCTGTGCGAGCCAGAATTCGTACTGGTTGGTAGGTGATCAAATACTTATGTCATGCAATAAAATGCAAATTGATTATTTAAAAATCATACAATGTGATTTTCTGGATTTTTGTTTTAGATTCCGTCTCTCACAGTTGAAGTGTATCTATGATAAAAAATGACAGACCTCTACATGCTTTGTAAGTAGGAAACCCTGCAAAATGGGCAGTGTATCAAATACTTGTTTTCCCCACTGTATTGTCCCCCCACCCCCCGATTGTTGTGGTTTAATATAATGAATATAATAATAATGAAATGATGTCTGTACATTATTAATTGCATATATGTAAGTATAGCCTTAGCTAGAGGCCTGTGGTTGTCTTTCAAGCTGAAATCTATAATGTCAAGATGTTGTTCACTGATCAGACTGTGCGCGCCCATGTCTACCCATCCATGTCTGATGGTAAAACACGCTGAAGATCCTGGTGAAGGGGTTAATAGATTCTAACCTGTACTCATAAATCTCCAGGGAAACGTTTATCATCAGGTGATGCTCAAGGGTGTCGCTTAGAATTCAAGAGGGCTTTTCTGAGGACTGCCTTGACTGTCTGAGCAGAAAAAGAAAAGTGTTGTTGTATTTCTCATCCTTACTTATTCTATCCCTGCATTTAGATATCTTTATATTTTCTGGTACAATTGTTTATGTTCAGAGTATTAATCATTAAGGAAAGTTATAGCTCCAAATTCTGCAATAAATACCTCCGTAATTATCATGCTGAGATCATGGAAAATCCAACAACAATACAGTTGTTGAAGCTCATTTATTTTTCCTGGTACAAACCATTAGTGGCTAAACTTCTCATTATTCAGACAATTGGCTAATTTATTCTCACTTCTCTAAGTATGCTAAAGCTTTCCACATTTGCTATTATGCCATCTATCAATGTTTTATCCTCTTATTCACACATGATTAACTATTCGGGCCTGAGGTTTATTCTCCTACAAATACCTTTGGCTTTTTTAATTTGGTAAATTATTTAATTTAACTGGTGACCCATTGGAGGCTAGACTGATCATTTCCATGTGGATGTGCTGGCTTGGGGACATGGAGTTAGCTCCTATAAGGCTTCAACTTAAAGACTGTGTCAGTTAAAAGAAGTGCTTTCATCTTTAGTTCGCTGCAAAAAATTCAATTCACAGCCGCCCTTCACCTTAAAGCTGAATGTCATGTGCTTGTTTTGGCATTGTTTTAACTATAAAATGGTCTGTGCCCACAATATCAGGTCAGACATTTTTATTTCTCTCTTTCACTGAGACAAAGGATCATAAATTTGTCCTCTCTAGTTTCTGACTCACTATTATCTTTGCTGTTTTATCACTGATAGACAATAGCAATAATTTGAGCACTTTTTGGAAAATTCATTCATTTGGAAAATGTTTGTCTCACCCTAGTTCAAAGCTGAAAATAACGCAAACATTTGAACCGTTTATGATACTGTTCATTATCATTCAAATGTTTTGAGTTGATCTTGTTTTTAAAACTGTTTTTAAAATAATGTTATGCTTACCAAGGCTGCATTTATTGGATCTAAAACAGAGCTAAAATTTCAAGTTTCTATTTTAATATACTTTTAAATGTAATCATGAGATCTCTGCTTTGAACCCGTTCCTTTTTCCCCCAGTTTTTGCTCTGTTGTTCCAGTTTTCAGTTCTGTTTTTCTTTTAGATTATAGGTTGAAATACTTGATACTTGACAGGCATCAATTTTCTTTCTTTTATAATGAGGGGATGTCTCACAGCATAATACAAATATAAATAAATAAAATGAAATGTTTTGATTGTATGATTACTTTGTAATTTTAGGATATTTTCAATTGTAGTAATTACAGCTCAAAAAGAGTTGTTGACCGAACATTATTCTTTATATGACAATTTATCAAGCACCTGACAGAAGTGTGTTCCACAAACAACTTTTTAACTGATTCCAAGGATCTGCAGGCGACATTGTGGGTTCAGAGACAGTTTCAGACAGAGAACAGTGCAGCAGGAGGAAAATAATGAAGCGCAATACTCTCGTTGGAGTTGTTTTACAGAATTCTGCATTAAAATGGGTTCTAGATATTGTCTAGGGTCTGAGATGAATAAACCTCCTGTAATACTGTAATAAGTCTTTTATCATAGGCCGTTTGGCATTGCTTCTAGCTCATTTGGTTGTTGTTTGTCATCAACCCCTTTGAGTCTTAAAATACCACAATGGATTCTCTGTGGGTACTATTCATCACCTAAATTCAATTATTTTATGCACATTGAAAAACCTGATCTTGTGTCAACACTCGTGATGATTATATGCATTTCTGAGACCGATAAAGAGTTTAAAGGAATAGTTTACCCAAAAATTAAAATTCTGTCATTTACTCACCCTCATGGCATTCTAAACCTGTATGACTATAAGACTTTCTTCTGTGGACAGCATAAAAAAAATTGTCAAAGGTGTCCAATGTTGTTTTGGACCCCATTGTCTTTTATTATACAGTATGATGAATAAAAACAGTTGAAATATTCTTCAAAATGTCTTCTTTTGCGTTTCACAGAAAGAAATAAAGTAATAAGTAAGGAATGATTTAATGAAACATTTCCGGTGAACTATATTTTGCTGTTAACACCTCCAATTAAGATGCGTTTTGGTCAATCTGATCACAAGTGGATGCTAAAAACAGGTGCAACAGGGTCTACGTTTACATGACAACGATATACTAAAAACTGAAAGGTCTTTCCTTTGCATTTTTCACGTACAGACAACAACGTTTTCAAAACAATCCCTGTTCACGCAGATCTGCGAAAATGACTAAAAACGCTGTATTCTGCTGCCAGGCCAGTAGTTGGCGATGTGACTTTGTAAAGAAACACTACACCTATAGACTGAACATGTAATATGCATGACGTCACCGTTTTCACAAATTAGCTAGACAATGACGGTATCATTTTCAGAAATGTGCCCGTTTTCGAATGTTTGTATTTTCAGTCCCCCAAAACGCTGTTGTCTTGTAAATGAACGGCCTAAATGCATAAGTTTCCCGTTTTTAGTTGAAAACAGTGTCTTGTAAACGGCCCCTAAAACTTTTTGAGCTTGTCCACTTTCGACCACTTCCAGAGGAAGTCGAAAACGCATTTGTCCGGATTGCTTTCATAGTGTAAACGCTCATGTGATCGAATGCATTCGAGCAGCTGCAAAAGACTGCCTACTCTCTGCCTGGTGACCGAGCACGTAAACATTTTGGGAAGCGCGCTAGCCAGACGGGATTTAAACTTTGTCGGCTGAAGTCAAGAAAACATACCAAGCCCAATGTTCTCTCACCATTCCTGATTTCTAACACACACTTACTGCGTTCAGCGTGGTCTTGCGGCTGTCAGAGCAGAAACGAAAGCTGCTCCTCTCCGTATGTTTTATTGTCTCCGGTCGCATTATGTAAATTGCATGAGCTAATTTCCTCCATTAGATTGAAAAATCCGAAAAAGCCCATGCATTTACCTCCCCATAGACCCTCCCCTTGAAGAAATCAGGACATAAGTGGTTGAAAGTGGACAAAAGAGACGGATTAAAACACCAGGTGTAAATGGGAATGTGTCTCCGTCTACTTGTGATCCGATCGACCAAAAAGCAGGTGTAAACAGGGCCTATAGATACCTGAAACCCTTTCTATACACTTGACATGCTAACTTATGGTTTGTGAACTCATGGTAGTCTATATCTTGAGGGTGTTCTTTGTTCTGTTCAGTGAATGAATCAAGTCCACATTTACATTCATCACACACAGATGCCTGAAACCCTTGTCCTCTGGGACACATGTCCTGGATTCGATAAATCTAAATCAGCTGATTTATGTGCTTCCTTCGGCTCTCTCTGTCAGCTCCTCTGTAGTTATGGCAGAATAAGAAATAAACATCATTTGCAAGGCTCTACTGACTCTAAGTTCGGACTTTAGTTTTTCCAACTGAATTCCCCTGGTGTGTCCAATCATTTGTGAAATGGCACGGAAATGATTTCACATTAGGACCACTAGCACCTTCGCTTGCAGAAGAAAAGCATTTATTGCACACATCTTCATTTTGTCACAAATGCATTAGGCTGCATTAGGAAAAGGCTGTTTACTCCTGTTCCTTGGTAACATTTATCAGAATCTGTTCTTTTATTTACACAGTAGGAAGAGGGAACAATGGCCTCCACAGAGTGCCCAGAACTCGACAGACGTTCATCCATCCATTTACCCTTTATCCGACGCAATCAATCACGCTGTCGGCAATCGAAGGAAAGGCCAGCACAGCATTACTCATTACTATAGTAAGTGACTCACAGCACTACATCGGCACAAGGTTCAAAAGTAAACTGCAATGTGAAAACTTTAGGAAGGGAGTTAACTTTCAACTGGGTCACGTTATTTGATTTCTATGCAATAGATGCAAATGCAACCAGCAAGGACAGTATAAAGTAAAAATACTAATCATTTAATTTATAGTCAAATATATCATGTCTTTCCAAATTAAACATTTTCCATGGTTGGAAAATGCATTTTACAGGTGTTTATTTGAAGCGCAATATATGTTTAAATGTTTGGAGTCAGTAAGATTTAAAAAAAAAAGAAGAAAGAAAGAAACATACTTTTGTTTTATTCAGCAAGGATGCATTAAATTGATCAAAACGTATATATGCTGTATATATTGAAAAAATATTTTATTTTGATGTAAAATATTAAGCTGCACAAAAATATATAAAAATGGTAAACAGTTATTTTAAATTATTATTATATTTCACAATATGACTGTTTTTGTATTTATCAAATAAATGGAGCCTTGGTCAGCATAAGAGACAAAAACATTAAAAAATATATGTCTTTAGTCCATTGAAACCCCAGATGGCAAAACCAGCAAAAATATATTATATTAAACAAAACAAAAAAAGCTATATATTGCTCCAAAATGTTTAAAAGAGCTTCTCTCCATGCTATATTAATGCATAGAATGATATTAATGTATTAGAATGAATTTCTCCATCCACTTGAATTGAGTGAAGCGCTTTCATTTCATCTACATTCTTCCCACAACAGAGTAACATTTTTAGACATGTGCATCAAAGGCTTTCCTCTAAACGGCATGAAAGAATTGCTCTTTCAGAACTTTGTCAGTGATTTATCAACAGACGTCTTACGACAGAACATCGTAACATGCTAAGACTGTTAATCGTATTGCTTTGTTCACATAGCATCATTACAGAACTTTGCTAGCATTTCAACAACAGGTCCTATTCACACATGACCTCTAAGCAGAAGAAAATGCCATTAAATTTATGGAAAAGGTTGTTTGTGTGAATGCGCCTATTATCTAATGTGGTGGTTCTGTCTCCCGGCCTTTCTCAGACCTTCAATTTACCATGAACAATGACCTTATAAAGCTATACGAGTGTGGAACTATAGATCATACAGAAAATGCTATAACAAATACAATCAAACTACTGAGGTTGAACTACTGCTATACTTTTTTTGAAATGCACACCACCATTCAAAAGTTTTTTTTAATGGTTTTGAAAGGAGTCTTTTTTTGCTGCATTTATGTAATCAAAGAATACAGCAAAAACAGTAATATTGTGAAATGTTATTACAATTTAAAAGAATTGTTTTCTATTTTAATGTTTTAAAATGTTCTTTATTCCTGATATTAAAGCTGCATTTTCAGCATTATTACTCCAGTGTCACATGATCCTTCAGAAATCATTCTAATTATGCTCAAGATTTCCTATTATTATCAATGTTGTGCTATCAAAATAATTGTATGGAAACTGCGGGGAAAAAAATCTGGATTCTATGATGAATAGAAAGTTAATTTATTTACAATCAAATTTGTTAGCAACAATGTAAATTAGGATACTATCTGTAGATTATATATTCTAAGTGAAAGTCCATCATCTGTCTTTATTTTGCTCTTGGATATAGAGACCAGGTCAACCTCTTATTTCCAGCCTGGAAATTTTTGGCATTTTCTCAGCGTATCTGTGCACCCAAGGATGAAACACTCTTGTCAGGTTTTGAAATTCAGTACAACTCAATCCAAACCCTCTCAAATCAAAGCCTAAAAATGTATGAAACAAGAAAGTATCTGAAACTGCAGGGTGTGCCTTATCAGAGCATATCCGAACAACTTTTGAGATGAGCCAACAATGCTTGACTGTACTGAATCTGGTTCTGCCATGGCAAAATTACAAGATATTACTCCCCAGGAGGCTTTGAGAACCACATGTCACTCACAGTCTGAAGAACAGTTTTGCCTCACCCTCTGCAGGACCCTTCAATTATCTGTCCCATCACAAGGCAGCTAAGCAGCTGTGTCATTAAAATGGAGCCTCAGTGGGCAGAGAATGAAGTCAACTGATCATTAACAGAAATAAAGTGCCAGCGCTAGGGCTTCACATGGACTAAAGCACTTTGAAGAGGCTTCTGACTTTGGAACAATTGCAGATAAAGCCACACAGCTTGAGAAGTTGTCTGAAATGTATTTTTATTCACTTTCAAACTGTCTCAAAATTCAACTGCCATCCCTTTATGAGATCGATATGCATTGCAGAGCGAATATGCTTTTCAAGAAATTGCTAAATGGATCTGTTTTTCAAAATGTTTTGATTATTACTGTATCTTAATGATATCTCAATTATAGTGGTAACGCTACACTATATCTTTCCTGTCAGTGCAGCTCAAGTGAAGACATTCAATTACAACTCAACTCCTATAGCAATCTTTTCCCATGTAATTCACTTTCATGATGAGGTTTCTCGCTCTCACCCACAAACCTTCACACTTCATTTGAACTCTGACTCTGCTTTCGGTCTTTATTTCTGCTTGCTCTCAAATCACCCTCTGCCTGCAGCTCTCTAGAACATAACGGGGAAAGAAGAAAGGAACAGCCTGGCTCAAAGTCAAAGGTGCACGTTATCAAGTCTTCATGTGCGCTGAAGATAAAAATCACACTGATGCTCTTAACTGTGGCAAACACCTAATTATCCATTATATTTAACAGGTTTGGCAATTCCTATTATTTCTGTATGAACAAATCATAACGTGACACAATACCATTACATTCAAGAGAATTATGTGTTGTTAACAGGTATCAGGAGTCTTTTTTTATTTCCTGACATAAATATTTCCACCACAGTGTCATGTCCACCACATCTCAAATTATGTCAGTTGTTTGGTTTAAATAAAATGGCAGACTTTTCAAAGGTTTGCTAATGCTAATTTCATAGCTAGTAATTAAATCCTAATTTAATCATTAAAATGGTTAAATCCTTTTATTGTGTATAATTTGACAAAAGTTTAGCTTGATTTGAAATGATGCACAAATAAAACATATACCGGTATTTACCTTTTTTAAATTATTTTTATTTTTGAACACATCAGGTTTTTCATCTTAAGCATTCTTTTCTCCCTGGTAAACAAGTACACTAACTTAGAGGCAAATGTGTTGTTGTGGAAATGACCATTTAATTGAAATGTTTATTCATGTTATACTGAAATGGTTTATATATTTTATTTTTACTCTGCCCAGGGGACACAAGAGTGCCCAGAGTTGAAGAAACACCTAAATATTTGCGTAGTATGATTTGTACAAAGGTTTAAATTAGGAATGCACGATATATCGGCCACCATATTGGTATTGGACGACATATGACAATTTAATGTTATCGTTATCGGCCCGATAAGAAAATTTGGCCGATATATTAAAGCCAATAAATTATGGATAATTTTCCTTCAGCTGAGACACTTTAGACGCACTGTTCTCCATGATGTTTTTGAATTGCTTGAAATTTGTTTGGAATCATAAAAAAAAAAAAGGAAAATACAAGTTATATAGGCTACATAAAATTATAACGAGAACATTATAATTATGTGCTTAGGACATGGCTTTTAATGGTTAGACTTTTGTTTTGTAATCAGGCTCTCAAAAATGTTATACATTTTTTTATTTAGATTTATCGGCCAATATATCAGTTATTGGCTTTCAAATAGGCTACAAGTAGTTATCGGTATCGGGCAAAATGTTCATATCGGTGCATCCCAAGTTTAAATATGAACGTGAGTTATTTTTGAAAGTTGTAAGTGAATTTAATTGGCACAGGTAGGTTCAGTTTTCTGCATGACCTCTTTCCTCTGACATTTCTCTCTGTTTCTGCTCTTTCTTTGCTCTGGCTGCTGGGAAACTGTATCTGGGGGTTATCTCTCGGCTTCTCATTCTATTTCTGTATGTGACTGCAGTTAGTTGTGTGACCTTTTGTTAGATGTCATCCGAGTGTTTTGGTTGTGCAGTTGTGGTAAATGGCAGCATCTAGAACTTTTGTCTGCCTGCCTTGCATTAATTTAGAAGATTTCCTCCCAAATTGTTTAACGTTTGTAGAATGCATCAGCCAAACTTAAGGATCTAATGTAAATTCAATTCAATGTGAGGATTGTCTCAGTTTAGAATATATCAAAAGTGGAATAATTGTGCTCCTGAGATATACAGATAATTGTACATAATGGATATATTAAAAGTTATTTCAAGAAAACTGTAAAGTCGGCATGAAAAAGTATTTTTCCTATTGTGATGTATATATCCGAGTGTAATGGTTTCTCTAACAAGAAAAAATGTAGGGCAAGACTTGAAGTTATTTTGATTAAAAATTAAGAGGGCATATGGATTAAAAAAAATTATGTGCATAGATATATCATTTATAATGAAAAATTTCCCATTTTGATTTCATGGTGACTTTCAGTTGGCATTAGTTTGGTTATGGTCACCATATCCATTTTTAAATTAAATCAAGCCGCTCTGGTGGGCCAGGAGATAGTGTTGAAAGTTGTATTTATCCACACAGAAATACATCTCCCACCCCTGCATCACAGCCAAACATCACATCATTCCACCTGGCTGATTTCAAACACTGAGCGACTGCTATTAGACACAGCACAGCTGGAGAGAAGGCTGCAAAACAGAGCTCAGTAATACCTTTATTTAGTACACTGATCTGAGAGCAGCTGCACAGACTTTCTTTCAATCATTACTTGTGGTATTTGAGAAAGGGTCAGCTGCTCCTAGGTCACTGTAAAGTCTTTGTCACTCTTGTTAAGAACTTTGCACTCTCTCGTCTATTGCGGTGCAGTCACACTCAGACGACTCTCGCTGGCTGACCACACAGCGCCCTATAATTTCCCTGTTCGTCTTAGGCTTTTAGTTACCAGGGTGCAATTGGTGCAATTACAGTCATGGGCCAAATTAGGCTTGGGAGAAAAGTTTTAGTTTTAAAGTTTTAGAACTTGTTTATGTTTGTATGGACATGAAAACATATTTCAACAACAAAAGCCAGGTTAACAAGTTTAGAATATTTTAAGGACTTTAAAAAAGGCTTAACATATTACGTTCAGTAAAGAAAGACATTTCTCTACAATAATTAATAAATGTAATTTAAATGTCAAGTTGAAATAACTTGCTAAATAAAATTGCTACATTTATTCAAAACTAATTGATACGTTTATTAAAATGAATCGCTACATTTGTTAAAATTAATTGATAAATATATTCAAAACGAATCGCTACCTTTGTTAAAATTAATCGCTACATTTGCTAAAATTTAATCGCTACATTTATTTAAAACAAATTGCTACGTACAAAATGTATTCATTAATTTATTCATTACACTTATGCACAAAATGAATCGCTACATTTATTCAACATGAATCGCAACATTCAAAACAAATCGCTACATTTATTCAAAATGAATTTCAACATTCAAAACAAATCGCTACATTTATTAAAATTTATTCAAAACAAATCGATTCTTATTCAAAACGAATCGCTACATTTATTCAAATGAATCGCTACATTTATTAGAATGATTCACTACATTACAACAAATGACTCGATATATATTCTAAATGAATCGCCACATTTGTTAAAAATTAATCGATACTTATTCAAAATGAATCGCTACATTTATTAGAATGATTCGCTACATTATTACAAATGACTCGATATATATTCAAAATGAATCGCCACATTTGTTAAAAATGAGTCAATACTTATTCAAAATGAATCGCTACATTTATTAGAATGATTCGCTACATTATTACAAATTACTCGATATATATTCAAAATGAATCGCCACATTTGTTAAAAATGAATCACTACATGAATTAAAATGAATCGTTATTTATTCAAAATGAATCTCTAATTTAAAAAAAAGAATCACCATTATTTAAAACGAATTGCTACATTTATTAAAAATCAATTGTTATTGAAAACTAACTGATACTTATTTAAAAAGAATCTATACATTTATTCATTACACATACTTATACACTTATTTAAAACAAAATACATTTCATAAAAAAGAATCAATACATTTATTTAAAATAATTGAAAATTAAATTTTAAAAAAGGAATCGATACATTTATTTAAAATAAATCAACACAATTATTTAAAATATAAAAAGATGTTCTTTAATCCTCAATTAAACTTCTGAAATCAATTATACGAGTCACCTAAACAAACAGAGGCAGCGTGAAGTATAAACGACCTCATCTGAGATGGCAATGACACACAGCCTTGAATTAATTCCACATCCTCTGTTCGGCTTGCAGGAGATGCCTTGCCAAGCCATGTTTGAGTCAGACAGGTAAAGGAGTTTTGACATGCTCTCTCGGTGTATCTCTCATCGCCTCAGGTGAAGCAACGATGCGACAGAACATTAATAACAAAGTAAATATGAAGGGAGAGGGTAACTACTAGTTGATCTTTGCATTGTTATGAACAAATCAGGGCAATTACACTGAAACAAAGAGCAAAAGCAGCTAACTATTTGATTATAGCCTGCAGACAACAATACAAACAATGCAGAAATCAAGCAAATTGAGATCATTACATTATGATTTACTTTTAATCTGTTTACAGAACAATTGTATTCATTGAAGATTTACTTTAACGTGATAGAAAGCTTTTAACAAACTCAACTTTTTCTGTAAAATGAATCAATTTAAATGTAAACTTCAAAGCGATTGGCTGCTCGAAAATGGACCCAACAGGTGAGCAGTGTGTGTCCTCAATATTAGCCTCAGACTTTGAGGGTAATGTTCAGTGTGTGTCCTCTCTTAAAGAGCAGCGCATCATTTGCATTCCCGTCTCTGTGATCTCCTGTCGGATTAAATCAAAGTTAGCCTTGGATTTATGTTGCTCTCTTTCATTTTGCTCTTATCAAAAAGGTTGATTGTGTTCAACCGGTTTCATTTCAGACTGAAATTAAAGCACTGTGCAGGGAAATGAAATAACCAGCTGCATCCATTGCTCATATGCAGCTCTGATTTCAAAAATATGTAACATTATAATTTATATACATATATGTGCAAATGTGACTTCGATTTAGTTTCACGCTACTTGTTAAAAGATTTATTGCACCCATATGTGTGTTTGCATATTAACTTTTTCTATTGCTTTAACGGTGTCATACATTAATGCAACCTTCAGGTTTCATATATTAAGTTTATAATTAAAACAATATAATTACATAAATACATATTTAAAATGTTTTATTTCAAATATTACTATTATAATAATATGAATTATATTTATAAACTAATAAATAATACACTATTTCATTTTGTTTATGATAAACAAGTGTGTTGGATTGTCATTTGATGTAACGTCTGGGTTGTGAAGCAAAACCAGTTCAGAACCACTGATCAAGACCAAGTGCATAGCAACAGTATAGCGTGAAACAGTTTTTGTGCTAACATGCTCTTGACTTGAACTTGTGTTCTTATTGTACTTTCTTAAATCACTTCCACATTAAACCATTCACGTAAGTGTAATGTTTAATTCAAATAAACCTTCAGACACAGCTGGAAATGACGCATTATATTGGAAATATGTTCTACCCTCCAAGAGGTGCCTATTAAAGGAGATTAATTAGCATGCAGGCATGATGTTTGATTACAGGGTTCAGCATGTAGTCGAGATGAAGGCTCAATGTTTTATGTGATCAAGAAATGTCCTTGTACAACAGTAATAAAATTGTGTTGGAAATGTGATGCTTTGATAAATGTAGAAGATGATCGCGAATACCGCTGCCCTCGTGTCCTTTACTTCCTCTGAGGTTTAAGAGGCTGATAGGAAATCCAATAGGTTACTGTGTAGATCCCTGTAAGCTTCGTTTAAGATTGGATGCTTTTCCTATGGGGTTGGGTTATTTGCTGAAAGTCAGGGTTATATTTCATGCATGTCTTATTTTCTATTTTTAAATGGATTCATAGGGCCACAAATTAACATTATATTCCTCCATTTGAATAAAAAACATTCTGTATATTTATAAATACATATCTCTTCCATCTGTGCCATTACACAGCCCTTGATTAGCATGATTTGAATACGCAGCCTCTTATGCCATGTGACAGCCAGACAGAGAAGTTTTGCACCTGCAGGTACGGCCATGTCACTTCAGAGACTCGTCACTGCTGATTTCCACATGGACGAATTCCAAACTCTTGCAATTAACTTTAGTTATCTCAACTAAAAATCTATTTGGGGTCAAAAAATAGGACAATAATATGACAGAATTTGGGGGCACTTTTTGATTTAATAATTCAAATGGGTCATTTTTCCAAGTAGTATATAAATATTTCCATTGTCCATGTATTTAGCAAGAATAGACCACTTAAATGTCATGACATTTGATTCCGTGGCACTTGAGAACAAATTAAGTTTGATGCTATTGACATTCAGATTCTATTTAAAATCCACACACAAACTTGATATTGTATGCGTTTGGAATGCCATGAGGGTGAGTAATGGCAACATTTTTATTTTTAGGTGAACTATCCCTTAAAACATGCAAAAAGGGGATGATACGTGAGAAAGAGTTGGATTTTTACAGTGCAACATAGAGTGAGAAAACCATATTGATCTGTTCATTTGTTGAAGTTACTTCACAAGTAATATGCACTTTTTATGAATTGTTTACTAAACTTGATTACATTCCCGTTGAGATGGTTGAAATCTTGTTCAGCTTGTCTGCAGCTGACTGAAAAAACAGTTTCTCAATGTTTCTCTCTATAAAATGTGTCCTAAGATGTTGAATCAATATTGAGATTATGTTGTGTCTGAGTCTTAATTTTTTAAAAGCATGTTCTAGCAGCTTTGCAATAAACCCCAGGTTCATATGTAATGAGTATAGGTTATAGTTTTAGCTCTATACTGTATGTGTAATCAAGTTATGGCAAAATCATAAAAATATATTTTTTTAAATATTGTCATCAGTGAGGGACAGAAATCTCAGATTTCATAAAAATATCTTCATTTGTTTTTAATGAACGAAAGTCTTAAAGGGTTTTGGAATGAGTTTGAGTAAGTGATGACAGAATTTTATTGGTCAACTAACCCTTTAAAATATCACAAATATTGTCCAACAAGTCCGATGATGATTTTAATCAGACCTATACACAGTTTTTGATTAGCCACTGGTTATTAAGCTGAAATGGGACTGTTGTCTAAAGCTGTATTGTCTAAATCCCAATGAAAATGTAGTTCACTTCTGTTTAGATTGTAGGCAAGAGGCTGAGATTGCATCAATAGAGTGGTTTGAGTTGCTGAAGGAAATTAGTAAAAATGAAGGAGCATGAATAACCGAAGTGTCACCTCAGCCATTCCTCTGTGGCAGAGTCTCTAACGCCTGTCATCTCTCGCTTTTCACAATCAGATCAGTGCAGCCAGAAGAAATAACAATCTAATGATGCAGAAATTAGAAGAAGAAGAAAAAGTTTATGTGAGCACCTGCTTAAGCCTGTGTGTTCAGTGGAAAACATAAAATGGTGATTGCTATACATACAGTTCATATACACTGGCCACTGTAATCGGAAAACCTGTTAGCAAATATCTAATCAGCCAATCACATGGCAGTAACTCAATGCATTTAGGCATGTAGACATGGTTTAGACGATCTGCTGAAGTTCAGACTGCATCAAAATGGGAAAAAAAGGTGATCTAGAACATGGCATAATTAAGCCAGACGGGCTGGTCTGAGTATATTCAGAAATTGCTGATCTACTACTGGAATTTTCACGCACAACTATCTCATACGGTTTACAGAGAATGGCCCGAAAAAGAGAAAATATCCAGCAAGCAACAGTTCTGTGGGCGAAAATGTTGTTGATACCAAAGGTCAAATGAGAATAGCCAGACTGGTTTGAGCTGATAGAAAGGCAACAGTAACTCGAATAACCACTCGTTACAACCGAGGTCTAAAGAAGAGCATTTCTGAACGCACAACACGTCAAACCTTGAAGCAGATGTGCTATCTCACCGAAAAAACCTCACCGGGTGCCATTCCTGCGAAGAACAGGAGACTGGGGCTACAATTCACATGGGCTCACCAAAATGGGACAATAGAAGATTGGAAAAATATTGCCTGGTCTGATGAGCCACACTGCCTACCTAAGTATTGTTGCAATCACAGTTTGCTGACGTCCATCTTCTGACGGCTACTTCCAGCAGGATAATGCGCCAGTTGACAAAGCTCAAATAATCTCAAACAGTTTTTTTGAACAATGAGTTCACTTTACTCAAATGGCTTCAACAGTCACCAGATCTCAATCTAATAGAGAGATGTGGTTGAACGGGAGATTCGCATCATGGATGTGCAGTCGACAAATCTGCAGAAACTGCATGATGCTGTCACGCCAATGTGGACCAAAATCTCAGAGGAATGTTTCAAGAACCTCATTGAATCTATGCCACGAAGAATTAAGGCAGTTCTGAAGGCAAAGGGGGGTTGGTACTAGCAAGGAAGTCTTCATACTTCCTTGACTGGGTATGTCTTCATATTATTTGTTGAATTTTGACTCAACTACGTAGTGTATATACTTATCAAAATATATTTCACAGAGCATATTCATTGGTGTACCACTTAAAGAGGTGAAATAATATCATTATATTCCTTGCAGTTCAATTTGCCTTGCTTTTAAATGAATAAGTACAATACAAAAGTATTGTACATCATAAGAATATCTTAATACTTAACATATAGACGTACATAATGCTTATATAAGATTTTTTTTTAAATCTCATAATATCTTTATTTTAGTCCATTTAACTACAGGCTGTCTAAATCATTTAACTTGATTTTATGGGTTTCAACTGGATTGTCATCAGTAATTAAGTGTAATGTTAAAAAAATGCAGTGAACTCATCACTGCTGTAGTCACTTTATTTTTATTTCATAATGTAAGGCCGTAATCTGTTAGTCATTTTTAGTGGGTTGACATTATTTACAGTGTAGTTGGACCAAGAATATTGTATTTTTTATGTATTATTGCATTATTTATTTCATTGTTTGTTGTGTATTATATGAAATACATGTATATAAATACACGCAATATCATTGTTTTATACATGCATGTGTGTATATCTTTTTATATCTGTTTTTCCTTTCAGATACAAAATCACCCATAACACTGATTCCTCTTGGCAGTTGATTTGCATGGAGTTAATACGGCTGTTTACTTAGTGCTCTGAACATATTAAAATCCCCATATATCACACAGGCAGCGAATATGTAAACACAGTTAACTACAAACGGCCACATATAGTTACAGTCATCATAAAACAGAAATTGGAGTAATGAATCTTCCACATAGTTGCTCAACAGCATCATTAAAGACAAATGGATGGTACATATGTACACAAACACACACTATTCCCTCTGTTCACACATATGCACACAGGGCTCTGATCTCTGAGGACAGACTCCGAAGAGGAGGCGGCACTGAGGGACACATCGACCTGAGAAAAACAAGCCCAATGGTCATAATGAGAGGCTATTCATTACAGGGCGCAGGGATTGGTGTGGGGTGGGGGCATGGAGAGCAAAAAAGGGGCTGAAGGAGGCAGATGCTCAGCGCTTTATAACCACAGCCTCCCTTCTGCACCGCTGGACTCATTTGTTGCATTTCATTTGTGGATCTTGAGATTAAATGTGATGCAATAACGCTGTCTTTTGAATACCTTGGGGCGTTAGTGAATCATTAAGTACGGCGCACACACACACACGTTTGCATGATACACCCACATAAATGCACAAACAAAACTGTCTCACACACACACATTCTTGCACACGCACTTGAGGAACAATAAGAATCAGCAGCAGGAGAAACTTGCGTTTGGAGGGGGTGTGTTCAGATCCCGCTGGAGGAGCCAGTAACACCGAGGATGTGTCAGGGAGCATGACTGCTGCCGGAAAGGGGCATGACATGATCTGTCAGAAGGCAGTGTCTCTCATAGTTGACCTCTGCATGCAGGACAGCCCGCGGCTGGACCACGACACCTGTGAGGAGTTCCTCTTTCTTATCTCCAATCAAGAGTTCAACCACAAAGATTCGGGTAATGATGATTCTTTTCCTTGAGATTTACAGTTCTGCTATTTGTAGAGTGGGTTATGTTGTTGTAGATGCTTATTTTCTGAATGAGTATCTCCATGCTTTATTTTGGCTCAGAAACCTTTGTGAAACGGATCCATTAAGTTTAAATGACCTGCTTTCAGTATAGCATCACTCACGGTTGCATTGTGTGGGTTGTGGTGGGAATAATTATTTTAAATCCAGAACTGCCAGCCAAAGATTCCTATCAGACATTACTGTTAAGAAAATTACTTTGGCAATAACGGTTCAGTGTCCCCGGGAGATAGAAATCGTTTGGATTTGCCACAGATTTTGTGCTTATGCACTGTGACATGAACAATATGCTCGTGCTTTTATCAGAACTGTTGTGTTATTATCAGATGTAGACTAAAACATTTCATCATGTGTGGAAGCCTTATCTGAAACCATTTTTTGTAGCAGGCATACTTTTGACTTGTTTTCTCGAGTCGCGGTCCCCTAGGTCTGTTACAACGTAATTAAATTGTCCTTTTTTTAATTAACTTAAATGCAATTTAATTAATTCAAAATAAATGCAACTTTTCAGAGATGTAAAGGTGCTTGGAAAGTTTGGAAACATTGCAATTAATTAATGAAATTGTTGATTATGAAAGGGCAAGAACCATTTTTTAAAAAGCATTGCATTAAAAGCAACCCTTTTACTTTCAAAGCTACTGTAAAATTCCTGTTGTTATGTGCATATTTTACATTTATTAGAAAAAATAAATGAAAATTATATTTTTTATGAATATTTTATTAACTTCAGGGTTCATATTTTAAAAAAAGCAACATTTTTAAGACATTTTACATTTATTACAAAACAATAAAACAATTATTATTAATATTTTATTTCTAATGTACTAAGGCTGCTTCTATTTTATGTATATTTATTTATAATGTATTTTTGTTTATTTATTTATTTCAGTTAAACTTTTTTTTGAAGGTCTTGTTATTTTGTCCTGTTCAATCGGTTTGCTTGCAGCCAGACTGGGGGTATTTTTGGCTGGTTTTGTTTTTGTCATTCTGTCATGTCGATGTGTTGACAGACCCCTGCTTGGAAGAAATGTGTCATGTGATTGTAGACAAAAACCTTGTCTCTTTGTATTAACCTCACTAGTCAAATCGAAGGCCCTCCAGCCCTCCATTGGCATCCATGGCTGAGCCGTGGGGGCACTAAATGCCACGGCATGTTATTGGACCATCACTGTGAATCACTAGTGCCAGATAAAAGCTGAATAGGGGCTCTTCTGTTATTGTTGGGCAGATTTAAAGCCGAGTGTCGGGTTTCCCTCAGAGGGAAATGTCAAGCAGCTTGCTGTGTTTGGAAAGTGGGAGGAAATTCCTCAGGAGCAATTTGCATTGAAAATCATCGTGAGATAATTGTGCGAGAAGGTGATAATCATGCGTGTCTCGATAATAAAATGATGTTTTTGTACTATATTTGCTTATCATTTTGCAGAGTTTCTTCCCGTGTTTTTGCTGTCTGCCAAATCAGTGCGATCCTGTAAACAAACCAATTTTCAAATGTCAGATGCTTTGTTTTATACTGAGGCATTCAACATGTCCGTCTGTGATTGCTAATCTTTGGCAAACTCTGGGGGAGGCAAAATGTAAACGTTCTGACAAAAAAACACACAAAAAAACAGTAATGTATCTGTTTCAAATCCAAGATCTTTCTTTTGTGAGTGCACTAAAGGGGCTACTACACTGCTATAGGTTATTTTGTAAGTGTTTCAACTGAAGCACAGATGCTGTTGAGGAATGGTAGGACAGAGTGTGGCTGAGGATGATGGATGGAAAGCACTGCACAATCCCATTAACAGTCAACAGATGTCTAAAGATGAGGCGCGCACAGTGGAGGAAAACCAACACTCACCTCTATGAGCTTGGAGTGCTGTTTTATAACTAAAGACAGACTGACACTCTCACAGTTGTCCTTGTCCACGAGAAAACCTATTGAAATGATGGATGGCGGATCACAGGTGAGGTGTCAGATTTCCACTTCAGCTCTAATTAGACTGTTTCTCATTTTCACAATCCCATCATCAGACTCCCTACAGAGGACATTAGCAGCGGATGATTATTTATTATACACTGTGCTTATTCTTTGAAAGGATGGAGAAAGTTTTGCATTGCAGGTGCAGAAAAAAGCAGTCAAAGTAGTGTAAAATAAGCTACTCCACATGCGTATACGCTTTCAATAATTCATATGTGTCTCATCATGTTTTTTATAGAAAACCCACTCTTTACCCCTCAAATTGGCTGGCAGCCATTTTGGCTCGGGAAGATAATAGACTTTTGCTGCACTGGTGTTAACAGAGGCAAATAGAAGCTACGACAAGTCCAACAGCACTGGCTAATTTACATGATTATAATGTGTCATTCTGAAACTGGGGTAATTGTTGCTGTGGTGGATGAGCGTGTGTTGTTGGGGCCGAAGCTTGAGGGGACTGGGGTCTGAAAAGAGAGAGGTGTGAAAACCAATCTGTCCAATATAAGTACATGCTGCAGCTGATGGGTACAAATAAAGAAACCATGTCTATTCAAATCATTAAAACACCTCGCCTTAACAGTATATAATTCTTAGTTAAGGTACAATATTTAAGAGTTTTGTAATAAAATATCCAAAAATCACTGGCACAGTGTGATATTCCTGCAGTTGTGTATATCCACAAGTCTCCAAAGATTTTTTATTTCAGAGAAATTCCAATTTTAAATAATTGTCCGTCCCGGAAAAAATTTTCGCTAGTCAATGACGCAATATCCACGCTATCCTCGGTTTTCGCTCTTATTGCCATAGCCATGACGTAACCATGCGGACAGACGTGGACAACTGCGTATAGTGCGTAACGTTTAGCGGCACGCTGTTCTTATTTCGTTCAAACATTATGGACCATGGCAAGCAGACTTTGGGACAAAAAAGGAGAACTAAAATGAGGATCAATATTGGCGTGGCGTTTTCGAGATGCCGAGAGCTCACGTCCGTGACAAACTTGGACTTGACAGAGCGTCACAAGTTGACACACGACTTGACAGCACATGCACGACTTGACAGCGACACCGCTCTTGCACATATATTAGACAGGTGAGCAAATGTACATAAAACAAATCAATGTTATATAGCTCAACATGATAAAATGTTAGAATATGATCAGTATGTTACCCGATGACAGCGCAGTGCTGAAGTGCCAACTAGCCTCTCCCTATGGAGGATCCCTTTACCACTCCTTTATCCCTTTACCACACTTTACCGGAAATTTCGCGTATCTCCCCCGTAGTGATAAAATTAAATTAAATAAAATTCTGTATCAAATTTATAGGCAGGACAAGTAGTTTAAGGCTTGGTTTGTAGAGAATTACAAACATGCGCACATATATTCAAACGCACATAACTATAGAATTAATTCCTGTGATAAGTGTTTATCACAGGTTCGCGTTTAAAGTCTGTGTAGAGAGAACGGTGTCGTCTTAGCGCCCCCTAATTTAATAACAAATTATCCTTTCGACGGAAGTGAATCAATCAAAACTAACTTTAGCTGGAAAATAACATTATTCAAGAACCACTATGAAGCCAAAACAATCTGTTACCTTAAATTATACGTTTATCTCTGTAAAGCAGCTTTGAAACAATCTACATTGTTAAAAGCGCTATATAAATGAAGATGACTTGACTTGAGTTATTCTAATGTTGATAGCTTACTGCTAGTTTCATATAGCAAACAAACTAACACATAGAATAACATAACTTTCAACACACTCAAATGCTGCTTAGTATGACAGTGTAACGTTAAACCAAGTGAAACAGCGCTGCGTAACCTCACAAGTTTAAAGTCCCTGTAAAGGCAATTCTAAAAAAAAATTCTAAACACATTATAAATGTTAGAAATGTATTTCTAAAACATATTACAAAGACTGTGAACTGCGAAGTAGACTACTGAATTGTGGAGTTAGACCGTTAAACAGTTTTTCACCATTGCTATTTTCCGGATTTTTTGGGCGGGGCTAAAACGGGGGCTCGATGACGCACAGGAGCCCCTGAGGCTGGCCGCTCCCTAACAATATAAATAGAGCACATTCGCATCAGTTTGGCGCTCAATCGCGAGTTACTGTCAGTACTATTATTAGTTACTACAGCCTACAGTTTGCTAGTTAGCTATGCCTTCGTCACGGAAATGCGTAGGCTACTACCTGGATGCGATCATGTAGCCTACGAAACAGATCGGTGTCCTTATTTAAATTTCCTAAAAACGATCACATCAAGAAGAGGTGGATTAATTTTGTGAAGAGCCACCTTGATGGCGAGCTGAGGATCACCACCAAAACCCGCCTCTGTAGTGATCATTTTACACGGGATAGTTTTATAAACTTTCGTCGGAGACAACTGGGATGCTCTGATAATCCGCTGTTACTGGGGAATGGGGCCGAACCGACTATCTCCCGCCTCGGCCTTCATCCTCCCGTCGCGCCGACAACTGATGCCATCCTCGGCAGTGCGTGCCCACCAATGAGGGTAAGCTGCCTTATGTGCTTATGTTATAATTAATAATATCCAGCAGTCCATTATCTCAGGGATTTATGCACATCGTTTTTATCCTTAGTACAACAACCATTATGGCTGTTAGTTTGATCTATAACTATAAAGTGTAAAAATATGTTTTAATCTGTTATTTATTGCTAGTCTAACTTTATTTGTCTTAAGTTAGGTTATGCTAGCTAGTTACATAACTTAGCTAACTTGCATACAAGGGAGAGCAAAATCTTACCTGTTGCAGAACGAGGGGGACGATGTTGATTTTCTTGGTCAATGTCCTCTGAATCAGATTCAGTCTCTGGAGGCTCAAACATATATGGCTTGGTAAAACCTCTGATAGGAGCATCCATTCCGGCTGTAGCGGTGACAGTTGACGACGGCAGCTTTCCCGCGAGTGGGCGTGGTTTCAGCGCAGCCAGCGGACACGCCCCCAGCGTTTGAGACCACTGCTCATTTTTTCAAGATTTTGCTAGCTTATTTTATGTACTTGCCGGCTTATTTTATCATTCAAATTTGGCTGGGTGGCTAATAACACATTTTTCTGTGATATGACAAACTCAGAACACATACTTAATTTTGACTTTACAGGGACTTTAATTCGTCAAACAAACTGACCTGTGTGAGTAGATTCAGCAATTGCAGGTAGTTTGGTAGAATGAAATCTCCTTATTCCTTTATAACTGTGGGACTCGCGTGTAGCGCTGATATCTGTCTATTATTAGCAAAAGCAACCTGTTTCCCAAAAGATGTTCCCACTGTAATGTTAAAAAACATGAATGTTTTTACTCATCCATCAGCTTGACAGCAAATCTCATCATTCAGCTTGTCACTGCGTCATAAACCTATGCCTTTGTTATTGTAAGAGGTTAGCGACCCCTAGGCAATTTTTTTTTGTTTTGCTGTTGATCATTTAACCGTTATGCTGCCTCAGAAGTCTGTCCGAAATCAGTTTTGTGAGGTAACGTTACTTTCGTACGCAGACGGTGCCTGCAAAGTCAACAAGCTGCCTAAGTTTTCGGATGCAGCCATAGACTCTCTTTTACAAAAACTGTCACTTGTCGGCACCTACTGGCATGATGAAGTTATATTATATTATATTATAGTATATTATATTATATTATATTATATTATATTATATTATGCTTAAAGATTCTGATTCTTATCGATTCCCAGTTTTGACTCAATGTGATGGGGTAAAAATATTTATATCAAACATATTTATTCTGTGTCTTTTGGCTAAATATTTTGGTTGATTTCCATGAACAAAATTCAGCAGCCTACAAGAAAATCAGCAGCCTAAAGAACATGAACATTTTCTTATGGCTTTAATAAAAATACCACAGCAAAAACAACTGGACTAACTAATATAAATTTCAAACGTTATTAAATGAAAAGTAAACAATAATAAAACATTAAACAAATGAGCAATAGCACAAATAAATACAACTGAAGAAAGTTCAGGAATAGAAATTATAATCAAATGCAAAATAACATAGTTTTCTTTTTATAAATAAAATATAGTTTAATCCTTATTAAAGTTACTCAGTCAGTAAAAGTTATTCAGTCAAAATCAGTGAGTGGTTTTCTTTTTCTCCTGTTCTTTGGTTAACGTTAATGGCACAGACTGCTGCAGGTTTATTAGGCTGCTGTCACTTTAAGACCTCATGCAGGATCCAATATTACACATGCATTTGCTTTCTCAACTGTTAACTCTTAACTCTTTCCCCACTATAATTTTTTTTTTTAAAGTTGCCAGCCACCATCAGCGTAAAAAAAAAAAAATCATTTTACAGTACCATACAATAAAATACAATATCTTTCAGAATGCTACAGGATTTTTCAATGCTCATCACAGCGATGAGTGAGGACTGAAGAGAAGCACATTGTATCGTCTGTGTGTCCATACAGAAATGCCTGATATTCTTTACCTGAGCAGTATCAGCCTAATATTCAACCTACACCAACTGCATAAGCAAAGCTGCAGGGTAATTGGTTGACAGACTAATGAAGGGAGGGAGAGGTCGCAGCACCCTTATTGCTAATTGGATGAGAACACTTCACGCTTTACAGACCAAATTCCACCGCTTTCATGGCTTCAAAGAATGTACATTTTTGTAGAAAACAAATTAAGTCATTAGCAGTTACACTCTATGGCCCTTTTTACACATGGCAAGATCCATCTCATGTTATCCGATAACCTGTCATTATAACATGAGTCATCAATATACTGTATTACGTCACTTTTCTGGGAAGACATTGTGCACATATCTCCTTTTATATAAAATATCTCCGTAAAGGATTTTTTTTGTTTAGTTTTTAAAAGTACACTATACTAATTGAACTCAAAACTAACGCACATGAACAAAAAACCACAAAGCTCAAATTCATTTCATGGGATCCTTAAACCATATATGGTGAAAGTTTTTATTATCTTTGACACTAATTCGTTAGACATTATTTCAGTTTTGTGTGCTCATTATTCATTGTTCTGTATAAAGCCCATCAATCAACGCAAATACATTATATGGCATGTAATATGTTCCTTGTCAGTGTAATGCAAATGAGGAAGCATGTTTGGCAGCAAACTCTTCCTCTCGTTCTGTGTCGTGCTGTGTTAACAGACAGCCTGGGTGTTACGGTGCAGCACGAGCATCTGCTCCAACAATGACAAAGCTTTACAGACATTATCTTCCCTGTTTCCTGCATAAAGGCTCAGTTGAAAAAGCTGTGTTTTCTTGTAAAGTGTTATCTGGAACCCCTGCAGATATGCCCATCACAGTGGGTGCCGACATTATGGGTATAATGTGAACAAGCAGAACTGTAACACCACGGTACATCAGGGACAAATAGAAAAATATCATATATGAAATATCTTGCACAAGAACAGAAGGATTTCATTTTTATTTTTTTTGTATTTTTTTTTTGTATGCATGGTTTGTTTTTGTCTGACCTCATGAAATGGCTTTTCACCCATTAGCTTTAGAGTCTAGATGCCTGTGTATTACGGTAATAAAGGTTGACAAAGTTTTTATGTTGTTACTGTTTACAGCAAAAACTATTAAATCATTTTAGGTAATTGAAACAAAATTTAAATAAATATTAAAATAGAAAAAATAATGAAACTATATATAAATATTTATCTCATGTTTCTTTTTTAAATATTTTTAGTAATTTTGTACTGTAGTAGTACATAATAGATAGATATACACATTAAAGTGCCCCAATTATTTGAATATTACCTTTTATGTAATGTGTAATATAGCTGTAAAATGTCTGCAAAGTTTTAAAGTGCATGACAAATAAAGCTGTCTCCCAAAAGAAAGAATCGATTCTGAACGGCTGAACAAGTCATTGCAATGCAATCCCACGCTTACATCCTTTTACATACATAACAATGTAAAATATTTGCATAATTCCAGCCTATGGTCTTCACTGGCTCCCCGCAAACAACATCTACTTTGTCCCGCCCTCAAACATTGTAGTCATAGCTGAGGCCTGGAAGAGTTTGGTTTGTGTTGTCAACATGTCAAGAAGAAGCAGTTTTCAGCGCTGCGAATACACTTTGCATGCACTTCGAAAAGATAAGGGTTCGCGCTGGAATTGATATGGAAAAAACAATGCCATTGTTCGTATCACTGTGTAGAAAACGCTGAGGAAACCTCTGGATATGAAATTCAGATATGGTAATAAGGGTTTTGTTACCGGCATGCGGTGTAACAGATCACAAACAGACTGGGCCGTCTGACCAATCAGAGCAGAGTAGCTCTCGGAAAGGAGGGGATTAGAGAGATTGAATCTTTGAACGAACCGTTTGTCAGACTCTTCAAGAAATTAGGTGATGTACAATGTATATTATGAGAAAATTAAAGTGTTTTTTGACCTTGGATGCATGTAGAAGACCTCCAAAACAAAATGAATCTTTAAAATAGCATAGAGGGGCACTTTAAAATTCCTTCTAGGAAAATGAGAACAGCAGTGTAGTAAACTAGACAGTTTTTTGTCAAATCAAATACTCTCTAGAATGAGAATATCCTGCCTCCAAAAACGCCTATAGCTGACAAGCAAGTGATTTATGGCTATGATGTAACTAAAGCCTACCGGCTATTTATTTATTTATTTTTATTTATTTATGTCATATTTTTAAAGAAAAATCCTTCAATGTGTCTCACCCAGACTTACTGTTTCAATAGGGCAGAAAACCGCACTAGTCAAGCAATTGCATGACATCTTTAAATCTCAAATCAGAAAATTTGCCTGTGGGTACATAAACCATCTTTTACTAACTGTGGCAATCAGACAGTAATTGAAAATATATGAAAGGATCAAAAAGCGTGCAAGTAGACATTTGGCAAAACAGGCAGATTTGATTTGATTAATGCAAAGCCAATTGCTATAGTTGTATTTAGCTGGAGTTTGTTGACTTAAATTATTACTAAATTATACATCTGAAACTGTTGATTTGTTAGGCTTCTAACTTTATTATGTTAATAAACTCATATAAAAGCATAATCTTCACCTTTTTGTACCATATATTATAATTTCTTGCTCACTGGCCTCTGTGAGACATCTTTAAACATGCACGAATGCTTGTGACCTTTAGGTTACTTCATGAAATTCCTACATGCAAATTTAAAATCCACATAATAATTCATTTTCTCTCTGACGTCTGTCTTTCACAGCAAAGTAATCCAGTGAGGCGTGTAATTACGAACACAATAAGAGTGTATGTTTTCATCCAATATCAGTGATGGTCTTCATTGGCCTTCCTCTGCTTTAATGCTAAAAACCGGTGAAAAACAAGCCTCTTGTTCAGCGACAGCACAATGTCTGAAGCCTACTCCACTCATCTGTTTACGCACTGAGCCATTTCAGTTCATTAAACATCAAAACAGTTATATTGTGCAGCCGAACAATGAACAGCGGACCAAAAGAAAACTGTTATCTTTCCACACATGCTCTCATGTAATGACATTGTGGATTGAATTGAGTGCACTCCTCACCAAAACGCAGACCCACATTGTAAAAATTACATCCGTGAGTTGTGGGACGAGGTAGATGTAATGTAATTAGAAAATGTGTGATGTACATTGGGAAAAAAATGTGAAATGAATAAAGAGGTGCTGAAGGAGGCGAGTAAGGGTCGGAATACGAGACCCACGCCGCATGTTAAACAGCCATGAGGAGTCAGTGGTGGCGTGAGTGAAGGGAACATTTTGCTCCAACTGTCTGATATGAATGTCTAAAATGAAGTGTGTCTTTAAAACAAGATGAGATCCCTGCCATGCCTGAAATATTGCCCCCCCCAACTCCCCCACCCCCCAACTCCCCCACCCCCCATCAATGGCCAGGAGCAATATCTGTTTATTTATGGAAGCCCATTTCTATCTGAGTAAAAAAACTACTAATCTAATAAAAACAGTTTTTAAACATAGAATTGAGTCTTTCTGTCTCACAAATGTGACTTTAATTTTGTAATTGTAACTTTGACACTATAATTCCATCTTTAAATGTCACAATTGTGTCTATATTTGTTGTAATTGTAACTTAATATCTCGTAATTTCATCCTTTTTAGTAACTGCGTCTTTATATCTCACAATTGCGACTTTATTTGTTATTGTCTTGATATCTCACAATTGTTACGTTGTCAATTGCGACTTCATATCTCATAATTGGAATTCTGTCTCACAATTGCAACCTTATTTTTTTAGTAATTGCACAATTATTTGTCCCCTCTTAATCTACAAGTTCAACTTCATACTGTATGCACAATTGCAACCTTATTTCTCGTAAATGCAAATATCAAAACATTTTAATATTGCTCCTTAATTTCTTGTAACTGCGACTTTGTACAATATATAAAGACCAAATGATCAGAAATGTTGCAATTGTGAGATATTCATATTGCACATTGTGACTTTTTCTATTTGTGATTTTATTTCTTATTTCAAAGTATTTACTTCAAATTATCATCTTTTAAAAAAAATGTTTATAGAAACTACCTGCATAGTTATTCATATTTTATATTCTAGTTTTATATAGTCTATTAAGGGTACGTTTACACGAGAACAAGACACAAATTACAGGTGAAACTATATTGTGCAAAAGTTCATTTATTTCAGTAATTCAACTTAAGATGTGAAACTAATATATATAGACTCAATACAGGCAAAGTGAGATAATTCAAGCCTTTATTTGTTTTGATGATTAACCCCAAATTCAAAATTAGAATATTGTGAAAAGGTTTTCATAGCTGGAAGCCATCATCAAGATTATAACAAATAAAGGCTTGAAATGTCTTACTTTGCATGTAATGAGTCTATAAAATATATACGTGTTTCACCTTTTAAAGGGGTCATGACATGGTTTTTTTTATTTTATTATTATGTTCCCTTAGGTGTAATTATAGTATTACTATAGTTTTTTTTACAAAAAACTTTTAAAATGTAGTGATTTATGACCTTTTCCCACCCTGTTTCTCATCCTCTGATTCAAACAGTCTGTTTTGGGGGTGTTTCCCCTTTAAGAGTTCAGTGTTAACGCCCACTGTTATGATTGGCTAACGTCAGTGCCTATGCATCAACTATTAACGCCCCCAGCCAGAACATTTGCGGATTCGGCGCAACTGTTTAGTAGCGGGTGATGCATGCGAAGCGATGGCTCTTGCAATGATAAAGCCTTATTATGTTTGAGCCGGAATCAGATGAGGAATCACCACAAAATGAAGCATCACCACAACAACGAAGACTGGATCAGCCCGTGTCCACATGGAAAGTGAAACTATTTTGAATTAATAAAAAAAAATTAACCCGAGACACTTGAAAACGGATTATTGTTGCATAATTATCCTATAGCTTAATTTGCTAACAGTTTAACATTATTTAACTAATTCCAATGAAATGATAGGGTGTACCACGGACAAAAATGCATGCACAGACAGGCCATCTTTGAAGACGCAGCATTGATAAAGGCAACATTTTTGATTTTCTATCACATGTAGGCCTACTAGAAAGGCGACATATTTTCAAGATTCTCTTATACAAATGTGTTTATATTAGCCATGGTAAAAAGTAAGTTTGCGTCGTCGTTATTGAGCCCAGAAGAGTCGGCACAGACTTATCTTTGAGCAACAGTTTTCTGGCAAAGCCAAGCATCATATTGGGATTTTTTCCTCAAAACAGTCATCCTTAAATGTATAGAACACTGCCGTGACTGGGACGTCCGCAAAAAATAAAGTGCATCCATTTTCCCCTGACGACTGGATCTTTCAGCGTATTTAAAAAGTAGTTTAAAGTTTTAAATACATTACTTACAGTTTGCGTCGTCGATGTTGAGCCCAGAATAGTCGGCACAGACTTATCTTTGAGCAACAGTTTTCTGGCAAAGCTCAAAACTGTCATCCTTAAAATGTACAGAACAAACGCTTAAACTAACACTGTCGTGACTGGGACGTCCGCAAAAAAATTAAGTGCATCCATTTTTCCCTGACGACTGGATCTTTCGCAGCGTATTCAAAGATGTTGTTTGTCCACAGCCAGGAACAGCACATCTGCGGCATCGTAATTTCCCTGTTCACAGACCCACTCGCTGTCCGTCGACTGAACACTTGTGAGGCGCGCGGCGCGCGGGCGCGACAACAATACGAAATGAGCGTAGTTGTCTTGCGCTTTAAGCGTAGTTGTCTTGTGCTGGAGGCGGTCATATGCAAACGCTGGTACGTCACTTCGTACCGTGACGTCACTTCTTACCATGGATCCAGAACGAGCTGTATTTAGAGCTTGATTAAATAAATGATTCGTTTATAATGGGGAGGACGTCTTAAGCTATGAAACTTGCAGGACGTTTTAATGGTACAAAGACCTCTTATATACCAAAAGATCAAGGCAAATTTGGTTTCTCATGTCATGACCCCTTTAAGTTGAATTACTGAAATAAATGAACTTTTCACGATATTCATATTTTTCGAGTTTCACCTGCATAATGTATAATTATTTTGATCGAATTTCATTAGGATGTTAATCTTGATCATACTTTGTCTTGTAAATTTAATCTTCACAAAGCTATAAACATTTACTGTAATCCCTCTTCTGATGTAAAAAGTCCCTTTTTACTTCTTTTAAGAAAATATAAACTTAATATAAAAAATATAAAAATATAAATCTTTGAACACAAGGTTTTCGAAAACATATATCACCCTTGAGTCTGTTGTAAGGAACCTTCAATTTAAAAAAGCCTGTATAGACTAAACACGCAATAGCCTACGCAGTATGACGTCACCGTTTTCACAGATTCGTGTTTCTGTAGTTCACACGGAGATGATACGGGTGTTGTTTAAAAAAAACTTGCTCTTTGAAACCTGTTTCCAAAAGTTTGTGTTTTCAGGCCACCAAAACTCCGTTGTCATGTAAATGAACAGCCAAAACGCATAAAAAGTCTTCCGGTTTTAGTTGAAAACGGTGTCGTGTAAAAGTGTATTAAGCTAAATTTTCTCCAGGTTGTGCCTACGATATTCCAGTGTTTGCAGGTAAATATTATTTTTCCTTTGTAAAATCTTTAAACATTCCAAAGCAGACATTTTGATTGACATGTCCAGGATTTCTGTCCTGAGAAGCTGTTGTAATTAGTGACAGGAAAATAGGATTGAGACTGCCTAAGGCCAACAACTCCAAAGTCATTGAATGATAGGAGATCAATCCAGAGAAGCAAGTGTAGATTAGCTGTACAATTTGGAAGATTTCTGCTGACCACTGCACACTCTCAAGAATTCAAGAAAACAAAAACACTGCAAAACACTTCAAACCGTGTACCTGCTGCAATGGCGAAAACACTGAGTCAATAACATGACTGTAATGTCTTAAGTTGCCAAATATAGAGAAACTGTGAAGTAAGATTACTGTCAAAGCATCATCTCTTCATTCTCAGTGCCATTTGGAATCAGGAAGATTTGGGGGTTTTATTCAATAGCAAAGATTAAGTGGATTTTGCATTGTCCACTGTGTCATTCTTCAGTCAGATGCATTGCAGTCTTTCATTCCTCTCTAGAATGTGCTTCCTTCCCTTCCTTCCTTCCTTCCCTTCCTTCCTTCCTTCCTTCCTTCCTTCCTTCCTTCCTTCCTTCCTTCCTTCCTTCCTTCCTTCCTTCCTTCCTTCCTTCCTTCCTTCCTTCCTTCCTTCCCTTCTTCCTTCCTTCCTTCCTTCCTTCCTTCCTTCCTTCCTTCCGTCCTTCCTTCCTTCCTTCCTTCCTTCCTTCGTAACAAGCAAAGTGCCTGGCTTGCATGGAGCTCTGTGGAATGTGCTTTCACATTAGAGCTTTAATTTGAGTGTTTATTTGCTGTGAAATTAATTGAACTGCCAATGAAACTCATTTGCTCATGAATGTGCTTGCAGACAAACATGTCTGAAACACAATGACGCAAATTCCCAGGGACATAATAGCTTTGATCAGATCATGTACTGTGGGTAGTCCTATATGAATCACTTTTTTTTCCCTCAGTGCCCTTTTCAGATCATTTTCACAAGTCCGTCCTTAACCTCCTCTCCTCCTTTTAAGTGCGAGTGCCCTTTGTTAAGGGATTGGCGGATTTCGACAGGTTTTAAAGCACTCCCGAAACATCTTAGAATGAACCAATAGGATTTTGATTTGACTTTTCCACATCCTGAGTCTCTAAAGAATGATGCTTCAATCCTGAGCCTCTTTTGCTTTGAACCTCTCGCCCAGAATCTCCCAGCAGGCTTCCAGGTGCTGTCAGATCTGTGTCACGCTTGCTGCCAGAGATGACCTGAGGTGTAGATATATGGCTCATTAGAGAGATGAATGGCATGTCCGGTGATGCCTGACCCCGGAGCCACAGCTTGTGAACGTTCAGAGAGCCACTTCCTCCTATTGCGGATGCAGGCATCGTATTTCCCCTAGAGGGGCTTTTAAAAAGCGTAACCTCTCATGCAGGAACTTTGTGTCGAAAAAATGAAAAATTCTGATGTGTTCTTTATTGACGCTCAGAAAACCATCTCATTTGTCTTGAAAATACAACAAACAACTTTTAGGCATCTGACATGTATAAATAAATGAGGCCATTTTGTGCAAAAAGCTTGACTTGTCAATGAAATTGCCTGTGTCAGCCCTTGCATATGGCAACAACGGAAGATTTAAGGTTGCATAGTGCTTTTTCAAATCGCTGTTATGCACTTTTGTGATCCTTTCCCAAATTTTACATTTGGTCTTTCATAGTGATTTCCTTGGGAATCTTTTGTATTTGAATTAGAACCTAAGTATAAAGGGATTGTAAGAAGTATTTGAAATGCAGCAGCAAAGGTTATATAGTGTAACAATCACCTTTAGTTGTCAAGTACATTTATTATATATATATATATATATATATATATATATATATATATATATATATATATATATATATATATATATATATATATATATGTTTAATTGATTTATTTGTAATGCAGTAAAATTTAAAGGAATAGTTAACACGAAAAAAACACACACATTAAAACACATTTGTTTTCCTTTCGTCAGTGGAGCACAAAAGGAGAAATACCACTATTTTCCATGCAATGAGGCTTTCAAGCTTCAAAAAGTGACAAAGTCACCATAAAAGGGGCCCATTAGACATTCAAAATGTCTTTTTTATATTTCACAGAAGTAAATAAAGTGGCTTTTGAATGACACAAGGGTGAGAATGTAATGAGAGGTATTTTCTTGTCTGAACTATCCTTTTAGATAAAGCTGAGGACATGCCCTGATTTCACAATACCGATATTTAAGGCTAAGAAGACACCTTTTTCCTCAATAAATTGAGCCACAAATTAAGGAAAATCAATTTGGTAAGAAAAAAACCCTAAAAGAAAAAGCAATTTTACAACACAGTGCTGCTGAAATCACTCAGGGGCTCTTGTGTAGTGTTGCATACATTATGTGAATCAAAATAGCTCTCTCTCATTAGGGCTGCTGTAATGTCTCCAGTTTGAGGCGCACAAGGTGCATCCCTGGCGCAGAAGATAGCGGGAGGAAAGTGGTCCCACGGTTTGACTGCTCTCCTCGTTCAGTGTGCTCAGCTGAAAGCATGCCGATAGGGTGATGGTAATCTAGACAGAGCGAGGCAGGGGGGGACCGCTATCTCTCCAGCTCGGGTGAAGATAGTGCTGCAGTGGTTCAAACCCCATCGTTGACGCCGCAGTCTGAGGCTGGAGTGAAATACAGCCATTGGAATATTAAAAGGCTGTTGGCGTGTCTTGCACATGCTCTCCGTCCATCCGTCTTTCCAGCTGTCACGGGTCTCTTTAATCACTTTGTCGGAACCAAGCTGCACAATGGTCCCTTTTCATCCATTGACACGTCCTAAACTCATTCGATCTCTCCTTTGCTGCCTGCATTCAATAAATATGTTTGATATTCATGAGTTTGCCTCATTAATATGCATGCAACAAACTTATGCAGCACCGCTGCTTTGTTATTCTAGTTAGATCACAGCTGTTTCTCTGGTGTTTTAAATCTCTGATGTATATCTGCCCCCGTGACAGACAGGTCTTTGCCCTGCGTGTTGTGTATTGAGCCGTGCGGTGCAACACCACAGGGATAATGGGAGTGTGGAGTGTTTGTAAGTGTGCGTAGAGCTCAGTGAGGGATCTGCCCCCAGCCTTTCGCCGTATCTTGCTGACTGGCTTGCTCTCACTGCCATAGAAACGGGGTTCTTAAACGCGGTGGAGGCTCATTCTGCTTGGGCGCTGCCGAGCGTGAGCATCAAAGGGATCAAGGAGGACAGAGAGAGAAAGAGTAAGAAGAAACAGACAAGTATTGGTGAGTACACAAGTGTTGCACCTTTTTGGAGTAGTTTGCATTTGTTTGAATGGCTTGGAAGGATGGATTTGTGCATCAAGGGAGAAACAGGTTGCATGAGCATGCTGTGATAGAAGGAAACAAAGAAGCTTCCTATACACGTGCTACTTTGATTTTTACAACTGTCCGAAGTAGGTCCTGCTGGAAAATCCAGATTATGCTATATTTAAATCTACGTTAAAATGCTTTTATTGAGCATTGTAGCTGTTTTTTTTAAGCTATTAAGCCAGCTAAAAAGAACCTAAGGTGGTCAAGCTGAAGCATGGCAACTGGTCAACCTGCTTAGACCAGCTAAAGACCAGTTTCAACAACTGGATTTCCCAGCAGGTGTATCAATGTGCGCATTTACTATGTGTGTGTGCACGTCCATCACATCAAAGCGGGGATGCAGTTGCTCCAGTGACAGCAACTGTGTGCTCTTTATCGCTTCTATTTCATCTCTCCGGTTGAACGTCAAACACTTTGAAAGCAGATGATGACTGAGTGGCACGCTTTTTTAAAATCTCTTGCCCTTTCAAAAGCCTTTGTAAATATTTAATCAAAGGGGTTTCTGCCCACATCACGTCCTCTGTGTGCGTTTTTGTTGTTGCTGTTGTGTTTTCTTTCTGTTATGAGTTATTTCCATCTGCCTACAGTACATACTGATCTGGCAGGTGAATTGCGCTCAGCAGCGCACATCAGCGACTGTGATCCTGTATCACTTTGTGTGTTTGTTTGTGCTTGCGTGTGTGTATTAAGTGAGCAATCATAGCTGCAGGGATGTAAAAATCTCCCCCTCCCATCAGTGATACTATCTTACCTGCTGCACCGGGGATCCTAGCAGTTCTAGAGTTCAAGAACAGTGCATGGGGTAGATGTCAGTTTCGGTAAAACTCAGCCCGATCAACTGGGGGGCAGTCTCAGTGTCTCACCCTGCTGGAAACCCCTCGTAAATATGTCAGTCCATCTGTGAAGCACAGCGCAGGCACCGGCACACCCTCGTTCCAGAGAGAGAGAGAGAGAGAGAGAGAGAGAGAGAGAGACTTTGTCCGGCAGTGCAGCAGTGCAGTCAGAGTGAGCAAACTTTGGCTCTATCACCTCCCAAATATACAGCACTATCATAAATCAATAGTGTTGCATTATGCACGCAGGAGAAAGTGTTTTAGGTGCTGATGGTGGAAAAGCACAAATCTGCGGCTCACAGCCCATGGCTCTATTCAGTGTTTTGTAATGCTGTGCATGTTGCAGTGAACACTTACCCACTTGTTTCATGCTGTCAGTTAAAGTCCATCTTATATCTGCATTGGGCACAGATGCTTTGTGATTTCTTGTGCAGATTAACACACTTCCCTGATGGGGGTTGATTAGCCTGAGTACATTTTTTTCTTCTTCTTGTTTCTGCACTGCTTTTATTGTCGTTCTCACTTTCAATCCCTGTCTTCACGGTCAGTTTTTTTCCTAAGGCTTATTCACAATAAGCCACAATAAGATTTTTTGTTCAAAAGACATGCGCAACAAATTATTATTATTTTTTTACACAGATGCTAGTTAACATGTCCTTGTTAGCACCTACTGGTAGATGTTGTAATTACAAATATTACATTATAGTACATTCTAGATGAATTTTGTCAGTGCCTGACAGTTCACCCGAAAATGAAAATTCTGTTATCATTTAACCACCCGCAAGTCTTTCTGAACTTTTTTGTTGTTCTGTGGAACACGTAATACATTTTTTTTATTCATTTGTTTATTTAAAATTTGTTTATTTCAATCATGACCACTCTTAGAATAGTTTTAGCATGTTATTGAATATAGAAATGTATTTGGTCTTGGTGGACTAGATCTGTTACACTGCTGCTATTGATTATTGCTGCTGCTGCAGAGCAAGTGTGGACTTGCAACTGCTAATAGATACACAGACATACAGATGTGAGAATTTAAGCTTCGCTGCTGTTAAAATAGACATACATAAATCCCCATAGCAGATCTAGACAGGTGGAGCTTGGGGAGGTGGAGGGTTTCAGAGGAACTCTGTTAGCGCGCTTCAGGACAAAATTACAGCAAACAATAAATTGCTTGCTATTTAAACGCTGAGCAAGCAATCTCATTGGCTTCAGGATCAGTAGTAGCCAATCAGCTTGTGCCAAGCAGTAATTATGTGATTGCTTGTAGATCGCATGTAAAAGACCTATCAGCCTGCGCCCTCTAGAGTTTCATGACTGAACTACATATATACCGCATTTTTGTTGTTGTTGTTGTTGCTCCATATAATGAAATGGAGTTCATTGTTGACATTGTATGAACAAAAAACAGTTGAAGAATTCTTCAAAATGTCATCTTTTATATCAAGAAAGTCTTGCAGATTCAGAAGGATGTGAGGGTAAACTATCCATTTGAAGAGCGAAATGGACTGTATTTTCCCCTGTCTGCTGCCTTTCACATCACAGCTCAGGGTAGTTACTAGAAAGGGTTTGGGATTGTTGTTGTGCCGTCAGCAGTGGAATGACATTATTTTCACTGCAGCTCTAGAGTGATTAGTCACATGACATTTATTGCTCAAAGACAATTGTGTCCAGAAATAAAACCACATACCATTGAGGTGAATATGAATGCTGATAGATATCCTAAGCCAGGTGTTATTTTTTCATTTAGATGCTAAGTTGATGTTTTAAATTGTTTGTATGCTGAAAAAATTCACTGACCATGCACACAATGTCATACAAATTCTCCATTATATTTAATGTGCATGCATTGATGGGTCATGGTTGTGGCTCTGCAGGACGCTTTAGGGCTTTACAAATGTCATCGGCAGACAAAACTGTAAAAAAAAAAAAATCTGATACAACAGCTGGATGTGTGAACCTAGTGAGACACTATGGAATTTGTAACTTGTAAAGTCATACTGGCAGGTGGAAAATGTGAGTGTCGAGGTGTGAGATGTGTGTGATCCCGGGAGGACTGTTAAAGGAGCAGTCTGTCTTGTGACTGTAAAACCCCAGGGGTGTCACTGGGATAAGTTTGGATGAGACCAAGGCTTCACTTTTGAGTGGAAAATGATTGAAAATAGCACCGGCTAGTAAAACCTAACAAGAGATGCAGATACTTATTCGAAACATGCTTCTCTGAGATTAGGAGGGCAGCTGTGGGCTGTTTAACTTGAAATGGATCTCATTTTTATGTCACACACAGACACAGAGAAAGAAAGCGTGTATCCCTTCGTGCACTAGATTGTAATGGGTTCTGTCAATAATTTACCCATGCAGTATTAATTCCTCGTGTTGTTTTAATGGGAAATGCTCCCTTGAGCAAGGCTATAAGGACACCCAATCGCTCCAGTTCTACAAAACTATTTCCCATGTTGAGAACATCTTGTGGCCAGTAGACATGCTTCTTCACAGTTGATCAGTATCAGTAAATCAATCTTTAATGGGTTGGGGTTAATGAAGAATGTTGTACAGAGCGTGGTGAAAATAGTGCTTGTGTTTAAAGGGATAGTTCACCAAAAATAAATATGTAATTGTCAGTGGCAGTCGGTCTGGGGCACCGCCCCCTCATGTTAGCCAGAGAAGAAGGCTACTTCAACATGTTACAAATAATTTATTATTAAAAAATTAGCCATTCAACTGGTAGTCATGTCAGCATCTGTTAGAAAAAATAAAAATAAAAGTATTTCGTTTGTTTTGTTTGTTTGGGGCGTGGACAAATGGTCTATGTGGTCAAGTGTCTGTAGGTCCGTAAACTTTACAAATTACATTCAGTCCTGTATTAACAGTGTGACTCAGTTTGTAAAACTGTAAGATGCCTCTTCAAATGTCTTTTATCTAGGTAGGGTGACTATCAAAATTGAACAGGTTAGTTTATATTAAATACAGCAAAAACACACTAATATTCATAATCAAGTAAAAAAAAATAGTCTTATACTATTAGGCCTATAGTTTTTATTATTATTCAGAATTTTATTTACAGAATAATTTATAATTTTATTTTCATATTTTCAGGTTTCATGTTCATTTGTTTTAATAAAAAAATTTGTGCCTGTCATTTTTATTAGTTTTAGTTTTTTCTATTTCCTTTTCTATTAATTTATTTTAGTTTTAGTTTTAATTTGAGTAACTTTAGTACTTTAACTTTTTTTCTGCACAATTTTTCACTTGTTTTATTTATTTACTTAAAATGTATTTATTTAAGTTTTCATGTAATATTTCTATTTCAATTAATGAAAAAGATTTGTATTACTTTTAGTTTTAGTTAACAATAACACTGGTCAAAAACATAATACACTGGTGAATTGACGAAATATTTTTTGTGAATATGGTCATTTAAATGAACGTCCCGATTCACTTGAATTAAGTGTAATTTCCAATGCTACATGTGAGTGAAAGGGCTTAAGTTAATACATTAAAGTTAATGATGAAGCGATTTACTAGAATGAATAATTTAGGTTAGTGCGTTTGATTATTCCCTCAGCTCAGGCATTACATACAGCGATAGCATTTGCTTACATTACATGGCTAAAGTAGCTATTGAAAAAGTTTGAAGCATCACTCATTTTGGTTAGAATTACATCCAAATATACGACATAAGATGGCACATCAATAACATAAATTGTCATTGATTCTCAAGTCTCAATGCCATGTCAAACCAAACTGTCGTTATATTAAAAACATGTAGAGTCCCACAGAAAGAAAACAACAGATGAGCAAATAATAATTAGTAACTACTATATTCCTTTAGTTTTGATGCATTAGCTGAACATGATTTTTCCATGTTCTACTTCTACACTGAATATGTGCAAAATAGCCTCCCGACGCACTTCTTGTCAGTCCTAATGCGGTGTGATGTTTTGCCCAACAGCCCCGTGACTCCCGCTGTCATGCCACTGTCAAGTCACAGATCAGTGAAGTGATGCATTGCTCTCTCCAGTGCTGACATGATGTTTACTTCATGTCACAGGCCAAAGGCCAGAAGGAACCAAGACCCCGAGCCACCAAGGCAACTGATTAGTCAGCGATTTACAAAAAGCATGAATGCTATTTACAAAGGTTCATATTTACAACAATCTGTCCGACCTTCAATTCCCCCGACCTTACCCTGATCCAGAGCAGGCCTGAGGTCTACTGGATGTGAGTAATTCAAATAGACAGTTTTGACAGGAAGGGATGTGAAAAGCTCTGATATTACCTTCTACTGACACTCTAGTTTCCTCAACTTTTTTACATTATTTACATTATAAAAAAATATACCTATATTAGTGGTGTAACAATACATCGTCTCACAATATATCGCAATACAAAAATGCAACGTATCGTGGATAGTGACAATATACTGTATATTGTGTATAGTCCACTCAAAATAAAAATTACTGTGTGAGAAAAAATTCACATTTTAAGAGTTTTAGTGTCAATACTACATTAAACTACTACACTCTAAAAAATGCTGGGTTGTTTCAACCCAATTTTGGGTAAAATATGGACAAACCCAAATGTTGGTTTAAAAATGTAATTGAAAAATGTAACCCAATGGCTGGGTTTGTCCATATTTTACCCAAAATTGGGTTGAAACAACCCAGCATTTTTTTATATATAATGTTGAATATAATGTATAATAATGCAATGGGGAAATATTTGTGAGTCCTGATAATGCCAAATGTCTTATGTTACCAGTAAAAAGTGGCCTGCATAACTTTAAATATATAGTGCAAGCATTCGTCTAAAATATTCGTCTAAAAATCTGTATTTTCAGCTTCCGAATCATGAATATTTTTATTCTGGGGTCACTCTTGTCCTGTGCATTGGGTTACCAGCACAAAGTCCAAGCCTAATCATTTACACCCACAATGTAATATCACATTTAGCATTTTAATCAACAGTACATTTTTTGTGAACCTTTTATCATGTGTCTTGTGACATTGTGATTATACAAATTGGTACTGAGTAATATTAATTAACAACATATACTTACTATATAATTTTTGTTATGATTAGGGTTTGGTTTAGGGTTACTTGCTTGTAATTATGCATAATATAATGTTATTACTATATTAAGTACATGTAAGATGTGTAACAGGGACACTGTAAAATACGTATACCTATTATTGCTTTATATTATTTATATTAATGATTTATATTGGCAATAATAATGTTTTCATACATTTAATACCAATAATGTCTGCGTCCTACGAGATAAATATTTCTCTTTGGGAATTTTTGGGATGCATTATCCATTTCAGCCAAGAGGTCCGCCTGGAACATGATATTAATGACTAATCACAATAGGTTGGATTTTCAATTTTGTTCTCACTCTTTTTCTCTTGGAAGCAATCAAATGTTAAACGAAAGCATCTACCATCTATAGTTTTATAAAACAGCAAATTCCACAAGATCTGCCTAGCAGAAGCATGAGTCATTTTAGCAATAACATGTCTGGAGAATATCAGCTTTAATTTCTGGGGACAGACAGGGCTTACCATTTTAATGCCAGCTGTGGTAAAAATAAGTGAAACATTAAATGAGCCTAATCTAATTTTACAGCTAAGAAATGAAACCTGGTGAATTTATTGTGATACGTGTTCAAATGAAAGCAGCCATAAACTGGCAGGAGATGCGTGGGCCAAATCCTACAAACTTTATCACATTTTCCGTGTCACATAAATCTCCCGGCACTCATATAAAGCTCCCGGTGTCCATCTGATGGCATCTGCCTCCATGATTTCTGGGATGTGCTTTGCTCTCCATATAAATTAGATATATCACTCTTGATAGAACCAATTAAAGTCCAGGATATGTGTAATAGCAATATCTGTGTGATGGGGTCAGTTATTAAGGAGATTGTAAAAGCTGCAGTGGGCAGCAGGGACAGACAGCAGCTCTTTTATTGCCAGCCCACACAGTTAATTGACACACCTGAATCCGTTGGGCTAAAAATAAGCATAACAAACTCAGACTTGAGTTCAGACAATTGTCATAGGTCATATGATTGTACAGTTTTGTAAAATAAAATTGTTTATTGAGCCTATATGGTACAGTATCTCCTATGTTGTTTACCAGAAATGCTAAGGCAAAGAAAATGTTTGCTACCAGTAATGCAACACTCTCATTTTTTTAAAACTCACCACCAAGATGCAACTTTTGTTGAATTTACAGCGTTTTGCATCTTTCAAACATCTGTGAAGATGATAGTTATTTTACATTCAGCCAGGGTTTGAATTAGTCATCATAATTAATTTTCTCTTCCGAAATGGTTGTTTTAAATGCAGATGCATGCAGAGACCTGAATAAATACTGCTACCCCATTAGCTACTGGAGTAAAAAGGCAGAGTATGTCACAATGTTTTTTCTTTTTCCAAAGTGAGGAAATTATGTGCACGTGTTTGTGATATACATATGTTTATGTGATATACATATGTTACATGTGATATAGCATATGTTTAATACCTGATTTACCAATTACAATAAATAACAAAATAACTGTTTTAATATGTCATTTATTTTTGCAATGGTAAAGCTGAATTTTCAGCATAATTTACAATAGGCCTACATTACTTATTCAGTGTCACATGATCCTTCTGAAATCATTCTAATATGCTAATTTGCTGCTCAAGAAACATTTATTATTATTTTCAACTTTGAAAACAGTTGTGCTGCTTAATATTTTAGTGACTAGAAGGTTCAAAAGAACAGCATTTATTTAGAACAACATATTAAATAGCATTTATTTACAATATCAATGTAAAAGTCCTTATATTGTAATCTTTGTGGATCCTTTTACTCAATTTAATGCATCCTTTCTACAGTAAACCCCCATCAATTTCCTTACTTGGATCCCTGAACGCAATGCAACTGGTTGAAAACACATTTTTTGATTAGAAATCAAATAACTGATTATATCATCAGCAGGTTGCAATGAAACGCACAATGATGGAGTTTAACAAACAGAAACAGTCTGTAATAGTAAATCCAACAAGGATTATACACTGAACAAAGGAAACTAAGGGCTGTAGCTAATCAACAGAACATGAAACAGGTGCGTAACATAATCAGTAACCATAGAGACTAACTAGTGAATACAGATGGGCAGGCAGACAGGGCAAACCAAAATAAAAACACAAACAAACTGAACATACATCTGACAAATATAGCTATATCATAGCAATTAACATCAGTGGAGTGAATTCAGGTAAACTTTGCAACATTTGACTATCGTCTCAATGTAAAAAAAAAAAAAGTAAAGTGCCAAAGCTAATGTTCCCTGCCTGGCTAATGTTCACCGACTGAAAAGACAACTGTTGCATTTGACCATTTGTTGCTTTGGTTATATACTGTGATATTTGACAAATACGTATTTTACTTGCAGAGATTACATACAGTAGATCAGCGATCTGTACTGTATGGGATATTATAGGATTTCTAATCGAGTGCCATATCGAATACTCAACAACACAATACTTAAACATGGTACCGCCTTTTGTTAAGATAGAATAACCACTGGTTTATATTTTACCTTCTCACATAAACACTTGTCTACTCTTGAAATGATCAGTGCTGGCATGTTTTTGCTAATAGGGGAATGTGGATGTGAAGGTGTACAGCAGCAGTGTGTGATTTGTAACACCTTTTGCAGAGAGGTGTGTGTGGGGGATTCAGATCGATAAACACTTCAGACAATCACGCTGTGTCAAATAAAGGATGTGAGTTCAGGAATTTAATAGCGTGTGTGTGTGTGCATGCAGTCTGTTGCTAAGCCATGTGAACCATCTTGTGAGACATTCAGGTGGGAGCAGATTAACGTTGTCATGGGACTGGCTATGACAGCGGGTAAAATTATGCTTCGCTACATCTTTCCATTGTACCCATGACTTTTAAATGCGTGTAAATCTATTGTTGGAGATAAATCAAAATTAGGAAACTATAATTTAGCAAAAAAGGGGCACTTTAAATCACAGTAGGACATGTTCCTGGATCAACATGTTTGGTTAATCCTGGAACAACATTCCTTTCTGAATTTTTTTTCTTTCATATCCCTACCCCTACCACTAAACCTAAACCTACACATAACCACAACTGATGTTTAAACACCTAACCGTGGTTGTAAGCCTAAACTTGACATAAACTGTAAACTTCTCCTTCAAATCTGATAGGTTGATTGGAATGTCCCAGAATCAATAATGATATTGGGAAGAGAGACTGTGTAATTGAGGTCCGCTGAATTGGGTTAACACACTGTCTTTCTGATTGCCCCTTTGTGTGTGGTTAAATTAGGTTTTTGTTGACCGTTCGCAAAGACCCGCCCCCTTTATTTACTGTTGCTATGTCCGACAAGCTATGCCGCTCTCACGCCACACCATGTTCTCACGCAGTGAAAAACACATCGCGGAGCAGAGAGGACACTGACAACACACTGAGACAAGACAGACCAGGTTACTTTTGGGTTACTTTTCATATTAAAAAGTCTCACCTCTCAAATTTGGTATTTTTTTTTAAAGAAATTTAAACAATAAATACCGTGTTTTGGCTCTTTAATGTGTCTGACAGATCGCTGTAGAGCCTCAGTTAAAGCTGCTCGTGAACCGATCATCTCTACCTTCTTCATTTATAGCATCAAATAAACATCAATGAACATCAGAAGGAGTGTTGTTTTAACCGTGGAAATACGTCAGTACACTCCGCTTTTCAAGTTCAAATCCTCCCATGTTAATCTACTAACTCTCCTGACTGCTTTGTCGGACAAAATGGCGGATGGCGTTGTGTGATTGGTCAGATCACCTGTCAATCAAGCTCCCTGCGAAGATTCAATTCTACCCTGTAATTAAAAAAAGGTCCATGTTCGAGGTTCTTTAATTGGCTTCATTCAGGTGACCCCCTGATGTTGTTGGAAAAAAGTGTCCCAATCAACCTGAATTCCCCCCTACGTCACAATAGGGAAGAAAAGACAATCACAACTTCCGTTTCATGCCGACTTCAACATGGAGCGGTTCGCCTCATGAAGGCTGCCGTGTTGAGATTACATGACTTGATGTATATTACTGATTTTATCTTGGTAAACCTGCTGTTATCAGACACCTTCGCTCGCTGAACAATTGAATCATGGCTGACTGTGAATAGCACATTTCTACAATGATATTGGTAACTGACACAACTTGTTTATTTGTGATGCTGCATCCAAGGCAAGAGGTGTCGGTATGTAAGAGGTGTTGTAGGTTTCTTGACATTTCAGATGTTTTATTCAGGGCTAAATTCCAAAATCATCACCTGTCTGTAGTAGATTAGAATATGATTCTGTGAATATCCAGTCTTTTGGTTACCATCCATAAAGAAACTGTGTCTGTGGGGTTCTGAGCTTTCGAATGTTTTGATGATTGGCTCGCAGTTCTCTTCTTATACCTTTGGGTTTAGCTTAAAGTTCTGTATGAGCAGGATATTCCTCAGATCAATTACACTAACATGGAATAAATCTCTTCTCCAAATCTTCTTGAAGTCTGTGAAGCTCTGGGACTTAAGAATAACAACAATGTGTCATTGCTAAAAACATGGTCCAGATGTTGTTACAATGAATTTATGAATATGTGCCTGAAGCTCTGCGAGAGGCTGTTTACCTCCCAAAGTCTTAGCGTATGAATTCTGCATTGCTCCCAGCAGTCCTTCAGTTTGAGAACCCCGGCTTTGTTTGCTGTGGCGCTCCGCCACTCTGAGATCTTGGGAATTAGGGGATTTGAGATTGCAGTGGAGAAGGAGCTATGAAATAGAGCAATCTAAAAATGGCCCGGATGTGGCATGGAGATTTGCTTGCAGAGCCGATGTTTTTTTTTCTCTGTGCAGAATCAAGGAGAAAAGCTTCCCCTGTAAAGCCTGGGATTTCATGCAGCATCATGTGAGGTGATTTATACAAGCGGTCAACTGAGGAATGACCCCAAGGCTGCACCTTGATTTTTACACTTGTCCTCTTGGCTTAACTCCTGCCTAACATGTGTCTCCTTTCAGGACATTTTTCATGTTTTTTTCAGTTTTCCATTAATTTTATATACACACATGTATACATACATTACTATACACACATTATTATTATTTATTATATATTAAAATACAGTTTATATATAATTTTTTTTTTTTTTTGATAAGCCATTTTTGGTTTATTAAATTACCATTCAAAGGTTTAGGGTCGGTAAGGTGTTTTAATGTTTTTAAAATCTATTATGCTCAATAAGGCTGCATTTATTCAATCAAAAATACAGTAAGAATAGTCATATTTTGGAATATTAATATTATAATGAAAAATATATTTTCAGCATCATCACTCTAGTCTTCAGTGTCACGTGATCCTTCAGAAATCATTCTAATATGAGTTGCTGCTCAAGAAACATTTCTTATATTATCAATGTTGAAATCCGTTGTGCTGCTTAATATTTTTTTCAGGATGAATAAAGTTGAATGCTTCACTATTGATCAAATTAATGCATCATTGAATTTCACTGAATAATAGTAAAAAAATCCTTTAAAAAAATGACAGACTACAAACTTTTAATTGGTAATGTGTACTGTACCGGTACTATAAATCACAAAGCGCTCTTTACTGAGCTGTCACATTGATTTATTCAGGCCGATGTAATGGATCTTGACTAACGTAGCAAGGCTCTGGACTCGGAGGCAGCTATAGTCCTTCTGTGGCTGTATTTGCATACATCCTCAAGAGATAGACCCATAGGAGACAGATTTACACTTTGCAGTGTATTTTCCACCATCAACATTAAATCTACATGCGTTCACTTGGGAACAGAGATCTAGTTCAAAGGCATGATATGACAATGCCTCTGAGCTCTCCCTAATGGTGGCCACTGATTGTGATGCCAGTTCCTATCAGTGTGGCTCCCATTGTCCTGAAAATATCAGCTGTCGGAGATGCGTGGGTGGAAGAGAGACTGTGTAATTGAGGTCCGCTGAGTTGGGTTAACACACTGTCTTCCTGATTGCCCTTTGTGTGTGGTTAAATTAGGCTGTGTTAGCACAGTGTTCCATTTTGTTGCAATTCTACCCTGTAATTAAAAAAGGCCCATGTTAGAGGTTCTTTAATTGGCTTCATTTCAAGGTTCAGATGACCCCCCTGATGTTGTTGTTTGTCGCCTCACATTTTATGTCCTCAAACGTTAATTCTTCATTTCATGCTGTCCTTTGAGCACACAACAAAGCTTTTTGTTTTTGCTCGGGATTAGATGATGAGACCTGACAGGGCACATGTTGCATCTTATAGCTGGGTTTCTATGGAAACCAGGTTACATTTGAAGACATTTGAAGGGAAAACCCTCGGGCACCAGTTTGTTCCCTGACTCAGTTTCAAAACAAATCTTAATTGAATTTGTGGGCCTCCTGATATTACTCATGTGCTCCAGACATGGCCCAACCCGAGTGAACCCTGTGCCAGAGGAGGAGGAGGAGGAGGAGGAGGAGGGGGGAAATGAACAGCCCCTTCCCTTCATGTGTTATCTCATAGGACAGCATGTTCTCCTCTCTGCTTCTGCAGCACTGGGCTGGAAAATGTTGCTGAGCGCCAAGATGGGAAACAGGTTCCACAAACATAAATGCTGTGGATTCATTATGCACCAGAGGTTGAGATTGTTTTTTTCAGGATACTAGCTACATAGAGAGTAAAGAAAAGCCTGACTGCATATCTAATTAGCAGCCAGGTGCACTTGCAGTCTGATCAACGGACCTGACAAAATTATATATATCAAACATTTTGATGAGCATGTTTTAAATTTTGAAATTAAAATTAGTTTAGATTAGAAAAATGTATTTATAATAACATTTAAATAAAAATAAAAATAAACAAAGACATTAAATAATTGTAACTGAAATAAAACAAATTATAAAAAAAACAATGAAACCTGTTATATTTTAGCTAGTTGAAGTGTTCTCATTTTCAATTACTTTAAATTGATGTACTAAAATATCTAAAACTGAACTAAAAATTTATAAAAACTATATAGACATTTTAAAAAAAACTTGAAAAAAACATACAACAAAATACTACAACTTTACAATTAAAATGAAAAATATAAGAATAAAAATAAATTAAAAATATTAAAAACTATAGTATATTAATTATACTAAAATAACACATTTAAAATGGAACAGGAAATTATAATAATGATAATTACCCTTTTTATGACAGATCATGTTGTAAAATGTAATTTGGTACAAGTCCCTGAAACATAGTGATATTTCTGAATTCATAAAAAATGAATAAATAAGATATATTTAATTTTGTGTGTGTGTGTGTGTGTGTGTGTGTGTGTGTGTGTGTAATACAGTAAAACATATTTACAGTATGAATTAATATTTCATGATATTTGGAAAAAATACTATACAAAAATAGATATATTTAAAAAGCAATGATTACACTCACATGCAGTCAAGCTACAAGATTAATATGTTACATGTCATTGACCCTAGATTAGGCTTTTGACTTTAATCCAAGAAAATATGAGCTTTTTTGACAAATTTTCGCACGAACCACCTGCAACTTTACGGCTTCCCTCTGTCTTGGACATCAGGCCTGAGAAAAATATTTGGTGACTGACTGATTGCATTTATGAGCCATTATATGCATGGATCATTAGCTGAGTATTATAACCAGAGCTGTGTGAAATATCATGCTGGGGCAAACAGGTCCATGGGGAGTCACAATGTCGCACTGTTTGGATTCATTATCCATATCTCAATGGATGGAAACTAACTTTGCTTTACTGTCTTCTGTACTGCTTTCTTCATGCTGATTTACAGCCAAATCATCATTAATGTCCAGTATGCATGCCATAAACGGTCACACTGAGTAATAGACGCATTATTTAGTTTATTTTTGGATGTGAATAGGATCAAATTGGCATTCATATACATGTTATCCACACAAAAAATTCCACGTGACTAAAATTATTGTTTAACCCCACCACAAAACTGCCACATTAACTTGACATTATCAGCCCTGTCCAGCTGTACAGGCAAGCCAGACTTATTAGAAATCAAAAGACAACAGTGGCAAACCCGTGGCGTGGGAGACACATTTCGGAGTCTGGATCATTTCAGTTGACAAACCAGAAGCTATGGCAGCGTTTGAATGTGAAAATCCTCTGAACACATAAATCCCTGGACCTAGAAATTTCATATCCACTCGGGATAAACCCTGAGCCCTTCAAATGGACATTTGGAAAGCAGTTTACAGAGTTTACAGAAAACCTCTTGACAGCTTATTCACACGAAATGGGAAACTTCAGCAAATATACGGCTTGTAACATATTATAAACTTTAGAGAAGCTATATGATGCAACAACAACAACAACAACAACAAAAATGTTAAACCAGTATTTTTTCGTATTTCATCTAAACATCCTTAAATTAATATTGTGTTTATGCTTGGGGGAAAATATTTTTCTCAAGTAAGGTTATTTGCATATTTTTAAGAAATACAGATGCAACCTGACCAGAAGATATGCGAAGATATGCGTATTTGCGATGAGCATCAAATCAGAATGATTTCTAAAGGATCATGTGACTCTGAATATTGGAGTAAAGACTGCTTATAAATTCTGCATTTTAAAATATAATCAAATAGAAAACAGTTCTTTAATATTGTAATAATATTTCTGTTTTTACTGTATTTTGATCAAATAAATGCAGCCTTGGTGGGCATAAGAGACTTATTTTTTTATAAAAAGAATCTTTTGCAAACTTTTGACCAGTACTGTATATTAGAAAGTATTTAAAAAAAAAAATTATTGAGTCTTGATTCATTTCTCCTGTTCTGACCTTGAGTCTTTCTTTACTTGGTATTGTGTGCTTACAGTAGTCACGTAATGACAAATGACTTGGAAAGGAATGAGGAACTGACTGAAGAACAAAAGTTGTAAAATACTCTAAATTAGACGTGGCCCCAAGCCCTTTGAACTGTCAGTAGAGATTTATATTTTATTTGAGCAAGGACACATTGTACGTTCCTCAGGAAGCCCAGGGAGATCTCAGCATGCATTATTTCAAATAAATCAAACCGGTTGAAGCAGTGGGCGGAGAGCGTTCATACAACTGTTGGGAGAAAAAAAAACGTAATCAGCGTTTCTCACTATAAAAACACATCTCAGACAGAAAATAAAAATGAATTCAGCCGCCTCAATATTATTGCTCTGTAACCTTTAGAACCTACATAGAGCTCCCACACAAAATGATAACTCTCCCTTTTATTTTACATTATTGTTTACACGGTGCTTGTCAGCAGTCTTGGAGCTTTTCCAGTCCGTTTGTTCTTTTGCAAGCAAATTCTCTGTAATCGTGAAGAAATGAGTTTGAGCTTGCTTTCCGCCTACATGCGTAAGAGCCATTGATGGGTGGAAAGCGTCGCAGTGAGAGCACTTGATATTGCTGCGGCATCTTCCGCTAGCATTGTTCCCTTGGAAATAGATTATGGGCTTGTATCTGCGATAACTTTAATTACATTTCATCATTTCTGCACTGTGTGTTTGTGAGTGTGTGCGTGGTATCAAATTCAGGGCCTCAGACAGTGTTTGATTCACACGGGCTTAAGTAAATAAACTCATGGATCTTAAGTAATATTAATACAAGTCATTGCTCATTTGAACCTTCTTGAAACTAATGCACTTCTCTTTCTGTCTGTCTCACTGTTTCGACCATCTGTTTGTCCATATTGTGCGGCCCATCACTTCCGCCCGGCTGTAGACATCACTGTTGGCCTCCCCATCGGTGTGATAATAGCGTGTGGCCTGGCGCTGCTGTTGCTCTCCTCATTCGTCTCTTGGAGGCTGTGCTGGGTTCCTTGGAGGAACAAAGCCCTCTCGTCAAGTTCTGCGGTCCTCGCCCCTGACGACTGCCCCTCACTTAACTTACCGTCTACCCTGCCCAGTCCTCAGCCATCCGAGGTCGCCATGGCGACTGAAAAGGAGAAGTATTCTATGGCGTCGATGGGCTTCCTGGAGGCAGCTGTTAAAATAAGCCGCACGTCTCCCGACATCCCCGCCGAGGTGCAGCTCTCCATGAGGGAGCACTTTTTGCGCCGTACACAGCGCATGCAGAGACAGACCACAGAGCCTGCGTCATCCACCAGGTAACAGAGCCAAAAAGCATCTAGGAACACACACTTACACTACCCTTCAAAAGTTTGGGTAAGATAATGTTTTCCCTAATAGAGGACTGCGTTTATTTGATCAAAATGCAGTAAAAGCAGGAATCTTGGGAAATATTTTTACAGTGAAAAAAAAAAAAAAAAAATTATGAAAAGCTGATTTTCCGCCAGCCATTCTTCATTCTTCAGTGCCATTTTATAATGCAAATATGACATTGTTTGAGATGTCTTTGTTATGACAACTTGACATAAACCAATACATCATAACCTGTCAGTGTCATAACAACTTGACAATACCAAGACAACATAAATTGTCATAAATATGTCATAAACATGACATAGCAGATTCATTGTCAAACTCAAGAAATCACTTAGCTTTATGGGCTAACATTACATTAAACTGTCATGTGGTTGGTTTTGACATTGGCTGTCATGAGGCCATTATAACTGTGTCATGAATATTTTTCTTGACCTCAACTACAGTGGTACAAATTGAATTTGTCATTAAAATGTCATTAAATGTTAATACTCTGTCAAATTATTTTATAACTGTGTCATGAATATTTTTCTTGACCTCAACTACAGTGGTACAAATTAAATTTGTCATTAAAATGTCATTTTAAGGACAAAAACAATCCATAAAGCTAATTAGTTTTTTAAGTTTGATAATTAATCTGCTATGTCATGTTTATGGCATATTTATGACAGGTTATGTTGTCTTGGTAATGTCAAGTTGTCATGACAAAGACACTGACAGGTTATGATGTATTGCTTTATGTCAAGTTGTCATAACAAAGACATCTCAAACAATGTCATATTTGCATTAAAAATTTCATAATTGAGCGAATGACACTTAATGGCAGATGTCATAAACATGCATAAAACCTCCTTCATATTCATGACATGTGTCATGTCATGATTATGAAGGTGTCATGTCAGTCTTATGCACACCCCTTCAAGTAAAGTGTTACCAACATGCCATATTAAAAGTCATACTTACCCCAAACGTTTGAACAAAATTGTTGTCATTGGCTAATTGTGAATAATGAATTGAATGTTGATACATGTTCAATATTAAATGTTTTTATGTCTAGTTGTTATTTAGGGTCTTTGTGGAAACTAAGTAAGTACATTTGTAAGTAAAAAATTACTTAGTGTTAAGATGTCCTTCTTAGAATTTAGAAGAAGTTATTTAAAGGATTAGTTGACCCAACATTATGTCATTAATTACTCACCCGCATGTCGTTCCAAACCCGTAAGACCTTCGTTCATCTTCGGAACACAAATGAAGATGTTTTTGATGAAATGAATGATGAAATACACAAGAATACTTGTTAATATAAGTTTAAAAGGGGAGCTTCTTGCCCAAGGTAAGGGTCATCTTATGACTTTCAGTCTATTGCAATAACACAATTTCCTTTAATAATAAACATGATGATGCATTATGTGCATGCCAAATTAATCTAAATATGTTAAAATCTAGCTGTAAATTCACACTGTTCTTAAGGGATGCCCATCTTCCCCCCTTTTCCTTATCTTTGATCAATGTTCAGCCTGCAGCCTGTGTCTGCAACCATTTACACATGTCATTCGTCACATGCAGAACTGTATATACCTGAAGGAAATGCAGACTATGAACCAGACTGTCAGACCACCCTCCCTGTATTATTAGATCTGTGTAAACTTTCCTATATTTCCAAGGTGGTTATTCCAGTATGGCTCAAAAGGCATCAGTTACGGTCACCCCATTAGAGGATCTCATAAAGACATTAGAGAACAGATTAATACTGGCACCAGCAAGAGAAATGTAAACTTCTCAGAAACATCATTTATATTTGAAAGTATTGTGCTGATGATGCGTAATATTTTAGAGGACAGTGAAGTCTTTCATCTGTGACTGCTTTGTTATTTTATCCCTTCAATAATGTATTTCAATATCACTTCAGGGCGAGTTTTTAATGTTTAGCTGCTTCATAATCACTGGAACCAAGAGAAGTGCTGCTCATGCATACTTGATTCATTTGGGCTTGTTCCAGGGCCCTTAATTACGGCACAGAACTTGTCCACTCAAAATTTAATATGTCATGTACTATTTGCTCATTAAAGAGTAATATTTAATTTAGCTTCATTATGTGGCTGCTTTTGAAGATTTCACACTGCTTTTTGTTACAGAGCATTCCTAGTGATCAGCCTGACAGGGAAATATGGAGTTTTATTAATATTAAATTGTATGCAGTTGAATTAACTACACCAGAATTAATTTTAACACCCGGTCTCCTTTTGAGAACAGTTACGTGACGGATGAAACAATTGCTTTCATGGTATTGAGGTTTGTCTTCACTATAGAATTGTGACAAACCTCAAGTGTATATAACAATATTATTCATAATGTATAGTGTATGAATTATGCAAGTGACACATCAGTAGGATTTCAGTACAATAAACATTTTTTAGTTACAAAACCTTGCCTTGGGCTGTTCAGTTTTTAATCCAACTTTTTCCAAACATCATCAAATTCCTCACGTTACTCTTTCTCTCCTTTATCTCATTTTCTCAGGCACAGTTCCTTCAAACGTCACCTTCCCCGTCAAATGCAGGTTGGAAGTCTGGACCTGGGAGATGATTATGATGTGGATGAGCAGCCAACCAGCATTGGCCGCATCAAGCCTGAACTCTACAAGCAGATGACCACAGAGAACGACGACTCCGACAATAGTAAAGGCGGCAAAAACTGTGGCAAGATCAACTTTTCTCTCCGCTATGACTATGAGAATGAGATGATACTTGTCAAGATACTCAAGGCATTTGATCTACCAGCCAAGGATCTTTGCGGCAGCTCCGACCCCTATGTTAAGATCTACCTGCTTCCCGATCGGCAGCAGAAGTTCCAGACACGAGTCCATCGTAAAACGCTCAACCCCACGTTTGACGAGTCCTTCCAGTTTCCGGTAGCCTATGATGAGCTTTCCGCCAGGAAGCTCCATCTCAGCGTTTTTGACTTCGACCGGTTCTCACGGCACGATATGATTGGGGAGGTCATATTGGACAATCTGTTAGAAGTGTCTGATCTCTCGAGGGAAACCTCCATCTGGAGAGACATTCAGTACGCTACCTCTGTAAGAGAACCTTGCCGCTCTCTCTTCTCTTGATGTGTTTTCCAAATCGTGAAATTCTGCTGGATTTTAAGACGATTTTTTTATGGGGAGATGTGCATGATGAGGATGCTCATATGTAGGCATATTGATCACATATTGATCAGATGTGTACATTAATATACAGTGGGTCACAAAAGTCTGAGACCAGTTTAAAAAAAAGTTGAATTGCTAATTTAAATATGAACATTACAATTTAAGTAAAAAGTTGACTCACAAAGTTCACAATGTTTTAGAAGTTGGTTTGAGAACATCTGACCATGTGTACAAAACTGCTCACATGATCAATGTCACAAATTAGCTTTTTTGACAGTGACCAAATCGAAATATAAAAAAATAAAAAATAAATTCATTTTATATTAAATATATATATATGAAGTAGAAAAAATAATTCAGCAATGTAATAATATTTACAATATAAAATGTATTTACAATTTGTTTACAAAAAAATCTAAATATGTTTACATCTAATTTCCAAATTATGTTCTTTTGAAGTTTTGATTCATCAAAGAATCCTAAAAATTGCATCAAGGTTTCCATAAAAATATTAAGCAGCACATCAGCATATTAGAATGATTTCTGAAGGATCATGTGACACTGAAGATTCTAATGATGCTGAAAACTCAGCTTTGCATCACAGGAATGAATTATATTTTAAAACATATTAAAATACACAGTTCTTTTAAATTGTAATCATATTTGTATCAATTAAATGCAGCCTTGGTGAGCATAAGATATTTTTTTTAAGTGTTAAAATCGTACAGATAAAATGTGTTCAATGTAGTCTCAAATTTTTGGACCCCACTGTACCACATGACATAAGCCTGGTCTGATCAATCATAAGTCATCCAGGTCATCTACAACATTCTAGACACTATAATTTAATTTCTGTTGGTAAGAGAAGGAAAGATGGATCCTGAAACCTTAGCAAGTACACTTGATTTTGCACCGGTCAGACAGTTTGTGTTTAGAAAATAAATTAATTCTAAATAACAAGGCCATTAGATGGCGACTAAGGTATGTGAATTAGCTTGTTGGGTTACTGTTAAAATGCAGACACAATATTCAACACTGTGCTATACACCTGCTTACACCAAGACAGCCGAGTTAATGAGAGTTCAGGGATCTACCCTCATTAACACACAGATAAGGTAGTAATTGACACATGGAGATGACTGACACAGGCTGATTGTATGTGTGGACAAAGTAATTGCCTAATTTTTGTTACGGCTCTAATAAGAGGTACTGCCAATCAGAATAATATTAATATTGAAGTTAACCTACAAAATAGCTACTGAGGTCATCTGCGGTTTGTTGATCACTCCATGACGGCAGGCAATAATCTTCGACGAGTCTTATTTCTCTCTTTTTTCTAGATTTACTATCCTCAGAGGAGCAATTCAATAAACCTGTGGTTATTGCTTTCGTGGCAGGAGGCCGGCTGCCCCTTGAACAATAGCCCACGTTTTGTTATACTTGGCAGGAGATTTGAATCTGGAACTCAATGCACTCATCTTTAAAACTCAAAAAACGACTGTGTTCTTTTTTTCCCCTTTACAGACAAAATGAGATGTTAGGCAGGATGTTAAAGGTACACTGTGTAGTTTTTTAAGTATTTTATTAGCTAAAATCTTTATTCATAAATATGTCCTCATTGGTGTAAAATTATCTCTGCCAATGATCTGACTTATCCTCGAGTCGTAAGCGAAGAATTTCTAATCTTTATTTATATTGGACGAGTAAGTACAAGGAGGCTTCCATGTCGTTCCGCCATTTTGAAAAACTATAATAGCAGTGAGGGACAAAAAGCACTAGTCTACCTCAACGCGTTTCCACAACGCGTTTTTGTTCAGAGCCACAGGAGATGATTTTTACAGTCTGTGATTAATACTGTAACATTCGTTTGTTCGTTGTGTGTCATGTTGCAGTTTGTTTGAAATAACAAACCTCATCACCCGAAAGAAAACTTGATGAAGTGCTATTTAAAGACATGTTGTCATAGCTTCTTGGTTGCAACACGCATTTGAAAAAGCGAGGTGCTAGAGAGCACTATTCATTTGAATGCAAAATACAATCTCACCGCTAGAAATTTCTACACAGTGTACCTTTAAAGCTGCTCTTTTCCATACAATGCAAGTTAATAGTGACTATAGGGACTGCCACGCTCATAAAATGACAAAAAGCACCAAATGGTCCATATGAATCAAGTCTTCTGAAGCTATACAAAAACGTAGAAAAAAGACTAAAGATTACGTTGCTTTTCATATTCACAGTTTGGATATGTGAATATTCAAATTTGTGTTGTTATTGTTATTAATTTGTGCATTTGTCAAAATTTGGTGTCACAAATGGTTTCAAGGCAAAAGAACCAATGGCTTTTGAAATTACTGATGTCAAACATGGTGTGACATGTCTTGACATGCCATATTTAAATATACGTGAGTGTGCATGAGATTTCAGACCTATAACAGATGAGAGGATTATGTGAAAAATTACTTATCTAAATAACTATAAATAACATCTAAATTTTGCTCTTTTTTTATACAAAAAGCTATTGATTGCTTTAGAAGACTTGGGATAAAAAACTTGATATTACCATTTATTTTCATTGTAAGAAAAATAACATAAATGCTTTTATATTTCATGGAAGAAGGATTATACCAAGTGGATTATACCAATGGATAGCAATAGGCTAAATGTAAATGATGACAGATTTTGGGGGATGAACTGTCCCTTTAAGATAATGCCAGCTGACCGCAAACATGTTCCAAAAGGCGAAGATGGAAGGAATTTGGTCTGATTTGAAAAAAAGTAAAATTATTATACAAAAACTTCAACACATTCCCTGTATTCACACATCGTTACTATTCTGGAAATCAGACATAATTTAGTAAGCTTGATTACTTGACTTTTTAACCTATGCCATATTGTTCAGTAATAGTCTATTTATTTACTTAAAGTTTACTTGCTTTACAAATACATTTCTGAGACATTTCCACAGCTTTTCTTTCTGTCAAGCTGGCATTTTGCCCATCCATCAGTCCACTTTAAAAAGTCCCTATATGATACTTAAGTGCAAACTGCAAATAATCACCTTAGAGGGCTAGAGAGACATTAAGCCACAAGTAGGGAGTCATGGGATATGTCTGTCAGAGAGAGGCTTATTGAGCTCATTTAAAGTGATTAATTTTTACACCATGTCTTAATACTGCTGAGATGATGACGCTAACACGCTAACTCTAGCTTCCTTCGCCTTTGCATCGCATGTGCTTAACTTTCAGACAAAGTGGGTGGTCTTAATGTCTAAAAATTCCACTGTTCCAATGCATTGCCTTATTTTTGTTGGATAGGCCTACACTTGTTTTATCCTGATCTAAAAGAAGCCTGATATGCTTGGATCAGCTGTGATGGAAATGATGGACCTCATGCCCTGGTGGGAAGGCCGAAATGTTTTGGAGTGTTGACGTTTAATTAACAGTTTGCTGGAATGGTGTCCAGGGGAGCTTGCGGCTTGGAGAATCTCAACAACTAATTGGTCACTGTGACTATATCTGTCCAATCAGTATTCCCCTAGACCTCGATATTGAGTCAAAGGCTTATTAAACCCAACCGTCATAGTCAAAATGCCAAACCACAAATACCAATAAATAACTTCTTGCAGTACTAACTAGCTTTTAGCATATCTGGGAAGGGAACCTATCAAAGTGACTGTATTGATCGTATTGATGCAGAATCTTTCTCTATTCAGCGACTGTGCAGATTGAAAAGTCAATAATTACTGACTACAAACACTGTTACAATGATTCGTCCTCTTAAAAGATTTGTCCCCAAACATAGATTCATTCACAAAGGAAACACCGCTAGTGACAAGTAGTCATAGCATTGGGAAGTCTGTATGGAAGCCCATTCTGCCACATTCAAAACATAATGGTTTGGTAAATTATAATACAAAATGTCATTATGAGATATAAAGTTGAAATAATTATGAAAAAGAGTTTAAATTTTGACTGTCGTAAGATTTTTTTAATCTCATAATTTAGACTTTACTGTATGTAATAATTATGATTTTTTAAAATAGTTTGGGCTTTTTATCTTTTTTCAACATGTCGTTATTATGCTTTATGTCATTTTAGTTTGACTTTTAGTTGGACTTTTAGTCTCATAATTATGGCTTAGTATCATTCTTAGTATGGCTTACTATCTGTGGCAATTTATTATGTTTTTAATGAATTAAAATTTTAGATTTTATTATAGATTTTAATAAATCAATTTATTATGTCATAATTATGATTTACCAAGGCATGATTTCTTTTAGATTTATTTTTCTCATGAAATAGGTTTTTCTATACTCATATATTGACTGGGAGTGATGCTTGTGGAACAGTATCTATTCTAATAGTATCTGTTGCTGGTACATTAATGCACATTTACTGCTTTTATCTTTATTATCCGGAGCTATTGAATTGAAAGGGTGACCTTTGTAACAAAATGTGCCAATACATCATGCTACATTGATTTGTCTGTGTCTGTGTCTGACAGGAAAGCGTGGACCTTGGGGAGATCATGTTCTCACTCTGCTATCTACCTACAGCAGGCAGATTAACACTCACAGTCATCAAATGCAGGAACCTAAAGGCAATGGACATTACAGGATACTCAGGTAGAATTTCACCACTGAAAGCTTTACTGCCTTTAAGCATCAAAATACAGAAATGTGATTAGAAGTAGGGGAGAGTAGGGTGAAAAGTGTCACAAGCACTCTCTTAATCTAGAGAACATACTTTATGAGACTATCCATTTAGAAAGAAACATTTGGTAACACTTTAGTTTAGGGTCCAATTCTCACTATAGGGTCCAATTCGGACACATCCTGAAGTATAGCCATTTTATATTACCTCTGTCTCATTTCTCCTTGCCTAGAGGACAACATAAGTAAAAAGTAGCACCACTCTCCTCTATAATTGGTCCATTTGGTTTTATGGCTTCTGGAAAGCTTTTTTCCCCTCATATATTGTTAATGCACACGTCCAGCAACTTCTAATCATGGTTTCATGTTACAAATTGGCTTCTGTTGAGTCAGTTCATATTAGCAAACTTTTCCTGAGGTAAATCAGCAGCATCGCTGAGCGAGTTAAGCCAGACAGTCTAAAGAAGCGTTACGAATGTGATGCAGGGAACAATTTTAAGCTCCAATAACATGAATTACTCACACTATCATGGTTTTTCCTTATAATGATAGTGTGTCACACACCAGACATTTTTACTTTTATCTGCTGAAGAGTAAACGTTTTTCATTTGCAGTAAAATTTTATTCACACGCAGTGGATAATATCTGTTTAGAAGTGCCCCAAGCTAATTTGGTGTCAGAACAAGTACTTCTCATGTGATTTGTTCTGCTCAAGCTGGAAGTAGTTTATGGCTTACTAATGCACATGATAAATGGATCAGACAAATTGCGCAATAATGGAGAGGGATGGAAATCAGTATGCAGCTCTGATGTTAGAATCAGCGCTCAAGTCATTTCATTAAAGCTCTAATTCTCAACGGCCTTCTATTCACACCGAATGCAAAGTTGGCTCTATGAAATTATGAAATGAAAATCTTCTCATCTAATACTCTCATCAACTTCAAGCTATTGGTAGATGATTTATTAAACAAATTGTAGTATGCACTAGTTTCAATTAAAGTAAAATAATGAATTCATTAATAAAAAGTCAAACTGCAAATGTGAAATTACATGTAATAGCGTTTAAATGATCTGAACTAATACCAGTGTTTTCTCTGAGCAGATCCCTATGTGAAGGTATCCCTCATTTGTGATGGGAGACGTCTCAAAAAGAAGAAGACCACAACAAAGAAAAACACCCTGAATCCCACTTATAATGAGGCTATTATCTTTGACATCCCTCCCGAGAGCATGGACCAAGTCAGCTTGCACATCTCAGTCATGGACTATGACCTGTATGTAACAGCTATTTCTCATTTATACATTGAAATTCAAAGAGACAGATGAACCAAAGGCAAAAATTCTGTAAATGTTGACTCACTTTCTGCAGCAGCGCTTGCAAAAGTAAAGGAAAGGAGCTGGATGTGTTCGCAGCAGTAATGATTTATTAACAAAAACTCAAAACTAAATACTCAGAACACACTTGATAATTAACATGAACAGAACAACCAAGTAAACGCGACGAGAACAGATAATGAACTGAAAGAAACACAGAGCTGAAATACCCAAACAAACCAATCAATGAAATAAATAACAGGTGCACATAATAATCAGATCAATGGAAACCATAGACACTAACTGACACACAGGAAACAAATAAAACACGTCCAACCCACCCAAAAACAGAAAATGACACAAATTACCGCAACACTGTCATGTTGTGTATTATAGAATAACATTATTCAATTGTTATTCAATTAAATAACAGTATCCAATCTTTCACACAAAGCTTTTGTCTTCAGAAGGCTTATATGTAATGCAGAACTCATATGAATTATTATACTTTTATGATAAAACATGAAACATGTTTTACATTAAACATGAAAACTACAGCCCTCATTCTTTGTAATTGCTTAGGGAAAAACAAATATAAATTTGTATTATTCATTTTCAATTAAAATTTTACCGATGTGAAATATGAGAAAATTACCACATTTTCATTTAAACCATTCCTTTAACAATGTTAAAGAGATAGTTCATCCAAATATTCTCTCTTCATTTACTCACCGTCATGCCATTATCAATGTATATGACTTTCTTTCTTCAGATAAACACAAACAAAAAAATTCAGGAAAATAATCCATCTCTGTGAGTCCATAAAATGCCATTGAATGGGTTCTGCTCCTTTGCTTGAAAAAACCACACACAGCAATTGTGACAGTAATCCATACGACCCCACTTGGATGAATCAATGTCTTCTGAAGCGAAACGATATGGGGTTGGACAATGAAACTGAAACACTGTTGGAAGGTTTCACGTCTATATATGCTCGGCCTGGTGGCCAATCTTCACTGATTTTACACTCCATCAGTAAGAGCGGAGTGTGAAGGTTGAATAAACAGAGCAATGGCACAGCTGTATATAAAATGTTGCCATCCACACAGCATAATGTGAGACATATCAGAGTTTAAAAGAGGACAAATTATTGGTGCACATCCCGCTGGCTCATATGACCTGGGCAGCAAGTCTTTGTGGTGTATCAAGAGCTATGATATCCAGGGTAATGTCAGCATACCTCCACATAGGACAAACCACATCCAACAGGAGTAACTGTCGACACGAAAGGAAGCTGTCTGAAAGGGATGTCCTTGTACTAACCCAGATTGTATCCAAAAAACATAAAACCACAGCAGCCCAACTCACAGCAGAATCAAATGCACACCTCGACTCTCCTGTTTCCACCAAAGCTGTTTGTCGGGAGATCTACAGAGTCAATATTCATGGTTGGGCTGCTATAGCCAAACATTTGGTCACAGGATTTCAGTGGTTCAATATCATGGCATTCCCTACTGTGCTTGACGTGCAAGGACTACCAAACCATTCTGGAGGACCATATGCATATGGTTCAAACATTGAACCCTAAATGGGGTGCCGTGTATCAGCATGATAGGCTGAACTTGTGAATACACATAGGAAAGAAGCAATGGTTTAAAAGAGCTGTCCTATATGCCTATCATTTCCCTTAAGAACATTGATTCATCCACAGGGGTAATATGGATTACCGTAACAATCACTTTCTCACAATCGGTTTTCAAGGGTCAAGCGAGCAGCACCCATTCGCATTATACAGTATGGACACAGATATTGATTATTTCCTAAAAATCTTTCTTTGTTTATCTATAGAGAAATAAAGTCCTATATATCACGTGTCACACGTTGGCTGATGATGCAGACAGACAAAGCTTGATTCCAAAAATATAACAACGCTTTAATGTATACAGGCAGGTGAACAGGACGCAACAGCATGTTTCACATAGACATGAACAACAACGTAAAGGGACTGAACAGAATGAGGAGTAGGCCTATATATACACAGGGTAAAAGAGTGAACAAACTAGACACAGGTGGATGACGGTTAACTAATCAGGGACTAACAAGAACAGGTGCAGACAAGACAGAACATAATTGTGACAACATGAGAGAGTAAATTACGAGAGACTTTTCATTTTTGGCTGAACTATTCCTTTAACATTTAACACAGTTCATGTATTATTATACAACCCCATTTCCAGAGAAGTTGGGACATTTTGTAAAATGCAATAAAATCTAGAATCTGGTTTAATTTTTTAGAACCTTTATTTAACTAACAAAAGTACAAAGAAAGAATTTCCAACATTTTTACTGATCAACCTTAAATGCATTTTGTAAATTTAGTTTTTTTGATGGATGCAACAGACTCTAAAAAGATGCGACAGAGGCATTTTCCCCACTTTGTCACATCACCTTTCCTTTTTGATTCCAATTTTTGATCATTTGAAGATTGAGGATACTAATTGTTGCCGTTTTGCAAGTGAAATTTTTGCCCAATGTCGCTTGATACAAGACAGCTGCTCAACAGTCCGTGGTCATCTGACTGATTCTCACTTTTTCAATAAGAGACACATCTGGACTGCAGGCAGGCAGTCAAGCACATCCCTTCTGTGGTGTAGAGTGTCTACGAAACCTCTCTGTTGTATCACGTGCTGAATGAGGCCTGGCATTGTCTTGCTTCCCAGGAAAGATGTCATCTTGATGGCAGTATATGTCTTTGTACAATCCCAATACATCTCCACATCAATGGTACCTTCACACACATGCAAGTCACCCATGCCGTTTGGACCGATGCTTCCCCGTACCATGACAGATGTTTGCTTTTGCACGATGCAAAAGTCATCTTTGGGGCTTAGAACTGAGAAAGTTTTGGATAAATTGAGACAAGCTCGGGCCCAGAGAACTCAGCAGCATCTCTGCACAGAATTGATGTAGGCATATCTTTCTCCTTGCGTAACAGAGTTTCAAGCAGAATTTCTTGATGCAGCGTCAGAGTACAGTTCAAAGTACTCCTGAGTCCATGTGGATGTGTTTAACACAGCAGCATGATGGTCTCTCATGCAATGGCTTCTGAGGGCTCAAAGGTCACACACATTCAACAGAGGTTTCCTGCTTTGCCCTACATGTACTGAGATTTTCTGGATTCACTGAATCTTTTCACAATATTATGATAGATGGTGAAATACCTAAAATCTGCAGTCTTGCATTGAGAATTTTTATTTATTTATTGTGTGACAATTCTCTCATGATATTTAGCACCAGGTGGTGAGCCATGACTCATCTTTGCTTGCAAAGACTGAGATGCTCCGTATATACCCAATCACGATTACCAATTCACCGTATTGTGGACTGTTTTAAAAGAGTTTAACTTGGATATTCTATAATCTTATCACTTTTATTTTGCCTCTATCCCAACTTTTTTGTAGTGTGTTGCAGCCTTCAAAATCAAACTTTGTTTATTAATTTAGTCAATAAAAACATTGGAAATCCTTACTTTGCACTTTTGTCAGTTAAATAAGGTTCACGAGAATTAACAAACCAGATTCTTTATTTTATTGCATTTTACTAAACCTTTCTGGAAATGGGGTTGTAATATATTGTGCATCAAACTCAAGGCACACAACCTAAACAGAGAAATATTGAAACAAACTGTACAGGATATATTAGAATAGCAGGATCACCAGACATCAGAATGATCACATGGTACAGTACATGTGCTTAAGTAGAAAGAGGAAAAGGTCAGATGTCAGAGCATTCACCGCTCACTTCTCTACAGCTGGGTAACTGCTCAAAGAACCGGGTGTATACATTTAACCCAACATTCTCAAGTCTCAAGTCAGTGTCCAAGACAAGAACACACACACACACACACACACACGATTAGATGTCAGGAACTGCTATTTCATAATACTCTTCCTTGGGTTCACAAAAGGACTCACGTAAAGTTCAGCACCACTGAGGTAAATGTATGTTGATTTCTTTATCCTGTGGCACTTCAGCTGCTCTCTCCGAGACAGAATATATGCACATATTTTTACACACATACCTTGCTGCAAAAGAGGTCAGTTGCACTAGCAGGCAAACTCAGATCATTGTCTGTTAACAAAATGCTTTTGGGTCATGCAAACTTTAAGTTACATTATTCATTGCCAGAGTGGATGTGTTTATGTAGATCACTTAAATTGAAACAGATATACCAATGCATAATTCTATAACAAACGAATCTTATCTTGCAGGGTGGGCCACAATGAGATAATTGGTGTGTGCCGTTTGGGCTGTGGTGCTGAAGGTTTAGGTAGAGACCACTGGAATGAGACGCTCACATACCCCCGTAAGCCAATTGCACACTGGCACTCCCTGGTGGAGCCTAAGAAATCGGAAAAAGTGGTAAGTAACCCTCCCTCCAGGAATGCAAACATAAACATGAAGGGTAGGCATAATAACCCTCTGAATTAGTGTTTATATCAGGAGTGTCCAGTCCTGCTCCTGGAAGGCCACTGTCCTACAGAGTTCAGCTCCAACCCCAATAAACACATTTGAACCAGCTAATAAATGTCTTTCTAGGCATACTAAAAACTTTCAGACAGGTGTGTTGTGGCAAGTTGGAGCAAAACTCTGCAGGACAGTGACCCTCCAGGACCGAGTATGGACACCCCCTTGGTTTATGTAGAACTTAGAACTGAATTCATTTCTGGCTACTCGCCAATCTCTCTTTGTAAATATGCAGATCCCTCTAGTCACATCCTCAAACTTGTACTGTGCTTCATGAATAATACATGAGTGGAATATGTCAGTGCTGATTTTAATTCACACTCTGAAATTCTGTCCCCTTTTCTGAAATGTGGTCAAGAGTTAATCATGAGGGGTGGGAAATGTATTTGGCGCTATGTACATGTTAGGTTATGCATTTTTCTCTCTTCGTTCAATTTACCTAATTTCTTTCTGTAAAATATAATAATACACAGTGTCTTTATTTTGACCAAAGTTGTCAATACATTAAAAATTAATCTAAAAAAAATACCATCGTTTCAGCTGTGGTCCTATCTGGACATATGTATTGTGTTTGGGGACATGGCCACACACTCTTATCTGAATATTAAGTAGACCTGAGAAATAATTTGTGGCTTGGATTGTAAGGCATTGTTTTTGGTCATTTTTGAAGGGGTATGGTTGTGTTTCTGTTCTGAGTTAAATTATGTTTTATTGGAAGTCACCATTATCGAAATTACTGTTCCTTTTAATTAAGTTTGTACTGATTAAATGAGTGTGCCAGATACGTTTTCTGCTAGTGTATGAGAAACAGGCTATTCAACAAATGCAAATTCTCATTTTTACAACTATAATATATCGTGATGTGCAAATAATTACATAAAAGCATGAGAAAATCGGGTTGAGGATTAATTAGTTAGTTCATTTGTAGCCTCATTTATGCAGTTTGCTTAAGTGGAATGTGATTAAATGTGTTTGGATTTGCATGAATTAAAAGCATGATATTTATTTTTATATAGAAAATCATTTAAAAAACAAATATGTTTAACTTATAATATAACTTTACTGATGCATCAGTTTCCTCCAACCACAGTGTAAAATTCACTCTTCTGAGCAATATTTGCTCACTCTTCTGCTGTGCTCTCATTGATGGGTTTTTCATGTGTCTTTTCTTACAGTGGAAAGCTAGAACGGCCAGTTTTGACAGTCAGGGGTCTTGCCCCTCCCCCAAACCTCCTGCCAGCCCTTGATCAGAGCCATATGTAGACCTACAGACTCGGCATCCTCGCTGTAGTCCATTTGTCTGTCCGATGAAAACGAGAGCCCTGCTACTTCCACGTTACCTACGGGTTGATTTAGATGGTTCCCAAACGTTGATCTAAGATCAGACCCTGTCTTTGCCCCGATGTTCCTCGTGTTCAAGCTCTTCCAGTCCTTATGATCCTCAGTCAATTCTTGGAAGTGTTGTACAAACCTTCGTACCTAGAATACTCTACAAAGCCAACTTGTGTTCATAGAATAGCTTGGTATCGTCAGAGGAGATGTTTCTTTCCGATATGAATTTTCCTGAAGCATTTGAAATCCGATGCGTTGTTCTGCAAGCGGTCTACGTGCAAACAGAAGTTTCCGCACAATGCTACAAAGGTCTTTGTGGATGAAAGATTAAATATTGGAAGTCCTAAGAATGAAGTCAAAAAAGTTGGTAGCCTAAATATAAAATATTGAGGGAAAAGGACAATGTTTTGTGTGAGTGAGAAAAAGATGTGCTATACTACGAACAAACAATTTTCTCTGTCAAATCCTCGTATGAAACCTGTGTGAAGGCGTACTTTTTAAAATATTTATCGGTTTATAGATGTTGTATAAATGTTATGTGTAAAAAGAGACTGTCTATATATATATCAGAGCACAACAAACTTTTCCTATCCATTAATTTCTTGCTGAAACACAGATGGTTTACATGTAAAGAACTTCCTGTTCACACACAAAAACACTTCATATGTGACTTCATACATTTATGTGATTAAAATAATATTCATTGTCAAGACCAGGTGCAAAACTGGGCATTTAAGGTAAGAGTGCTGAAATATCCATCGAGATCTGTCTGGATTTATGTGGGTTGTACTGTATTCACTTTGTTTTAATAGCATTTAAAGAGATACTGAAGAGGTTCTGTATCTTAGTAGCACTGCATTTAATAGCAATTCAACTCCTCTTTGAACCCTCATGCTGATTCAATCTAGCGCTGACATCTCATTCATCTTTTGACATTTCATTTTATTGAGTTAAATTGGACTGTCAAAGTTTTCCATATTTTATCTGGAAAAATGTCTGGATTAAACAATGTACGCTCAGACTTAAAAAATATATTCATATTCTGTACTGTTTAAAAGAGCAGGGTTGACATTACATAAAATTGTAGGTGTGTAACTAACATACATCTTCAGATTCATATTTTTATATTATTTCACAACAATTATTTAAAAAAAAAATTAGGGATATTTGAAAGGATGTGCATAAAATAATGTGGTAATGTACAGTCTGTATCCAGCAGAACTGTAACATGGACATATCTGCATAACCAAACAATTCAATATAACTGTCAAGTAGGTCTAAAAAAAGTCATGCCATCTTGTGCAAGTGTCAATTTTATAATATTTAATGCTCAACAGAGCTAAACAGAGCAGTGAAAATAATAATGTTATTTTTTACATTGTTAACGTTGCAAATGTCTTAACAACTTCCATTGCCCGCAATATTTTATTTGTTTATCCCTGTGGTTTCTCTGTTTTGTTTTACATTCATTCACAACAATTTAACTTGGAATTAAAATTTAGCAGAAAGAGATGCTCAGGCAAACCCCAGCAAAAAAAAGTATGATTACTGCAGTATATTCTTCTGTAAAAAAAAAATGTAAAAACATAATGCATATGCTGGAAATTCAGTTGCATAAATGCACAGAAATTCCCGAATTAGTTCAGAACTTCCCTTCCGATTCCTGGACATTTTGACTATATGTTTCAAATAAAAAAAAAGACAGACCATTCAAATGTACATAACATCCGTCACAAAGATGAAAGAAAAAAAAGAAAAAACTATGCAGGCAGTTCATTGTCAGATGATGAATGACTTTACGCTCCAGTTGTGGTGTTGAAATATCTTGAAATATACATGGCACTTGGGCAATTTTACATAATGCCCTCCATCATCTCATAGGGTAACTGTTAAGCTTTAAATTTATATATAGATTTAATATTTTAACAGAATCTTTAAAAATTCTGTCAAAAAGTCAATTTGTTGAAGAAATGGTTGTGACAAAGTGACAAACTTTTTGGTCCTGTTTTTACAATTATCACCAATGTTGTAATACTCAGATAATATAAAGTGTGTTTCTGTAGGTGAATGTAAAGTTAATAAGGTTCAGATCTGGTTCTTTACCTCATCACTAACTCTTGTGTGCTGGTGTTTTAACAACCTGTTTCTGCCCCCTTGTGAATCTGAACAACTTTCTAATTTTGTATTGATCATTTGTACTTGCAATATAACTTGTAATGTTTGAAAAGGTTCTTGTATTTCTGCCAAAATGCCAAAATAAAATGTTGTTTCAGCCATTTCAAGGACGGAGTTGCTTCTCTTTCACTCTTGTGAACTTCTGTCATCAAATCACAAATAGTGGGTTACATTATAGAGACTGCATATTGTCTCATATTTTTAATAAAATGTGCAACAAAAGCAATATACAGTGCTGCGCATAAGTGAAGACACCCATGCTAAAGTTGCCTATAAAAAGAGGAATAAAAAAAATAATCTTTTGGAAATTGATAAATGCCTTAATTTACAAAAATAAGAACCTTTAAGGACACCAATTTTCTTTGTTAATGAATAATGTATCGTAAATAAATAATGTTTTTTCTTAAAATACAGGGTGCATAAGTCAGGACTATGTTAAATTCATAGAGGTAGGCAGATTGTTATTTTTAAAGGCCAGTTATTTGGCCAGTTACATGGATCCAGGATACTATGCATCCTGGTAAAGTTCCCTTGGCCTTTGGAATTAAAACAGCCCCACATCATCACATACCCTTCACCATAGAGATTGGCATGGTTGTATTTCAGTTAGCCTAATAGCTGGTTTGATTTGCATTGAGAGATGATCTTATGGAAAGTACCCCATGCCAATCTTATGGTGAAGGGTATGTGATGATGTGGGGCTATTTTAATTCCAAAGGCCAAGGGAACTTTATCAGGATGCATAGTATCCTGGATCCATGTAACTGGCCAAAAAATGGCCTTTAAATAAAAATAAATAAATTCTGCCTAACTCTATGGGAATTTACCATAGGGGTGTCCTGACTTATGCACCCTGTATTTTAAGGAACAACATTTATTTATTTACGATACATTATTCATTGGTGTCCTTAAAGGTTGGATTTTTTTTAATGAAGGCATTGATCAATTTCCAAAAATATATTTTTTTATTCCTCTTTTTTGGCAACTTTAGCATGTGTGTGTTCACTTATGCATAGCACTGTATTTGTGTGTTGATAAAGGTAAAGGTTTAGTTCACCTAAAAATTAAACATTTGCCATCATTTACTTGCCCTCATGTCATTCCCAATTATTTAAGCCACTATATTTCAAGTCTTATTAAGTCATATAATAACTTCATGTGAAAATTTAAGTTGTTTAAAATGAATTATGTACTGTAGAAAGTAGTTCAAATTACACCATAAATCAGGTACAGGTAATTCAAACCATCATTCAACCACTCATCATTCATATTTTTATTACATTTTTTGTTTGTTTGTTTTTTCACAAAAAGTCATGATAGCTTTATGTGAGAATTAGAACCAAATTGAAGTTGTTTAACATGAACAGATAATTCAGTGAGCCTTTAACTGCTGCAACTGAATAACTGAATCAGTGAATTGAACTTGAACACAGATTAGTCGTGAACAAATGAATGCCTCAATCCTCATCTATTCCCAGAAAGCAACATAGTGTCTGCCCAGATCCGGGCCACATCTGGTACATGTGGATTCCATGCGTTCCAGATGTGGGCCGGATCTGGGGCGACACTAATATTGCAGTCTGGGTTGTAATTTATTCTTCAACATTTTTCCACTTGAGATAAACTAATACGGACAACATGAAGGTGAGTAAATGATGACAGGATTTTCATTTTCAGTAACGTTTTTTTAGCCAGGAAAATAAAGCCCTTTAAGAACTAAAGAGGTCCACTACTCCTCAGGTGGTGGCATTATCGCCCATAGCTTCTTCCTCAGAGCTAGTTTATACAGAATCTGATACCCATCATCCCATGCATAGAGCTGCCGCTCCTCAGGATTGTATTTGAGGCTGGAATGGGCCCCGAAGCGCCTGGGGAAATAAATCAGAGGGGCTTCGCCGCTGCTTACCATGTCATTCACATCGAACACACACTGCACACGCGAGCGGCTCGGCGGCTTGGTGTTGTAAACCACATAGACTGTGCCGCAGACAATAAAAGCAGCTTCAGCGTTGTTTCTTGGACACGCCGTGTCCCACATCTGTTCTATGTCCAGAGAGTTAGAGTCCATCTTAGCCAGATTGATAGTGTCTCCAGCTGGATACAGCGCCCATAGCCCGTCCTCATCCACCACCAGGTCCACCAGCGTCTCTGGATTGAGTTGGTACACTGGGCTGCGGTCCTCCATGGGAAGGACTGCACTGTCTGCAACCGAACCGTTCTTGAGGTCGTATTTAATAACTTGGAGCTCTGAACTTTCACTGATATAATAGAGAAAGCCATCGTAGACTGCATGACCGGTCCCATTCCAAGCAGTGGGAACGGTGATCTGCCTGGCTTTAGACATGCCTGATGATGCAGAGAGCTCTCGCACCGAGTTGAATTCGTACAGCGTGTTGTCGGATGTGCCGTTGAAGATGTAGACTTTTGCTGACCTGGCATCTTTGGTCCAGACACCTTTCGGGCTCCCCAACCTTTTAAGGATCTTCATTGCTTTTAGACTGGATACAATGTTCACGCACACTGTCAATGAAAACAAACATGATTAATGTCTACAGGGAGCATACTATGATTACAGTTTTTCTCGATTGCTTAAACACTATAACCAGGCTTTTGAACTAAAATTTCAAAACCATAATGCCATTTATCAAAAAGCACACCCATTTCACTAAACTATAAACACAAATGCCTTCATTTCTCATTGCCTACACCATGTGGTCATTTAGAAAGCACTAGTATTCAATATTGTTCACTCAAGTCAGCACAGCTTCAGCTCAGTTAGCACACAATTGCCCAGGTGAAAACACTAAGAGTCAAAATTTAACACACATCAATCAGATCCTTCAATGGATAGATAAAAGGGACCCAAATCAGTTTATTGAGTTTTGGAACAATAGATCTAGAAAGACATGAAGAAAGAAGTCGAGGAGGGATAGGAGGAGGAGGAGGAAAGGTAAGGGGAAGGGCAAGAGGCAAGTGGTCTCGGATGAACTTCAGGCCACTTTAGTTGACCATGTCCTTGTCAATGGTATGACTATGAGGGAGGCTGGGCTATGAGTAAGGCCGAATTTGAGACACTTCACCGTCACCTCCATCATCAGAAGCTTCAGGGAGGTGTGCTGGCAAACACATTTCTGTCACTGAATAAGAGACAAACATTTCCAATTGTCTTTGATGAGGTTTATTTTCTTGCAAGAAAAGGCCAGCAGTCGTACAGTCACACAGAGTGGCTGCGGAGTGTGACAGTGAAGGGAGAGCATCCTTCCTCCTTTATAGACTTGACTCCCAGACTGTTATCTTTCTAGGCCAATGATGGTTTTTCAACCATACGTGGAACATTCTTAGACTTGTTCATCAAATTTTATCCTTTAGTGGAGGCCCTCCAACACTTGGTAGTGGTCACTACCAACACTCTTCACCAATACAATACAATTCCATATTAGAATAAGGTTTGTGTGTGCTCTTTTACTGTCATATGATGGTCACACACATATCTTACGTAAGTAAATATATAAAATAAAAAAATAGAGTAAAAAAAAGAAAAAAGTACTTTTACAAGAGTACATGAATGAATAAAAATATGCCAATGTATCCATTGGTTGTGTCTTTTGTGTTCATCATGTGAAAAGGTTTGTGAGGGGGGGAACTACAAGCAACATAACTTACCAGTTTTGAAAATGTTGTTTTGAATTTATTACACCAGTGTGTAAGACTATGTTGTAGTGTGTGTGATTTTGATGGCTTGTGTGTCCAGTCTAAGGACAAAGTTTGGTTTTTCAGCAAGAGTGAATGGTTTTGAGTGTAGAGCTTCATTTTGACCTGAAAATAGGAAGTTTGGAGAATTGGGTGAGACGTTATGGATTTGTGTTTACTGTTCTGAGAATACGAGGCATAGTTTCAAGAAATGTGTTTAAGCAATCGAGAAAAACTGTAATATTACGAACTCTTAAAGCAATTTATATAGACTGCTTAGTCTGCACAAGCACTGGAAGACAACATTATGAAAAAATAAATAGAGTTCGAACCTTTATTTTTCTTTATGGAAGAAATAAACAGAAAACTTGAATGTGAAAATCGAAAAGTTAAAACGAAGAGTTAAAACTAATGTAAGCCTTCCTTCACAGTCGTGAGAGATTCACCCTGAAATGTCATGTAGGTATTCTATAAATGTGCATGTGCATCTTCATTTTAATATACAGGCCTTTGGGAACTATTTCTAAGATATTTAATTTCAAAGATAAAAATTAGAAACTTTATTAGTTTCTCCTGTCATGATCTGTCACAGTTGTAGCTGAAACTCTATTAAAATAAATTGAAAAAATATATAATAAAGCTAATAACAATCATTCGATTTTAGAATATGTTAATGTTATTTTAATTCACTTTTTAATTCACAATTTATTTGTTGATTCCCTTGCCAGTAATTCTCTTTGTTACAAAAGGTTTTTGATAATATACACTGTTCAGTCAGTAATAGGATTTCATTTTTTTTTTAAAGAAATTATAATTTTTTATTCAGCATGACACATTCAATTTAGCAGAAGTAACAGAGGCATTGTTAAAAATGCATTTATATTTTCTATATTCAAACAATTATAAAAATGTATATCATGGTTTTTACAAAAATATTAAGCAACACATGTTTTCAAAATTGATTAATAAATGTTTCTTGATCACCAAATCAGCATTTAAGAATAATGTTTGAAGGATCATGTGACACTGAAGACTGGAATAATGATGCTGCAAATTCAGCTTTGCCATGACAGGAATAAATTACATTTTAAATTGTAATGCAATTTCACAATATTAACCGTTTTACCAACCCCAAACTTTTGAACCACAGTGTATAAAGTATACAAATATATATTTTGTTTGAAAATAAATACATAAATGTAATGAACTGGAATTTTGCCTGCAGCCTTCAGCTTTAGAGTGGATTTTTTTTTGTTAACAACACTGTACTTCATTGGAGACAGATGAACTGTAAAGCTGTCATATGAACAGGAAAATGAAACACAAATACAGTCATCTGCTTTGATTCCAGCCTTCTGGATAACAAAATAGGCTAGAAGCCAACAATTGCATAACATTTTTACCACAAAAGCCAAATGGCTAATCTAGTGAACTGACTGGCTTGATTCTTTGTTCCTTGTTTCCTAATTAACAAGACGCAGCACATTTCCTCTAAACTAAAATAAATCCTCAGTGTAGGGCAGCCAAGCATTAGCAGAAATTCTTACCATTATACTGTTCAAGTGAGACGGTCACAAGGCCTACCACAATCCCAATATGGATGAGTGTAACTGGGATCCTAGTTCTCATAAAATACAAATGTCTTAAATCAAAGCACATGCTTTTTGTTCATCCTCTCAACCTTGAACTGCAGCTTTTAACTCTCCTAATTTGATTTTCCAGAATTACAATTTTCCAGAGAAAACTGGACTGCTTTGTAACGGTAGGCTAAATCTCCTCGACCAAGAGTATGTCGAGGCTAAAAAAGTAAATGATCAAAAGCTGGACTTCAGCTGTCAAAACCTGATTTCCCCGACTCACCAGACAGCTCAAAGAACTCTTCCTTCTTCCTCTCTTTGAAAACCGGGTCCTGTTCCACCATTTTGTCTGTTGCTTTCACACAAGGCTTAGGTGGATTCTTGGTTTCGATGTAGTCCATCTCACGCTCCACGCGGTCTACCCGTGCTCCTGCGCCCTCCATGTCGGAACGCAGTTTACTGTGCTCCTTGCCCAACTTCTCCAACAGGTCTGCGGCCTGCTGGCTGAACTCCTTCAGGTCGGAGTTGTAGCGGTTGTTCTGTTCATGCCACTGGGCAATGCGTTCCTAGAAAAATGACAAGTACACTGAGTCAAATAATTGTTTAAGATGATCTGCAGCCAGATCAAAAAGTGCAGCAAATTCTTTCTAATGTTATGAAACTAAACTTTCTAAACGTATTCCAGTGGGGAATAGGCCTGCTGGGAATAATGGTACAGAAGTGTTGAGTAATTCTGGACAGCATGTGTTAGCCTTTCCCCCCAGTCAAAGGCAAAATCAATTCTTATCTGAATTCAGGAGATGGAGAACCTCAGAGTGATGTCTGAGGCTATTAGTCAAGGACCCCATAAAATCCAATACATATTTTTAACAAATTGTGAAAAATCATTGCAGAGTTGAAGATCTACAATTTGAGACCCTTCAGTTCCACAAATCAGTTAAACATATATATAAAACAATTTCTCATGTAGTTACAGCTATTTGGTGACTTGACTGTATATAATATTATTATAACATATTATCAATGTTGTACTGCTTAACATTTTTGTGAAAACCATGATACTTTTTTTTTTTTATTCTTTGATGATTTTTTTTTTTTAAAGAACAGCATTTATTTTAGAAAACATTTTTTTTTTTTACTATAAATACCTTTCACGGTTACTTTTGATCAATTAAATGCATCCTTGCTGAATAAAACTATTAATTCTTATTTTTTAAAAACTGCCAAATGAGTGAAATGATTTGAGGTACCTCCTTGTTGCAGGAGCTACAGAACATAACTTCTACAAAACTTCCCATACTGTATTACTGTATTAAAAGTACTTGAATATGGTGCAGAATTGTCAGTATTTTCATTAAATATGTATTACCATCAGTGTGGCCGCCCCAGGGGCCTTTTGCTCAAGGCTAGCTGCTCAAGCTGACTTTAATATTTCATGATTTCGAATCAAAACGAACTTAGTTTCTTATAAATGTTGTTGCTCCATAAATATTAATTGAAAATAAATATTTTTTTCAGTCCTTACTTTGGGACCAGATTTTTTTTTTTTTTAAACAGTAACACTTTAGATCAGGGTCCAATTCTCACTGTTAGTTGCTTATTAACATGCATATTATGGTATTGGCCACTATGTAATATCATACTACTATGAACTATGATATTGGCTGTTTATTAGTACTTATTAAGCACATATTAATGCCTTATTCTGCATGAGCATATGTTACATCCCTAATCCCACCTCAAGCCTAAACTTAACAACTACCTTACTAACTATTAATAAGTAGTAATTAGGAGTTTATTCAGTCAAAAAGTCGTTGCTAATAGTTATTAAAGTATGACCACAAAAACTTTCTAACCAGAAAAGAAAAACTGTAAAAAATGCTTTTAGTCTTCTAGTACCATACATCACACACACTTTAAGAATAATTCAGTGGACTCCTGCTGATTCAGGTAATCAAGGCAGTCCTGTCTGCATATGACATATGTAAATTGACAGAATCAATTAATTATTCTAATAAAGTGTCTGCTTAATCATGAGTCATTATTTTGCTTATTGAATCAGTGTTAGGATTTTTTTCAGCACAGCTTCACTGAACAAAAATGCTGAGATAAACTATTCAGTCAATCAAGAAAATGTTTCTCTGCACTGGGGTACAACTTCACTCAAGAAAAAAAGCGTCTTTGTTACAGTGTAATTATATAACTGAGTAATATCAACTAACTATGTGCACTTATAGGGTTATGGTTAGGATTAGTAATTATGCATAATTTCGTTATTACTCTACATGTAACGTGTTACAAGACATAAATGGTTTCCATAAAAAGTAAGACAGTAAATCTTAAGTAAATGTGAGCCAGCATTTGCTTCAATGAAGACTTTTAGTTTTGTCTGTTGATCTAATGGTTCTTTGGTTTGGGAAGTCACTGTTGTGTCTGAGGGACTGAGTTACTTCAGCGTGTGTCTACTCTCACTTTGAAAAAACTGTGCTACAGATAATTGCCAACATTTTCAAGAGTTGTCGAGTTGAATAAATGTAAAGAACTCTCAGAATTAGCATTGTTTCAGAGTTTTGACGTATGCCTAGAAAAGTGGACGTCTCTGTAAAATGGCTGAAAACTAGCAGGACTGCAGACAGTATTGAAACGTGGCCAGATGAACCAAAATTCTCTTACCTCCATAGCAACCATCCTGTTTTCCAGGTAGTTCATCAGGCCCTGGTAGTGGTACTGGCCTCTGGAATGAGCCAAAACGGTCAAGAGAATGAAAAATATGGTGGCTTTCATGGTGGCTTTGGATATGGGACGCTTTCAGGTACTCCACAAAACAAAAGAAGTCTCAAAAAAAGATGTGCTGCAGCTGCTTATGGGCGTCCTTGTCCTCTAGTAAGTGTGAGTGCTCACAAGGAGAAGGGACCGGAATCAGGGACTTCCAGGGTTTCATATTCGCTGGCTCTCTCACTTGGCTGGAATGTTTTTACTTACACTGAGGGAGGAGCCATGTATCTCTGGCCTCTCTCCGTCCTCAAAAGAGAACCATGTAGTGTGCCTGAAAGATGAAGTCACTGAAATACAGTCAAAATCTACTAATGTCAACAATAAACATGTCAGCAGTTTTGTAATAAAAGTACACGCTTAAAAATAAAGGTTCCAAAAGAGAGTTAAGCAATATTTATACAGTATGTTTGATGCAATGGAAGAACCATTTTGGATTCTCCAAAGAACATTTCTGTGAACAGTTCTTAAAAGAACCGTAGTGTGAAGAATGTTTTGATTTTCTTCACAGAATAATCTGGAGAACACTTTTTCACTATAAAGAACCTTTTGTGCAATGGAATGTTTCCATTGATGTTAAACTTTCTTCATAGAACCATTTATGCCAATAAAGAACCTTTATTTTAAGAATGTATTAGAGTCTGTTTGCTACATATATGCACAAATTATCTAATTTGCATGCAACTTTGTTCAACAAATTGGTAAAAGAGTGGTTAAAGTAGTTCAATATGACAAAGCAATTTGTTCTGAGATGAGCAAAAATCCCATTTCTAACTGTCAAACCTCCATCCAAAAGTTAAACCTTCACCGTGTTCGCTTAATCACAAACTTATCATACATGGATAAGGAAATCAAATCATCCTGGTTATGCAAATACCAGTGAAAGGGCACTTGGTTTATTTAAAGTAAAATGCAATTGAAGATCCCTTGAAAGTCAAACTGAATTATGCAGAGTGAATATCGTTCCCATATTGCAATTTTTGAGTCCTTTGATTAAATCTCTTCATCACCAACAAAGTAAATTTAGCTTAATTCTCAAATGAAAAGCTCTTAGAACTGAAGAATGTTGTTAGGAAATTATGGCTCAATACTGTTAATTAAATAAAATGTCTTCTTCATTCTCAGAGGTTTAACCTTTTGTCATGCGTCGGTCGATGTGCTCTTCATGTAAAGTGAGTGAAGACACTGACCTTTTGTTTTGACAGACTGATGAGATCAGCTGAGCTCAATAACATATATCCAAGGACAAAAATGTGAGAATTCAACACTTGTCACTACAATATGTGTAACTGAGGAAAACATAACATAATAAAGCGGAAATACTCCACAAACACAACATAAATAGACTGAAGGTTTTTTGTCCTATGTTGTAATTAACATTTCTGTAACCATTCCACATAATTAATACATTAAATATGAGATATGGGAAATCACATAAATGATGTTTTAACCTTTTCATGTATTTCTGATTTTCATACTATTTTTATCTCGCTTGTGCAGCTGGTGTCGTCATGGCAACGCTCTCGGTTGGTTGCAGACCGGGGGCATGAACCCTGTTGAGCAATCAGACAGATTTTACGTCATTGACCAGACCACACACACATCTCTCTCTCTCTCTCTCTCTCTCTCTCTCTCTCTCTCTCTCTCTCTCTCTCTCTCATATATATATATATATATATATATATATATATATATATATATATATATATATATATATATATATATATATATCAAGCCTGCATTTATTTGATCAAAAATACAGAAAAAAAAACTGTAATATCGTGAAATATTATTACAATTTAAAATAATCTATTTTTATATTTTAATATATGTTACAATGTCATTTATTTCTGTAACGCAAGGCTGAATTTTCAGCATCATTACTCCAGTCTTCAGTGTCACGTGATCCTTGAAATAATTCTAATTATGCTGATTTAATACTCAGTTATTATCAATGTTGGAAACAGTTGTGCTGCTATAACCTGTGATACTTTGTTCAGGATTCAATGATGAATAGAACATTTAAAAGAACAGCATTTATTCAAAATATAAATCTTTTCTGACAATATAAATCTTTACCATGACTTTAAAAAAAAATATTAACGTGGATAATAAATCAGCATATTAGAATGATTTCTGAAGGATCACTAAAGACTGGAGTAAGGATGTTGAAAATTCAGCTTTGCATAACATAAATCAATTATATTTTAAAGTATATTCAAATAGAAAACCACTATTTTGATTTATAATATGTCTATTACTGTTTTACCTGTATTTTTGTTAATGGATATAGCCTATTGTTTATGGGAATAATAATAATCTACAGTAAAATATACCATGATTTGCTAAAAGAAAAACACAATTGAGATTTATACTCGATAACAAATCTGTTTCATCACGATTAGATTCTTTCCATCTTATCATTTATGTCCACTAGATGGAAGTATAAGCAAGCTGCAAAAATGAGTTCATGGATTAACTGCATCTCCAATCGGTGCTTTGCATTCCATTCCACTAGATTTTTTTTTTAACATTAGGTTTTAGATTTTAAAAATAATATATATTTTTTTCATAATTTTGAAAATCTAAAACCTAATAATCATGAGACATATGACAAATAAATATATATATTAATTATGACACGTATACATAGACTATGCATTTTTTTAATGATAAATTATATTACTGATTAAAAAGCTGAACTAAAAAATACAGTCTTAGAATTTGGTTTGTCTCTCTTTTGCATTAATGACATCAGCAAGCTGCATGAACTTTAGAAGTGTGTGTAAAAACTGTAAAATAATCATGTTCTGAGTGTGATTTGAGATGATTCAACAGGCATCTTGAGCTTCAATGGAAGCCACAACATCTGAGTTTCTCTCTCCACAGAGTCACATGATCAATGTCACAAATTGACTTATTGGATTAGTGGAGAATCTTAAATATGTCTTTATTATTTTAAATCAAAACTTCTTTGTTTCAGTTTCAATAACTTGTTGACCCCACGCTATAACAACTGTAAACCTGTATAAAAACATTTGTGCTCCTGTGTTATTTATAGAGTCATTGAGATTAAGGTGCCTGCAGAGATTCTCTCGTTGAACACTTCAAGTTTCTAAAACACAACCAAAATACATATGAAAAGAACGGTTTTTATTGGGTCGAAATAATGATTGAGTAGGTCAGAAAGCATGACCACCTAGTGCCAGGTCATATAAAAGAACAGACTGTGCAAAAGCACCATAAATCCCTCTGCCTCTTGTAAATAGCTTTAATACACCCGAGGCGCCAAATCACTTGACCTGTGTTAGCCTCAGCGTTTGGGAACTTTCTGCTTGACTGAATGTTCCGGACCCACCCCCTCTCCTCCCATTCTCTTGCTGTCAGTCCAGGTAATAGTCAAGGCATAATTAGCAGCACGCTCGCTTGACACTTATTTTGTCTGACTCCAACTTCGGGCCCACTTTGTGGCCCTGAGCAGCCTGGACCTTCCTCTCCGCTCACAGGATTCAGTCAATGGCCACTGCAGAGAGTTCTTCAAAGACACTAAAATGGGGGTTGTTTTATTACAACTCGCTACATTGGTGTGATTCATGGTTGGAAAACAGTTAGAACTGGTGAAAATACACATTTTGTGTATAATGTATATATTGGTCGTGATCATCATTTGAACGGTTCCAATATTTATTCTTCAAATCGATCTTTTTAATTGATCACACTGATAAATCACATTCATAACATTAAAAAAAAATGTTTGCAGTGGGGCTGAAAATTAAACAGCAGCGACAAAGAAAAGTGGTACGGGAAACACGCAACTACAAAAGGCAAAGAGTCTCTTGTAGTTGTGTTTCCTGTACCACTTTTCGGCAAAGAAATTAATATCTTACTAATTAACAGTTCTAAATGTAATTCCGCAGTGTGATGCGATAAAAAACGTTGCGTAGCGCAAAATAAGAGCAAGAAATTGCCGTCTTTCTATTGAGTTGAGCTGCAAGCCAAAACAAACAGTGTACTCCGATTCACAAACAAATCTTTAGAGTCGGTTCTGTGTAGGGAATCAAAAACTGGCAGCGCTATCATTCTAACCCATTTCCCAACAAACAAAAAAGACTTTAGGAGCCAGTTCTTTTTTTAAATAAAAAAATATATACATCGCGATCAGTGTAGTCTGACTCCAGAATTTTATGAGTTCCTTTTTTTTCAAGATTGAAAAATATTCTGGCTGCATCCGAAATCACATACTTCCTATATGTAGGCAAAAAAAGAGTATGTGACAATAAAGTATGTCCCAGTACTCATAAAAGAGTTACGAAAAGTACCCAGATGACCTACTACTTCCGGCGAAATTCTGAAGTGTGCGTACGATGGACACTTTCCTATCCCATGAGGCCACAGGAGGGTTTGTGAATGGCAGTGAAGCAACGCAACTGACGCTGGTCGACAGCATGGTGGCTGTGGTAGGCTATGTCCAGAATACATTCAAACTACACACACACTCACACTATAGAATGTACATTTTTAGCATTCGTGAAGTAATTACTTATTCAAAATAAGAGAGCATGCGATTTCAGACGCAGTCATACAGTGCGACCAGAGTGGTCGGATTCCCGATTCAAATGACTCTTATGAACTGTTTTTTTAGTCAATCAAAAGACACAGCATGAGAAATGTAACCCAATTCCTAAGCCAGATCTCGAACACCACGCTATAGGACTGAACAAAAGTGGAATCAATTTGGGAGTTTGTGAATCAGAATCAAATTGAATCATGCTAATAATTGATTCCCAGCCCTGCTTTCTGTAGGTGGGAAACAAATGATTGTTTGTCACAGAAACATAGTTTTGAAAATTGTACCCTTACTGGAAACACAGGACTTGATGAAGCAAGTTTGTGAATGATGCCGCCTCCTCACATGTCATAGCGTATGAACATTTATATAAACTCAACTGAATTATGTGATGTTTATGAAACATTCTGAGTAAACTGTTGCATCTCTTTTACCAAATTCATTTTCAAAATGTCATCACGCCCCTAATTGGTACATTAAACTACGTGTGTTAGGTCAGCTTTGCAGACATCAGACAGTCAGAGGACAGTTGGCACAGCTTGGAAAAGTTCTAACAGAGCAGCATTCATTTCGGAGAGCACACAGTACAGGCCTCTTGTCCAGCGGGTTGGCCATTGGAAATAAAGACACAGTATCTAGACATGTCCACAGAGAGCTAAATCCACAGGCAGACGTCCCAGCACAGGAGCTCCCAGCTGTCTCTCGGCTGTCCCATAGGCTACGTCAGCAGCCAGACTATGCCACCTCTCTCTCTCTCTCCTCACTGAGAACCAAAAACAAACTCTCTCATCAAAGACAAACCTGTTCCCTCGTACCTCACACATGTTCTCAGACGAGCAAGTGGGCTGGAGAAAGTTAAGCACAGCGCCTCTTTTTAGGCCCCGCTACAGCTGGGAGCCACTTGTGGGTTCATATGGGCCGCTGGTCAACGGCCAGCCGCCATGGGGCGTCCGGGCTCTTTGGCCAAGATGAGACCTTAATGTCATATTGCCAATGCTCCACTTGTTCTCGCTCTGAAAGGCTTTGTGAGGAACTGGGGGGGTGTGACTGTGTACTATTATATCACCAAGCACTAATTACACCAGCACTCCTATCCACAACAGGGCTCGACAGCCAAACATGTTGTCTCACGCTCTAGTCCAAACAGCACAGCTCTCAGTGCTTGTACAGTAATATGACTAATATATGTGGAATTCTGCAGAGTTTGTTCAGTGAGCCCACAGTGTGTGCTACATAATACAATTAACAGTATCGCAGCCGCAGTTGTTCTTCAGAATTGAGATAATGATGGATCTGGTGCAACAAAAGGGGCACATAAAAATGTAATCCTAATTTTAAAAATCCTGTCAGGATTTAGAGATTAGGCTACTAATATTTGCAAAGGTAGGTATGATGAAATTTTCTTTTTAAGGGCATTGAACCACATCAGAAACACGGGAGACGGACCATCATAGAAAAATTACCCCTCAGCTGTCATTTATTGCGTCTTTCATTTCGTTTACATGACAAATAAACAAAAAACTCGGGAGGTAAACTAATAATTTATGTTTCTCATTATAATTATATTCTGCATTATAATTATTTTTTATAATTCGTAATATGATAAAAGATTGCATAAGTGGATGTGTTCAGGAATAAAGTTTCGTTCATTTTGCTGAACCGCGATCATCCGATCAACCCTGTAACGCCTGTGGAAAGTGATTTCCTGTTATTTCCTGTGTCCTAATTTGTCCACTCTACTATGCCAAATGTACTTTTTTTGTGATGAAAAAGTAGATACATTTGACTGAGTGTGTAGCAGAAGAGCAAGCAAGATTTGGGACATACTACCACGTCATAAAATTGCTCTTTGTCGCAAAGTTCACATAAGGTCACCATAAGAATGTCAATCATCCTGCCCAGTTTCATCCTCATCTACACACTCCACATAATAATTTAATTTACACTAAAACAGTTCTTCATACCGTATTTGAGAGAAAACAGGTAGCACATTGATTTGCCAGTGGTGGGTCTTTCATGCAGAGAACTCTGCTAATATTTTTTGAGGGTTTTTGCATAAAGATTGATTTTATATAATGGCCAAGATACCCGCTTTACTATAATGCTATTTGTAAAGTTCACAATGTTGTTGCGGATTAAATATATAACAGATAACATGAAAGACATTTTTTCATCAAGTTAGATTTTGATTACAAATAACTCAAACCCCTTTCAGGCCATCTCTACTTAACCATCAATCTCATACACATCTGCCATGTTTGTAGTTCTTTTTATTTGTGTTTGTAGTTCTTAACCAAATCCTTCTCCAAAGCTCAATGGTTTGTGGGCAATTTTATAACCCAATTTAAGTAAAAAAACTAAAACAAACCTTCCCTTGCTACCTTCCCTCCGTCTCGTTCACTTGGATGTACATCATTGCTTATGTTGCACTAGTGGCCACTACTGGCGGAATCCTTGCAATGTGTTTTATTTAAATTTTTTCCCTTGTGAATTTGTTTTAAAGCACTATTCTATAGGCCTGTATGCTTGGAGAAAATATAAAAAATGACACAAAATGACAATACAATAAACTATAACAGTCAGCTTAATATAACTACAAGTATGCTGTTAGATGTCAAAATAACCCCAATTTCAGAGTTGTGTGGGATGGGGGTAAATTAATTGCGAATTGATTTCAGGTGCAGTATTATTCTAATCTCACATGCTATTTAGGATAATTGTTTAGAGACGTGCTCTGCTAAAGCTTTGTTTTGAACTCATTTTGTTGGCGGAGCAAAAATAGACAAAGTAATTGTCCCCAAAATGCAAGTAACCCAATATTAACTTGTTATTTATTGAATGGTTGATTTTTTTTATTATTATTAAATAAAACAGCCTGGCTTGTGTGATATTGTTTAAATAGGGCTAGAATAGATGACTTTTAGCAGTTTCATTAAAAATAGCACTGCCCGACTGTGAAGACTCTGATATAGTTTTCTTTTTGTGCTGAAGAGAGGGTGGACGGGGTGAAAAAATATTTACAAAGCAAATACATAGTGATATTGTTGAAACTAACCACAAGATGGGGGAGGAAGAGGGCGTTGGGAGGAGGTAGAGGGGGGAAAAAGAGAAAGATGAGGGCATGTAATCGAGGAAGAGATGCTGCCCCACAGTCAGACTGTCTGGCTACAGCAGGATCCCCAGCACTCAGCATCACATGATTCCAGAGGTCAGAGGTTATCCTCGCTGATGAATATCAGGCTGAGGCCAGTAGCACTCACTAAAGAAAAGGAGTTGTTTTCACTCCCAGAGCCTGGAAAGTTTATTTCAGGAATATATTCTGCCAGCATGCGATTGTAAACCTGTCCCACATTGGGAAAATTATGTCCGCAAATGTTCTCTTTTCCGCAAATGGTATTATTAAGCAGCTAGAGTATCAGTGATTTTTTCCCCCTTTAAAAACATAAATGCAGACAGGAAAATAAATGTAAAAATCTAGATAAAAAGCCGTTTTAAACAAAAAACAATACGATTTTAAGGAGCTGTACTATTGAATGTGTGGCTTCATCCTTCTACATCCTTATTTACCCCATATTCTTAATATTAATGCATCAAAATTCAAGCTATGTTAATTATCACAGGCACTTCATGCAAGCCCTTGCACTGGATTTTTAGGAAAGCCGTCCGATTATTGCAACCATGTGGAGAGGAAGGCCACATAATGAGCTGCAAAGCTGGTACAAATGGAGAACTAAGCCAGACCATTATATCAGCCAACAACCCCAATATATTCTCACCTGGCCGTGATCTCACATCCGACTCTGCAACTGAAAATCCACTGCGGTATGTTGAGAAAACGAACTCGGCATGAAATAGTAATGCAGCAATGGTAAGCCAACGTTAAAAGGTGTGAAAATGAGTTTGACAGTTATGTGGCCGAATATACTTCATTTTCATCCCTTTATCTTTCATGCAAGACACAGTAACAGACCTCATCGCAACAGGGGCCGAGAGGCATCGACAGAGGGAAGCAGAGCAACTCTCCATCCAAATGACCCGGCAGACACGCCATCATCACCCAGCAGAAGATCACTTTCCGAAAACTAGCATAAATGGAGGTATTGCTGTAATGGCTCTGATATTTTCGACATTTATGAGCTCTATAACAAGGAGAGGATTGAGTGATGGCGCGGTGGCTGGCTGAGAGGCCGAAGGGGGAGTTTATGTGTACGGGGTCTGCACAAAGCCGTGTCAAACCACACCACATACCATCACCAACGGGAGAATGAGAAATCCATTTGGATTGTTGACATTGAACTTTATGAACCAGACAAGGCAATATTTCGGATTTTTCTCCTTCTGGCTGTCTCCATCTCACTCCTGTGTTACTCCTACTTCACTCTGAAGTATCTGGAACTCATAATCAGCCATTTCAAAGGAAAAGCTGAGTTAATGTCTACAGGTGATCGCTGCTTGTGAATATCATTGCCTTTTTAAAGCAGACAGGATCTTAAAAATATTGCTTGAGAATAATGATGTTATCATGATGACTAAGGGGTTGTATTGTAAAGAGGCCTGGAAATACACATTCTGAACTTATGATGCTTTTATTTTACAAACAAATAAAGCATTTAAAATGCCTGTGCAATTTGTCAGTGCTTTTAAAGAGTTAAGGCAAGACACCCCAGGTGAATAGGTTAAAAATATTTAAATAATACTAGAAATCCAGTCACAAGTAGCACGGGTATATGGTATGTGGCAATAGCCATTAGCCACCAAAACATTGTATGGGTCAAAAATACAGTTTTTTTTTTATGCCAAAAATCATCAGGATATTAAGTAAAGATCATGTTCCATGAAGATATTTTGTAAATGTCTTACTGTAAATATATATATATAAATATATTTTTGTGAGTGGATGCAGCAAAAGCGCGAACATAAATGGATAACTTTTCTCAGGCGATTTTCTCAATGTTTCGATTTTTTTGCACCCTCAGATTCCAGATTTTCAAGCTTATTAATTCAGCTTTCGGTTGATGTACTGTATAAATCTCAATTTAAAAAAGAAATGTACCCTTGTGACTGGTTTTGTGGTCCAGGGTGACATATTAGAGTCAAAGGTTTATTTTAAGTGCTGCTGAAGTGATTTCTGACTCATTTTGAGAAAACGGCCTTCTAAAGATAGGCTATACTGTAATTGAAATCTACAGATGCAAATAGATTAAATATACACTTAAAAGTGTTTTTTGGATGTTTTCTTTCTACTGGTCAGAGAAAAACACTTTATCAAAAGCAAAAAAGCAACAACAACAAAAATCGCAAAATTGACAGATGCATGAAAAAACAGTGTTTTTACCTGTAGTGTCTCGCCTTAGTTGAAACAAACTATTCAAATAAGCTGATTCAGCGATTTCTAAGAGATTGAAAAACAAAACATGTTAGTACTCATCTTCACATCTACTCGCTCAGCAGCCTCTCTACACACAAAAGACTTAAATCTCAAATATATGCTGTTATTTTGCAATTTAAAGTCATCAGATAATCCTGATGAATGGTGCAGAAAATTCAGCTTTGACATCACAGAAATAAATGACATATTTAAATATATTCATAAAGAAAATAGTTAAATTGTAACAATGTTTAACAATATTCCTGTTATTTTGATTTAAAAAATACTGACCCCAAACTCTGTGTGTGTGTGTGTGTGTGTGTGTGTGTGTGTGTGTGTGTGTGTGTGTGTGTGTGTGTGTGTGTGTGTGTGTGTGTGTGTGTGTGTGTGTGTGTGTGTGTGTTATTTTTTATATCATATTTAGATATTTTTTTTCCCCACCATTTTAACCATCCAATCAAAATTCATTGGATTGAGTCGAAATTATTATATTAACAACACTGAATCAACCTAAATACATAGGTTACACAAACAAAACAAAACTGAAGTCTTAGATCAAGTAGGAAAAAAACTTTAAAGAGTTAACAGTTGCAGATAACCACTTTTTACATTCGTAAGACAGAGAAGTACAGGTCTTATGTTGACAATGTGATCATTTTCAGCAAAAAGCTGGTTTCATCGATACGTTTATGCGAGTTCAGCATTTCCCCATCAGATCTGTCGTGGGGTACCACTGCCCCTCCACTTGTCTTATCACTCAGAGCAGAGACAATAGGGGCAGATTTACTCTGATTAGTGCTATTAGTTCTATCCCCGTCTCCTCATCACAGATGCTTGACATGTTTCTCATAACGGCCCATAACAGTGGCGCTGAGCGGGGAGGACTGACGGCTGATCCTAGACACTGGAGGTCTGTGGAAGTGACGGCCTAGCCATTACAAATAAAGTATGTATCACTGGATGTTTTTTTTTAAGTGGAACATCATCGACAGTTTATACTGTGGCCTATGGGGTGTTAAACAGCATAACGGCATATATGAAACCCTGTCGATGAATAAGGGGAGATAAGACGGTATGAGAAGGGCCACGTTCCAACAGGCACAATGCGTCTGGATGCCTGACTCAAATCTGTACGTGCAATTGTCTCTAATTGTGACATTGATTCAGGGAGATCTGCATTCTTCAGCCTCTTACGGTTTTCCAGTGTGGGTCTCAGAGTCTGGGGAACCATTAACACGATACCAATCTAAACCAATGGCTCCAGTTCGGGCCTCCCACAGTCTAAGAAGGGCAACCTGTCCGACCCCAAAGTACCAAAATACCTCCTTCCCCCTTGGTTTTTGTGGACAGAAGGGCATTAACGTGAGCAGTGTGTCATTGACAGATGCATGTCAGAGCCGGGGCAATTATGAGGACGCTCTCAAAGACAGCCTGTGTCATCACGTCTCGCAGTCGCCGTTCTGAAGTGAACATACCCAGCCGCTGTGCGTTTGTGGGGTAATTAACCTAATGATGCGGCTATGTGATTCATAATGTATCTTCCGAATCTTTCCTCAGGGCGTTACTTTGCAGTTTTGGAGTTGGGGAGATTATGAAAATGGAGAAGAATGCCAGCTGGAATTGCGGTTGTATATGATGACTATATAAATATAATCAACTGAGGAATTGTATTCGCTCATATATATATATAAAAAATTCACACTGCATTCTAAAACAAGGAATGCTTTTACTTTTACTTTTTTTTTTTTTTTTTAAACATTCTAAAATTTGAAAACATAATAGTTGAATGATACTTAATGCAATTTTTCAATCTTTTTAATAGTACAGATAAAATATCAAAGTCAAGATTTCTGGTAACAGTAGAACAGCATTGGGTGAGCTATCAAAAGTCCGACATCATCACATCACATTAAGGAGTAAATATTCAAATGTTCAAGAAGCACCTCACATATTTTATAATAAAAATTAAATGGTTTGACTCCATATTTTTTTGTACATTTTCTAATAATATTTGAATGTACCAGGTGCTTCTATAATGAAAAAAATAATTATTATCTTCACTAGTGCAAGCAAGGTATAAAAGTGAAAAAAAAAATAGCCTACCGGTATATATATTTCTAAAAAATAAAATTGTATTGTTAAAAAAGTTACATGTTATAGTATTTTCAATGTTAAAAACTTTGTTTCATCTAAAAATGATGGAAAAGTATTTCCAAGGTCAAAATTCATAGGAAGAAGAGGCTGTTTAGAGTGTAACTTCACCGATTTTCAACCCGCTTTGTATTGTTACAATGTCGGTAATATATGTAAATAAATAAACAATGTTTACTCATTCTCCGTTACCTGGACTGAGAAATTCACGTTTTTTTGACAGTCTGTCTGAGAAAAAGCTGAGCTTTTGCAAAAAAGGCTACACCATTGTGACTAAAAGTTTGCTAAGAAATATTTCCTACTAAAGCAAGGCACTATTTGACTTTGGCCAAGCATAAACATAGCAGATTGGGAGTGGCCTTAGATGACAACATGCCCAGTGCATTATGGGTGTAGAAGCTTTCCTATCTATTTGGCAAAATGGTAAACTGTCACAGTGTCTGGTGGTTCCCTGGGTTTAACACTAGAGGTCTCAGTTTTCACGGTGTCTAGGCATTTTCACTACATTTCCCATAATCCTGTCTGTCACTGATTGTTAATTTCCTTCAGCTGTTTCTCGTCACCTTGTTTGCACTTGTGTATATTACCCTGTCTGTTTCAGTGTTTGTCACGGAGTCCTTGTTTAATGTCCCCACACTTCCGTTCCTGTTTCTTGTGTCTGTTGGATTGCTTTACTGGATTTTGACCCTTGCCTGGACTGGTTGTGAGTACGGATTACCCTTTATTAAAATACTGCTTTTGGATTTCTAATTCCCTGTGTGTGCGTGTCGTGACATAAACAACAGCCTTTTTTCTCCTAAATAAAACAAAATAAAGTACAAAAATTTAGTTGTTCTTTATAATTAATGTGAAGATGTTAATTAACAATTACAGTCTGCTTTTAATAATTCTGAAAATAAGATGTAGCCACACCTTTCTATCCTCTCTCCCTCGCTCTCTTTGCATGCAGAATGAGACAGAGGAATAGACAGAGACAGGAGCATCGTTCTCATTCCTGGCAAGGCCTTCTGTGTCTTACCGGAGCCTCCTTGTCTGAGCAATAGCTCCCGCTCACAATTTATAGGAAAATCAATCGTTGCTCACTGTCTGTGTACTTTGCTCATACCAAAGCTTTACAGTTCTGCACATTGTAACATAAGCTTGGAGAGACTTGTCAGGCTCATTTATAATCCAGAACACCACAAATACAAGTGGGGTTAAAAAGAGAGTGGGATAAAAGCACAGAAAAGAAAACCAAGTTGCCAGGTGGGGACTTGGAGACAGGCGGGCAAATAATAATGCTAATAACGATAATATACCAAAAGAGCACTTCAGACAAATAGTCAAATATCCCAAGTATGAAAGGTCTGAGACGGTTTTAGACATTTTACTTTGAGCTCATCCACTCTTTCACCCAATAGACCGAAACGAGACAGGATCGAGCCGCTACCATAGTAACAGTTGTGTTTGGTGGCGACTGGTATCAGTAGGGCTGGGGCTGCGCAGAGCTGTTTAGAGTAACTCGGGTTGCCATGAAAAAATCTGAAGCATGCACAAAACATAATATACAGGGACTCAGCGTCGCCCAGGGAGAGAGTCTCTCTGTCTGCTCTGCTCTCTACAGGTGGCCTTGTTTGGAAATGCTGACAAATAGGAAATTTGGAGCAATAGTAGAGAACTATGGCTCATTCCAAGCATCCACTGCGATAGTCTTGTGCAATGTCCAGGTCTCATAAAGAAACACTTTTTGTGTCTAACTTCAGGGTTCAGTAATACGGTCTCACATAGGCCTATAGAAATGTGTATGCTGTATGGTAGGACACCGGGGCTAGTTGTCACTTGGGCTACAGTATATCATAGTATAGCCTATTGTACAAGGTTTGGAGTTCATGCTTAAATGCTTGTGTTCTCTGGCAAGTTGGTTTCACAAGTATCTTAAATGTTGTTGTTTTTTTCAATTCAATCCTCAAAAAAAAAAAAACAAAAAAAAAAAAAACTGTATTTGTAATAGCTGTTTGGAAAAGAAGTGAATAATAAAACCACATTGGGACATGGTGGTTCAGCTATATTACGCAAGTAGAATCTTTTTTTCTTACAGAAAAATAGAACAAGGGTATTTTTCATAAGTTTCATAAGTTGCCACATGTGTTTTATATAGCCTACTAATCATAAACACTTATTATTTTTACATTATCATGTCAGTTATCAGGTTGTCATTTGCTTAAATGTACAATACGCAACTTTAGGCCGTCTGGCAGTTTTTAAAAAATGCATTTTGCAGAAGAAATATTTTTGGGTTGTGCTTCGGCTCTGCGTGACTGCGGATGAATATGGTGGCGGAGAAAGCAATTGTTTACCTATCTGAGTCAGCTTCAATTGAAGATAATGGCGGTAGAAGAGGCAAATACGTTTTGCTTGGAGAGAAAGTAAATTGTTATTTAGGCCTATCATACCTATAAAAAAAGTAGAGAGATTATATATTGCTCATGAAACATTCACTTCTGGCTTACGAGATATAGGCTAACCAGTTTAGAAAAGATCTCAAACTGACTAGCTGAAGACGTGGCTACCCATTTGACAAGATATAGCCTATACATCCTTAAATAAATTCAAGCAGAGCGCTATACAACAACCCATAATGACCCAATAGATACGGGTCTACAATAGACTATGGTAGAGAGCTCATCTGGCAATTTATCTGTTCAATAAAAATAGCCTACCTGTAGCAAAACAAAAAACTGTCTGTCCATGTCGCCACAACCGTTCAAATCCCTCAGTTCTCGCCATCTCTGAAAAGCCAATGTTGGTTCTCATTTTATTACGAGCTCTGTCGCTCTTTTTTTTTGCCAGCAGACTCTCCTCTGTTCGGCGCTTTCTTTGAACGGGGTAGCCTATTCCCCGGAGGTTTTAGCGGCTCCATGTAAACCTTTCTCACTCCTTGTCCTTTGTCAAAAGTAGCCAGGGCAACTTTTTTTCTATGACGAGCCACACACGGGCGAGTGACTTATGTGCACAATTTCCCGCGAAAACCACCCCGGAATTTAAACACTAAAAATATGCTTTCCATCTGAATCAGGGTAAGACAAAAACAGTTTTGGAAGAAGGATTGATGATGCACTGACTCATTATTTACATTTTGTTAATTTTAATCAAAAAAGTTATATTGTGGTTTGTAATTTTTGGTTGCTTCCCATTTTTGCTGTTTCATAATCATTTTATGGAAAAAGGTAATTAAATATATTTTAAATATAGATGTCATATGATATATGCTTTAGATTTCATATTCCCTACCTCTCATATCAGTGTCAGTAAAGAGCGATCTCATGTATGTTTTTTATTTCTTTAAATTTTGTTTAAATTCACAAATAAATGCTGTTTATTTGAAAGTTCTATTCATCAAAGAATCACAGTTTCCACAAAAAATTTAAGCAGCACAACAGTAATAAAATATATGAAAATACATTAAAATAGAAATATAGTTCAACTATGACTTTTAATAAAATATAGGCCTATTAAAATAGAAAACAGTTCATTTCAATTGTAACAGTATTTAACACTATTACGTTTTTTACTGTAGAAAATAAATGCATCCTTGGTGAACATAAGAGACTTCAAATCCAACCCCAAAATTTAGAACATTAGTGTATATTTTTAGTAAAACTTTAATATATTAAAAGTCAGAATATTTTGAAAGGCCTAGCAGTGACATTTTCTCAATGGATTTGAAAAGCACGCTGTTATTATCTTATTAAGGAACATTTTTTGCTTTTTACAGTACAACAATGAAGGCATAGATTTGTGAGGAAGCCTGTTAAGCATCTAACGGTGCCTCATTTTTATCTCTGGAGTCAATCCTTGCGAGTCTGTGCTGTTATCTCCCTACCTGTCCTCTTGTTGAGGATGAGGAATCTATTAATTAAAATAGGCTACAGCCATATGCTGTGATTGTTTATACAGTGCTCAGTGAACAAGGAAACTTCACATTCACAATGGAACCATTCATAAACGTTCACTCTCCTCTCTGGAAAAAAAAAAAGAATAGTTGCTCTTAGCATTTGGGCAAGAGGTAATTGGGATCACTCAGCTTGTCTGATGCTGATAATGGGGCAATGGGAAATTCCTGTCAGAGAGTTTGTGGTGCAAGGTGGTTTCGCAACTGCCTTGGCAGGCTCTGAACGCTCCACACTACGGTGTATGAGTTGAAGCATGCTCGCATAGCTGTCATTAAACATATTTAAAACAACATAACATAACAGCAAAAAAGACAAAACGCTTTGCAGTGATAGCCATTTGAGAATTAATATAGCAATATATAGCAAGAAGAAGAAGCTAAGGACTGATTACATATTAATAATACCACTGCAAAGACAAAGATTTAAACAATAATAGAACACTTAATCAATGCTTTGGGCTAATAATGCAACTAGTTCATGGATACAATTCCTGAAATTGTTTGTTTTCTAACAATGTGTAACAGTGAACATACACGTCATGCAGAATAATCCTGTTTTTTGTTTTTGAACACAAATGAACATTTCCATCACATCTCAATTGATAAATTGTGTTTGACAATATTCTGTGATGGAAATGACATTGTGTTTTTTGGAGTAGAATGCATTTTAGTATTTTATGTGTCCTAATGTGTCCTCACAATAATATTTTCACACTTTTTGGATATTAACAGTTTACAGCTTGTTTGGAAATGATGAACAATAAACAATATTAAGTGATATTTACCTGTATTTTTTGTTCTTCACACAGTGTCTCAAATTTCATCTCTTCACTCAAATTGTCTCCTTGGAAATGTTTGCCCAAAAAAATATCAGGGGCAAAATTGTTAGTGAGTATGTGAAAAAATTATGTCAATTATTTTCACAAAATAAATATTGTAATGGTTTATGTGTAATATTTTATTTAAATGATTATTGTCTTAAACGTGTAATATTAAATATATAATAATATGTAATTGATTTTCACAGGGTTAAAGATTAAAATATACACATAAAAAATGGAAAAATAGTTAAAATAAATAAAGGAAAAAGTTTCAAAGGAAAATATACTATGATCCTCGTTTCACAAAAGGAAAGAAGCTGAAATATGTTATGAATGATTATAAAAATCAAACATAGCTTGAAACATCAAAAGTGTTGAAGAAATAATCGTCTATTGTTAATATTCAGTTTTAATGTGCCCTTGCATTCCCACGCTAAATTCTCCTGTTTTATCCCCGTCGAGTTAAAAGAGTTGATTAGTTCTCTTTAAATGTACACAGCAACATTAGTGTCCTTAACCACATGTTGCAGTGCTCCAATTAATGTTATTCTAAGAGAATGGCTACATAGCCCTTCAGCCAAGAGTTTTGATGCCAGGCAAAGCATAGTTCGTTTTAAAAAGCACATGTTCCAATAACCGCAGTATAAATCTACAAGTAAATTGTGAAGGAGTTTAGCTGTCTGTTTTCAAACATTTGACTGAAAAAGTCATGTCTAGAAATCTCGTCTAGAACATAACTCACTTACATATATTAAACAGTCTTGTTCAAGAATGAAAATAAAAAAGCTGCAGTTTTCACAAACATAAAGGACTCTTATAGCATGGGTTTTATAGATGTGTGCTGTAATATTTACATGCACATAATACAACCTCATTAAAATACACCAAACAGCTCTCTACAGTCGTTGCACCCCTAACCGATATCTTTATGAATATATGGACCACACAAACAGCAACATAATTAGACACTTTTCCTAAAATCAGCTGATCTGATTCATCTTAAGCTCCTTATTTTGTCTCATGCCCATTGATGAATCAATATATCATAATAGCAGGGTAAGTCCTTGAAATTTACAGTATATTATGGAAATATTAGATATTGTTTTATTCATAATTTTCTCCTCCAAATGATGATTAATGAACGTAATCTTGCAAAAGATAACTGCTAGAAACTGTGTTGAAGTCAATGTGTGAATGTTCAGATGTGCCGCAGCTACTGTGTGTGTTCATGCTGATAATGATAACAGCTGAAAGAGATTACCTGCAGACACTGTGTAACTAGCACTCAGGTTTCAATTATTATCTAAGTGCAAAGAAAAGTGGTGCAAAATTGTCACAAGTGTTAGGAGTCTTTTATGTGTACATTTTTCACATAATAAGGGCTTAATTTAGTCAAGCTGTTGCAAAACTGTTACAGACTGGACACAAAAATAGACTGAATCGTCATCACTTATTTGGTGTTTTTCTTTTCTTTTCTTTTTTTTTGTATTTTCTGTTGGCCAAGCATCATGGAAAATCTGTTGTTTATCAATTACCAAGATACTAAAACGTGCTTTTTGAAGCTAGTGTAGTGGACTTTAAAAACACAAAATACAGTCATGTGTGCACAATCGAAGAGGTGCATTTTGGGATACAAACCCTTAGATTGGCTGTTGTATTACGTACTTCTCGCTATAGAAAACGAATAGAGTCACTAAATCGTTACATCAGATCAGTGTTGTTATCCTTAAGCTAAAAAATTATAATTAAAAATTTTGTACTTTCGCTTTGGCATGTAACGGAAATAAGTAGAAGCACTAAAATTACTAAATTAAATAAAAATAAATAAATAAAAACTAGAAATATTAAAAAACTAATAAAAATGACAAAAGCTTATATATAAGCTAATTAACAGTATAAATGAAACCTATGATAATATATGAATAAAGCAAAAATAATACTTCAGCAGAATAATGATATAACCACAATGTTTTGTATTACAAGGCTGTGGTTTTGGCTTAAAATGAAAAATGAAAGATCTTGATATCCACACCAGAGCATTAAACAAGCTTTGAAGGAGCACTAATGAACAGTTTTGTTTCTCAAAAGCTCTCTATAAGTAGACAAGAAAAATAAAAAAGGCCTACTGACTAAAGATGAGGCTTGAAGGCGCTGTGGCTCCCACGAAACCACAGGTCTTGTAGAAGAAACCTTGTGTATCTGTGCAATGTCCTTTTTTTTCCCACGTGACGTTCTAAATGACACTTGATGACAAGGTTAAATGACACTTAAATTGGATTGGATTTCAGGGATCACTCTTTAGTGTGCCCAGGTGCCATGCCACCATCAGTCTGTCAGACTTGCTCTTGTTTGCCAAGGTATTTGAGGTGTCCTGGATTATTTACAATGCAAATGATGCAAAGAAGCATTTTCCACACTACCGCAGCAAAGAATATTTTCCACGAGCTTTATCGTGCAGCACCGAGAGTACGTGCTGCCTGCTTTATCGAGCAGAGAATTACGAACGTTAGCAAGATTTCAAAGCTCGTAAAAGTCATTTCGAGTCAACCGCAAGCATGCCCAGGTGAATAGATATATTTTACATTTATTGAATATACTTTCATTTCCATTACACCACAATACAAGCAAATACTGTATGTTTAAACAGGTCTGCTTACATTATCTTCACTTGTATTGAGATCTACTGGAAGGCTAGACGCCAATTAAAAAAATAAATCTATTTTAATTGGCAGATACATTTAAACATAAATAATTTGTATGGCAAATATGCTAATATACGTACAGTATATGTGCATCTTAATTTCTGTATTTACTGAAGTTAATAAAAAAGAAGACATTTGGGAAAAAAAGGAAGAAGAGCAACACATCTCAAAGAATAAACTTCCATGGCAACGTGAAAACAAGAGCATTCGGATGACGTATTTGGCATTGCAGTAAACAAAATGAAAACTCAGCAGGACTCTAGCATGTCTAATCGATCATGGCAGCAGCTTTCCAAACACACACTCACAAACACACACGCTCGGATAAACGCTATTGTTTGGGACTGTTAGCGATTGAACGTAAAAAATAGACTGAGTCATCCGTCTTGTTTCTTTTCTCATATTTGGCTGTTTCCTTCTTTTGGCCGAGTATAATGGAAAATCTGTTCTTTTATCAATAATCAAGTCACTACAACATACTTTTTGGAGCTGCATAGTAAATAAAAACTGTCTAGCTTGTTATATTAAGAAATACAGGCATAAAACTAGGTGTGCATTGTGGGTAACAACTCCAAAAGATCATAAATTCCATAAGATAAATCCTTAGCTCTTGTATTGTAGGAAACCTCTCATCGTAGAAAACAAGTTGTGTATATAAACACTATTAGTTAAGAAGGGCATAACACAATGTCAAAGTACAAAAATCTCTTTGTATACATCTATATATCACAAAATAAGAGTAAAAACAGTGAGAAATTATCTTTCTGAAGAGGTCAAAACCTCACTGTGAAAGGCAGATGTGGATCCACTGTCCTCGGTAAAGTCTTTCAGTTTTGCATCCAACTGTCTCTGCTTTGTGGGTATTAATATGTCCATGTCTCTTCCGTGAACAAATCAAGAGCTTTGTGGCAGTCAAATATTGTCTCATGAGGATATATGGTGCTGGGTGATAGTCCGAAGAGGAGCAATGCAGTCTTTTGTGGCCTGCCAGATATAGTCTGGCTGTAAAACAGGGCTATACCCCCAACAACATGCCCATGAAATCTGAGCCGTTCTGTATTGTGATCGATGCTCCAGCTGCATTGTCCACAAATATGGAGGTGTACTGCCCGGCCTGTTTGAAAGAAAACGTCACAATATTTATTCAATGTGAATTGCCATCTGCAACACATTTTAATTCTACAATTTCATGGATCTGGGGGAAAAAAAGGTTATTCAGCTAGATATTTTGGAGGACCACTGTCCTGAAAAGTTGATCTCCAGCCCCTAAACACACCTGAACCAGCAAATCAAGGTCTTATAGGCCAGGGATGAGAAACGTCGGTCCTAGAGGGCCACCAAAGCCACTAAAAGGCAAGCCTGCAACCTTTAGCCAAAAAAGCATAGCGGCTAATGCTAACGCTGAGGCTGTGGCGGTACGCAGGAGACCGGAGGCTGTTTTTTAATGTCAATGGAGAAGAGGCTTCACTACACTGAATAAACCGCTTAAAATAGCTTATCATTTAATTAATCGATTTTTAATCTTAACTATTTTTTTTTTTTTAAGAGTTCACCGCCAGAAACCAAGTAAACATGAAACACTAGATTTGTATGATGATGATACAGTGAAACTGCATTAAACTGAGTGAAGTATTTTTAACTAACTCTTACCTGAAGTTCCAGCAGTCCATGGACAGATACTGTAAAGATCTTGCTGTTACTCTCAAGGCCGACAAACATTTCCAAGGATCTGCACAACGGTATAGAAAATATTATGAGCGAACAAATGATTCATTTGTAGACTTCACGTCACAAATCAATAAAATGTGTTACTTGCCATTTCTTTGTAATTGTCTTATGATACAAGCAATTTCTTAGAGAAATGTTCGTGAGATCAGTTAAATCATGATGATCACTGAACCAGCTCTTTTCTAATCTCCACTTGAATGCAAGTTATGGGACAGTTCACAGATTCTAATGTCCAAAATCAGAAAGCACTGCATTGGTTAGGCCACTGTAATATAATTTAATTTAATTTAATTTAATTTAATTTAATTTAATTTAATTTAATTTAATTTAATTTAATTTTATTTTATTTTATTTTATTTATTTATTATTTTATTCTTTTATTATTTTATTATTTTTATTCTTTTATTTTATTCTTTTTATTATATCTTTTTTATTTTATTTTTTATTTTATGTGCAAAAGATAAATTAGTATAATTGGGAAATAATGCCATTATATTTTTACTGACAGATGTTTTGTGCAAGTCATGGTACAGTGTTAAAGTTATTCAAAGAAATATCAATTTATGTTTTGTTATAAAAAATGCCTAATTCCTAAAAATGCATAATTTCCAACTTCCTATCATTTCCGAGATCTATCCAGCAATAAATGTAAAGATTTATCCTTCAGTACGGTTGCTATAAGACCAACAGGGACCCCACGAGTCAAAGGTGGCGGTAAAGGTTACTAAGGTGACAAGGACCAGACTGAAGGTGAGAGGACATTTTTTAAAGGCCTGCTCCACTTTAACACAGGAAATGCCTTGCTGGTTTCCACACAAGTTTGAACAGACAACATGCTTTACAGCCCATGCGTTACTCACAAAGCACAAAAAAAACCCGCTAACGACCAGCAAACACTGGAAGAGAGTTTATCCAGATCTGCCACCCCCATTCCCCCTTCCCGATCTCATGTATATGTCCCCTAGTAGTTTTCTTTTCTTTTAAGTAAATTCATTTTTGTTTGATTTGTGAAAGAGGATTTTTATGACATGCACTCACACGCTTAAGCCACTGAAATAAAAACCACATGCTCTGAATGTAAAAAGGAGCTCAAGAAAAATACTAATTTTCATCATGTATTCCTCTGAGTCATGAATTTATATTGCCGTGGATGTGGTCTGTGGACAACGGGTACAAAATCGAATGTTAATAAATAGACTGGGTGAGGGTAAATTAGACATAATGTAATCATAATAACTTTCCTTGCAAAATTGCTGGTGTCAGATTTTCTCCTGGATAGGTTTGCTAACAGAGTCTGACAGAAAGTCCTGAAATCACCAAAATTCACAAGAAACTTTGTGTGGCCAGTCAGAAACACACTAGAATTCTAGCACATTAACTCTTTCCCTGCCAGCGTTTAAAAAAAAAAATGTTTTAAGTTGCCTGCCACTGCCAGCATTTTTGATAATTTTTCACAAAAATGTCAGGGCCCCAGAATATTTTGTTGTATGAATAACTGAACATGCAATATGTAATGGATAATCCATGGCTAGCTGTGCATTAAATAATTTTAATGCATGAACTGGAGGCAAAACCTGACACAAAGTGGAGTGACGTGTGTGCGCTTCAGTAACAACAGCGCATTAATATAGAACGGTGATAAAACTGACTTGGAACTACCTGTGCATTAAACGGTTTTATTGCACACCTTCCAGCCAATCAGAATCATGTATTCAGAAAATAATGACAAAATTTTAGTCTGTTTGTCAACTAATATATCTTCACAAGTCTTGTAATATAGTGCACAAGTTGTATGGACCCTTTTATTAATACTTTTATAGTGGTATCATTTTTTAAGCTTAAAAGCTTCATTCTCTATTTATTGTAATTGCATGAAAAAATATATAAAACGTTCGTTTTTCACAGAATAATGACATAAGGGTGAGTAGATGAGACTCTTACAATTGAGGATGATAGAATTAAAAATTTTAGGTGAACTATCCTTTTAATGTGAGAAATGTAACCGAACTTACGTATATCTGTGGCAGAGGGATTCAATGCAGATCAAAACTCGGACATTGTCTCTGGCTCTCAGCTGGTTCTTAATTCTCTTCACCTCAGTGTGGTCTGCAAGAAAGAACACAAATTACAAAAATATATATATATTTTCTGGGAATACTTTTCAGACATGCACTACAAACTGTTGTATGAAGAGTAAAGGCTGTTGAAATGTTGTTTGACAGAGTTTTGTATCTGGAGCACATGATGCCACAGCCAGTCATGTTTGACCTCCAGCCGCGTCTAAATATTGGTCTCTTCTATAAGTCTGCAGTGGATTTGTGAATTTGTTTGGGGATGTTGATTTTCTGCCACAGTCTACTGCAGAGCGCCAATTTCTTTTCCCGGAGATGCATGTTGGCGCCACAGCTTAAAAGAGTTTTGCATTCAGGGTCCCTGGGGCTTATTTCAGTGTAACTCCACATAAGCATTGCCTCTGAAACCATGGATGAAGTCAACAGGATCACTGGACCCCTTTTTAAAGCATCAAGCAACAAAAACAAAATACGCTTGTGCGCTTTCAGGCACAGCACTTTTTTTTTTTTTTTTAGCTTTTAAAGCATGTGAGATTGTGTAAGACACCCTCAATCTCAGCAAACAAATGCAGCGCGGTTGGAATGTAAGTTTCAAGGGAATGCAATCCATCTGTTGAGAATGTGCCAAGTCTGAAACACATCCATTACATGATGGCACATTCTGATAGAGATGACAGTGAAATATTAATTTGTACTCCATGCAATTTGTGTTTATAGCCGAGAAACCGAATTTTCCATTAATCTTTCTTCTGTTTTTGGCAGACAAAGACTCTATCCAAAGTCATTTTAATGTATACATTTTTTAAGAAGCTTTTTTTCCATATCCATCATACTGTTCACAAGGTTTGGTTTGGTTAAGGTAAGCTTTTTTTTTTAAAGAAATTAATACTCAACTATGCATCAAGGATAGCTCGCCCAAAAAGAAAATGTTGTCATCACTTACTCACCTTCAAGTTGTTCCAAACCTGTATGAATGTTGTTGTTTCTTCTGCTGAACACAAAATATTATATTTTGAAGAATATGGGTAGCCAAAACAGTTGATGGGCCTCATTGACTTCCATATGGAAACAAAAATACTATGGATGTCAATATGGTCCGTTAACTGTTTTTTTTAATATTCTTTAAAATATCTTCTTTTGTGTTCAGCAGAAGAAAGAAATTCATACTTTTGTGAAAATTCTGTAATATATTTGGTAAATATCAGTTTCCACAAAACTGACAACAATAAGAAATGTTTCACACTGAATATATACTAAATATTAGAATAATATGTGACGTATTGTGTGATCCTGAAGATTCAGGAATGGCAAAGAAAATTCAGCTTTGCCATCACAGGAATAAATTACATTTTGAAATATATTAAAACAGAAAACTTTTCTTCTACTTCTACTATTTTTCCTATTTAAAACTCGACTCTTCTGTAGTTACATCGTGTACTAAGACTTCATATTGGCCTAGAAAATCGCAACTTTTCATTTTCTGTCAATCTTAGTACACAATACAGAAGAGTCAAGTTTTAAATAGGAAAAATTTCATATTTGATAATATAATAATAATATATTTGAGAGAGATGCTAACGGTCTAATCAGATTCAACGATCTATGTTAAGCTATGCTAAAAGTCCTACTGCCAGACCTGGAGATCGGCTGAATGGATTCGAAAACGGTAAAACTCAACTGTTTAACTGGGAGTTAGAAAATGAGCCTATTTCCCCAAAAAAGTGGAGTGTTCCTTTAAAATCACTGTAAATTGTAAACATTTTAGCAGTTCAATCCATTCACTGGCAATCGCACCCATGTTCTTCTGTTTAAGCTTTAAGAACAAATGATGCATGATTATCATTAATCAAACCGCTAATCATTATCGTACCCCCAGAACCTCATGTCTCACACTGAAAAAGGCACAAAAAAACAAAAGATTACGAAAGACAGAATATTTACTGGGTGAGGTGAACCTTTCAACCTTTCCTTACCAATATGAACATTGGCAGAAAACTGATAAATTCCAGTTACAGGAGCTGTAAATCGGCCAGTGGACTGATCCATCCCCGTCCCTCTGAGGAAGGCACCTTTGGCAGGAGGCTGAAGGTATGAAACAGGTGAGAATTATAGAGGGCTTACCATAAACACACCTAATAACCATTTCTCAAACAACATCAACACCGCTCACTCTCTATCTGAAAATCATATACGTAAATTGCTGACTAGCCTTCCAAGCATCTCAAGAATATGTTTTTCAGCAGAATTCTTGCTCTCCACATTCTTATAAACTCACATGCAAATCAAAGCATCCCACATACAGCATTAGAAAATATACCAGTTTTAGGGCTCAGTTTGGGAGCACATAACCATTAAATGGCTAGAAATATGTAGACATCTGCCAAGAATCCTCCGATTCTGTTTTTGATCATAACTGCACACTGCAGCCATGCCAGACCACATTATTCTGCATTACGCCTCCAGAACCCACCAAGAGTTCCAGACTCAGACGCTTTTATAATGAGTCCTCCGATTAGTGTGCTAAACACTGTTCAGTTCTGCCATTTTTTTGTGCTGTCAGCTTTGAATACATACAATGAATGCCTTTCATATACATGTCCGATCCAAACAGATATGTGAGAAGAACGTAAATTCATTTGACATGTATTTCTACATTGGATGAATAAAACTTTGCATTGACATTTACAACAGTTATTTCATCCATTTGACAGATTTGAAAGACTATATGATCATAATTTCTCTAATATGGAAAGTAAGAATCATACATCAGCAGATTTAAATGCTGATTGCTTAGAGTGAATCTTGTCTGCATTAATCAATGGCAGTTTATTTCTGTAACTGCTGTAAAGAACGCTTAACAAATAACATGGATTTTCGTGTGTGTCCTTGGCTGATCAAAATGCCACAGGGTTTCGCTCTTCCTTAAAACAGCATGCTGTTTTAAATGGTGGTGTCTATTTTTATACACACCTCTCACTGGTCCAAAAACCTCATACAAAGTACCTTTTGTACACCACCAAGAAAGCAATGTATTTGAAAAAGGATAATTTTTTTAGGAGGAGGGTAAGCGTGAGTAAACTTTCGGCCAATCCAGTGTGTCGTCACCAATGTTCATATGACAAGAGCCAATCATAAGGTTACTCTCACAGGTGGCCTTAATTCAGCTGTGTAATTAAAGCTGATTGGGTGGGGCTATCTGTTTGATTGACCAATGGCAGACAGCTTCACCAGTTTGTGCCATTCAGTTGGATGCAGAAATTACACACCAGTTTGAACGCACACATGTTGGAAGCGTTTTGAATTGGTGTTTAGTATTCTGTAAAACTGTCACAGTGAAGAAGCCAAATGGAACGATGACAAAATAAGCCAATTTGAAATTATTTGCAACAGACTGGAATTTCTTACGTTCTGGCGAAAGCTGAACCCGCTACCACAAAGAGACGATCACATGTGCACTTTGGAAATTGTATCGTTTACTGTAAATGACTGGAATGCTCATTCGAATTGGCATTAGTGTAAATGTGCTGCTCCACAGTTTTATAACACATTGTTTCCTTCTTTTGTTTGGGCTGTCAACACTAATATGCTCAATATACAGCACAAGTAATGAACCTCTCATAAAGGAGCTCTTTTTTTCTTTTTCTTGTTTGTTTGATGTTAAAGATCTAGATATAAATCTAATTGTGACTGATTAAATCATTTGTGGTGGGGAAAGAACAGTAAGCAAAAGACGACGGAGAAGGAGAGAACAATGTAAAATGGTTGATTAAAATGATTTTAAAGAAAAAAGTCACCCCAGTTTACAGTGAACATTCTCAGAATTTGGTCTAACGTTCTGGAAAGGTTCTCTCACAGTTATGAACAAACATTTATAGAGTAACATTAATAGAATGTTCGATCAAAGTTATCTAGTCTTTAATAATGTTCTCAAAACGTTTAGCACAAACACATTATTTATACATCCTTCATGGAAGGTTATTTCTTAAACGTTTACTTTTAAATGTTACTACTTGTTTAGGAATGTTCAGAGAACATTCAAAAGTAAGATTCCCATAATGTTTTCAAAATTATACAATGAAATGTTTCCTTAATGTTCGCATAAAAAAAAAATATATATATATATATATATATATTGGACGTTTTGGACATTCAGGGAACATTCAGAAATAACATTTACATAACTTAATATAAACATTAGTAAAACATTCTTGGAACATATTTTTGTTAGCTGGGATAGAGACAAAATACACATGTGTAAAAACAATGTTTGACAAATGGCAACATTTCTTTTTTTTCAGCAGTGCAGCAAAGCCACTGCTCTACAGCGTAAAATAGACACCGGTGAGTGTGTCCACTGGCCAGTGCAATTCAATTACACAACAATTGCCTCTTATCAACCAGTTAAACCAGTTAGTGAATCAACAACATACAGCACAACCAGTATAGTCTGATTCATGAACCAATGACTCTTTTCTTTTAACTGAATTAAACATCTTTAAGACTTAAAGGCACAGTATGTAAGTTTCGCTGCTAGAGGCTGGTAATTCAAAACTATAACAAAGGCGTAGCTTGATGACACCGTGAATGAATGTGGAACGTCTTCATCTCCAAAGCAATCCGGCAGGACTCTGGTAAAAAGTCCTGTTCATGGATGAGCTAATGTATGAAAGTTTTATTAATGTTACTGTGGTATGAAGCAGGGTGAAGGGAATGTCAATGAGAGACACCGCGGTATTGGAAGGATATAAGTATTGAATGATGACAGTAAAGGGTGAGAGAGGACTTGGCCTAGGACATTTAACAGCTGCTTTTATGATGCTTAAATGCCAGTCAGCCGCTGACACTCCTTTTGTGTTGTTGTTTATGTTTATTTTACGATTAAGTTACGTTTAACATTTGTGAGTTCCCGCTTTCCTTCTTCCTTGAACTTGAACTTTGTTACGGTTATCTTTGATAAAACAGCCACATGCTGCATGATTTACTACTCATACAGATCAATTTTGACAAATTAAAATTGCATCATACTAAACAATCAACAATCATACTAAAAATACATTTGAGTTTGTTGAATGTTATGTTAATGTCACTCTGGTGGCTGCAACGAGACACTTGTTGCACGTTGCAGTAAGCTAGATCGGAATTAGAATATAATATTAATATATGCTGGATGACTTGTGTTGCTACATTTGAAATAATACTGTATGGTAGAGAAAATGCTGTATTACAAATAAAGCTCTTATTATATTATGTTAGCCACCTGACTGAATAGTGTTGTTTCTGAGGCATGCATGGTACAAACATGTTACTCGTGGTAAATCAAGAAAACGAGATTCAAACAATAAAACTAACTGTGTTGAGCTATATAACAATGATTCGTTTTCTGTTTATAAAGGTATCCAAACAGTTTCTCACCCGTCTAAAACGCAAAATATATTAAACCTTCGTTGGTCTGCCTATGGCTTCTACGAAAATAAAACCGGAAATTGAGGGTAACATGGATGTGACACGGGCCGTTACACTGGTTAAAACATCTAACATTCTTAGACAAGTACACAAGTCGACAAAACATATTGTTCTAGTGGTTTTTGGATATTTTAATAAAAAAATCTTACATATTGTGCCTTTAAATCAGCATAGTTACTGACAGGTTTTTCATATGACACATGCTGTTAAATGTACACATTATATATATATTTTTTTTTAACCACATTTAGTTTGTTTATTAATGTTGTTTCAAATTTAGTTCATGGAATTTATTGGATTGCATTTAATTAAAAGTCATGTAAACACACATTTTTCTAAATGTACAATTCCCATTTCTATGCATAGTTTCTTTGCCCTGTACGAAACATTTTTGGCCAATAAAATGTACTGGATTCACCCGTCTTTGGCTGATGTAGCAAAACGTTTTGGACCCTGCAGGCACTTACTGTCTGAAAGTTCTGCAACTCTGCCAGAGTCTTTTTGTCCACGACGACAGGGCCTTTGAGTTTGCAGTGAAAGGCTTCCTCAATTCTCCTGTAGGAGGTCATTCCCTCAAGAGTAATCAGAGCCGTGGGCAGCTGACTGGGTTCATTGGGCCTGTCCACTGCTGCTCGCCTCTCTGTGGCCTCTGTTCAAGCAGATCACAAGTAGACACATCACTGCATGCAGTTAGACACCTCATCACCGTGTGTCTCAAAATGTCCGGCTAATCTGCATGATATCCCCTTGATTATAAATATGACACGTGATGGACATTTGGTGAGATTTATTGTGGGTCCTCACCTTTGATCAGTTCTTTGAACTCTTGCAGCAAGACCTCTTGAGTGACCTCTGCCCCAGGGGATCCTGGGGGTCCCTGAGGCCCCGGAGGACCAGGAGGGCCCGGGGGACCAGGCTGATAGTCAAAGAAATATAATTGTTGTATAATTTTTATTCAACCTCATCAAAACTCAAAGTTCTTTGAATTCTCAAAAGAGCATCTTACTTTATGTAATGACGTGTTAAAACTTGAAATGTATTAAGGAATGTATTATGCAATACATTACAAATTCTCTGGTAGAGATAAATTATACATTAAAAGTTAATTCTCACTTATTAAAAAAAGAAAGAAAGAAGATGTCTGAACTGAATGACTTTCGCCTCCATTAATTGTATGTGTTGTAACATGTATTTGGACAGAATCAAATTACTCTGACCACACTTCCTACCGCAACATGTAGTTCCTGTACTACCTATCGCAACATCTACTGAATCTAGCAGCAAGCAACAGTATTAGTTCAATTCCCAAGCGAATGAGCCAGTTCTTTTTAGTGAATCAAAAGCTGATTCTCGAAAATAATGTCAGAGCCAGGTTTAATGAATAGCTCAAAATGACAATCTCAGCATTTCTGAAGTGTGATACGTCTGTCGTCTGCAATTGTGCTTGTTAATTCGTATCATCACCTAACGATTAGTATAGCTTCCGGTTTTATTAATTGGCACTCACAAAATATATGCAATGTCTTACAGTGAGTAAGTCATGTTGGTAAGCAAATGTTGGTGCAAAAAAGCAAGCACATCCCCTAAAAACGACACTGTAAGTGAGTGGGCAAAAAGACTATGTTCAGGAAAAAATTCGGCACACTACGACTGCAAACACAATTTATCTTTACATTAGTGATGTAACTTAACATTCTCATATTG